>NC_064438.1:1605000-2205000 GCF_023343835.1 Lagopus muta | reverse complement strand
TTATAATAAAAGCAAAGGAGGGCTCAGCTCTCAGGTTAATAAACAGTGAGTTACTACTTCTTTGTTCAGTAAATACAGCACATGTGCCTGGGTTTCACGTTTTGTCATAGTATCAGGAATGAAAGGCAGACATGGGGAACTACGGGCCAGTGAGCCTCACCTCTGTGCTTGGGAAGATCATAGAAAAGATCCTCTAGGAAGCTGTGCTAATGCACGTGGAAGATGAGGAGATGATCTGAGATAGCACAGCAGATTGTGACTGATTAATTTGGTGGCCTACTATAATGGAGTTATGGCATCAGTGGACAAATGAAGGGCAACTGGTGTCATCTACCCAGATTTGTGCAAGCCTTTGACAGAGCTGTGCATCACATCCTTATCTCTAAACTGGAGAGAGGTGGATTTGAAGGGTAGACTATTCAGTGGACAAAGAATTGGCTGGATGGTCATAGCCAGACCATTGTTGTCAGTGGCTCTATGTCCAGGTGGAGAACAATCACAAGTGTCTCCCAGGGGGTCCATCTTGGGACCAGTACTCTTTAACATCCTCATCAATGACACAGACAGCGGGATTGAGTGTTCTCTCAGCAAGTTGGCTCATGACACCAAGCTGAGAGGTGCAGTTGACACAATAGATGAAAGGGATACCACTCAGAGGAACATGGACAGGCTTGAAATATGGTCCCATATGAACGGAATGAGGTTCAACAAGGCCAAGTGCAAGGTGTTGCACCTCGGTCACAGCAGTCTCAGATATGTGTATAGACCTGGAGAATTCACTGAGAATAGCTCTGCGGAAGAGGACTTGGGATTTTGATGGATGAGAAGTGGGACATAAGCCAGTAGTGTGCTCTTGAAGCCTGAAAGGTCAACAGTATCCCAAGCTGCATCAACAGAGGGATGGCCAGCAGGGAGAGGGAGGGGAACATCCCCCTCTACTCTGCTCTGATAATTCCAGATCTGGGGCACAGCACAAGAAAGATGTAGAGCTGTTAGAGTGGGTCCAGAGGAGGACCGCAAAGATGATCAGAGCATCTCTCTTACGAAGAAAGGTTGTGGGAGCTGGGCTTTTTCAGCCTGGAGAAGGCTCTAGGGAGACCTCATTGTGGCCTTCCAATGCTTAAAAGGAGCTTATAATCAGGAGGGAGACAGAATTTTTACACTGGCAGACAGTGATAAGACTAGGTGGGAATGGTTTTAAACTAAAAGGGGGCAGACTTAGATTAGATAGTAGGGTGAAATTTTCCACTCATATTCATTTACCTACACAGAAAGGCATTGCTAATTACTGTAATGCAACTTTGGAGTAAACTCAGATCCCTTTTACGCTACTAAGAATTCTGCTGTTTTTCTCCAGGATATGATGTGCATAGCAGGCACGTACCAACGGTAAGTGCTAACAAATTGAGGAGATTAACATATTCAAAGCACATATTCAGAATCCACAGACAGCAACATGATGTCTGCCTTTCTCAGTGCTCCCTTCCCTTTCCATTGCCCACCTCCTGTTACTTATTCAAAATATTATTCTCTGAAAGTGCTGAGCTTTGTCATGCGATATAAGGTATAATATAAGGCAAATTTCAGCCTATCAAATAAAAAAGATCAAAGACTAAGCTGATTTACTAGGTCAACAAGTCTGGGGAGGTTTTCTGACTCAGAGATCTTTATTTATTAACTCACTGGGCCTACAAATACCAGTGGTTATTCTAACAAGCACATTAGCAAGAGATGTTCCTGAAAAAGGGACTTATGGGAGGATTACAGCCCTCTTCAATGCCATGCAAACTCAGATTAGACAATTTTATGTTGGACATATAGGCTCTTCTCTCTCAGCGCTGCTGCCTGACACATTTTTCAAAAATGCTGTCATATGTGCAGCCAAGAAAATATTCACATTAAACTCACTGAAGGCAGCAACAGAGGTTAAAAGATAAATACTATTAACACACAGTGCTACTCCTACACCAACAGCTGGTAAGTCCCTCAGAAAAAGCACAAACAAACTAATTAGATACAAAAAATCTTCACCATAATGATGTCCATCCACACATTGTATCATCATCTGTGATAAGCAAGGGGAATAAGCAATCAACACAATTTCACTTGGAGGGAATGCGACCTCCGTACCTGTGACCTTTATCTAAGTAGCAAGGGTACCTTTATATTGCTGTGTCAATTTCCACAAGCATGCCTGGCTACCCCATTAACTGGATACAAATTCCATCAATTTCTCTGTACGACCGTTCAAGAAAAACTTTTTATTTTTCTGCTTTCATAGGAGTTGCAGCAGTCTAAAAATTCCCGAAGGAATGTGTGGGAGCTTGTGTTACCTGTGTAATAATACTCTGATTGTGAAGCTTTCAATACCAATTATGGAATGCTGAAGACAAGTCATTGTACAAAGAGAAAGTGTCTATTAAAATTTAATTACAGTATTTCTACTGCTGTTTCCAAAAACCTGCAATGCCTGTATATTTCCTGGCATGCATGCAAGACTATTACCAGACTTTTAGCTAGAAAGGTACTTTTAATTTTTGCTTAACAGCGTAATGCATCAGAGTGGGGAGAAAAGGGTGAAAATGAGAAAGAACGCCACAAAGTTCTAAAAGATGACTATTGTAAGACAGCCAGCTTCGTCAGCATCCATGCATGCTGTTTTATGAACCTGTGTTTACTTTTTTACTTTATTAGTGACCTGCAAATTCTTCATTGGGTGTAGGACTCTGACTTTTTGCCACAGTGCCAATAACTACTTTTGCAGCCACTCGTTGCGCAATGACGTTCAAACAAATGGAGGATTTTAAATTGCACAACGCTTCATGCAGAATTGATTTTGAAATATGACTCTGAAAGCCTTGGCAGATTGTGGAAAATTAATACCACAGGCAGGGGCTCTTTTCTGTATACACTGCTACTGGCTACACAAAAGTGGAAGAAAAAGGGGTATGCTATACTAGCATCAACAACCTGCCTCCCATCAGTGGCACAAATCAGCATAATCCCCCTCCAGCAGAGGAATAGCACCGACTTGCAGCAAATTTTGGAATGCTCCATTCCTGAGCCATCAAGTTAGGGTGGATGTTCTACCTTTTACTAGCAACAGTTGGAACATTCCCTTTGTTTAAAAAAAGGAAAAAATAAAAAAGATCTTAGGCACCCACTACTGCAGTTTTTACTTTTACAGTAATCTGCCAGCTCCTTCCTATATTTAAAGCAAGTTCTCGTGGTACTTGGGATTTTAGCTCTCAGTTTATATTTCTAATATGAAACAGTATTCTCCTTCAGATTTTTCAAAGAAAGCTGAGAAAACACTTTCGTAAGAATGCAAGTGAATACATAGAATTTTTAAAATGCTGAGAGAGCCATAATTTAAAACAAAAGAGGCAATGATGAGTATTACTTGACAAGATAAAGTCAAATCCTGTTTAATATCTCAGTTTATATACTTGCCATTGTATTTCCATTAGTCGGAATTATGAAATTTGCTCCATTACCTCTCTCGTTTAATTTTTATCACTCAATATTTCGTTTTAATATCCATTAATACATAATTCCTGTAGAAATGGTACAGGATTACTCACAAGAGACTCCTTTAATTATTTCGTTAAAAGGAGTAGATCAACAACATGCATGCTGGATGTAAGCCACACAATACACTACACGTATGTGCTTATTTCAGAAAGATCTCCTGCTTCTGCAATACACAGTTCTTCTGTTGTTCCTTGCTGCCCACTCTAACAAACAAGTTATGCTCTTCACCTGCATAGTTCCTGCATCTTAACAGTATTGTGCTGCAAATGTAGTAATTGCAACAGCATGCCATGCTAACAGAAGGATTTACCCATACCCTTACTTATGCTGTTATTCAGCGATTTCACATGACAGTAAATCTGTGGATTTAATTTACTGAATACTTCTTCGCTTGTAAAAGAGAACATCAGATATTTTCATTGTTCCAGCTTGCCCTACTAACTTATGTGAGAACCTTCTAAACAATGTACAGGGCACAGGCAGTTCCTTATATCTATAGAGATCCCAGAACATAATTATAGAGATAGATATCTATGATATATAGACTGTAGCTAACTGAAGTATAACTTATACTGAGGACATGTAGAAAGCTGAGAAGGTGGACACAAAGCCTCTGTCATATCCTCACAATGTTCTGTGCTCAGGTTCCTGGAGATTTGAGTTCTTCCTGCATATCCCTTCACCTAGATAGGAGCAGAGGCTCAGAAGGTGCCACGTTAACATATAAGGTTCTCACACATTAATAGGAGATGATTTTTCAGATATATTTGATTGTGGTCATATAGCCACAGAAGTGTATCAAGATAGGACAAATTGCAGGAGCAAATTTGAGTTTGTTGCCTCAGACATTCTTATATCAATTGCCTCGAGTATTTCAAAGGACATATGCTACACGGCTTTATATGTCCAAGCTGCTCATCCTAACAAGCAAGCAAGCAAGCATTCCTATATTCTTTATCACATGGCTCATATCTGTATTTTGCTGAAGACTCTGGGGTTACTAAATACAACATAGAATGGGCTTTTATACTTTTTTTTTCCCTTACTCAACAAAATGAATGTATCCTATAAAGCATTCCAACTCTTTATCCTCATATTCCTAACTAAATTATATATACACTTCAGCATCACTTTGTCAGTGTAACTTACTAAAAATCCCACAATGCAGTACTCAAAAGTGAAAAGGCTAAATCTCAATTCAAACATAAAAAGTAATGATATAAAGACTGAGAAAAGTTTAAGCCACTGAGGGTGTGATTCATAATTATATAACAAGCAAGTTGGGTATATTCTGATATTTTAAGCTGAAGACAACATGGGTTGAGAGGGGAAAAGAGCACAGAAGTTAGAGTCAACAGGGGAACTGAATTAGAGTGAGGATTTAAAAGTTAGGGATCACTAATAAAAACTTATATGTTCTCCTAAGTCTTGTTTTCCTACAGTTTTTAAATCTCAGAATTCTTGAAAAAATGTTAATTCTGCTTTTATCCCAAGGGATTAAGTGTGCATTTAAATCATATTAATCCCAATTAATTTTCACTAGGTAGATATCAGGCAACTTGTAGGTAACTTTGACAAACTTCTTCCATTCATGGAAGACACAGCTGGGTAGAAATTAGTCTCTAAAAATACTTTCACACAACCTGCTTGTTTTCTAGTCACTGTCTTCTTATGTTATGCTCGTTCCATCTGTCAATAGAGATGAGTCACACATTCGACCTTTCAGTTTCACTTGCGCACATAAATTTCTTCCAATTTCCTGTGAAACAAACACTTTTAACTCTTTATGGGCCATGCAGTTCACACAGTCTGCACGCTAGAATTGCTCAGAAGAAAGTTCATTACCTTCTACTGGTCTTCCCATTCTGCACTCTCTTCAGCACAGATGGTCTCTTCATTTTGCTGACCACCCTCCTGCCTGCTTTACCACTAAGTTTGCCACTAACTAGCAAATAGGTGCAACATCAGTTTAAAAAAGACATCCTGCTACATTTTCAAAGAAAGCTAAATAGCAGAGAAGGAGATACAAGTCATTGCTGACATTACCAGACACGATCAGCAGATTCAATGAAGGAATGCTATGCACCGTTTCACCATTTTTAAATCTGCAGTAGGCAACATTTGGTTCAGTGCTAACTTAAAAATAAAGACTCATGCCTGCCCAAATGCTACCCACTGACATAAATCATGATGTCTTTACCAAAAGATCCTATTTTTTCCTCCCCAAACACAGAAAACACTTCCTCCATGAGCAACAGAGGAAAATGGCCACAAAGATCATAGTGAAATAATGATCACAAAGATCATGATTCTGTGGTTTGGAAGTATATTGCCTAGCTCTTTTTTTTTTTTTTTTTTTCCCCCCCAAGGATAATTGTATAATTGTAATTCATAATTGTATTTAATCTTCTGAGAAGCTTTCAAACAAAGGGAAAAAAACAACTGTGTCAAGTTTAACAGGAAGCACAAGGATGGATTTCTGAGAAGGAGACCAAATCCTGCCCTTGTAAAGGAGCACAGAGATTTGACACCACCTGTCTGTTGACAGACCTCGTCTGTGAGCATTAAAGCATTATTTCTTAATAAGATGCTTTAGCAGAACAGTAATTATCATGGCATACAATGGTCTGTAGTTTGGCACTATGGTTCTCTTCTAAAATACAGACTCAGACCAACTGGGTAGTCCCACTGAAACTTTTTTAACCATCTATGCACTGCCCCTTTGCTACTAGTGTCTGATATTTCTCACCTACAGTAACAAGTGGACAGTTTCAACACACAAAATATGACACCAGGCCCAAGCCTGCAGTTTTTAGAAGGCTTGGTTGCTGCATATGCTGGGCAAAATGACACTGGAATTGCTCAGTTCCCTGTACCCGTGCACTAACACGATAATCTAGAGATGAGTGAGATTTTATTACTGTGATATGGCAGCAGTGCTTCAGATACACTGTAAAAAGCAGAAGCACCCAGAAAAACTGCTACTGACTTACAGAAGAACACTAAATTTTTTACCTCTGGTCTTTAGTGTGTTAGTATTGAAATAATAAGACAGAATATATGATCTGTTGATGTAATGGTGTGGATTTCTTCCTAAACATCAGTGTGAAACTGGAACATCTTCCTCTCTTTTTGTTAGAATAGCATGTCTTAATGAAAGAGGAATGTAGCATTCATTAGTCTAAAGACGTATTTATTTCATTCTAGTAGTATTCTAGAGATGCACATTGGCATTATTAACCCATTTTTACACAAACTTAAAGAAGTTAAACATCACATCCCAAATAATAACACGATAAACTCAACAACTGAGTGCATACATCTCATCAAGAGAATTGAGGGACGCCAGCCTTACCTCTCTGCCATATGAAATCTTCACATCATAAATAACAATATAAATATTGGCTCTTACTCATATTCCCTAAAGTTTATGACACAAGATATGTTTCCACAGAAGACCTACACCCAGGCCATACCCTACAAGTACTTAAAAACATTTATGGAATTTCAGAAGTTTCTGGTATTGGCAATACCTGGATCAAATGTTACCTTACTTTGTCTATCCCCTTTCCTATCAACAGTAGGAAATTTTAACCTATGGATGTCTGCCCCTGGCCTCTTACTTGTCATTTACATGAAGACGATGACCTTGTAGCTGCACACACACATGGTCTTTGCCTTAAAAATCATTTTTCTTACAAAAAAAACACACTGTCGAAGGGTTAATTTTACTTATCTTCCTTGCCAACTTAAGCAAATACAATTAAAGAGAAAAAAAAATTGCTAGTGGTCTTGAGATCTCTGGCAAATAACAGCTTACACATTGGTTTTACACATTGGTTCTAGAACTAAGGGAGAGAAAATGACCGGATATGGAAAATATCAAAAGCTAAGCCTGAAATTACCAATAAGCAGCAATAGTCAATGGAGACTTTTTGATTATTCTGTAAAATGCATTCTGTTCTTTACCGTGTAAAAAGATATAAGAGCTGCTCTTATTTGCTGGTAGTTTGGTCAGTGGATGCCTGCAGGGTAAATGAAAATTATCATTCTTCATGTTCTTCATAATCATTAGTTCAGATACAGCACACTGCTGATTGTAACAACTGCAGCATTAAATAAAAAGTAAAAAGCAAAAGGAAGGAAAAATCTATCAAGTTTTGACTATGATTTAAAAGGCAGCATCAGACTTTCAAAAACCATGATGATACATGGCCCACTTACAGATCTGTGATACTACCTACTACTGCTGCTTAAGGCTTCAGCTATCAGCATTTTTCCCTCAAATTCCAAAAGCTTGGAAAAGCTCTTATTGCTCAATCCTTCTCCCATTGAAGCCAACTGAATTTAGAATGAATGTCAGAATACGTGCGCAATGACACAGTAACCTAGCCAGGACATTCTGAAGTCAGGGCATATATGTTTCTGTACAAAAAAAACTGGCATTATTTTTGGCAAGAGTAGATTTGATTATTTTTCTTTCCCCACAAATCTGGCAGAAAAAGGGAGAACAGAAGGACTTCCACAGATTCACAGTATAGCTTAGCAAAGACAAATGAACATGAAGGTTTTCAAATAAGTTTTCCAGAGGAAATTATGATTGGCCAAATTTACCATGTGTTTAGTATTGTTAATTATGAACTTACAACTTGAAATTATTCTTCAATCAGTGTCTCTATTTTAAATACAACAAAGTGCTTTGCATATTTTAACCTGACCTCACATCAGTTGAAGTGAGTAGATTAGGAGTAAATATTTAAGAGTTTGATTTAATCAGCTCTAGCTTTCATCAGAACCCTTTGAATAACAGTAAAAGTAGAATGAATGAACGAAAGATAATCTGCATTACATTTCCCTTAACGTTTCTACGTAAAAAGGCAAGTGATAAAGCATTTATTAAAAAGGAGGAATTTGTTTTTTTAGCTTCTTTACCAGATTCGCATTTATGTCAGGAGGCTCACCACTTACAGCATAAATTTGGCATTAAATTCATAAAGCTCCACTGACTACAGTCTTTTACCTGAAAATTCACAACTAATAAGGTAAAATCTGCCCCTGGGCTTTTGAGTGCAAGTTCATATTTGAGGCACATCAATGACACAAGAAAAGCTCTGTAACTCAGAGTTAGAAAACTCTTTTACTGTTAAAAAACATCCTACATTATTGTCGTTTTACATGAAGCTACTAACAAAAAAAAACCAACTGAAGTTCACAATGAAAAAAGAACTCAAAAGTTTACATATTCATTCTTTCCTGAGTTACTAAAAAGACTGAACTCATTCAAAGCTATTCATAACTGACCAAGAGTTGGGTTTTTCTGCAGTGTTTACCAGCTGGGAAAACAAGGACATCTATTAATTCATTGAAAATCGGCAAGGAAGAACTTGATTGTGGTATCCAGACAGCAACCAATTTCAAACATCTCTCACTTTCTGCAGGTTGTTCTGGAGTCTTAAGTCTAACGAAGTGCAGTGGATTGGGAATAGACAGCTTATGATTTAGTATAGCAACATATCCAAATCCCTTTATGTATATGCTGGCAGAGTTTTGCAGCTAGAAACTGCATCCAAATGGATAAACATCAACATAACTTCTAATGGATAATTCCATTATCAACTTTGAGTTGACAAAACGATGCAGCAATCCCAATCTTTGTTCACAAGAAAGTCTCCCGAACATTTTCCTTGTTTTATCTAAAGAGATGTCTTTGCTTTAAGCAATTTGCTTTCCTGTTACGATGTTATTTACCATTTCAAATCTTAGTTCTTGTTACACTACAAACACAGATTTAGAGATTAAGTCGTCATTAATGGTAAGTTAGTGCTACATAATTATTTGCTAAAATAAAAGCCCATAGAATACCTTTAAAATCCTTCATGTAGAATGATAGTGAAGTCTCAAACTCAGAGTTGAAAGAAGAAATGAGCAAGAAATTAAGGTGAGCAAGTACCTTTAGTGATCATTTCTTACATGAGACACTTTTAGAACTGTGTGATTGAAACACGTGCACAGACACTGCAGAGAAAAAGAATCATATGCATGATTCCATGGGATGCTCAGAAAGTTTTATTTTGGGCAGGAGGAGGAGCTTTAACAGCTGTAGATGTTTCTTACTTAGCAAAGGCAGTTGATTTGTTGTTAATTAACCGACGGGGAACAACTTTGTTAAGGAAGTAGGAGAAAATATGGACAAAAGCAAAAATAAGAATTTTTATTGTTTGATTCCAAGCAGAAACAGAAATTTCAAGTTCCAGATTTCTGGGATTCCAGTACAGGAACTAGAATGAGTGACCCTACAAAGAGAGAACCCCCAGCTTTTCACTGAGGCTTACAGATATTTGTAACACCTTGTAGGATTGAGTCTTTTTTTACGTATGCCCATTAATTAAAATGATTTTACGGTAATAACTGGACAGTTATTACATTTTTATATATATATATATATATATATATATATATATATAACATTTATACTGTTGTACTACAGTATAATTCTCACCTGTCTGTCAGGGTCATGTTCTAGAGTCCAAAATCATATACGAAAAAAAATAATAGCTATTAATCATTATATATTTTTCTGTTCACTGTTTGATGCCTGTTAACAAATGAGCCATCACTTGCCCAGCAAAGAAGGTTCTTAACAACTGTTTTATTTCATTAAATGACAGTCCTCCCAGAAACAGCACTGAAAGCTGTACCCACATAACGTTACATGAGCTTGCATCAAAGATGGACTGCTAGCACAGGTAACATCTGATTTTCACCTAAGTACAACTTCAGG
Organism: Lagopus muta; assembly: GCF_023343835.1. Taxonomy (NCBI): domain Eukaryota; kingdom Metazoa; phylum Chordata; class Aves; order Galliformes; family Phasianidae; genus Lagopus; species Lagopus muta. Next base: position 2,194,685 of record NC_064438.1, on the reverse strand, counting down.
CGATGCCTGTTGTTTTCTGTTTGTTTTTTTGTTTTGTTTTAGGTTTGTTTTTGTTTTTTTTTTTTCTAGGTCATAACTTAAAGAACTGAGAATAGATAAAAGGCAAACCAGATAAAAGAGACTGCTTGTTTCTTTGTTGACAGAAAGTGGCAAGCTGGGAGGCTGTCTAGGGATCAAGAAAAAAAAAAAAGGCAAGAAGCTCCCTCTCAAAGGAAGCAGAGGAAAAAATAAGAGGTCAGCGGAGAAGGTATTTTCTAGAGTGGACATCGGATTTAGAACTGGCAGAGAAACAGAACAAGCAACCATGAGATACAAACACTACTGACTTTTTATGCATTTGCAAGGGGTAAAAGCAAAGAAGTGAATCACCTGAAGACCGAAGTACATATATTGCAAGTACACACACATTTGTGTATTTGGACCAGCTCTTTGCTCAAATGATATTTTAGAACACTGAAGATTAAAAGTCTTCCCTTCAGAAGCTTGAGAGTCTCAATCTCTTACAATGCAGACTAGTAATTAAGTTGGATTATTTCCTGGGCAGCACCACCAAAGCAGATTTAAAATTGTACATATATCTTTTTTCACCTTTCTCCCTCCTTCACTCTTCCCCTGCCATTCTTTCTCCAAGCACAGATGCCCTTCCTCAGTCGTACTTCTCAGGTACTTTTAGGGGGAAAAGAACAGATCAACACAAATGTATGTATTTGAACAAATCCCACTCTCCAGTTAAGGTATCTTCTCCCAGGATTCAATGAGCTTTCCAACATTTATTATTTTGCAAGCTTCCCCATAACTGTTTCTCTTCATCTTTCCTACATCCCTTATGTTTGGCTCACTCCCCTCCAACCATTATCCCTGCTTCTATGTCTCTCTGCACTTCTGACTGTCTTAACTTTGCTCACAGTCACTGTTGCTCACTCTCAACTTGCATTCCAGCACATTTCCTGTGCATTCACTTCTTCCTCACTGTTATCTCAAATGGGAGCCACCTTTCCTTGAATCAGAATCTCAGAAGCCCTCCAAAGGATAACACAGTAAAGTGACCATCTCTGCTAAGGTTTTCTTCTCAGAGAACAAAGGGCCATAGAGATTTTTTAAGAGTTTGCCAGAGATGGAAGTCTTCAAGCATGCTGCTGAAGTAAGACTAGTCTGTTCTAACCTACAGCATGTACATTTGGAACTAAGAATAAAGAGCAACTAGAGTCATGGATGTGCCTGTTTAATATATACTATGTGTTATTTGTTTTGTAATTCAGACACGTCTGCAAATAGATTTTAGAATTGCTGAGAGATCAGGATGAAGGCTATTAATCACTTAGGGTGTGGATTATGTCCCATGCAAGTAAAAGTTACTAGGTTTTTGGCTAAGCAGTTTAGGATGCCAATAGAGCCAAAGCATGGAATCTCATAACCTATAAGCTGGATTTACATTGCTGTGCTAAAAAGGCTACAGGTCTAGGACACATTTACGTTGGCAGAAGTCAGGATTAAGTTTGGGATAGGCAGAAATCACTGAAGTTGGCTTATTAAAAAAAAAAAAAAAAAAATTAAAAAAAGTGGCAGCTTCCTGAAGGGATTTAAGGTACACATAAGATTGCAAAGCCTTAATAGCATAGTAGAGATAGAGAAGAGTCACAAGGATAAAATGATTTGTGGAAGACTTGAAATGTGTTACATCTCATTATCCATGGGAAAGATCTCCTACTCAAGAGAAATTCAAATATGTGCACACATACACAAATTGAGTATAAACATTCTTACCACCATCGTTTAGCAGTGCTTATTCTGTAGATGGCCTAACTGTACATGAAAATGCTTTATGAACAGGCAACATATAGAAGTTAGACAGCACTGTTCAAGTTGTAACCCAGAGCTCAATGAGTCTGGAGTCGTAATTTAATTCCAGCTGTTGAATTCTGCTTTAATCACATTCAAGTCAATGCCTACAAACACTTGGATATGCAAAAGAATCTTTTCACCTTTTCAGGAAGCATTTTTTAATCAAGCAAAATGTGTACGAGTAAATAGCATTACACATTAAAATAATGAGATAAAATCCTTCCTTATAGACCGGGGGCAGGAAATAATGCAATTAAAATTGGCAAAAGATGATGCTACAGACAAAATTATCTGTTGATTTTTAATTTTTCTTTTGCTTGCTTTCTTTTTTCATTGTTGTTGTTTTGTTTATGTATACATATATATATATATTTATCTTGAGAAAGTAAGAATAAACAAATTCCTCCTGCTGCCTTCTTCATATACTTCACCCTAGTTTACAATCCAATTTCACATAAGGTTATTTGAAATGTTTTTAACTTAATTCTGTTATAAACTAAACCTCAAATTTTACCCTGTCAACTCTAACAGAAAAGAAGAATTTAGAAATAATTATATTATTAGTTTAAAAAAAGAAAGTCAATTTTATTCAAAGTTCTTCACATGCAGAGATGATGTTATTAGTCCTCCAATTGTTTGTGCTCTATATATCATTTAGAAATTGCTTATTCAGAAATGTCATTGTGGAGAACCTGTAAAGGCTTCTATGATTTGACAAGTTCTACAGTAAACACCAAAGTCAGGATTTGCAGTCAACTAAGTCTACAAAAATCAGATATTTAAAGTGTTAATCCTTTGTAAAGATTGTATAATCAGGAAAGCAAATGAACTAGTTTAAAGAAAAATGAAATAAATAATATGAACTTTCCAAAGACTACGCTAGGATTCTTTTCCCATCTGAAGGCACAATCCAAAAGGAAGGCATTTCCAATTTGCTGTGTATCAGTAGTCAGGTGCTAACTCTTTTCTTTCATTTGGATGACAGTGTAAACATCTGCAATTTTTTATTTCTCCTGTTCAGGCAGCCTTTCTTTGTGAATTCATTTTGTTTACCTGCACTGTGCAGGTGGCTGACCTGTTTCAGTTACACAGGCTGCTTACAGTAATCATACGTGGTCTCAGCACACAGGCAGGCTGCCTTCTGATGGAGTGTTTTTGTTCCAGAAATTTGCTGCCTTCACAGAGCTTTGTCCCTCACATCACTGTTAATCCACCTACATAACATTTAGACAGCTGATGAATCACTGGATCTAGTCACCCTATGGTTGGTAGCAGCTTCCAGGCACAGCTGTGAATGGCCTCAGATTGGTGAAGGGAGTTCACGCCATTTCATACTGATGCCTTTGGGCTAAGTTACAACCTACAAAGACCAGGACAAAAGTCAACCAGACACAAACTGAAGCGACTAGGAATCTATAACCACTCAAGCATCCAAGCATAGGCTACCCCAGGCAGCATTTGTAGGAGCTAATGAAATGCCTTCATTTTCTCCTAGTCACCTGTTTTGCAAGCAGGTAGAAAAACCAGCAGTGAAGAGGAGCATCCTTCACTTGCATACACCTATCACCAAGGAGGCTGCTAGAGCAAAGGGAGCAGTGAGGGATGAAAATGAAGAGAAAGCCCTATTTTGCTCATTTTATGAAGTTGTACTATGTTTAAGGAAGACATATACATATATGTGTGTATATATATCAGACTGGCAGTTCTGCCTTTCTGTAACTGAATATAATGAAGTTCTGGAAATACCCTACTGCTTCTAACAAAAGTCTTCCTGGGTAATCCAGGCAACCTTTCTTATTTTTCACTGCCCATGACAGAGCCTGGGCAGTTCACAGCCTTGCTTCATTAACACCTGGCTATTGGACAGCCTGTGCAACTAAAGCAGCCCTGCCGACATGAATCATACGCTGCAATGGGTATTGGACACACCTACTCAAAGAAAGGTTCGCCCACAGAAGGCAACTGATTTCTCCTCTTCTTCCCCCTCCTGAATTGGCCACGGTCTTCTCTAAAAATCAATTTTGAGGAGTGTTTCGTTATTTAAGAAGAGAATATTGTCTGTGGCAATTCAACGAACAATAGACACCCCACAAACTTCTGAACAACGTAACTACTTTAAAGCTTTGCTAGCAATAAGCATTTGAGCAATAGGCCAGGAATTTATAGAAAGGTACGTGAATGTCTGTGGTAAACATTGTAATGTTTCTGCTGGAGGTGATTAAAAGGGCAAAGAGCTAGGTATAAGAGAGTCAATAACTAAGCAGGTTCTCCAAGACTGACTCATTCTCAGGGGAGGTTTTTTTTTTGTTTTGTTTTTTTTCAACCCTGTTGTCAGGGCAGAAAATAGTGAAGTGGTTATGACTGTATGCTACTCTTAAAGCTCCTAGTAAAATAATTTTCTTTAGAAATGGATAGGTCTGTGAGCATGAGGTTTAATCTGGATTGACATCTGCCTTCCTTTAGAGGCAGATTTCTTACACTTCAATACAGTGGTGAACACTGATGGTTGTATCTTCTTAAACACTGGTTTAGCAGAAATTCCACTGACCACTTAAACTAGCACTGGTTAGTCCTACTTGCAGGCAAATGGACATGTTTCTACACAGGACTGAATTTCACTCTAGTTGACTGTACAAAACAACAGTTTATATCTTAACTAACAATTTTGATAAGACACAGAATAGATCTTGAACATCTCAGAGCATTCTTCCAAGAAGCAAAGTGTTAGGCTGTTCGTCTTCCATGGTTTTGCTTCTGTTTTCAAAGTGGGAGCCTCAAACTAGAAGATGCTGCCACCCAAGTAAACTCTCTAAGTTACTCCAATATTAACAACCTGTAATTATCCTTTTAACAGTAAACAGGTGGAAAAAAAAAAGGCCATGTGCTGCCTCAGAAGTAGCACAGAAAATTCATCAGATCAGAAAATGACAACCAAAGCACACGATTCATTGTTGCACTTCTAAATATCTCTCTTACTACCAAGTCACTGGAGGAAGCATTGCTGGAGAAGTCACTTCACACCTGCAGAAATATCTTTGTTGATGGGAAGGGCAGGTAAAAGCATAAAATAATTTTATTGCTCAAGTCTTCTCACAGAATCTGTATCTAGCTGCAGGCACTTCCACCTACAGATTGACATAAAAAAGATCCTGCTGTGTATATGCTGTCCTCCTCCACTGGGCAGAGTAATGGGAGAGGGGAATTCTGTAGTTACAATTCTGCTTAACTGGAAGACAGACATTCCCATAAAATTGTGTGTGGGAGCATTTCACAGTGAAACCAAAACACTTTTAAAAGTAAATCCAGTGAACTACTTCTCATGCAGTGCTGTTGTATGAAAAGATTAGTATATTTTATTATATATACACAAACTGCCAGACACCAGCATGACTGCAGTGCTCGGCTGCCACCAGTGAGCTAGTGCTCTTACAGTACATAGGATCCTCTTACTGAGCCTGCAGACCAAGTCAGACTTTCCCATGACAGACCCAATAGAACAACGAGGTACTATTTTGCAAGTTTTATCTTCAATATGACAAAATATTGAAAGTTTTCCTCTGCCTTACACACTGCGCAATCTGATGAAGTTGAAATGCTTGATGCTTAATACAATTGATTTTCCACCCACCAGGAACAATAGTTATACACTAAAATCATCACTGATCTCTCAACTTCTACTTTTTTTTGGACCACATTTGATTGCTGCATACTAAGCTGTATTGAAAAGTGGCAAAGCAAAGGGGAAAACACAGCAAAGAAAATCATGTTGAGATCATCAGCCCTTCCAAATAACTATCTAGAGAGCAAAGTGTTGGTGACAAAACAATGCCTCTTAAAGGTAAAATTCTGTTGATTATTTAGGACACAAGTATATTTCAGCTGGACTGCGTTCCCATTTCATACCAAAACAAAAACTTGCATAATTACAGTGATGTTCATGTAAATGAAATGGAGTTAAAGCTTCATGCTTCGTTTAAGTTCAGCTACTGCTTATCTACCATTTCTGGTAGAGCTACTCCAGAAGATATACACTTCCACTAAGCCTAAAACGTGCTTTCATATCTCAAGTATTTAGAGCTACTCCCACTCATATTTTCTCTGCATCTTTAAAGACATACAGATTAATATTTGCTGTAAATATTTAATGATCATTATTTTTAACTGTAGTACCATTACCACACTACTTTCTTAGGACAATTTAAGAGAATGCCTACTATGTACATTATGCATGCACTTAGCTACTGTTTAAGCTAAACTCACTTACCGGGAGCCAGTTTCACAAATTATGTTTGAGATACCATTACAAATGTAAAAGTACTAAAGAAGCTACAAATGAATAAAGAGATTCCCATTAGAGTGGTCTTTCAAAATATGTCATGCAAAGTGGTCTTTCAAAATATGTCATGCAAAGTGACATGCCTTGTGTAAGAGAACACTACACGTTTTTTACATGAGTACACGTCACTGTTTCACCTAGTCAAACTAATTAAAACTTCAGTTTCTATTGTTTCACAGTTTTACAATGTTATTTATGTACACAGGACAGATAGGGAAGGGAAATTATCTGGGCAACAATGGCAAATCGATTTCTTGGAACTCCCAAGGAAAAGGGTATGTGTTGGTATTAACAGACACCTTTTCACATTGGTCAGAGACTTTCCCTTGCAGGACCAACAAAGTGCAGGAAGTAACTGAAGTATTATTACAAGGGATAATTCCAAGATTTGGGGTTCCAGAACATCTTATATAGCAATCAAGGTGAAAGAACCAGTGTCATGAATCCATCACACTCGAGTAAATAAGACAACAAAGCCATAGTGGACTGTTGAAGAGAAGGAACCTCTTAAGTCAAAACTTAAGAAGGCAACATATATATACTATTTTCTGTAGGTAGCATTTGTATAGGACTTGCTTCAGTCTGGTGGGACAATACTTCCAAACTCTGTCTTGCTGAAGCAGCTCTTTGTAGTACGTATTACTTTACTTTTCTTGGGATATTTGAATGCTGTATGCTATGTTGTTTTATGTGGATGTGTAAACAAACAGGTGATAGCTATGAGACATGGAAAAAAATATGTAAGTTGAGACAGAAAACAGAGAGTGGAGCGTATGTCTGAAAATCATTACATAATAATGGAGCAATTCAGCAAAAGAATTTGCTAGGATATAGAAAAGGGGGGAAATGAGTAAAGGGCTAATTTGTTATATTGTTAAAATGGTAAAAGTAGTTGAGCATGAACAATGGGAAAGATACGGGGGTGCCTCAACCGTAACCAAAGGAGCCTGCTGATTGGTCCAAGGAGCCACATCCTAGAAACCATCCTAGAAACTGAACCAGTGGAAGCTGGAATACTTCCTCAAACTACACTGGGGTCAGAAGTAAACTGCGAGGATGGCAGATGGCCTTCATCCCCACAACCACCAGAGCAACCACCATGAGGCACCACACATGCTTTTCTAATGGCAAATAAGCTTTCCAGATATAGTAAGTCAAACAAAATGATTTTATATCCAAGTTAAGGAAAATGAGTTGTTTTTGTTTGTTTCCCCCCCCCCCCCCCACAGTGTTCCAGTTCTGTTTTCTTAGCTCTAAATAAACACATTTTGCCTTCAAGTTGGATGAAACTAGTGATGGGCTGTGCAGCAAGATTTCCACATTACTCTAACTTAAAGAGTTTTCATTCAGCCCAAATTTATGGAAACCACCACACTGCTGGTGCCTTGCACAGTGCATAGCATTGTGCCTGTTACGATGGTGATTAGGGTATGATAACATGCTCATTTATTTAACTGGCTACAAGCATTCTACAGGCAACTTAACTTCAGTTCCACACAACAAACATACAGAATTAATATTCACATCGAGTGGAAAAAAAAAGAAAAAAAAAACACATCAATTTCATTCTAGTGCTTAGCTAGGAGTTAGTTAATTTTTTTTGTGCTTGACATGCACTAGTGCATTTAATCATGAAATTGTATCAGAAATTGCAATTTTTATATGTAATACTATATTCTGTGACCCACACACTGAACTCAGTGCAACACTGAAGTAGCACCAATTAATATGCAATCAGATTATATATTAAAATGCTACTCAGAATAAGTATTATACATGAATGAACGTGAAAAAAAAAGACTTTCAGGATTACAGAGATTTTGCAGTTCTACACCTTATTAAGTGGATTTAGATGACACTAGAACAAAACATGCACTAGTTTCTGGAATGGAGCACTTCTAATCTAGAGGCCTTACTGCTGAGAGCAAGAGTATAGTCCAATCTGTTATCTTCTCCATGCCAAGATCACCAAAATCAGATCTGTCCACCATGCTAGTGAAAGCTATAAACAAAGGCAATCTTTGAGCCTGACAGCAGTCCTTCCATTAGTCTATGCAAGGAACTAGGTCAAAGAAGCCCCAAGGCCTCTCCGAACTACATAAACAAGCAGAGGCCCATAAAGGAGTACTTCTACAAGTACAAAACAACAGCCAATTAGTGGTCTCTTTGCAAGATGTACCCATGCAGTGGAAGATAATGTCCAGCTTACTTCTTAGTTCAAGAAACATCCTGTTGGCTCAGTAAGCAAGTTTAGGGAGGAGGGAAAAAGCCTCTACAAAAGAAATTTCAACGGATGCAAGAAGACAGCCCCAGGCTACCCTTTGCTGCCAGCTGCAGCGGTAGCCAAGCATTTGACCCACGAGGGACTGGAAAGAGACCAAACTAATCTTTCAGAATTGTCACAGTCCCATTACTGTTTAGTTGCAATGCACTACATGGAATTTTAAACAGCAGCTTCATTGCAGTTTGAAGGTTCTCTAACCCACCAGCAAAGTCTTAGGCCAACCAGCAATCCCCAGCTATCTTTACTTATAGCAGGCTATAAGGAATTGGAAATGTTTATCGAACAGTTTCTCAGAGAAACAGACATTGACATTTATTTTGGATGCAATTGAATTTACTCGCTTAAATGTTGTTAATAGCAGGAGTGCATATATACCAGGAAACCAAATAAGAAAAAAAATACCACATGGCACAGATGAAGTAACAATTCTCTTAGTAGACAGCATCCACTAGCAATTCAGATTGAATAAACGTTGTCTAAAAACATATGACTACAATTCTGGTTTTAAAGGACATTCACAGAAATGATACAGAGACGCTCATACCCCTAACCATCTCCTTTAGGAGCACTTTCTACTACACGCATGATAGCTGTATTAATAAACAAATTCTTTACAGCCTCCATTAAAATATTTAGGAAATAATATCACTGAAACTAATTCTGCCTTATTAAATGTATTGCTTCCAAAATGAGTTGTTCAGCTTTCCCTTTGCTTCCAAATTTTAAAGTTGATTTGAAGACCTTGTCTTTAAAAGACTTCTTGTTCACAGTTTTACGTCCAAGGTTACTTACAAGAGCATAGCAGGGTATTAAGAGAAACAATCCTGAAAACAATGGGCTTTCTCCAAAAAGCAATGGCTTTGTTTCATGTAAGGAAGTTTCACATACATTCTATAATGCACAGACATAAATACTCTAGGGAGAGCCATTGTGGTACCTGTATCTATGGTACCTGGTACCTCTTGCCTTTTTGACACAGTTCAAGAAGTTCTAAGTGGCACAACTGCTTTGTCTGCCAAGACTGTACCAGTCTGTCCCCTGTAAACAACCTTGATGGCTCTCCCTAGAGGGAACCAACGTTCTACTCTACAACACTGGCAAAACAGGAAACTAACAATCTAGAATCTGGCAATACGATCTTCACCTTTAACACATATAGAACTCTAGAGGATGCTCTTCAAAAACCAGAGTATTTTCTTTATGTTCCTTTCCTAATAACTTCTGTTTACCTGCAGGCAGCACAGCATCACAGTCAACATTACCATAGTACCTTTTGGTTTTATAACCATCTTAGTAGCATAATATTGCAAAATTACCAATCAGCTTGGCACAAAATATGTTGCTTTATAGGAGTATCTATTTTTTGTGCAAGTATTATGTTCTATAAGTGTTAAAGTTAGCTTTATGACCTAAAAGTAGTTTTATGAAGAGCCTAGAGGAAAGTGCTCTCTCACCCATGATAATATGAAAAATTATAATGCCTTAAGAGTCTCCTCGGATACATAATTTTCCAACCACAAAAAAACTCATCTTAATATGGAACTTACCAACATCAGATCATGCCACATCCAGCAATCGTATGCCAGCATGAAACAGATGCAGGGCTTCCCTATCCTTCCTCACAATGTTAGTTAATACACAGGATCTGCTTCAGTTTGGGAACAAGGCATAGAAAAAAATCAAGCTGAGGGAATAATCACAGATCAAAGACTGGATATTCTGAGAACTCTACATACTTTTTATAACTGAACTCCATCTCTATTTTGGGTATGTAGGAAATTACTGCTTTGCTTTCTTCAGTCTTCCCTCCCTCCAGTATAATGCACCCCTTTTCCACCATATTTACTTTTCTCATCCTGAAACAGCCACACTCTCCATACTTGCAGCAGAAATATTTTCCCCTATATTTCTGTGGAAGTTGTATCTGAATTGTTTTTCAAGTTAATACATTCAAGAGATTTTCTCCTATTCTCCACTAGACACTAGACTTGGATAATCCCTGGCTTCTACTAAACCACACATTTTAAAGAATTAATGGGAAAACTACCTTACATAACAGCTTAGTTGAACAAGTCAGTGAGAGAAACAGCAGTTAAAGAAACCTAGTCTGGCCACATAGAGAAGCATATTGAGATTATTTTCTAATACAAGAGGTGGAGCGTGGGAAGAATAAAAAACGCATGCAGTTTTGATAGGCAATACCAAGAGGTAGGTGGTATTTGTAGGCTACCCACAGAGAAGAAAGTGAGATTTTTAAAATGAAGGTTACTACAGATGTGATATGAGAAAGATTAAAATAAAGTGATCAGTTTCTAAATCTACAGGAATTAAGAGTCACAAAATTCCCTAGCCATTCAAGAAATCAGAACTTTCCTGTTACTGCTGCCAATCCAATGTGGACACAGGAACAAGCGAGTTACCACTAACGTCTTCTGACATTTTATTTTCAGGTGTAGCTTGAGTAGCAACTCAAAACATACAGGGACATTGCATGCCACAATAAGTTCCCCCATATCTGCTGAGTGCAAACAATGAGGGCAGGGATTTGCCCAGTATGTTACATATAGTAGCAATAGGAGATGCCTTATAAGATAATTTTAGTCTTAATAACACGAACCATGGGAACTAATGTAATGATCCTTAGGATCTGTGAAATAAAAACTATAATAAACAAAAGTAGCAACAAATTACTCACTTTGGCTGCTTCAGTTCCCATTTTTTTCAAGCTTCATATCTCCAGGTACGTATCATGAAACAGCTCATATCAGCAAGTCCAGCTTTTTTTCAGAAAGGCAAGCTGCTCAAATAAAGCAGTACTGCAACAGCCTAACTAAACACAATACTAAAAAGAAAAGTAGAGGATTTAAAAAAAGAAAGAAATAAAGAAAGAGAAAAAAAAAAAAAAAAAGTACTGCCCGTGCTCACATGGATCCTGTTACAGATCAAGAGGTAAACTGGTCACAGGGGCTCGTTAGAGTTATCAACCTGAGCTATTCCATGATTCGATGAGATGGTGCTCACCTGAGACCTTAATCAAAGGAACATGCTGAGCTTTGCATTTGGGCTGAAATGAGTATCTATTCCTAGTTTTCTAGCTTTGTAATTGTAAATACAAATTTTTACTCTTTTCCTTATCAGATCTTAGCATAAAAGAAATATGAAGTATAAGTCAATACAAACAAACAAAAAAGTACTTGCTTAGAGATATGTCAAAGCTTAGAAAAACAACTGTTTTTGTTTCTTTCTTTTTCTTTTTAACATTATAACCTTTAACAGTAAGTCCTGGCAATGTTCTCTGACTCTACCCAGCGAACACACTCAAACCTTGCACACATGCAAACTCCCTTGATTTAACTTACAAACAGATGAAGAGCTTGACAAATTCAATAGATTTTGTCCCTGGTTATAATCCTTCTGAAGTAATGCCTAAACTGTTTTGCAGCTAATATCTCAATAGACTATCTGTTTAGACTTTCCATACTCTTACCACAGATTAAACAATCAGCATCTAGGAGCTCAAAACTCCAGTTCTGCACTTGCAAAACTGATGCCAGGGAGTGGTTATTGCACTTCAATGACTTTATTGACTTCAAATGATTAAGCCAAGCGTGACTGACAAAGTTTTACAGACCACTTCTATTTATAACATAGCACCATTCCATACACATTCATAGTTACATGTGGTTCTTGCATGAAGCAGTGCTTTACTGCCTTACAAGACTTGGGGGCTTTTACAGTTAGGGGGAGTTATCCTTTCATATGTATTCATAATGCCTTTTAGAAATTTCTCATAGATTCTTGGCTTTGGGAAAGGGGAGCGACAGAACTTTGTTGTTGAAGAGCTGCAATTGGTTTTAAATTTTCTTCATTTGGATTAACATATACTGCCATCATGTGGGCAGAAATAATAACAAAAAAAACATTTAGTGAAAGATTCTTACCTTGAAAGTCTCACCTTTAGTTTAAAACATTCTCCTTGCTGCCTGTACTAGCACTAGCACTGTACTAGCACTACTCATGATAATTGATAATTGAAAGTGAAGGAAAAATTAAATTATATACACACACATATATATACATAGTTCATATTTCTGATGGCAGATGACAGAAAAGGTGGCAGTGTCGCTAACAGGTGGAGGTACTCTAAAGCTATGCTGCAGCTGGGCAGTATGCTGATAGCTACAAATGGCAAACAACCCAGCTTCAATGCCTGGCTAAGTGACTGCTGATATTGCCAGTTTTTTAACCCATGCAAAGGACTTGAGAAATCTGAGAGTTTTATCAGCTACTTTTTACTTTGTTGTGCTCGCTATCTACAGGGCCACCCTCTTCCCCGGACATTGCAAGACTGTGTTTACCTTTTAGCATCAAGAACTCAAACTGTTGTGCTGTTACAAGACATCCAGAGAATAAAAGATTAAGAGAACAAGAATAACTACTTGCAAGCACAAGTTCTGGGCTGTATCACTTAGATAAAAGGGAAGTTGAAAGGTCAAACTGTCTGTATTTGAATGGACTAACACTATTTAAAATAAATAAGACTTGTACAGTTTTTAAAATAACACAAGCACTAGCATTGCTAAATATTCCGGACCCCACACTAAAGAAAGAACATCCCCAAATTCTAGGAATTATTCATGAAATACCAGCAATTTTCAAGTTTGATCACAAAAAAAGAAGCGGAGAGGTTTGAAATCAATACATTAAATATAGCACATCAAAAATAGCACTTAAATCTTTTCTAAAGTACTAAAATGTCAAAGTTAAGGCTGAGTTTGCCAGCTTCATAGACATATCTGCATAGCCATTATAAGCTGTTTTTCAGGCTTGGTCACATGGAACCAATTAGTGGCATCTGCCTTCACAATGAGTAGCACTGTACTCCAGAAGGGTCCCACTGAGTAAGTTGCTACTCATATTGAGCTGAGTACATCAGGATCTAACAATTAGTAAAATATAAATAATACATTGATTCCCACAATGTGGCAGCTTACCAAGGAAAATGCCTCCAAAGCCATGAAACATGATTCTTATTCAAGAATCTAAGCTATTGCAGAAAATAACTGTGTACTTGAGAAAACCTCATCTAAAGTGCATGAGGTCTGAGCCTCTATGATACAATCACTGCAAAAACAAAATAGTATCTATTGTAACTAACTTGCTAAGTAATATGCATGCACTGCCCATAACATGATAACAGATACAGTGCCATGTAGGTGTTTTCTGAGATATCAGTATTAGCCAATAAGCCTGAAAGATTTCTCTCCTCATCTAGATGCATTGGCTACTATAAGGTGTCTTTTTGTTGTTGTTGTTTTAAAACACCTCCTAATAACCACTTTGTTAGCAAATATAGAGTCTAAAATCTTGATCAGTGTAACAGTTTTTGTTAGGAAGCTTTCTAATTATTTTTATATGGAACTAACATTTTGTCCATTTTCTGTGTGTTATTTCCCTTCACTATTAAAACTAAATCTGTTCCTCCAGCAACTTTCTAACACAGCTGGTTAGGTACTTCACAACTTGTCATGTCATAGCCTGATATTTTATGAGTTAGAGGTAGATGTCAAAGATAAATGAATTTATTTCAGGTGTACTTGTTAAAAATTCTTTCAATTAAATATAATTTGTTTAGATTAAGATCAGATTACTTTTCCCGTTCATTAGGAGTAACAGCATTGTTCTCTTATTTGCCTTTAGATACGAGCTTGATGATCTACTTTAACAAAAATTAAATTCTATGCGAGGCCTGCTCTGAAAGTAATGCCTCTTATTTATTATCTTGGCCCACAGTGTCAGACAGAGATGGTGGTACAGCTGAGGTGGTGGTAGTAGTGGTAGAGGTTGATCTTTCCCATCAATATTCCATTACATTTTGTCATCTGACAGCAGAGGGACAGTCTGATAAAATGGTAATTGACATGGAAGTGTAGATGAAGCAGAGATGTGTCACTGAATTCCTCCATGTGGAAAAAAATGGCACCTACTGATATTCACTGTAATAACACGTTACAGGTCTGTAATAATAATATATACAGGCCTAGAGCTAATGGTGTTTCCCAGGGGCCAGTGCTGAGTTCAGTGTTGTTCACCATCTTCATCAATGACATTTATGATGGAATAGAGTTCACCCTTAGCAAGTTTACTGATGATGCAAAGCTGGGAGATGGCTGACATGCAAGAAGGCTGTGCTGCCATTCAGAGAAACCTGGAAGGACTGGAAAGTTGGGTGGAGAAACCAGATGAGGTTTCAAGAACAGCAAGTGTAGAGTCCTGCACCTGGGGAGAAATAGCCACATGCAGCTACAGGTTGGAGGATGACCCACTGGATAGAGCTCTGCAGAGCACCTGGGGGTCTTGGTGGACAATAGGCTGACCAGGAATCAGCAGTGTGCCCTTGTGTCCAAGAAGGCCAATGGTGTCCTGGGATGCATTTAAAAGAGCATGGCCAGCAGCTCAAGGGAGATGATCCTCCTTCTGAATTCTGCTTTGATGAGGCCACATCTGGAATACTGTGTCCAGTTCTGGGCTCCCCAGTTCAGAAAAGACAGGGATCTCCTAGAAAGAGTCCAGCAAAGGGTGATAAGGATGGTAAAGGGCCTGGAGCATCTTCCACACAAGTAAAGGCTGTGGGACCTGGGACTGTTCAGCTTAGAGAAGACTGAGAGGGGATCTGATCAGTATCTATAAATATCTGAAGTGCAGAAGGCAATTGGATGAGATCAGACTCCTTTCAGTGGTGTGTAGTGATAGGACATGGAGGAATGGCCAAAATCTATACACAAACACATGAATATACATGAATACACGAAGTTCCACACAAACATATGGAAGAAATTCTTTACATTGAAGGTGACAGAATGCTAGAACAGGATGCCCAGTGTAGTTGTGGAATCTCCTTCTTTGGATATATTCAAGACCTGATCTCCTATCTGTATGACCTACTGTAGGGAACCTGCTTTAGCAGGTGGGTTGGACTCAGTGATCTCTAAGAGTTCCCTTCCAACCCCTGCAATTCTGTGATCTGTTGTAATTTCCATGAGAATAAATAGGAGGCATTATTTTAAAAGTGACCTACTTAGATACTAAACCAAAATGAGCAGCTTATTGCAAAAGCATAACGGGAAAATGTAACAAGGAGAGAAAGACCAACATGAGCAGTTAGACTTTAAAATAACAATTATATCAAATAAGGTGACAAGTCATCTATCTCCAGTACATAATATTGTTTCACAGCATATCCACCACTTAGACCAATGACTCAAGCTTGACAGAAATTTCAGGACTCCTTCATACGGATGGATCAAGCATATGTACAATACAATAAAAAGAAATGGAAATAAATTGAACAGCATTTATTTCACCTATTCCCTTCAGAGTCACTATGTATCAACATATTTCATCAGCATCCTCATATTCTTAAATTGATAATGTCTTGATGAAACTTGTTCAAACTACAGCAGTATTGGAAGGAGTCTAAAATATGTTGTTATTTTACCATTCCTTGTATAATTTCTACAGTACAGAAGTTTAAGAAACTCTTCTGAACCTATAGCTCAAGTTATAGGTAAATGAATACTGCATTCTCACACTAGCAGACTTTTAACCAACGTTTCTAAACTATTTAAAGCTGCTAACTACAGCTCCCCATTGAAAGACTACAGAAAATTATTTTGCAGTTTCAGTGAGACTCATTCTTTCAAATTATTTTCAAGAACGTATAACCAGACAGGTTGCTAGCTATCCAGCAATCATCAAAAACACTATAACTGATCTCTTGCACACTATTGCAACATTTATGTCACTAAGACCTGGGAAAAAGCTGCATGGAAATACAGGCTCTCCAGTGAGTTATGGAACAGAACAAAAAGTGCTACAAGCTCAAAAGAACTTGTATGCAAGAAGAAACAAATGTTCAGCATTTCTGAGAGAACTAGTAACTAGATCATATATGTAACAAAGAAAATGTAAGTATATAGATCCTTTTTCTACATTAATAAATTCACATAAAATAGCAAATGGTCTGCAAGAGATAAAGAGGTTTGGCTTCAGTATCTTATCTTGCATTCTACTCAGCAATGTAGCTTAGATTGTAATGATGCTATTAAGACTCATTAAAAGCATTCATTTATTTCAGAATCAGACCACAAATGCAACAGTGGTGGGATAAAATTCTGATGCTAGCTAATCAAATCAAATAACATGTTTTCTCTTTTTCCCCATAACACACCAGCTAAGTTTCCATTCCTGTCCCTTGGCCCTCCTAGTTCTGGGTCTATATTTCAGATAGCATTCCTCAGAGATGTCTGGCCAGTTCTAGTTAATGAGCAGACCTGGCTGAAAAGCAGGAACAAGCAAGAAGACTCACTGCAGCCGTGGAAACTACAAAAGCAGTTCACCTGAAGCACTAGCTACAGCACTGTACAAATTGGGCTGAGGCTGTACCTTTTCCATGGCCTACAGCTAAGTCACTCAACAGGGAATTTTTCCACACTTTCTGGAAAGCAAGGAGTTAATTCTTTATGATCTTGACACACCTTAGCTCTGAGCCACAGAGCTTAAAAGCTTGCCAAGTGACCACTTCCTTAAGACTCAGAGCTCTAGGCAGAATGTTTCACCTCTACTCCAGCCATTTATGATGTTGTATCTAGGGCATCCTAAGGAGCAGAATTCAGACTGAATGCTGGGTTAAACAACATTCACCAAGCTCACACTGGGATGAGCACTGTGATAAAGACAGGTAGATGTTATAGCCTAACTGTTCAAAAAACATAAAATTAGTCGTTGTTCTTAGCATACGTTCTAGGGATGTTTCAAAGATTGATAGGTGTCCCAGGTCTGAAACTTTCTTCAGTAAAACTCCTCTGAAACCTTCTTTAGAAAAACATCCAAGGATGGATGGATAGGCTGCAGTAGATTATTGCAAATACATTAAGAGTTGCTAAGATACAGAAGCATGGCTGTTAATAAAATACAAATCCGTTCTCCCCTCTCAATTTCTCCAGAATCCTGCACTTAACACCCTCTTAATCTCAACCAACTTGAGTCTAATTGATTAATGTGCTTCCTGGTGTGATAGATGAAAATCACAGGTCTTATGTTACAAACAATTAAGAACTATTAAGAACTATACTGAACTGTACACACATGAGGGTAAAACCAAAAAGACTGACAAAGAAGCCATTTTTTCCCAAGATTTTTTGAAGTCTCTGCCTGAATGATAAGGTTAGTTCTAAGAGAACATGTCGTGTCAGGTCTTTTTAAATCAGATTTATGTGAGTGTAGACAACAAATGACTTTTGACAATCTGCCATTTATTTGTTATTGTTGTTTATTGTTACTTATTTATTGCTGTTGTTACTGCTAGAAGTCTAGATGTAAGGATGGTTAACAAAACATGAGCCAAATTCCACTGGGATGTATTTCAACATGTATGATAGACAAAGATACATGGAAAAACTACATAAAAGACAGAGATTTGACCAAAGCCTTAAAATCTGTACATACCACTAGAGGGTGTACAAGGCTACTGTACCTGCTATATCTTCATATTCTCACAAGGCTCTGAGTTCATCTGTAACACTGTTAACGAAATTTTAAAGCTTGCACTCCAAAAGAATTAGATTGCTCACATTCATATGGACAGAACTAGTTCAAAATCAGGCACAAAGTTGAATTTCTCTGCTCCGAATTTCCTGCTTTCTTTGGTGAGGACCTGTACCAAGCACCCATAAGGTATCTGAGAGGAGTGTTAACTATTTATTCACATTCACATGCGCACTTATTTCTTCAAAAATTTCTAATAAATTTTAAAGGTAAGATTTCCTTCTACAGAAGTCGTGTTTTTCCCTACTGACTCACTGTTATTTAAGTATTTACTAATAAATTCCATTTATTTTACAGCTTCATATCTTTTCACACTGTGTAGATCTGTAGCTTTTCAAACCCTTTCTGATCCTCAAATCCTTGTTAGAAGTCAGCATAATCACTTCACTATTATGCAAATACCTGCTCCTCTGAGCAGCCTCAAAGAAAAATGAGCACACAAACGGAAGAAGCAATTTCATATTTGGATGTGTCCTAAGACATCTCAGCTGATCCTTTAAATGATAACTGTTCCCATGACTGTAAATGATAATTCTAATGAAACCACTTAAAATATTTTAAAGTACAAAAACAAAAGTACAAACATTTTTTTTATGTCTGGCTTGATGCAGAGCCCTACTATTACCATGTTTGTTATTCCTGCGAGTGAAAACAGCTTATCATAAGAGCAGATGTTATAACCAGTTATTTTGCAGCCTGTTACAGATGCTTTTAAGTCAACTGACAAATGTTTTAGATTTCTTCCTTCCCTTCCCTTCCCTTCCCTTCCCTTCCCTTCCCTTCCCTTCCCTTCCCTTCCCTTCCCTTCCCTTCCCTTCCCTTCCCTTCCCTTCCCTTCCCTTCCCTTCCCTTCCCTTCCCTTCCCTTCCCTTCCCTTCCCTTCCCTTCCCTTTCTTCTTTTTTTAATAGTTGCACAGCCTGGACAATTAATTTCTCTAATCACATTCACCCTTTGATCTACCTGTAACACTCTGCTTAGTTAAAACACTTATTTTGTGTTTGAATAGCAGAACGTCACTCTCACTCCCTTGTTTTGCCAGGCATTGTTATGAAGCATAAACCATAAAAAGGAGTGGAGAGGTCTTTTTTAGGTACTTAAAATCACAGTACCTTGAGCCTCCAACCACTGTGAGTCACTGTTTAACACTTTTATAGATAGGCACCACAGACATCCCTCTCTAACCCATCGGTCAAGTACAACTCCTAGCTGCTCTCCAGCCTGTCTACTTCATTGTCTTCTCAAATCTTTCATGTTTGAATGAGCAACAAGGCTCTCTTCACGCGCACAGTATTTGTTGTATTAATTATAATCACATAACGTAAAATATTTACTGATGGCAGCCTAGACCCTTGGGGCAGTTTCACTTGGTTAGTTCTATCTCAAGTGATCTCTTTCTTCCATCTTCCTGGCAAATTCATTTATCTCAGATGAGTTTGGAAACAGCATCTACACATATTGACAGTAATTCTTTATTTGTCTACATTTTGGGCAATCATTGAATAAGATAGCATATCTGAAATAAAGAAAGTGTATTCGTCATCTGACTTTTAACTAACTATCTTGCAGTGAATATCAGCAGAAGTGCACCCAGTCTTTTCAGTGGTTTTGATGTGATTTGTGTTATTATTTTCAATTACCAGACGGAGAGAAAGACAGAAGTTCTTAACATGTCAGAATGGCACAACGGGCTCCAGAAAGAAATTCACAGAGAAATATGAATACAACTTTTACTTGTGTTATTATCTAATTTGTTACAAATAGAAAGAAAGAAAGAAACTGGTTGTACTTCAATACACCTTCATCTTATTAGGATTATTTAATCTTAAGGAAAATATTTTCTTGAAAATCTATGTCCAGAGTAGCTTTTCTGAAGGCTGTAAGCCCATGGCAAAGTGAAGTCCTTACAAAGTATGAACTAATTATGCCTATTTGGAGCAGAAGTCTGTACTTAAGGAAAAAAAAAAAAAGAAGAATATAGAATCTGAGTATTCAAAAATGCCCAAATTAAAGATTAATGTGAAACTAATTGAAACATTTCAAATACTGCAATAAATAGAGATCTCAAAAAATCATCAGGTAAATAGACACAATTATTTCAATTTGGTTGGGAATGCAGATTAAATAGTCAACACAAAAATAATAAGATAAAAGATCTTGTGAGAAATCCTCAGGGAAAATGAAGCAGTACATCAAGATGGTGGAGAAAACAATTAGTTATATGCCAGTAATTGCAATCAAATAGAACAACATGTCCTTGCTTGAGTCACAGTTTTGCTTGTAGTCTCTCAGAACAATTACTGTTTTATCACCACAGGAATTAACATAGGAGCTTCAGGGTTATATGTGCTTAATTGAGCTGATACATAGCTTGTGCTGTATTCTTCATGGTAAAGATAACACAAAACTTTTCTGATGCATCCCTTTAATTGGCCATATAATAAAATACTTTTTAAAAACTATCTACTAAAGTCATAAAATAACAGCGGGCAGGCTAAAGTTTAGATAAGGATGGAGATACTTCCAAATTTGGTTTTACATCATGATGCCTTTCTCTCACACAACCCTTTGAATGTGGAGTAAATAATTATATGTGAATGATGATTCCCCAGAAAACAGGTTTATCATGGAAAGTATTGTGGTTAATTGCAGTGCTGTTCAGAGAAGTGAAATAAATTACGCAAATATAAATTACTGCTTTCAAAATGAAAATACAGACATTTTTGATGAGTTTTTTTCAGATTAATTTACTACGAATGTGAAAGTTTTTTGACAGTTAAGTTGTATGGAAAAATAAATGTGATGGTTATGATCAATTTTGAAGGTTCTACTAGACAGCAGCTTACAGAAAAAAAAAAACTTTCCTTGCTGATGAAATGAACTGTTGGCATTTATAAATAAACTTTGTTCTTTACATGTAAAATGGAGCAGAGTTGGATAAGAATGATCTCAGCTTGAGCAGTCTATTAACTTTTCATACTATTACTTATTCTTTTTTCCCCCCATCCATGTAGTAGGGCTTAAACCTTACTTTCTATAAACTTTATTCACTGAACTTATTTATTTTCACTCCTGCACTAACTACAAATAGTCAGTGTACGCCTATGAAATACAACGAGGTTAATGCTTGCACCCAGCACCTTAACGAGGTCAGACATACATTAATTATCCACTCTGAAGAGCATGGTCTTGGGATGACTTTACTGATATTTGAAGGATGCCACAACAGAGATACTGAAAAATTAAGAAAAAGCAGCCCATCGCTTTCCTTTGTCCCAGAATTGCAAGTGACTGTGATTACTAACAGAACATTTATCATTTCTAAAATTCTAATGTGCTTTAAATACAACATAACACATAAAAAGTTATTGAAATTTTGAAAATTGAGACTCAGAGACTAGTAAATATTTTGTCTTAAAACTACTTGATACCCTAGAGCATTTCTGCATTAATCTCTAGACATTTTAACTTCCTAACAGTAAACAACATAGAACAATAACTTCTATTACCACGTTTAATGAACTATGGAATCTTTTTCTTCTACCAAAAAAAAAAAAAAAAAGTCTTTGAACTTTTAATTTTGTGGTCATCTAAATTATGATAGTGCCTGTCATGATGGAATCCTGCACCGTATGATTTCAGAGCTTTGTAATTCAAGCAAAAATTTGAAAGTAAAACGGTAAGGTTTTCAGAGAACCATGTTTGCATGTTCCTATTTTTAATTCTTATTTGAAAAGATCAGTCGGATCTAACAGTACAGCTTGAGAGCAAGATGTGCCTCTAAAACATTTTTGTAAATATAATGTGATTTTTATATTCTTATATACAGCAATCTCATTAGCATCAAAATCTAGGATATAAGATGAGAAATATTTATATATAAGTGGTGGGTTGACCCCAGCCAAACACCCACACAAGTTGCTTACTCACTCCTCTCTCCTACAGGATGTGGAGAAAATAGAAGGAAGGCAAGAAAACTCATGGATAGAGATAATGACAGTTTAATAGGTGAAATACAAGCTGTGCACACAAGCAAAGCATAAAAAGGAATTTATTCACTGCCTCTTATTGGCAGGCAGTGCCAATAAGACCACTTCCTGGAAAGCAGAGTTTCAGCAGACACGGCTCTTACTTGGAAAGGCAAGCACTTCTGTTCCCTAAACTTTCATTTGCTGAGCACAAAGCCATATGGCATTGGAATATCCCTTCGACTGGTTTGGGTCAGCTGTCCTGGCTGTGTATCCTCCCAGTTTTTTGCCCATTCCCAGGCTACTCACCGATAGAGGAGTAGGGAAAAGTCTTGATGCTCTGGAAGCACTGTTCAGCAACAGCTGAAATGCCAAATACCAAAACTATTTTAGCCAGAAATTCAAAGCACAGCACTGTACAAACTGCTATGGAGAAAACTGACTCCATTAAAGGCGGACCTGGTGCAACATATTCATAATCATGTCTGTACCTGTTAATGTTCATTGTTGCTAATTTCTACTAAGCTTTGTCATTTTCCTTGCAGAATTCCTTAAAGGCTTTGCAGAAAGCTTTTTCCTTTTGCGTTTCTTCTTTTTATTAGAGCCCTTGCCTCCATCCAGCTCTCTACCCCTACCCTTACCCCATGCTAAGTGACAAGTCCTTCCCTTCATATAGTGGGTGAGGACATTTGTATAACAATGCTTTACAACCTCAGTTCTCCCCACTGAAAAAGGAGAAATGGAAAATCAATGGTTGTGAAGAGAAATCTCGAGCAAACAAGGGATGGCACTAATCAGTCACAAGGACACAGAACACCAGGAGTTTGTAAGGTGGTTGCTTCCACATGCAGCTGTTCAGACAGAAGTAGGAAACAACTGGCTGCACAGGAATCGACTGTACAAAATCTAATTCCTGAAGGCTTGAAGAGAAATAAGCTTTTTTGTTATGAAGCAGACGCGTGAGTTTTCTTATTTAATTATTAAACTTGGACTTGTGTTGTTTTGTTAAATAATTTCATAAATTAACACCTTCACTAAGGAAGAAATTTCCACAGTACTTATGTGGTGCTGACAGATTTTGTACTTTTCAATGTCTCAAAAGGCTCCTAACAAGTATAAAATAATTTATGATGCTTCCAATTAGTTTTGAGATAACTCACAGATCTAGCTCTTTTGTTGGATTTCACCACTCATTTAAAATGAGATAAACATGCATCTTCAAGGGGAAAACTAATCTGTGCTACTTCAAACCATATCAGAGTTCAAAATGAAATTCAAATTATGGCAAGCTCAAGTTGGCAAATAAATTTATGTATTTTTATACATTGGCTAAGCACAGCCCTGTGAACAGTGAAAAATATGCAGACTTGCTTTCTCTTTCAATTCTGAGAATGGGTGACAAGGTTTCAAAAAAAAAAGTCATCAATTTTTTGGTACTCCACTTTCAGTTAGCATAAATTTTCAGATGTGATGTATAGTTGCAATCTGGCATACAACCCAAAGAAAAAATTGACCATGTCTATTTACTAGACTTCTATAAGACCTATCTTACTAGAGAAAGACATCCCTTGCTTCACAATTGTATCTTATTGGTGTCATTGTTTTTTGGCAGTACATACATTTGGGAACAACTATTTTCAAGGAAAAAGCACAGGAAGCGTAAAATTAAATAAAAACTCTCTGATGAACACCTTGAGAGCTCACTAAGAATTGCAACCACTTGTGTCATGCATTAGTTTCACAAAACAAGGTTAAATATTTCACTATTTTCTTTTTCATTTTTGTTGCCAACAAAACAAAAATGCACAAACCGAAAATGTTCAATTTCCTTCCTTGATGGAAAAAAGGAATTATACTGCATATAATATTTAATGCAGTCACTAATTGCTACCATTAAAAATGCTGGGGAAAGAAAAAAAAAGAAAAGAAAGTATGAACCTGAAAGAAAAAAAAAAAAAAAACAAAAACAAAACAGAACAACATAACACAGAAGTTCAGTGAAAAAAAAAACAAAACAACAGTAAAGAAGAATGAGAAAAGTACACTGAATGAATTCTGTTCCACAGGATAAGCTGACAGATTGACTAACTGGGATAACAGCAATTATGTTTATACTCCCACGTGAGTCTCAAAGCATAACGTTCCCATACACATTTTGGCATATCTTATAATTCCTATATAGAGGATCAGTAAAATTTTAATGGTATCACCAAGAATATTGATATTTTGTTTCAAGAAATTTCCAGCTGGGAGTTTAAAATATGAATGAATAATAAGCAATGAGCAATAGCATTTCAATCGTTGCTAAATTTCATTGATAGATTGTAGAATTCATGTCTTAAATCTTAGTTATGCCTTTGGGCTCAAAAATTAATCTGTAAAGTTGGATGAATTCAGAGGTAGATCCACGTACGTTCTGTATAGATGGGGAAAAGCAGAGAAAAGGAAAGGGGTTCTGTTTTGTTTAGTGAATTCCATGGTAACACCAAAAGTATATCTAAGCATATGATAAATGTTTTTGGCCAGACTTCATTTACAGATGGCCACGTGTTGATTAATTCTTCAGTTCAGCATCAGATAAACTATTTTGAAGAAAAGATTGTAGGTGTTACTCTAGTGAGTTCAGATCCAAGCTCAGCCCTGCGGATTCTGACTATCACATTTTCACCTGGTTTAAGAATGCAAAGCTTCAACTCATTCATGCCAATGCTAATTTTGAAGTTAAAAAGCTCTTGTAAATTCTGGGAAAAAAAAAAAATAATAATAGTGCCACGTTCCATTCTTTTTGGCTTTGTTTTTAAACAGATTGTAAAAATATAGTAAATACCTTCAATACATTACAAATCAATCCACTTCCAACTTGACTATTTGTGTTTTGCTTATGAGTTGAAATCAGTGGATTTCAACTGTCTGAGGAAGAACAGAATTTCAGTCTCTAAAAACTTTAACAGAGCGGAACACACACACACAGCTCTGGAAAAATAACAATAATCTATGGAAATAAATATTCTGACCATAAAGGAACTGCTGGAGCATTACTGTTCCTAATAAAAAGGTTAAGTTTTATGTGAGGTCACTCACTGCCTCATGGAAAGAGAACATGAAATGCATGAGAACCCTTAAACAGTGAATTTGGTTCTGTTTGTCTGGATATACTGAGCCAGGTTAGCTTTTCCTGATCTTTCCAATTATTGCAGTAGGTAGTGCAACAGTTATGTCCCAGTGCTGATTGCTCTTTATTGAATGACCAAATTAAAATGTTTCATTTTGCTCTTTGCTCACCATTTCCTATTGACATTCAGTGAATTCATACACTTTTACCAGCTATTGTGAAAGACAGGCGGTGAAGAATGTATTTAAATTTTCTCCTGTCCAGGCTACTGTTTTATCCTGGGTAGTTGGGACCACAGGCTACTGCTGATTTCATTTTTCTTGCATTTTCACAGACATGAAATCATTTAAGTGGTAAAAATGAGAGAAAAGGAGGAAAATCCTTTTCACTATTATGTCACACAAAGCACTTCAGCATTGCCACAACAGGAACCACTGATTTCCTCATGTTTGTGACTGTATATAGAAAGGGTGGTAAAAGAACAACACTGCTCATATTCTGTCAAAGCCAGAACTATTAGAACACTAGCATTTGTTTAGAAGCTGCACTGCAATGATGCATATGTACATCACACCAAACGTCCATGATTTAAAAGAAACAAAACAAAAAATGGTAGGTATACATCAATTAAGAATTACATCTAAAAACTGAATGAGGACATTATTTTTATTAAACCATAGAAACAGTATAATTTGGGATACCTGGAGCCTTCTGCAGAACCCTGTGGGAATTGTAGATGAGGGGCTCATGGTGCTCAAAAAATAAATCGTCAAAAACGATGTAAATGATAATTTGCTTCCTTTCTGTTCAAAAGCATGGGTAGAAAGTCAGTGCTGCATTATCTGAAAAAGCAGTTGCTAACTTACAGAAATTAAGAGGATTATATAGTATCATTATATTATAACACAGTTTGAGTTCAAGTACTTTTCTCACTGCTATGCCTAATAGAGCCAGAAGAAGGCAGAAGTTGAACACAATTTCTCTACCAAATTCAAGTAGAAACATTTATAACTACTTCACAAACAGCCTGTGAATAACAAATAAATTGTATGGAGCTTTCTTAATACATAGAATTATTTGAATTCTAGATGTCAGCCTTGAAAGAAAGCAAATGCTGCACAGGCAGAAGAAGGAAAAATCGTAATGAGAGCATAAAGACACTTTGCCAAAGGAATGCCTATCATACTTCAGGACATGCATCTGCACTGATAAGCCATCTCTCTGGCCTTTGTACAGTGATGCTCACAAATGACATGATATTGCAGGTACAGAGGCCTTACCATGAGGAAAAGCTGGTGGGACCAATAGCCTGATTTCTATGTTAACTCCTAATTTTATATAAGGAGCTCTGAAAGTTATACCTCCTAAGTTACGACGTTGGCCCACAGCATCAGAGGTGGATGTTGCTGGTACAGCAGTAGAGGTTGAACCTTCCATCAGCACCCCATGATGTTTTGCTGCCATGTGACAGATGGCAGAAGAGAGGCAGTCTGACAGAATGGTGTCTGACATGGAAATGTGGATGAAGCAAAGGTGTGTCACTGAATGCCTTCCTGCAGAAAAAAAAAATGGCAACACTTGTGGTGTTTTTATGGAGACCAAGCAATGGATGTGAGCACAGTGAGCAGTGGGTGGTGTGTTTCAGCAGTGGGGACAGCGATGGGAAATACAAGCCATGTTCCAGTTGGCCATGCAGATTTTTATGAGCAAGGCATGCAGGCTCTTGTCCATTGCTGTTGAAAATATAAAGCTAATGGTAGGAACCATGTTGAAAAACAGTGGCCTGTAGCTGAGAATTTGCTCTATCAAATAGTGTTATTGTGCCTCTGGTATCTGTTGTAGTTTCCACAGAGATTAACACAAGGCACTACTTTCAGAGTGGCCTACATATTACTTACTTAACATGAGGTGGAAAAATCCAATAATGGAATTGGATATACAGATACAGACTTCAGTTCCTACATTTGGTACAGAACTACTATATCAAGTCACACAAGTCACATAATCTCTATAAACTCACTTTATAAACTCTTCGTAGATTGTTCACCATTTTACAAAAATGTTTAGGATCCTGATGCTACAATAGTACAAGAGAAAAACACAACTGAGTCTTCAATTGCAAAGAAAAGATAGAGGGAGGGGAAACAAAAACCTTCTAAACTAATTTTAAACTAGTTTCTAAAAGGACTTGCAGTGCTAATTCCCACACTTGATTTCCAAGTGCAGTTATTAGAAGATGGCTAAATGGGGGTTGCACTGTGTCACTTTAACATGGATGATCTCAAAGGAATCGCCTCTTTCAGGCAATTCTTGGCATTCAATAGAGAGTGCTCTTGGTGTTAGTCTGAAGTCAATGTGATTGCTTGCAGAAGGGTAAGGGAAGCTGTGAGAGAATGCAAACTGCTAGCTGCTATTCCTGATCTGAAATTTGAAGGAGGTAAGAGAAAGGGAAGTATTAATTGTGTTGCTTTTAATCTGTATTTCACCAGTGCCTTTGGGTGACAGCTTTCAAATCTGACTTTGTCCCAGCTACCTGTGGCTGCTAAAGAAAAAGAATCTTCTCCCTCACTCCCTGGTGTCCTGAATGACAACCTTTAAATAACATTCTTCACTCTTGATGACACATCTCCACTTTTCACGGGAGAGCTGATATCACTAAAATATTAGCAGTCTAAAGATGGAGTGAATGTGGAGTACAGATTGTCAAACTGAATAGGCTGTGGTATGATAAGCAAAACACAAATGAGCTAGACTGAATTCTATATATCTGTAAATCAGGTATGCAGATCTCAAGGTAAGGGTCTACAAATATCCTAGCATAAAACAAAATAACCTTCTTCCCTCTAGCTCTCCCTCTCTCCCCATAAAACGTGCACACACACACATAAAAAAACCAACAAACTGCAACCTTGAGCTGTAAATAGCTACAATATTTAACAAAGGTCTGTGGTTTGTCACATGCCTAGCTAGTTCAGTTTCCCCGGGAAGCTGTAAGCTGCCCTCAGGATTCATTATATTATTTTAAAGTTATAGCTCATTCGTCTTATTCCCCAACAGCCCTTTCTCATTTGCACGATAAGTACATTTCTCTTCTCTTGGATAATGGTTCATTATTTTCAACTCACATTAGTCATTCTTCTTGGGGTTACTAAATCTCATGACTAAGAGAACTCAGATTAGGCTAAAAATAACAAAATACAACAGTAATTACTAAGAAAATAATTAACATCTATAGCTTTTTCACTCACTGTTTTCATGTGCACTGTAGTTTGCTTTGCTTCAGCAAATCCAAATGTGACCACTCACATTTGGATTTGAAATCAAATGGGACCACTCTAGAATACTTACTTCCAATAAAAATATTGGATTCCTGTAGTACACAGTAGTACCCAGGACAGTGAGCATGAATTGTACACATCATCAGTTTTAAAGAAAAATAAATAAAAGAAATATAAAAGCTGAATAGAAATATGATTCTGAATTGAAATATGACTTTCTAGTAGAGACATTTGTGAACTTTTTTTTCTTTTTTGATGAAAAGTACAATAATAATCAACAAAAGGTATTACACTTTCCATGAAATAAATGGGTGTATTTATATTGAAAAGGTTCAAGTGGATTTAATATCCACTATTAGAAATCTATCCTTGAGACCTTTCCAAGCCTAATCATGTTTTTGACAGATTTGATTCCTCGCCTATGCAAGAAGGGTTACAATGCTAGAGTTACAAAGGGTGCAGTATTGTTGAACTAAAGCTACTAGATTAGCTTTCTGCTCAACATTAAGTCAATCAGGATTCAAGTTAAGTGTCAAGATTATCCAGAGACTTTGTGCTGTCACAATTCAGTCCTGAACCAGTTGTATTCACTAATGCATCCTGACTAAAGACAAAAATTGAGAGCAGTGCAGGTATTGTTGCTATCCCTGCTGTTCCATTACCATTTTCCATTACCTTGTCTTTAGAAATACATAGCAATTTCTTGCTGAAACGCTTATTATAATGATCAACGTATGAATATAATTAATTACATACATTATATAATAACATAATTAATTATGCTCTTACTGATCCTTATTCTAACCAAAGGTAGCTGAAATTAATATCTTAATAGAGATTCTGGCCTCATTCACAAAGTAGAAACACACAGACCCACACATTCTTTAAAAGCAAAGATGGTGCCGATTCTACAGAAACAAAGAACTATTAATTTTCTCAGCAAAACTAAACAGTGAGAAAAATGAGGCTGATCTAAGAGGCAGTACTCAAAGAAACTCACATACCAGCCACTTGCAATTTCATGTGTCACTCACAATAAAAGAAAAAAGGGGAGGAGAAAAATGAACCAGCTTGCTGCATAGTACCCAGTAGCTGCTCCCAGGTCAGGGAGCTGAGGTCAAGAGAGCTGATGAAAGGCAAAGATGAAGATCCCAATGGATACAGTAAATGTAGGAGATTAATTATTGTCCTCATATTCCTTTTGCAGTAATTCAACCCCACCAAAGCAAACATCAAGACAGTTGATGATAGGAAACAAGAATTGCTGAGGGAGCATCTAGAATGCCTAGAACATAATCTTGCCACATTCTACTATTTTCCTTCCAAGTAAAGCAATGATTCAAAGAGAAAATGTGCAAAACTTAACTCATAACATCTACACCTATAACATAACAAAGGATTTTCAAGTCCAGC
This sequence comes from Lagopus muta, assembly GCF_023343835.1. Taxonomy (NCBI): domain Eukaryota; kingdom Metazoa; phylum Chordata; class Aves; order Galliformes; family Phasianidae; genus Lagopus; species Lagopus muta. Next base: position 2,164,848 of record NC_064438.1, on the reverse strand, counting down.
ATCTGAAAGCAGGGACAAAAAAATCTCATAGTAGTAAATATAGTAGCCATTGTCAAATATTTTTTTTCACATAATAAGGCTTTTTATCCTTTTTTTCTTTTTTTTTAACCTCCCATGATGTAATTTCCTGTCAAAGGTTTCTGTTATTAACTGCATTCAAGCTGGTGAAAGGGGACTCTGTTCTTTTTCTTTTTTATCTTTACATCTTTATTGAATTTCCTTTTTTTTCTTTTTACTGACAGCTAATATTTCCTATTTCTCCTGATTTTAGTCCTTCCTATGAGGGCAGTCACAGCCTTTCATAAAAATCATGAATTATGTTTAATTAATAAAGTCACTAAATAGAATAGCAACTGATAAATGAAATTATCGCTGTTATTTACTTTAATAAGCCCAAAATAAACCATCTTTGAGGAGATAAAAAAAAATAGCAATAAACCTGACTGAATAATAAGCCTATTTCTATTCCTATTTTTCCCTATTTTGAATGTGCATGGTATTTAATCACCAGAGTGTCCTTTCAAGGCTGGACTCTCAATGGCTTGTGTGCTGTAATTTTTTTTACTAAACTCCAAATTCAATTTTAAGTGTTATTTCCAAGCAAGTTACCAAAATTGTTATTTGAGCATCTGCCAAATCTGACTGATCTGATTTTACAGTGGCATATTCTAATGCTGAAGATGTACTGGTGACAATTACTATCTTTCCAGCCATCACGAGATCACACAATCATTGCACATCATTCAGCACAGGCTTTTGGAAAATAGAATGTATCATACTCAAGAAACAGTAGTAGCTGGACTTGAGGGAAGCCTATCCTACAATAATCTTTTATAACTAGCAAAAACTGTGGCTGAGATTCAATTGCAGAAATGTCTTAACGAGCGTTTTCACAATGACAACACAAATCTTTTCTCTCCCTTTTTCTTTCAGATTAAATTACACCTTGAGCAAAAAGTTGCCAAATGCTTTAAAAAACTGCATAATATAAGAGTATGAATAGCATCACAAATTGGTATTATGTTCTGTAACACCTCTCAGCCTCTGGTTTAAATTAGAAGAAGGGGGCAAACACATTCGTTTCACCACCTTGTTATTATGTCTTCTTCCACAATGATTATTTCAGTTAGACAAAATCACTTTCTCATCCCTTCAAAAAGATATTTATTCCCAGTGTCATGCTTTTCACAGACTTTCTGCACCAATTATAATGAAATTATTTGACGATACAGACAACAAATGCAACAACTTAGAAGCTGAAGAGATACTATTTAAGCAGCATGAGGGACTTGTAAGTAGTGTTAGATTTTTCTTTCTGAAATAACAGAAACCCAGCTAAGCAGTAGCGTGCATGTGTAACTGAAGTAGCTCTTTGAAGACCCATGGAACTTAGTGACATTTTTTATCTTCTTAACATCAATTTGAGAGCACTGAGGTCCTCCAGTGTGGAAGAAAACACTGTGAAACGGTCAACAACGATGTATAGGAAAAGTGAAATCAAATTTAATTTTATTCAGGTCATATGTTGGAGTAGTAAAGTGCAGCATATGATCATGTGAAATACTGATGCAAGAAAATTTAATTCAGCGCAAACATGAAAGCTGAAGACTGCTGTTTTCATGAAGACTAAAAAGACTGTAAGTGACAACAAAACTCAGTTCTCATCCAGAAAGTTCCAGTACTTTGTCAGAAAAAAAACCAGTATCAAACAAGTCAAATTAGATCCTAATTTTTTGGCAGTAAACAAATCCAAGGCAAGTCATTCACTCAGGTGATACATGTTGCTATCTCAGATACAGATATCAAATAAATACAATACTACAAATGGCCTACCATTCCATAAAAATGAAATACTTGTTACTATGTCTATGTTACTACACCCTTGACAGTAGGGACACTCTCTATTACACACAGTGTAATACATTCGGATGGACTTTTACAACCTATGGTGCAAAGATTCCTTCAAACCAATGATCGTGTGTGACATGCTGATCTATTCAGTTTTCACCAAGAAGAAGGATCATAATAAAAGACGAGCAAAGCTAGCTTATAGTAAGCTGTAACACTAATACCTCTCCATATTGTTGGTGGCCCTGCCTGTCGCCTGTGAGGCGTTGGAACTTGATGATCCTTGAGGTCCCTCAAAGAAACACAGAGGAGATAAAGAAGCAAGTGGAAGTTACGTCTTGAATAGTATTTTTCCTGAATGAAATAGTGTTGAAAATCTACCTGAATTTTGTCTTGAAAAAATGGAGAGTACATACTGACTCCATTATCTAATCAATGTCTTTTCAGTAAGGTGAGTGTATGCATATGCATGCATGCAGACCACGCATATTATTTAAACAAAAAAGGATGTTCAGATTTAAGACCAACATAAACCTCACTAATTTCTCCCACCTCCAATCCTTTATGTTGCACCTGGCATTTTGGATGCATTAAGTTCATCTGAAATTGCCTGCTCCGCTGTTTGAAAGTCCTAATATTTGAATTTTTCCATCTAGATATCGTGAGCTTTGATAGAAATTTAAAAGTGGCATATGATTATAAGGAAAAAAAAGTTTAATACTCAGTTTCACAGCACAGTTTTTCCAACTGTTATCAAAATAATATATTGAATAGCATAGCCAAAAGGGAGTTATGTATCTAGAAACAAAGATAGTAACATTGATTAAACCATATGCTATCAAATTAATTTTCAACTGCTTCATGCTGAATCCATTCAGTAGGTAAAGTTATTTAGTAATATTAACATTGGCATTTTACAATCACCTGTATAGCAAGACTAAAATTTTCTTAGTTCTATAGTTGACAATCACTTAAATAGGATGGGTAAATTAAATGCAAAATACTACTAAATGCTTTCAGGCTCTAAAGAGTCAAATTCTGACATGCTTACATTTCAAGTAATATTTTATACATACTTTCATTGATTCCTATGAATGCCTTTGTAGATGAAAGCAACAAAGAAAGCAGAAATGTGCCATAACCTCTTGTCACATTGTACACTGCTTTCACAGAATCACAGAATCACAGAATCACAGAATCACCCGGGTTGGAAGGGACCTCAAGGATCATGTAGTTCCAACCCCCCTGCCTAGCAGGGCTACCAAACATACACATTTAGATCAGGTTGCCCAGGACCCCATCCAACCTGGCCTTGAACACGTCCAAGGACGGGGCATCCACAACCTCCCTGGGCAGCCCGTTCCAGGGCCTAACCACTCTCCTAGTAAAGAACTTCCCCCTAACATCCAACCTAAATCTTCCCTCCTTCAACTTGGATCCATTTCCCCTAGTCCTGCTATTGTCAGCCCTTTTGAAGAGTTTACTCCCCTCCTGGGTGTAGGTTCCCTTCAGGTACTGATAGGCTGCAATGAGGTCACCCCGCAGCCTTCTCTTCTCCAGGCTGAACAAGCCCAACTCCCTCAGCCTGTCCTCATAGGGGAGGTGCTCCAGCCCCCTGATCATCTTAGTCGCCCTCCTCTGGACCCATTCCAAAATCTCTATGTCTTTCTTGTACTGAGGGCTCCACACCTGGACACAGTACTCCAGATGGGGCCTCACAAGAGCCGAGTAGAGAGGGACAATCACCTCCCTGTCCCTGCTGGCCACCCCTCTCCTGATGGAGCCCAGGATCCCATTTGCCTTTTGAGCTGCCAGAGCGCACTGCTGGCTCATATTCAGTCTCTCGTCCATCAGGACCCCCAGGTCCTTCTCTGCCGAGCTGCTCTCAAGGACCACTCCTCCCAGCCTGTACAGGTGCCTGGGGTTCTTCCGGCCCAAATGCAAAACCTTGCACTTTGCCGTGTTGAACCTCATTAGGTTCACCCGAGCCCAGCCCTCCAGCCTGTCGAGGTCCCTCTGAATGGCATCCCTTCCTTCCACCATATCAACCGCACCACTCAGCTTGGTGTCGTCAGCAAACCTGCTGAGGGTGCACTCAATTCCCTCATCGATGTACAGTAACACAACAGATTTACAACAGCATTACTGAGAACAGAATTATCTGGGCTATTTGCCATCTGCATTTCAAGCTTAAATATGAAAGGTCAGTCATTAGGTGCCTGAAATAAACATGCTTTACTACTGAGGTAAACATTTTCAATGAAGAACATCTGGCTGACTTTCATTCAGCACAGTGACATTGTTTTTATTTATGGGTTGTATGTGCAACTGGTATACAAGCAATAGTGTCAAGCTTGCTTTTTAATTAAATCATATAACTTGCATCCATTTTACAGTATTTCTACTGCATTGCTGTATATTTGTATACACTAAATCTAATTATAATGCTTTTATCTAAGAAATTACACTTCTGCCATCAGCTTTATAACCACTAGGATTCACACTGTAATCTCATCGAGGGATTGTAATTCCTAAAGGATAATTCACAGACACGTACATGCACTGGCAATAAAAACATTCCATTGATCCTTCACAATTGTGGAAGGAGCTATATATAGCTAACATTATTGTGAGCATATGTTGTGCCTGCAGGAGGATCTGATTAGATGAGATGCTTGGAACAATTCCACGAAACAACAAATTGAGATAATGAGTGCAATGAATAACTAAAGCCTTGCAGACATTTATGGACATGCTTAAATTCATGCACACTGCTAATCCCATTTGAATCAGACTTTGCCTTTGCATAGACAACACAGATCCAGAGTTAGATGCTAGATATTTATATTTCATATCAGTAGAGTGTCAGTGCACCCTACAGTCGTGAAAAGTTTTATCTACTTACCAGCTCCTCAAGATGGAAAGCAATGATTTGTTCTGAAGTCATAAACACAAAGAGAGAACAGCTTTTCTTTTCCTAAATCAATGCTAACAATTCGATTGTTTTTGCTACCTTGAAATAATCCCAGTAAGTATGCAATATAAACTCATACCTTGAATCCTTCATTAAGTATTCTGCAATCTGCTTATGGAGTAAGTACTCCGCAATCTGCAATCCACAAGGAGATATTTCTCATCTCCTTTCTCAGATAAGGACTATCTAAAATGGAACAAATAAACAGTGGGATGTTCCAAGCTACCATAAGCATGCTGAAGTGAAAGTATGCTCTTTTTTTTCAGTAAATGATCAAGTATAGTTACATATTATCATTCAGTTGCCACTAAAGTTGTATGTATGCTGACACTGAAGATAATGCAATTTTTGGAAACAAATTACAATAAAACCTCTTGTTAATACGAAACATTATCTTTCCAAAATACAAGTTTCAGAGAATCATAGAATCATTAAGTTTGGAAAGACCACTAATATCACCTAGTCCAAACATTAACCCATGCCTTTGACTGCTCTAGACCACAACCCTCAGTATGACATCTACCCTTTTCTTGAAAACTATCCTTCTTGAAAACTTCTGGTTACTCTACACCTTCTCCTCCCCCCCACCTTCCCCCACCCCCATGGGCATCCTGTTGCAATCACCATTCTTTCAGAGAAGAAATTTTTCCTAACATCCGACCTGAACCTCCTTTGGCACAACTTGAGGCCATTCCCTCTAGTCCAACTGCTAGCTATGTGAGAGAAGACACTGACCCCCACCTCACCACAACCTATATTGCACCTACAGGATTGTAGAGCACTCTAAAGCCTCCCCTGAGCCTCCTCTTCTCCAAACTGCACCATCCCATTTCCCTCAGCCACTCCTCATAAGACTTGTGCTCCAAGACCCTTCACAGCTTCACTGCTGCTCTCTGGACGTGCTCCAGCGCCTTGATGTCCTTCTTCTAGTGAAGAGCCCAAAACTGAACACACCAGTCAAGGTGCATCCTCACCTGTCCTGAGTACAGGAACAATCATCTCCCTGCTCCTGCTGGCTGCTCTATTTCTACTGAGAGCCAGGATGTCACTGGCCTCTTGGCTAGCTGAGCACACTGCAGGCTTGTGTTCAGCTGACTGTCAACTAGCACCCCCATACCCTTTTCTTCCATGCACCTTTCCAGCCACCTTGCCCCAAGCCTGTATTAATGAATAGGATTTCTGCAACCAAAATGTTGCATCACATACTTGGCCTTGTTAAAACTCATACAATTGGCCTCAGTCCATTGATCTAGTCTATCCAGATCCATCTGAGCCTTCCTACCCGAAAATTTGGTGCCTGCAAGCATACTGAGGGTACTCAACTCCTTCATCCAGTCTGTCCTTTTTGCAGGCTCAATAAGAATCATCATTATAACCTGGCAGTCGGGGCAAACCACATTAGGTTCAGCCAGTCAAAAGAGCTGATTCTCCCACTGTATTCAGCATGCATCTGGCCTCACCTTGTATTTTGTGTACAGTTCTGGGCTCCAAAATACAAAAAAGGGATGAAGGACCTCTGAAGTGCTCAGAGGAGTCACCAGAGCTGGTGACAGGGCTGGAAGCACAAGCTGAGGGCTCGTAGAACAGGCTTCCTAGTGAGGTGGTTGGTGCCCTGTGCCTGTCAGTGTTAACGAGGCATTTGAATAATGCCCTGAGAACATGCTTTAGCTTTTGGTTAGCCCTGAAGTAGACAGGCAGCTAGACCACAGTGGAACCACAGCTCTCCCAAAAAACCACTCTGACACAGAATTTAAGTACATCAATATGCATTTCAAGAGTAGAACTTCTAAATCGTATGCAATGTTAATCTTATCACATGTTTGCAAACTGTAAAAAAGAAAAACATACCTAACAGGCAATTCTGGGAGATGCATTCAGCCATAGATTTCAACTTCTTGACTTTCAGATGAAACGTGATCAAAAATTAAGTTGAGGAATGATTGTAGAAAATCTTTCCAAAATAGCTGCAATAGAAAAGAAAAAAAAAAATACATTAAAAAGTGAAATGATGCTATGATGACAATATAATAGATTCTACCATTATCCATCATCCTGTTCCATTGTAAGGGCCTATATGGATTGGTCTGCACAGTTCCAGTCACCATCTCTTTAAAAGAAATACATTCAATAAGAGATAATATCAGAGAACACTGATCAAAATGAGCAAAGGAGACATAATAGGACAGCATAGGATAAGCAGTGCAGAGAAAGTAAAATTAGGGCCCCTTTCTTTATATTTTATGACACAATGCAAAGGGAGCATCCAGTAAAAAGGAAAAGCGGAAAAGTGAAATACCTGTAGAACTCCAGAATTAAAAAAATAAAAGATATGAAAATATACAGTTATGTAAACATCCGCAAATGCAATAATAAAATTGCAGGAAGTCATTAAGCTTCACATTTTAAGGTTTATATTCTAAATCATTTTAATCTACTGGAGATTCAATGTGACTTAATGTGGGTTACATTATTCCCCATCTGTTTTCAGAAGCAATATTATAACTTCTTTTGAAGCATTTAGACCATTTATATCAAGAAGAAGGAAACTGTTGGGATATATTTTATAGATATGACTATAATATAAGGTCTAGAATGTTTTCAGCTTGTTAGTAACTCTGCAGAACAGATAAAAATAGTTTAATTGGATGCATCCATGTTTTTCCACGGTTACTAAAAAAGGTATTAAAATATTCCATTATCCTAATTGAATTGTGCAAGTTGAAGTTGAACAAAATTACTGGAGCATATAAGAAATGCATTTGAACATAAAAATATAGTTGCTGTAGAAAAACAGTTTCTGTATAAGAAAAAGAAAATAGCATTATCATCCAAAGTGACACAGGAGCTAGAAGTGGCTTCCTAGTTTTAAAAAAGTGTTGCAATTCCTTCACCAAGATGCAAAAGACCACATGTAAATAAAACTTATTAGACTTTAGAATAGGAAAATATTTTAGACATAATACTATATTTCAAAATGCATTTCTCTCTTGTGATTCAGTATTCTGAAAGCCTTTTTCAAAGCTCTGAACTCCTTTTAAAGATGGGTGAAAATGAGTCACCTCAACTGATCTGGAAGAAAAACAAGTGACAGTTGCCTTGGGTTAACCAGCAGAACTGGTGCACATTCAATGATAGAAAAAGAGAGTCATCTGAAATGTTTACCTCAAAAGCTGTCTAAACCAGTCTAGCATTCCTGGAAATAGTCATGGGGATCACAGCAAGAAACCAAGAGATCTTTCAATGCATGAACTTGCTAACGACTGATTTTTAATGTAATAGCGTTAAATGCAGTTTATGACTTTCATTACCTACATTATCACAGACATCTTAATTTCATAGCTTCTTAAACACGATGACAAAATGACCAATAAACTAGCAACAGCAGAGAATCCCCTAGCATGAGAAATTGTGCAGGCTCTGGCTAAGAGGGTGCATTTATTTCATTCAATATCTGCCAGACATATGGCTTTATCAAAGTATTACAATTTCTTCAGGCTTTGTCTGCAACAGAAAATCCAATGCAGAGCAGAAAGACAAATCAAGGACATTCAATAACTGAATCAGAGCTCAGTTTCAATGTCACTACAAGAAACTATCAAATCATTTTTGCAGATGTCACCTTCGCCACACTAAATATTGAACTCAGTGCTAGACAGCAAATTGCTGTTCACCTTACAGAAAAACATGTTGTAGCAAAGCTGCATAGTTCAGAGAGGCACTCTGAATCTCCAGGTCTTTCCCAAAAGATATTAACCCAAACAAAGCATATCATTAAGTACCACAGGCACGCAATTATCCCCACTTTCAGCACATTGATTCAGGCACCACAACTGTTTTACTTAAAATAGCCACTATAGAACGGTGAGGTATCTACACCCAGAGACAAATTCACTATAAAGCATAAACCCAAATTTTGAAGGTGACATAAGGAATCTATCCAATCAAATTTATAAATCACAAAGCAATGCCTTCATTCAACAGGTTCGGTGCGTCTTTTTTCTTGAAGAGATTTACACCATGAGCGAGGGTGTCAACATTGTACCAATAGAGAAAATTTTATTTATGTTCGTTTTACTATTTTAAACATGAAAAAATATGGCAGAGCTAAGGACAGAAACGCCTGCTGAATAAACAGAATAAATGCAGTACGGGAAACATTTCAGTTTCAGTTTCAGAATTTCAACCTAATGTTTGTCATTTTGGTCATACAAAGGCCACTGACTATTCAGCTAGGCTAGATGATCCCTAGAGGACAACTTGTCCACACATTCTACAAGAATATGTCCTGTGACTTCTTGAAATTCTCTTTTATGAATCGTCTGGATATTTTTATTAAATGATTCTAAGTTTAATTTTATTTTTTTTTAAATACTGATTGATTTTTTTTTGTTACAAACTAATATAAGAGAAAGTCTGAATTTCTTCTAATACTATAATCAAGCCTGGAAGTTACCCCACTTTAAATTTTGTTTCTTATGTGCCTTTTGCAGCATTGTAGCTTTTTTTCAATGAGGAAAAAATTGCCAGCACCATAGTTACCAAAGTAATCATTGTTATAAGTAGCATCATTGCTTCTCTGCTGATATATTTTCAGTTCCTATTTTCTACCTCTTTTTCTCAGATTGTTTATATATGTATGTCAAGAGGAAAAAGCAGTTTGAAGTACAGCTGGGTTGTCTAAGAATAATCAGAAAACTTGAGAGATGTCAAAAATGATTGAAAGGAAATACACATTTTTCATTTATATCAGAAGTCTGTTTTAAACTTAAAAAAAAGACTTAAATATATAGGAAAAATACTGAACTAAATTTGTAAAAATCTCTTCTTTTTTTTTTATTTTTTTATTTTTCTGACCAGTATTGATAAGCAGCTCTGTTCAAGCAGGCCTTCTCTCTGACAGAAGATGAGATAGAGATCCAAATTTTGAAATATCACCACCTCAAACTGATCTTTCAAACTGAAAGAGTGCCCAGCGCTGTACACAGCAAAGAAATTATCACTGCTGGAAGCAGCTGGAAATTTGCCAGAAACCTAATAAATAAGCATGTCTGTACAAGGGAAAAGGAGACAGAGTTGTGGTTGTGGGACATACTCTGTGGTCTTTCGAAAAAGGAGAAGGGCAAGGAGAAGGGGAAGGGGAAGTTATTTTCTGAAGAAATAGTATTTGCCGTGTACTTGGGTGGTTGTTTTTATTCCACAATGTATTCCACAGTTAAGAGAGATTCAGTTTTCCAGCCCTGTGGAATATAGCATAGAGATTTACATCTCTTCAGAGCTGACAGTAACTGTCAGGAGCAGCGATGCCTAGTTGACAGTGACAGCTGACAAAGGTCATTCCTGAGTGCAAGATGAATAAAATGTTCTAAAATATTAATGCAGAAACAGCTTTAAGGAGAAAAGCATGTATGAAGAACTGATGTCCCACTTAGCAAAAGTTATCCCTAAAATTTCTATGTGTTGGCTAACAACCAAAGCAATTTCTTAAAAGAAAAATGATTACAGCAAATATAATGTGTGAATAGAAGTAATCCAGTATCTAAAGCTAAGGAAAAAGCAGTTTTAATGCACGCCAAGATCTGAAATTAGTAAATCTTGGCAAACTGTGACCAGAACAAACTAAAAATAAACATCTAAAACATTACCACATCAAAATCAGTTATTTCTTTTATTTTTATCAGCATTTCTGCATATTCATCAAAATGACTGGTCAAGCATGACTTCCCTGAGGGATTAAATTATGCTTGATGATTCAGAAAATACATGAATTTGTGTATACACTGAAGCACCAATTCAATCTTGTACTTAGATTTACATTCTTGATTGCTGGATTACAAGTTTTTAGCAGTTCTTTAAATGAGGAATAATAGTAATCTTCAGAGAACTTCAAAAACAAACAAACCAAAACTTATAATAAACATTTTCCTTGTCCCCACTTAAATCAAGAATCAGAGTATTCTTAAACAGCCAACACTCTCCTGATTCTACTGAAATATCACCCCAAATATAAGAAAATACTTCTTTCAGCGATAGAAATAACACAATCTTGTTGCACAGTGCAATTACATTAAAAATGCCCTTTATAGTCTGTTCTCACAAGTTGCTTAAAGATCTCTTAAAAATGAATTTATAAGGCAAAATTACAGTTGAATTGCAGTTGACTGCATGACAGAAAGGTCGATCCAGGAGACATTACTTTCTAGTGCATACTGGTATATCGTAAGCTGTAAGTGCTGTTACAGCTCAAAAGTAAAAACACAATAAAATATATGAACATGGTCAGATTTCAGCCCTTCTCGGAAGATTGTCATCACATTTTGATTGTCATCAACCTATCTTTTATTCTTTCCTGAATAAAAAGATTGAACAAAGTTCAATCTACTACTACAAGTCCAATTTTCTGGAAATTTAGCTTTTTAATAACTATTTCCAAAATCCCTTTGGATATTTTGCCCTCATTTTTGATGTCTGGAACTGAAAGCAGAATTCTGATAACATTCTTGTCACTGCAGGGATCATACAAGTGAAGCCTTGCCCCCCTATTTCTAAAAGATTTTCCCCTGATCACTTAAGGATTACAGTTTCTTTTTTTAGTACAATTCTGCAAAATATGTTCTGATAGATCCTGACAGCTTCATTCTGATCTTCATTTCCATGAATGGAAGGTATCCAAAACCAAATTATGCATCAGACAAAATGCATTAGAGAATTTTTTTCCCGTGCTACAGATGTCTAATATAGGTCATTTTGTTCTATTGCATTCACAATCTGAATCTAGCAAAGGATTATTTAATCTTGTGTTGCTTAGAGATTATGCAAAAAGGAAAAGGATACAGCCTTTAAACTTGCTCCCATAAATAAAAAATGGCAATTGTACACCTTGACTGGTGTCTCTACCTCCAAAATGAATAAATCAAAAAATTATGATAGAAAACCACCTTGGACATGAGAATTTAAAGGGAAAAGTCCACTATCTCTTATAAGTTCAGTCATAAATCATGCTTTGCCAGCGTCAATGCCTGAAACTACGTCCTGCACCAGGGGTTGTTTCACTTAACTTCAGCTGTATTCTTTTCAATACAGTGAGAAACTTCCTTTGTGTTTCCCCTGGCCATCATAATTATTCCTGTACCATTACTGAAACTTTCCAGAGAAGCAAAGTTTCTCTAGAAAATACCTATAGACTATGTTCAAATTTTTGTGTATGATGGGTTCTTACTACATTAAAGGCAAACTTCCACAAGTCAAGGGGGATGCATTCGTAGTGCACAAAGGTCCAGGTCCATTCAGAAAATCTTTTCAGCATCAAGTTTCCAGATATTGGTTTCAGAAGGCATTTCTGTGATAGCTTGCTACAAAGCCGAAATTCAGCTGCCCCAAATTATGGATGCCCCATCCCTGCAGGCATTCACGGCCAGGCTGGATGTGGCTCTGGGCAGCCTGGTCTGCTGGTTGGAGACCCTGCACATAGCAGGGGGTTGGAACTGGATGATCATCGTGCTCCTTTTCAACCCAGGCCATTCTCTGATTCTATGAATAATAACGCTGATGGTACTGATTTAATTTCCTTCTTTCAGAGGCCTTGGAGAACATTTATTTGAGAAATACCATGTAATGGGGTTCCATAACAATGTTTTTCATATTGTAGGAAAATTTATGTCAATTTAAAAACAAGCAAATCAACCATACAACTGCAGTGTTCTCAACTAGCCAGATCCAATCTCAGACAATATATTAATTAGCATTTAAAAAGTATTTGAAGCTGAACTTTTACATGTCATGCCTTAAGGTATGTCTTTTATTACTCGTATTTCTTCTGAATTTATGCCTGCTATTTCTCAGAGAGATCAGACATTTTAGTCCAATGCATTTTTCTTGTGTAGGGTGTTTTGAACCACACATATTATATAATACAAAGCAAGTAACACTACATATTACATATTTTCAATTCCTTGCACACTGCCTTCAAGAGTCACAGGTTTTATTCCAGCGATACATTTAAGATTTAGCATAGCAGGTAGGATGTACAATGGCTCTGATTATATTCAATATTTGCTTTTAGAAATATTTAATGTCCCACATTTGCTGCAAGTTCCAGAATTCCTGGTTCTGATATTTCTTACTAAATTAAAACTGGGTTAACAGAAGGTAACATGCAGTTGGTGTCAGAAGAATGACGTGTTCAGAAAAAAAGAAAAAAGTAATGGTTTTGCCCAGTCTAGCCTTTTCTTAAAGTGACAAACTATTTATTTCTTCTAGAAGGTGCATAAACATGTTGCATACACGTCATCTAAAACTCAGAGTACATTGTTAGAAATGCCCCATATATGATCATAGCAAGGACATTTATGTTAAATTTGGACTTTCAAAACCTGTTCCAAATTTCTAGATATGTCATAACCACAACAATCTCCAAAAGGGGCTTGCAACTGGGGCCTATCTCTAGCCCAGATGTAAAACACGCCTTTACTATCGTGTTAGAGTGTCTTTGATTAAGAGGATTGTAAGCAAAGTAATGAAAGAACCTGTTCCATATTCAGTCATTTAGCTGAGAAAAAAAAACATCCACAGAAACTGATATAGTAGAGCTACAGCTGCTTTGTTTTGCTTCTTAGAAATAACACATGGCAAAGATTTTCCAAGTAATTGTTGCAGATGTTTAGCTTGTTGTGAACTAGTGCCCTATTTAATATTTCCCAAACAAGAGCTTACTTAAGCATTTGCTAACTTTTCCATGTGTTTCCAGCAAAGAATTTACGTAATACGTTCAGCTATATTTCTCACAAATAAACACTGAGACGGTGCCACCTCATGGATTCTATTCATGTTTGTGAAAATGCTGTGCCCTGAGAACTATTTGCACATGGAGATGAGGAACAAAAAGAATGAAATCCATGGTCATTTCAACAAAAAGTCAACATGCATCCAGAAAAGAAGCTTGTAAGAACTATCTCTGTCAAAGTAAGCGGCTAGCACCCATTTATGAAGGGGTCTAATGCAACTAAGCATGAATTAAGGAAAGAAAATCCAAGTCCTGACATCCTCAAAGGAAAATGAGACCCTCATCCTGTTTTCCATTTTTTACTGATTTCCACTTCTCAGAATGTTCTCTCTGTCAACCAAGAATGACGTTAAATTGCACAAGAAGAATGGCAGCATCCCTTCTAAATGGTTCTTTAAGGATTTAGGGATCAAATGAGGTGTAAATCAGAGAAACTTCAAATCTGTTGATTATGCTGTAACAAGCTACTTGACTATTGAATCCACTGCTGAGTACCACTCAACCACCGCTTGCTATTTGTCACGTTTTTTTAGAATTCAGAACAGAAAACATTCTCCTTGTTCAGCTCTGTGCTTCCAGTAACCTTCCAAAAAGGCTTTTCTGATGACTTCCCTGGCATTAAATTCTCCTGCTATTTTCATATCTATTTATAATGGGAGTTGAGATATACTTTACACAAGCACGGCGATATGCAGTTGCAGTAGGTAAGACAGGTATCAAAACTGTAGTAAGTACAAATTGTTTCTATACATACATCATCCTGTTTGATGAAAGAAGTCATTAACTGATGTTGTAAAAATAATAATTGAGTCATACCTCACACCTACAGTAAATGCTCCTGTATGAAAATAGCATAACTAAACACATTTCTGGGGGCAATAGGTTTCTTTGGGAAGACAGAACAAGGTGCAGATATAGTCTCCATTTTGCATGGACCAGGTTTAAAGCAGTACCACTGCTCATTTAGTTACATGGAAGGGTGGAGGTTAGCTGAGGGAGGACAAAACAACCTCAGAGGAAAACTTGTTCACTACAGTACAACTCTTGAGACAAAATACTCATTTCCAGGATTTGGCCTTGAGTAAGTGAATACAGAGGCACTGCATGAAGTTATTTGTGAAATCAATCCCTTGTGCTGTATAGTTAAGTGAACTATTTCCAGTTAAATCATATTATGGCTGACTGCAACGCTGAGAATATATGGGACTTCACAGAACACAGTTTTCTTCAAAACATTCTGCTATCTAACATTGGCTGTCCATTCAGGGAGAAGCTGCCCCAGGAACCACTTGCACTTTTAGGGCAAATAGAAATAAATCCATTCCTTCTGCAAATAGAGTGCAGCAAGACCTTCCTATCACAATCCTTATGCATAATTGGTCTCAACCAGCATGACACATTTCATACATTTTACTCCTGGATTAAGAATTCTGCATTCTTTATGCTATGCTGCTCGTACTGCAAACCAAGTTCGTATAAAAATTCATGACAGGATCTGTGTTTAATGCTTAGTGCACTATGTAACAGCAAAGAAATATTTTAAAACTACTTGTTTAAACATCTTAAATTCTTTTAAGATAATGCGTTGTCCTTCACAGGTAGGAAAATTTCATATTTCTCTTCAATTCTCATTAGTATCAAGGGTACTAAGATTAATATCCGTATAGGGAAATAGAGAGCATTTCCATCTGAATAAAGCTGGGCATTAGCGAATACAGTCCTCACCCTGAAAATGAGGCTGACAAGGGATTACGTTTGCTATTCAAGAGAAGAATCAAATAGTAACTCTACGTTATGTATTTCTAATTATAATCAACTATAAGTATAAAGGCCTAGTCATGCAAACATCCTCTCAATGAAGCAACTGTGTAAACAAGGATTTTTCTTATTATCAACCCAAATATGCTTTAATAATGGGTATAACTCCAGAACACACACATTGCTTCATTAATACACAAAACATTTTCTAAAAATAATTCCATATCAATCAGCTGCCCATGGGATGTTTATTTCAATTCTGAATGCATCAATGTCGTTCTTAGTCATCTGACCATGATGGGCTCTGAATCTGTCCTCCTGGCCACTCTCCCCTGAATGCCAGCACCACATGTTGCCTTGCTTCTATTACTCGTTCCTGTTCTTGCAGGATGTGCACTGGACCTCCAGAGTCACAAAGAATCCTACTTTAGTGATTTCTATGAATAAACGTCTCCATCATAGAAGTTTATTCATTATTGCATTCATTCATTACTGAAATTTTGAATACATGAGAGAAATATGATCTCATCTATTCCGTGACTGGATTAACACGGTTCTTAAAAAAAAAAAAAAAAAAGTTGGAAAAAAAAAGATTGAAAAAAACTGCCATCTGATGAAATGAAAGGATTTTTCTATATATAGTCATGGTAACATTTTTGCTTTTCTTAAATTAGACTCTTAATATGGGGCACGATTTTACTTCCCTAAATATTTCTTAGAATCAGTACATTGTTAAAATACTTTAGGATAAAAAAGCACACCGAAAAAGAGGACACAAATACTAGTCAAGTCTAAACTGAGCAAATGTTAACAAATGCTTTGGCAGACATCCCCTCAGTTTCATTACAGAATGAGCCGTGTTTAACTATTCTTGTGGATTACAAATGAAGAGTTCCTTACAAGATTTATGTAATTTGAATATATAATGTATATGTATATCTAACAATCTTACAAATATGATTTTTCAATATACAGCTGCTGCTAATACACGCTATTTACAAAAGTAGAACAATAGTCATTTGGGTTCCTGATACAAAGGAGATGTGTTATTACTATGAAATGCGTTTTCCTTTTTTGAATGGAACAACAAATCAGATTATTTTAGATAATACTCTGAAACCAAGAAAAAATTGCATTATTGTATTAAAACCGGAAAGGCCCTGAACAGCTATCTGAACCTTTTTGATATAAAGGAGCTGTAGTCAATTGTTTTATGTTTGCAGTCTTTTTTTCCAGGAACCTGAGGACTATTTATAGAAGGGATCCACAAAAAAAAAGTAATTATAAAAAGCAAATATTTTGTATGTGCATCTTAATCTTCCACTAGGAAAGTCTTTATGAGCATTCAAAAGCAGACAGAGGCTGGAAGCCATCCGTACCATAGCCTTTCCTCAGATGAAACAATTTTTACAAAAATAAGTTTGAGAAGTAATGAAAAAAAATTCAAAAATACAAATTCTCTCCTCTCAAATGAAAACCAATGGAGTACTTCTCTAAACAGGTTAAGAATGGAACAGAGATAGAGTCTTTCTGGCTGTGTGTAGGGATTATAATAAGCAGCCTTGTTTCAATGGTGGTTAGGAACAGTCCTGATATGAATCACGTAGGTCTCTAAAGAAAACTGACTGTTAAGTTCCAACACAAACATAGGCAATAGTCACTCTGAAGAGAATGTGACCTTATGCAGAGTAGAGGGAGAGAAATACCGCTTATATGTGAGTTCAAGTACAATTTCTCTTTCTATTTTAACCTTCAGTACTTGTGCATATTAGAAACAGAAAAACACAGTAAGCTTACTCCCATCAAACATACACAACTACTACTTAGACATTGCAGAGCCATATGTAAGTTACTAAAGGTGAAGCTATTGGTTCACATCAACAGACGTATCCTTCTTATATGCACTGGTACAAGTAGTTTTTTTGCCACAAAACAGAAAGCGTGGGTTAGATGAGTAATTAACTTCTCATCCTGCTATATTGTGCAAGCTTGTACCTACGGCACATTTTTCTACTTTTCTCCCAAAGAAGTTTCATAATTTCTTCATGTCCTAAAATTCAACTGAATGAATTACAGTGCTAATCATGAGTACTTGAATGGGAGGATGTGTATCAACTGAAAACACTGCATCCATTCAGCTCTGACCATATATGACCCCAGGAAGAGAGAAGATTAACGAGTTACATTTTTAGAAGAGGTATTAATCAATTGGGCTTTTCTGCTTTCAATGTTAACGAGGTAGCATTCTATCTTTGTACTTTCATTTCCATCCTATGAATTAATCATAAAGGGTTATCAATACAAATGCTCTCAATGTTTTTCCAGTTTAGATATCATTACAATATCCATCACTAAGGTCAGTTAACAAGAAACTACCTCTGCATTTTTTCTGCATTATTTCTAGTAGCTTACCAAAATTTAGAATTTTAAGGAATGGATTTTGCACTGTGCTCTGTTAACATGTTGTTAGCAATACAGCACTGAAGCCATAAGTTCATACCTATGGTGGTTTTCAGAGTTCTCCCTTTTGCATTATTTTTAAGATGTAGTAAGCATTATAATTGTAGCTATATTATGAACTTAAAATATTTATATAAATTCACTAAACTATGTAATAACTAAAATTGCTTTCTTTATAGGATTTCATAAGAGCTCTCAGAAGAAACGGGCACTGAAATACTCCACTGGTTGTACGATAAAATATTACAAGCTACTTTTCTGTCACAGACTGTGTTTGAACAGGTCTGCAAGAATTGAGCACACTGTAACATATTTCTCAGTTCTTCAGATGACCTAAAATCTACTCTTGGAATACATGAACGCTTCCTTTTCTGAGAACACTTTGGATTTAAAGAAGCCATGCACGTTAAGCATGGACAAATTTCTGTGGAATGCAATCAGCATTCTCAACGGGCAGAGGATAACCCAGCAGTGAATTTCAATTTACATGTCACAGAAGTGTTTGTCAGCCTCACCCCCACTACAAAATAAACACATGGTAACAGACTGTCTACTCTATTGGCTGCAGAACAGAAGGCAAAGGATGAGAGGTTAGAGCAGATTGCAGATTAATATATGAAAGTCTGACCTGATTCTGATCAGATCTCTTAAAAAGGAAAAGGAGATGCAGTGGCAGGTGTGGGTAGGAAGGTTACAGCAGGGAAGCGCTGGATCACTTTCTGCACAAACTGGCAGTCTTGGAATCTTATGAATAGACTGTGTTCAAAAGTAACCACAGATTTCATTCTCATTAGTGCTGTCCATTAACTCTACTACTGTATGATGCCCATTTACATAGCATAGCCTGTTGCATAGCAGCATTTCAGAGGCTAACTCTGGGCGGGACTCAAACAGTGAAAGCGGCTCTTCCAAAGAGCACCCAACCAATTTTTATTCTGTAGCTAAATAATCTCCTTCAAAAATAAAAGCAAACTGCAGGAAAACTGAAAAGAAATACTACCTGATTAAAGAAAGTAGAGGAAATTATTTTATCATGGTTAGCTGCCTAATACCAATTGAAGCATTAAGTCTGTAAATAAATCGAGAAAGAATTTTTAAGGAATATTGTTGTGGGTTTGTGTTGTTGTTGTATTTTGCTTAGATTGCTATTCAAATCTGGGTCCTTTGCCAAATGCTCATGTTTCTATAATTGTACATATACTATCACATGCACTTATGCATAGAAAACAAAACATGACAATTTTTTGCCTTATAATTCACATGGTTACAGTGAAGTTTGATGAATGAAAGGCACTTGCAAATCTTTGGATGAAAGACATCATATGAATATTATTCAACAGCACTTTAATTATTAGTATTATCACAAATAGAAATATAAAGAGTTGGTTGTTGCCAGTTCTGACTAATTGCTAGAAAGAAAAAAAAAGTTCAGATAAGCAAAGAGAAAAACAGTAAAAACATGGAGACAATAATTTCTAATTTCTGAGCACTGTATTTCTTATTACAAAACTTTTGGATTGAAATACCATCAGACTTCTTTCTTAACTGATAATTACAGAAGATAGAGATCTTTTGTGAAACTTATGCCTGTTGAGCTGCTTTTATACTTATAAAGACAATGCTCACTGTTTCTACTGTCTGACTTCCTTGCAGCAGTTCCTGCAAAGAGATCAGAGAATGAGCTGGAAGGGGAAGCAGAACCACTAAATCCCATATCTCAAATCATTCTTTCCACTTTAGGAAAGATGGATGAGAAAGTTGGCAATGCACTCTATATCTGTAGTTACATTAAACAGCTCCGTCCATCTCGTACAACTGATCCAGCAATTGCAGTCGGAAAATAAAGAAAACCTTAAGTATTAAATTTATGCATCAGTGTCACAATGATGAGTAAAAAATGGTTCCTTATCTTGGTACAGATTACCTTGTCAACAGTGTCTCAGACAGATAAGGACTTCACATTTTGATTTTGATTTCAGCATAGAATGAAAACCAGTATATTACTGATATGGGAGCAGAAATTGTTATTGATATAGAATAAAAACAAACATTACAGATATAGAAGAAAGTGGAATTTCTATTTTTATTTTTTTCCCTCTTACCACATTATACTTCTGTTGAAAACAGCAGAGCTAATATACAATGCTCAAAGCTACCAAGGGTAGGCAGGGAGCAGAGAGGGGAGGAAAAGTGAGAAAAGGAAAGGGAACACACTATGATTTTCCTTCTTTGAGCCATCAGATCAATACCAATGCTTGCAGCTAGAAAAGAAAAAGAAACAGCTATTTCTGGAAACAGAAAAACACTGTTTTGTACACAGTGTAATGAACATCCGAGATGCGTTGTGAGAGGATGCACTATGAAGTTATGGAGACTGACACTATGTGCAAATTCAAGAAGGATTAGAAAAATTCATATCCAAAACTCTCATGAATATCGGAAGGATTAGAGATTTATCTTTAAACATTCATAACACATCAGTGAAGGATGCTGGGGAACTGAACACAGAAACAGACAGGTTTGGAAGCCCAATTTCCTTTTCGACTGGTAGGAAGAGATTATTGGCCTGGAAGGACCAGCATTTTCCCCCTGTACAGCATCTCTTCTGTTCTTAAGCTCTTCTTTATGGGCCTGAAACAATTCATGCCTCTAATAATATATTATTAAATAAATGTTTGAAATAGCTACAAGGAAAAGCTATTCAATCAGATTCCTCCTTAATGAAGCTGAACTGTCTTGTTGTAGATTGCTGTTTCACATCCAGCTTGCTAAGGACCATTTGCTTGGCACTCTCCAAACCTTACAGTTACTACCTGCTGTTTGTTCTCCTAAGTCAGTCCTAAGTCAGAATCCATGAGATAAATGTTAAAGCAATTCAGAAAAGTGTGAGAGACCATGCAGATGCCAGTAGACAACTTGAGTTTTAGGCTTTGTGCAAAAATAACTCTAATAAGTATAAAGGTATATATTTTAGTATTCATTGAGAGTGGTTAAAAACATACGTTACACATAAATTATGATCTAACTTTTTAGTTAGGTGAGCCACCTAAATGTCAGCAAGATGTATGCCTAGTATCTTGAGTTTTAGAATTTTAAAGGGAAAAAGCAACACCCCACAGGATGCCAAAGCGAAATAGGGCAGTGATACATACTACCTCAGCAGCATGCCTGTTCTTCCATTCAGTTTTCACTCCTCCTTTGAAGCTTTGTTCTTATAGCTATGTCTAAATAAACGATAGCCCCTAGCAGTTCTAGATCCTGTAGTTAGCAACCCAAGGCTGTGGTAGGACAACAAAAACAAAAAACCCTTTTTTCACTCCATTTCCATGCTCTTTAAAGGAGAGAAGTTCAGGCATCGCCTCAGAAAGACCACAGTGACTGGTAAGCTAAGATCGCAGGCAAACCTCCACCATGCTACTTGCACGGTGTCTGTATCTAATCAGTGCATCACAGTTGCAAAAGGCACAAACAACAATCCTGCAAGCACTACTTTAATATTACCTCCATATTTCCTGTAGGCCCTCTTTCCTAGAACAGTCCTGAACACATTAAATAATCCTCCCACTGGAGCATATAAGGAGCTACAGCAAGGTGTTTGGACTTGCCGAGCTCTTAACATTCTGGGCTCCTACATCTGATACAGCAAGGCCACGAAGTAAGGAGTATGTTCTGAACACCCTAAATAGAGACTAACCAAAAGGAGACAGACATGCTTCCTCAATCCCTGCAATCCTGAATGCAGTTTGCAGTTATCACTGAACACGTCAATGCAGTCATCCATGGTCTAGAGTATTCATTTCTATGAACTGAAAGTCAGCCGTTCACCCTAACTTCTGACTCCATCTGATGAATTACCTTGTCTGCAGTGCCTGAACTATAAATAAATGCAACATCTGTTGGAATGCTAAGTCTAAAAGTCTGGCTGAATAAATCACTCTGCAGAAATTCCCAAAGCTACTAAGCTTTCTCTCTCTATAGCTTCTGCCCTTTCTCCTCCCCTGCCACGCATAGATCCATCCTTCTTCACATCTAGTGAGAATTCCTTTCGTGTTGTTTGCTCAGTTTCTTAAAGGCCTGCTCTCCATGGGGTAGGCTGTGGTGCTAAGAGCTATTGTTCCATTGTAAAGCAAAAGAAAGTTAGGTCACAGATTGATCAGAAGGGTCATAAGTGCTGTTTTTAACCTCTATAAACTAAACCGTGAGTACCTAGGAATATAATTGTACGCAATTCTTTGGCAGCAGTAAACAAAATAAGAACAGATTTGGCAGGCTCTTCTTGTCTTGTTAGGCTTTGCTGTCTGATGTCTCCTTCCAGTCCTAGAAGATGTCTATTGGGTCTCAGTGGGGATTACAGTTTTTCCTCTTGTAAGCTCATATTTCCCTCAGCAACTTATGGAATTTAATCAGACTAATGTCCATGTTTAGAGAGGGAAGAGCTACAACCAGCCTTATCCCAAGTGTCAACTTCCATCAGGCACTGAAGCATCATATTTTGAAACCAAAATCTCTTATAAATAGTTTAAGAAAAACAAAACAAAACAAAAAAACAGCAACAAAAAAACAGCAACAAAAAACATTTTTTTTCCTGAAATAATACTATTATTTATTATAACTATAATAAATAATACTATTTCCTGTTTCAATTAAAAAAATAATAATTGACATGCTCTAAAATTAGTGTCAGAGTTATGAATGGTTTTAATATTTACCTGGTATTTTGAACTGGACATCAGAGTTCTTGATAAGGAAATCATTCAGTTAAAATTTCAAGGAGAAAAAAAATATTCGGGCAATTAGGCTTTGGTTTCTAATGCTTCACTGAACAAACAAGTTGTCATAAAGTGCAGACAACTACCCAGGTATTATAAATTTAGTCACTTTCTTTATGAAAGAATGGAAAATCTAACATTTCATAAGCTGGTTAATAACAGACACTGCTTAGTGCCCCTCTGTACACATTTAACCTTATATTTGGTTTGAAATGTGGAATATAAGAGAAAATTGTCTCCATTAGATCAAGTCATGCTGTATTTTTCCTGTTTTTTTTTTTTAATATGGTCTGTAAGCTTCCTATCTCATCAAACTGATAAGGACAGCAGGGAAACACAGTCCAGTCTCTGAACTTTCCAAATTCCATAACCACTGACCCCAAAATTGCAAGATTATTTCTGCATATGAATTAATACACTAGAATTCTCTCAGGGTCACCACTAGCAGCTGTGATTACATACTGCAGCAGAGCACTGTCTACTGGAGGTAGAGACAAGAGTTTAAATACAGAGTTAATTCATGTCAAACAGTTGATGGTAGAAGACAACATGGGATTCACAATAAGGTTTGTCCGTAGATTGATCATTGCATGCGATCCTATACTTTAAGGTGAGATAAAGTATTTTTAATTAAGCTTGCTTTAGCGTTCTTGAGAAAGTAGAAAACTCATGAAAATTAGCTGAAAATTCAGTTAGCAGAAGTTACTTTTTAATATTTCTCCCCAGTGAATTATTTTCACTTTCATTAATAGGTTAAGAATGTAGATTACAAATACTGAAAATGTTAAAAAAATGTTAATGACATTCAGGTTTCAACCAAAGTATAAATCAAGAATTCATTTCCTCATTAGGAACTGTAAATTGCGTGCACATTTTTTCCTCTTTACTGAGGAAGTTAATATGTAACTTTGGCATACGCTTCACAGACCTATTCCAGCTGTTAAACTCAAAAAAAGCTAATGAGGGAAGAATTATTTATAGCTTAGCCTCTGGCAGTAGAAATTCTAGCTGTTTTTTGAATCAAGCTTTATATACTTCAGAGGCAATAATAAAATAAAAAGGAAAGCCCTAAAGTTAAAGGGCATAAAGAAAGGAAAGAGAAGATCTCTTTTTCTATGAAAGTACTGGCATTTATGTTTCAGTTGGTCAGCTTTGTCATTTTAACAACAGCTCTCGAACTCTACGTTGAAGACCTTTGATGCACTTCACTGACTACAATGAATACATCTTAATATTTCTGTGAAGCAGCAAGATAGGATGACTTAGGATGAGAAAATGAAATGTGCACGCGAAAAGGATTTGTGACCCAGCTGTCAAGCATCCTGAGCCACTGAGTCAATCTGTAAGTAACATTTAAGCTCACCTAAAACCAAGAATTCAGATCACCTTAGTCACTCTAATTAGATTCTAGGAGAAAGACTTCCCCAGGAAGCCATAATATTATGTATTTTAGTGACCACTGACATAATGAAATGGGGGCATACTCTCCCATTCAAGTAACTTTCACTCATTTCCCTTCTTAAAAATATTTTTTATATGCACCATTTTATGTACAGATGTATAAAACTTGGTCTAAGTATTGAAAACCAGTACTTTCTTAAGAAACAGTGAGTTCAGGGGGAAAAAAAGTATTTTTATTAATCAGTTATTCCTGTGATGCTCATGTGCCAGAATGCAGGACTATGAGATAGGAAATAGAATGCAAAAGAATCAAAGCTTTTTTTGTTTGTTTGCTTGGGTGTTGTTGTTGTTGTTTTACATTTTTTTTATGCATTTAAGGTTTTAGAGGCATTGTGTGGTATGACAAGGAGATGTCTGATAAAGTGCATGTAGCTAAGTTCTGCTTTCTTTCCTCCACTTGAATGACACAAATGGAGCACATGCTCTGCCCTCTATATTTTGAGAACGTGGGGACACAATGCTTATCCTGCTCATATGCTAAAGAGACACACACACTGAAAATTCTCCATAGATGAAGACAAGTGATTTCTCTCTCCATCAATGATCACTTAAAAGTGGTACAGAAATGAAATGTTTTAAGATTGACTTTCTGACAGTCAGTGTCAAAACAGTTTCTTCCTCTTGGTACAAAAAAGACAGTCTGTTTATTACTGTGAAGATTACAACAGGATAGGTGGTAATCCCTGCTGGACAGCCTGGTTTGAAAATAGCAAGCCATCTCCTTATTTCATGCTATTTATGCTGGACTGATTTAGCCTATTCACAAGCTTACGCACTAAGTTTAATCCTCAGAATTCTCAAAACAAACAGCCCATAATAATCATATGCAATGCTGTGTTGTTGTTTTTTTTCAAGTGCAACAGAAGAGATTATTTAAATCCTTACAATCTTCCCATAAAATACTGCAGAAGTCAGACAGCGTGTTCCAACACCGAAAAAATCAAACACTGAAAACATCAAGCCGTAGTTTCAAGAGATCTTTACTGCACATTCTTTCAAGAGATAAGGGAAGGAATACAGTAACATCAAAAGGCAAAAGGAGTGAATGCTCTTAAGCTTGAACATAGGAAATTGCCTACTAATCTGTGGAATAACTTCTTTACAGTAAGGGTGATGGAGCACTGGAAGAGGCTGCCTAGAGAGGTTGTGGAATCTGCTTCTATGGAGGTATTCAGGACCTGTCTGGATGCCTACCTGTGCAACCTGTTATAGGGTACCTGCCTTAGCAGGGGATTTGGACTTGATGATCTCCTGAGGTCCTTTCCAACCCCTACAACTCTGTTGTATTTATTTTGTGCACTGAAAAATTTCCTGAGTTTGAAATTTCTGACTCTCATTTCCTTGATCACATTCCCCAAGATAGTTACATTTCCCTGAGATCGTTTCCTACTAGGTTACTTTTGAAACAATCAGCACAACAGGTTCTAGGTTTACGAAGTGCTGTTTTTATAAAGAAAAACAAAGGCAAAGAAAGAAAGAAGGATTTGTCCACTGGAATCTGTGTGGCAGTAATGCAGGGAATGGAACAACAGTTCCACACCAGTAGTTGTTTGTTTTCACTGTACATTCAAAATGCTTAAGTTCAAGTTCCATCATACAGGCAGTAACCCATTCACAATTTCAGGAATATAAAGCATTTGATTAAGATCAGCATGCCAAATTAGTTTCAGTTAGCTGTCACTTAAATCTCTAAATTCTAACAGTATGCAAAGTGAGTAAACTGGTATTTCTTTCCTAAATGTGCTTATCTTGCATCAAACATACCTATCTCTCTATATTATGTCAAACTTATACTGCTTATTGAAAGATGAGCCAGTGGGGAAGAAGACTGGTGTGGCTGAACAGAGAACTTTTTCTGAGACTCCAGAAGAAAAAAGAGTCTACCTCCAGCGGAAGAAGGGACAGGCAACTTGGGGAGAGTACAAAGAAGTTATTAAGATATGGAGGAGAAAATTAGAAAGACAAAAGCCAAGCTTGATGTCAACCTGAACACTGTAGTAAATGAGAATGGAAACCATTTTTTACAAATACATTAACAGTAAGAGGAGGGCAATGGAGAATCTCCATCCTTTACTGGATATGGCAGGGAATGTGACCACTGAGGATTAAGAAAACTCCCCACCAGGGAGTTTGAGAAGGTCACAATCACTATAGCTAGGTTAGAGAACATGCACCTCAAACACGTAGCACTTGGTAACCACTCTAAACCAACCAAAAGTCTTCTTAAACTGTGAACGAATAGTATTTCTGTCCAGACTTAGCAGTATCTATTCAGTATTGCATGTATTCATTTCTTAATACACCTTAGGGGAATATTGTTTCTATTGGAACTAACAGATCTTCTCAGTAATGGGAGAAAGAATTCTTAAATTTAGAAAGATAGCAAAACAAGAAATCTAGTCACTCAGATAATTTAAGGGACAGTTAATGATGTCAAGATCTAAGTACCTCCAGTACTAAAAATCCTTCTGAAGTACAATTGCTGACTGAAGCCCTCTCCCCTAAGTAGAAACTTATTTCTGCATTTCTGTAGCTATTTGACAACATTCATGGATTATATCAGTCGTTGGGTCAAGTAAGCAGACAATATCAGGAATTACAGTTTTCAAAATAGGAAAGAAGAGGCTGAAACACCAGAGTGGGACCACCCCTTGAATGTTTTCCATTTTCCATTAATGTAATGATAGAGAAGCAGTGTCAGCTCAGTAGTTCTAGATGCAGCTTTACTGCTGTTTATCACCCTGGCAGACAGAACTAGACAGCTTACTCCATGAAATGCAAAACTGTACACAAATAATGTAGCTACACAAAATCCACTCTTTGAAAGACAGGTGAATGCTGCCAAGAGATATAACTGTCAGTCAGACTGTATTTCAAAATAAATATATATTGAACACAGATGGGAGCTGAAGATTTGTGTTTCTGCTGAGATTCAGGTCACGTCATTTAAAAGTAGTCCGAGTACTTTGGTTTTATTTTTCTCTCCCTAGCATTGGCACACACCTCTTCCACCACTGTTGCCGAGGCTCAGTGCAGCCGTTCTGTTATGCATACAGGTCTTGCTAGTCTCAGAATATTCAGAATATTCATACACTTAAGTATATTCTCAAACATTGAACAAGACTTCCAACCAATGCATGATTCAAAAGTTAATTTTTATATCCTGTTTTTGCTGTACCCTTAATGTTCTGGGGTGTCAAGACACATTAAGATCTTGTACTTCTTAACTTAGACATACCAAACGCATTGTCTGTAGCTCAAGCAGTCCCTATCTCACAAATCTTACAAATTTGCATGACTATGCACAATAAATTTGTTTGTGCAATGTTAAATGGTTCCACTGCTACCTTAGAGCCTGCTGTCACAGATGAATTGCTGTGGAAGACAAACTTTCCATCTAACCTGGTAAGATCTTTCTTAGGTACCTACAATTAGCTAGATTTCTTGGCAACACATTTTGATAGTATGCACTTCTTCGTAGTATAAAAATAGAAAGGAAAAAAAAAAAGAGAGACCATCTGTTCAAAGAATTTACAATTTGAGAAGAAAAAAAAAAAAAAAAAAAAAAAAAAAGAGGTTGAAAATAAAAACAAATCCTTATAGACCGTGAAACATGCCAGCAACAGAAGCTGCCAAGAGGACTTCAATTCCCAACAATGATCAAGATCTCCTTAAACTCTACCAAAAAAATCATCATTTAAAAGAAAAGTCACAATCCCTGAGTTCAAATTTATCAAGAGAATAACATGCTATTCTAATCTGAAAACTGATTTTAAAATGGCATTTTAGAACTCTATAGCTGCATAATGTACTGAAGATTCACAGTTAAAGCATGTTTCAACTTCTACGTCCATTATTAACCTCCACTATACAGCTGGATGTTCATTAACCTTTCTGTGTCGGTGTACGAGCCAAACAATTTGGATAACAGTAACTATAGCAGCAGAAAAAGAACTGGAAAAATTTACAGGCAAATCACTTTGTACAGTTGCACAATTAATGCCAGCTCTTGATGGAAGGGAGGCCTGGATCCTTCTCTGACAGCTGTCCCCTTTCTTCATTGTCTATTTTCCCCCCTTTGGTAGGCCCAATCAAACCCAATGGGCTAAAACCTCAAGAGCAACCAAAGAGCTGGAGTCCATATCCATTCTGTGGCAGAACCTCATTTTGTCTTGGCAAATTTGTTTGTTTTGAAAACAGTCCTTAGAACTGACAAGGGACATGCATGGGCACTAAAAATTCCAGAAGTGTAAAAATGGTTGGTGCACCTGTCCGACTACTAGTAGAAATATGGAACACTATTATTCATCAGAAAATCTGAGAGCCACATGCACAAAAACCAAATTAACATTCATTACTTAAGCACAATACCTGAAAACTCCTTATATACAGAACAAAGTACATCCATGTTCTTATGTTAATTTTCTCTCCCATTTTTATTAGCCCTAAAACTAGCTTTGGACACTGTCTCTGCAGACCTGCAAAATGTTTCTGTGATCTAACCGATCCCAAATTACTTAAAAAATATTATATAGCTCGGTAAATCCAGCCTAGAAGAGCAACATATATTATACAAGCATTTATAGACTGCCTGCTATTGCTCACTGAAAG
This sequence comes from Lagopus muta, assembly GCF_023343835.1. NCBI lineage: Eukaryota > Metazoa > Chordata > Aves > Galliformes > Phasianidae > Lagopus > Lagopus muta. Next base: position 2,136,188 of record NC_064438.1, on the reverse strand, counting down.
ATTTCTGACTATACAAACATCTACTGACCACAATTAACTGCTCCATTAGAGACAAAGTCACCAGGTTTTATTTAGTTTTGAACAGGTTTTCACCAAAATTCGATTTTTGTAAGCCTACAAATACACATTAAAGAAAGTCACCAAGGCTCTTCTCTCAATAAATGTGATATATGACCCATGGTAGAATAATGTTGTTTACTTAACACAATTTTGTAATTTGAAGAGATGCACAACCATATGGTATGTAGGATAGAGGGCTGTTTCATGAAAAAATTGATTTAATTTTTCCATCTCTTTTTTAAAATCTTATCACTGACAAATATCAACATCATAACAGAATCTGTGTTGGCTTACTCTCCTATTATACTGCTGCTGAAAGGCTTGCTCTTTGTGATTAACTTTTTGTGAGCTGAAAAAATCGTTACTTCTTTGATAGAGTGCATCAGAATTTTGCTGATGTTTAAGATACTCACTGAAAGGACAATTGGCAATATCTGTAAGTGATCATATTAATAAAAGAAATTATTTATAAAAAAATCTAGGGAAGATTGACTGAAATGTGATAATCCTTCACATTTCAAATATTTAAGAGGTTTCACCTTTTCCTCAAAGTTCAGGCCTGTTACAAGCCAAATCCATCCAATTCCTAAACATATTATTACAGGCTACATTGAAACCTCCCTGGACACTGTGCTTAAACTTGAATTCTCTTCAGAGACTTAATTGTGTCTGCATCCACACTTTCTACAGAAGTGGAATTTGAGTGTAAGCCAGTCTCTTTCCCCTTCAGCCCTCTCCTGCACAGTGCCAACATTTCACTGCCTGGGGAGACAGTTGGAACTCTTCAACCTGGAGTCAGAGCATCAGTTAGCAAATGAGCAATTAGAAACTTGGCGCAAGTATTAGCTCAAACTCTTCTCATAGAGCTGCCATAACGAATACAGTCTTCATCAAGTTGCAGACACGCATTCTGATCCTATGTCTTCCTAAATTTTCTCTAAAATATTGGTCCTTAATGTCAAAAAAAAAAACCCTGTCTTTGCACTTTCAATGAGTAATTCTCTTTGATCCTTAGAGTAACACTTCATATCCTTTCTAGGAGCTATAGTTTTCCATTGGTTGCACAGACAAGTAAGAACACTTCCAATTTGCAAAAGAAAGTAGTCTCAGCTCGAGAGTGCTGTTCTGTATATCCTATGCTGTTCCATCAATGTCAAACCACTTTTTAATCCGCCACTTCTCAGGTTCAAAACTAAGCATAGGGTTTGCTTCTGTTATTGCTCTTTTTTTTTTTTTTCTTCCCATTGTCCTCTGTTAAAAGACCAAAAGCAAATTCTCAGAATTTCCAAGTCGTGTAGCATCCCTTTGGTTGAGTACTCTCAGGGTGCTCAGGCTCCATTCTTCTCCACATTAATCATTTATGTTTGCAATCTCTGTCTGCCGTAGCAACCAAAATAACTGCCACTAGTCTGATGATCAACAACTCTTTGTGAGTGTCTGGCTACTGTTTGAAGTTTCAAACACACACCATCTTTTGCTGATAATCTATAATTCAACAGTTCTGCATTCTAAGTACCTCATGTCATCTCCACTGTCTGGGAACTCAAGCTCCCAGTTCCTTTCCTTATGGAATTACAAATGAAGAACAGACTGGAGATAAATTCACAGTCTGCCCTCTAACAGCATGTAGAAACACGTTTGCTGACTTCTAACATGTATACTTGTTACTCATTTTCTAATTAAAGGTTTCTGGTGGTCTATATATCTGTACACATGGAAGTTGAATCCAAAATTGTCACCAGTCCCTACTTTTGTCCAGGGCTCTTTGTGTGCCAAGCAGACATCCACAAATGTTAGAACTTCAGAAGATAATCACCATCCTATGTGAATGCCAGGAGCAAACCGGTAATGTCAGTAAAAGTGAAAAATGTCTATTCAACCAGTGTGATTAAAACACAAAGTATTGGTGCCAGAATTGTAACCAATTACACTTGAGTCCTCAGAGATCAGGATTTACCTTATGCGAGTCTGGAGCAAGAGTATAAAGAAATTTGTCAAGTGTCCAAATTTAACAATTCGGTGAGTGCTAACCAGCATACCTCTATTGATTTAGTTTAATTATGCCAATTAATATCAGACGAGAATACAGTATGAACCCATTAACAAAAAAATACCAATGATAAAGGAAAATATGCCAGCCAGTTCTGTGGGATACAGACAACAAGCATACTGAAAATACAAGGTTTGTGTAGTAACAGCTGCAGAAGTTTTATAACAGCGCTTCCTGACTGAAATATTAGAATTCTTCCAAATCGTTACAGCAAATAAGCAAAATGCAATTAACACTGGACTAGAGCACTTAGCAATCTGAAAATCTTTTAGGAAAATCCTTCTTCGGAAGTGACTATGTAAAGCAAGAAGTCATAGTGGCTAAGCAAACAACTTTATCTGGAGGAAACAAGTCACAGGTTCATTCAAAATGGTAATTAATTTGATAAAAACAGAAGATCCTAAGGAGTAATTTTGATAATTCATCTGTAATCTGCAGAAAGATAATTTTACTAAGAATACGAAATGGAAAACGGAGTAGAACAAATAGCAATACTTTTCCAAACTGTGCATAATTTCAGCTCTGCCCATTTATGTCACTTTAATCATGTCACCAGAAAACACCTTAGGGTCTGAAGCGTGGCACTTTCATGTTCAGTCGAGCACAAGATAATGCCCTCACTCAGACTTTCCTTGCCAGATTTTAGAGTTCCCATACCTCCTGGTATCCAAATACTGTAACATACAAACTCTTTTAAGGAGCTTAGCTGTTCTGGAGAAAATTCACCTACTCAAACAGAAAAGTACCTGACAGTCATGGAGTCAAGTGGGTAACAGTTTAAAACTGGACAACAGATGAGTCATTCAGAATCATAATGCCTCTTTAATGTCTCATTGTGAACATACACAAACAAATCAGTGCCAGGCCCTATGACATTATCAAGTAAAAGAGCAAGTTTTCATGGGGAAATCTAAAAGATCAAGTATAGGTAATAAGGATAGGAAATGTACAAAAAAGGCTAGGACATGAATAATGCATGGTTATATTCCAACAACAAATACATATATATTAATGTAAGTCATGCTCTCTCTGAAACTATATTGTTGTAACTGATCTTATCCATTTGGTAGAACTCATGTTCTATCAGAGCAAATGCGGAGTCTAATCATCATTCTGCTTGGCTTGTCTCGTGAAAACTATAAAAGCAACAGGACATCCCTCCTAAAACTAACAGGTAATGATCATAAATTCACATTAATATTATTATGAGAGGCTGTCCAAAGTATTAACAGTGCCTCTGAAAAATTTGGTCCCTTTAAATTCCTGCATGTTTTAATCTGCTTATGGAGCACAGTTTTGTCCTTTATGAGGCATATACTAATAATAATTTGATTATTTGGAGTCACAGAGATAGAATGAAAACACTTCAGAGGAAAAATTTGAAGCTAATTTTCCTTCTCCCACATACATGTTTAGGAAGCTCCTAGGTAACCTGCTATGGTAGCCTTAAGTTCTTACATTCTGTTATCAAAACATTTTCTTAAGTAGGGAGTTAATGCAATGACAAAATATTATTCCAGTCTTTTTAAGCTCAGGAAAATATTTGTTTTCTGAATCTCCAACAATAACTAAGTAAAAACTGCTGATGTTGTTACCATGTCAGTACCTGAGATTTTAACAAGGGGCTCAACTTTCCCCTTAAGTGTCTCTAGTGTTAAATATTGAGGTCAAAGCTAATTATTCCTTTCTACATAATATCTCTAATCTGTTCATTTTGGTGAAGATGAAATCCAGATCAGTTTTTTTCACCTTGACTTCTGCACCATCCACCACCTTACTTTCACATCTTGACACGTTCCACTTCCCCTATTCTCAGTCTACTCACTTCTACACAACTAAATTAATTTCTTGGCTGTGCCACCATGTCAGCAAGAGACTGCTCTCTTTTTCAGTCAATCAGCTCCTGATCCAAAGAGAAGTTTTATACCGAATGTGCTTTGTGGCTTACAGTACAGCATAGCCCGTGGTATGAATATGTGCTCTTCAGTGATTTCCATGTCTATTCAAGCCAGCTGTCATAACTTATTAGTCCAATTTTCTTTCGAACTCTCACACTTTTTCTCATCCTCTAAACATGGGATGAATTCACTACAAAAAGAGCAAAATGATTATTTCTGTTAAAATTATTTTTTTGATGTTACCTTTCTTCTGATGGCAAACAAGCCTGAATAACCATTCTGTAAGGGCCTCTGGGATGCTGGCTTTTTGCCCCCATGCCAAAAGAGCTACATAGGGGAGAGGTGAAGACTGGCAGTATAGCCTATGATACAACATCTCCAGTGACTTGAACCTTCCATCAAAATGCAAGATGGAACCTTCTGCTGTCACCCCCATTCTGACCAATGTTCTCACCCAGAATTTCCTTCTCTGAGGTTTGCATTTTGGAGGGGAAAAAGGATGCTGATAGGACTAATAATTACAAACTGCCAGCACCATCAAAACTTTCATCATACCAGTAGTTACACTCTGGAGACCTTGAGTAATACCAGTTGATTTCAGAGGGATTAATAGCACACATAAGTCTGAATACAAGCATAATGCAAATGGCTTGTAGAATCAGTGACTAATTCACACTAATTAAAATTTGACCCAGATCTGTGGTATCTAGGTCAAATGAAATAATTCCTATCTGAAGGCAATCCGTTCACTGACATGCGTAAGCTGTAGTATAACTGTGGATGTTTACATTCTCAGAAACAGAGTGTGAGAGAACCTCTTAGGTCGGACACGAACAGCCAAAAACACACATTATTTCACATATTTGTGTTAAAGTAGAGAAAGCTCCAGCTGATATCTACAGGAAATTCAAGAACAGAAGTCATGGAATACCTGAGGGTTAGAGTTCCAGACAAAAAAAATTGCATTTCAGTATGCTGTGTATAGCCATGATTGAAGTCCAGAGACAAACAAAGCTGTTCATAGGGAATCATTGCCTATCCAGAGATAAGGAATCTGATCAAAAGCATCTCTTGCTCTTACTGAGCTCCAAATTCAGCAAAAGCCCTGCTTTTCTCAGAAACAAAATCTTTCCACTAATAAAGAATGATAAGACATGTAAGTATAGAGTATACTTTAACTACCACTGTAGCACTCAAAAAAAAAAAAAAAAGGACTGTCTTTGTTGATCATGGAATTCATTTATCATGGTAATTTGTCTTCTTTGCTAAGTGATATATGTATGCACAGGAGTATATATACCTTGAGAGAATGGTATGGTGTAGATAGCATGATATTTTCCAGAAAAGTACTAAGTAAATAAATTTTGCAGTTAAATATAGGTATTTCTTTGGAACCTGCTTATCCAAAATACACAGAAAAAAAATCATCAGTGAAAATGTATTCTTTGGTCCTGCTTTGCACTATCAGACTCCCCAGACAAAACGAGTACTGGAATGCATAAGGTGAAAACACCTGTTGTGTAGCAGTAGACTGCTGTGCAGCAAGGTCTGTCGTGGTAAGACTAGGTTAAAAGGCTTCAAACTAAAAGAGGGAAAATTCAGAAAAAAAATTATTTGTTTGTTTGTTTGTGATAAGGGCAGTGAAGCACTCAAACAGGCTGCACAGAGAGGTGGTGGATGTCCCACCTGGTTTTCATGGTCAGGCTGGACAGGGCTCTGAGTGCCTGACTGAGCTGCAGGTTTTCTTGTTCACTGCAGGCAGTTGGACTAGATGGCCCTTAAAAGTACCTTCCAACTCCAACCATTCTATGATTCTGTGAATTGCACTTCCCACATGCTTAGGAGATGATTTTCATTATTAATTAAAGTGATTCAACATAAATGTAGCTATAAACACTGCTAAATGCCTGCTGGCAATGGCATTAAAATAATATTTATTTTCAGAATTATTGTCATCTTTCTGAACTTTTGGTCTTCATAAAATATATTATTAGTACAGTGTTCAAACACTAATGAAATTTATTTGGGAATCCTGTATAATGGTTTTCCCAGCTTGTTACCTGTGTGCATGTCCTTAGACTTCACAGCTGAATTTGTTTCTACAGGATTGGACTGCTAAGTAAAAACAGCTCAAAAATAGAAATTTTAATCAGTTCTGTGATATCTTCGTTTGACAGACACTAATTTTTCCTGTAGTCAGATTAGAATCACTTTGGAAAGAAACATGCCAAAATTTTCAATCCCCCCAATATATCCTTTTATATATATATATATATATATATATATACACACACACATATACAATATATACTTCTACTCTGAACTTTTGTATATGCATGTTAAAAAACTGTGGCGCTTATTTTAAGTCAAATGAATATGTTCCAGATATCTAAAAAGACCACCACATGACAAGGAAAACACAGACATTCTAATCTGCTGTCACCATCAGTGATTGTTACATGAACCTCGGGCCAGCCCCTTTTTTCTAGGTCACACTGCGTGAAAAAATGTCTTCAATGGGAAGACAGACACAATCTGCCATAATTGTTTCAGTCTTGTTTCATAGTTTTCTTTTTCCCCAGCAAGTATTCTCCAATACATGGCCCTCGCCAGGTTACTTTCCATTCTGATATTAAAGCAATGCCAAGAGACCATTTCTAATGGAAAACCAAGCTCTTATTCTCAGCTATCCAACCTGAATACCATATGTCTGCAGAACAAAATACAGTGGGTTGGAAGGGCTGTTGTTGTTAATATTTATGACCAATTCAGCCTTCTTTTTCCATTTATAAATGATTTGTTAGAGGATCACAATTTCTCCAGATAAACATATTGCTACACACACCAAGGAGTTCTCAGTCCAGAATTGATTTCAAGCAGCTTTCTCTCAGTATTTTCCTACTGCTGGTTTGTCATTCATCATCAAAATTGCATGAAATTGCTCTGTTTCATGGGATGACAACAATTTAAATTAGAAGAAAATGAAAATTAATAGCAGAAGCGATTCCTTGTATTCCCCATAGACATTAATATTTGGATTAATAACTCACAATAAAAAATGTATGAAACTTCATTATCCGCCAAGAAGCTAAGGTTAATTGCAAACTCTGCTACTGGTTCTCATTTTGTACAGACAGCTACTCCCTCTGGGCCTCATCTTTGGGGATTCTGGTTAGAATGTGCATATCATATGAAAGTGATATTGGCTAATAAGTAAATAGCAGTTTGGGAATTAGGACTCTCTTAATCCTTTCTATTTGAAATCACTGTAGCTCTGTAATGCTCTCTTTGTATATACAACACATTTTTAGCAAATAACAAAAACAAACAAACAAAGACAATATATTTTGAAAAACATTTTATCCCTATTGCTTCTCACAGGAATGTGTCAGTTGACTGATGATTCCTGAACACTCAGGACAGACTGTGAAGAATTAGTTTAATGTCTAAAAGAAGGTCAGATATTTCCAATTGCTTTTGACTGTCATGATTTTGACTAGTTTTCAGTCCATAAATAATATAAACAATATCACACTTGGTTATAGCACATTTTTCCTTTCATTTCATTTGAGATCATATCAAATCTAGTTATATATTTATGTACTCTTTGTTTTTTATTGTTTGGGTTTCTGTTATGCTTTCTGTTTTTTAGCTCTTTGAGCACAAGAATCAGTTTTACATCATTTCGATAATGCAACTCAGAAGGCTTTGTGAGAAAGAGCAACAAACATCTTCTGTACCATTCCCTACTGTAGAATCCTTCTAGTTGAATGTCAGCTACTGAACTGTACTGCAAAAATTTGAGTAGCTAAAACTTATGCACCCTCTTGAAAATGTTCACAGAGCCCATTCAGTAACTCTTTCTTTCAAGAAGGAAAAAATAAAACAACCTTCAGTGGCTTCTGAAACTTCCCCTGAAGATATTCCATGTATGTACTATTCCACCAAATTCTTAGCTACCTTTCTAAAAGCCAATTATTAGACTAGAACTCTTTAAGATAGAACAGGCATTAATGCATAATGCATTCAGCTTCAAAAACGTGGCAACTTATCATGTTAAGAAAATACAAGACCATTTCTTTTTGAAAAATACCACTAAGGAAACCAAATTTTGAAATAGCTCTCTAAACTGAGTGCTGTTATGTCAGAGCTTTAAGTGAATTAGCTGACCATACTCCTGCTGAGAAACTGACTTCTGTTTGCTCATTACAGGAGATTCCTGACCCTGATTGCACTTATTCACTCACCTCAACAACCACTGAGGTGCTGACATAGAGGATACTATTTAAAATCGCCAAAGTAGCAATAAATGCATTTCAGAGCCAGTTTCTACACCCGCATAATTTCAAATGTTAAGTTGTATTCTTATTAACTATACTCTCAGGAAACATTAAATGCCAAATCTACGTAGCTGTAAAATAAATAGAAGCAGTGAAAATTATTCCAACACTGGCTGAAGAAAAAGAATGCAATGCGATTTGTCTAAACTTCAACCTAGAGAAAGTAAGCCTAGTTCTTATGTATACAAACCTAATTCTATGCTTCTGACTCATGACAACTAAACACAATAGACCTTTACTTGCCGATGAGGTAATTCTGCTCTGTGCCAGTGTGCTACCTTGACAGGCATATCACTGCCCAGTTTCTTCTCCATCCAGCTGACCTTCAAGAGTTGAATTATTTGGAGTCACTGCCAATTACTGATGTTAGCTTTTCTAACACCTGCTCATGTACTCAAAGAATATACTGTTTGCATTGTCCTCTGCTGACAGCAGCTATCCCCATAGCTCCATTAGTAGAGCAGAAACATGAAAGTGTTCAAGGCCAGGCTGGATAGGTCTTCTGGCAACCTGATTTAATTGAAGGTATCACTGACAATGGCAAGAGGGTTGAAGCCAGGTGATCTTTACAGTACTTTTCAACCCAAGCTGTTAGATGATTCTACAAACAATATGAATTCAATGCCATCCTCAGCCCAGTATATGACTGCAAACTGTATGAAAGGCATTTCAGACTGTTGAATGAAATTATAAACTTCAGCGCCATTCTCACCCTACGTGGGTGCATACAGCTGGGTGCAAGAACCTCTCCAAGAAGCCTCCTGCTTCACCTCAGAAACAAGCATGAGTATGGGCAACAGTCAGTTCTCTTCCCATTCCCTCAGACATTTGCACCAAACACAGGTCAGCCACACTTACCAACCAATCTGCTTCATCCTTCTGGCAATAGCACACGTTTTTGTGGAAGTACCTCTGTCCACTCGAAGAAGGTATTCTCAGATATTTTGAATCATGTCAAAAGAGCAGTGTAGGACTAAAATAAAAAGTCTGATTTCAATCTGATACCTTACTGCTGTAACTGTCATAGTCTTAGAGTCCTTAGACTATATACACAAGCTGGACAATGCTTACAAAAAGTTATTTGCACCTCCCTCTAAATTTAGATTAACAAAAAAAAAGTATGGAGATGAGCATACCAGACTAATATGACATATGAAAGGGAGAAAGGAGTGGTTTTTCACTCAATATCCCCATTATTTAATGTCAAATGTCTTTAGAATCTTAATTTCACTTACTGTGGAACTTCTGAAAATCTTGCCATTACAAGGAATAACTGAGAAACAAAAAAACAGTGCAATACGTACTGCTAACCCAGATGAAAATGGAAGGGAACAGCCAGCACACGATTCTTGACCATGACTCCAAAGAGCATTATTTTCCTCTCATTAACCTCTGACGAAAAAGAGTTCGTCAGTCTTTCCACTGACTAAAATGAGCGTTAGGTCAGACTCAGACTCTGTCTACTTGAGTATCAGTTCTGCCTCACAAAGGGCAAAAACTTAGATGGGATCGTACAGATTAGATATCTACTCTTCCACAGAATAGATAAACAAAAATAATTATAGACCAATGCTCACACACAAGATGAAAGTAAAACTTACACAAGATTTTTAGGGTTTTTTTCTTCTGAGTAAAAATTAATGATGTATTACTGCTCTGAGTCAGAGTATTTAAGGCAATTAACACACCACATTGGAATTCCTCACTGCCAATTTTGGAGAAAAAAAAAAATTAAAAGTCTCCTTAAGCTTTTTTTTTTTTTTTTTTTGGCTCTTCTGTTGGGAAGATTCTCTGTTTTTACCATATTTGCTGAGACAGGATGACATTAACTCTGTGTTTGTAATCAGGCCACCTGCAAAGCTGGCAAAATCCCTGAAGACCAACAGAAGTGCTGTAAGCAGTCAACTACTGGCTCATTTCAGCTAACTTGGATTGCTTCATTTTAAACAGACATTGCTTTAGTAATGCCTTCAAAAGTATCACAAATGTTAGGGGGGGGAGGGGAAAAGTGTTTTAAAGTGTTTTTCCAGACTTATTTTCCCTTTCATGTAAAATTTCAATATTTATCATTTTAATTGTTCTGTATGATACAATACTGGATACTGGGCATCTCTGCTCACTTTCAGTAGCTGGATTATTCATCCTTTCCATACTCCTGCAAAATTACTACTAATGTTTCATAATGCACTTGCCACTTCTACAGGTGGCCTACTTCAATACAGCACCAGACATAACATGCTTGATATTTGAAACTCTTGCTTTCACAGCTCCTTAGCATATTTTCACACTCCTTGTTTTTCAGTCTTAATCACTGTAAAGCAACTTTACTAGTGTTGAAGGATCAACGAAGAGGTCTCATTAACCACTCCTGTGTTTTTTTTTTCCCCTGAAGAAAGACACACTCTAATTAAATACTTGTCTTAGATATTCTCAAGGCATTAGACTAGCCCAGACAGTCTGAATGAAAATTACAGAGTGGGATCTGGGCAAAATGGCAATGTCAGTCATTTCTGCCAGCCTATGCCAGATGCAGCTCTAGAGAACAGATGTAAAGTTTTACTGGTCCCATCAGACACCTTCAGTATTACATATAAAATGCCTTAAGTATGGTGAATAGAAAAGTTCAAAGGGATCCTTATACTCCTATAAGAAAGTCTTTGAAGACTCATTTCTCCCAGGTAGGGTAATCCTTAAGGAAATTACAGCTAACGCTTTTTAGCCCTTCCTTACAAGTGTAGAAGGTGCTTGGTAGAAGACCATAGAACCACCAAGGTTTTAAAAGATCTCCAAGATCATCTAGTCCAACCATGCACCCACCACCTATACTTTCCCATTTAACCACGTCCCTTACTCTCAGCATATGAACACCTCCAGGGACAGTGACTCCGCCACCTCCCTGGGCAGCCTGTGCCAGCACCAGTCCCATCTTTTAGAGAAGAAATTCCAGCCAGAAAAGAATATCCAACCTGAACATCCCCTGGCACAACTAGAGGCCATTTCCCCTAGTCCTATCACTAGTTACGTGAGAGAAGAGGCTGATCTACATCTCATCACAATCTCTCTCCAGGTAGTCACAGAGAAAGATAAGGTCACCCCTGAGCCTCCTCTTGTCCAGACTAAATAATCACAGTTCCATCAGCCGATCCCCATAACACTTGTGCTCCAGACCCCTCACAGCCTCACTGCCCTGCTCTGGATACGCTCCAGAACCTCAGTGTCTTTCTTGTAGTGAGAGGCCCAACACTGAACACAGTACTCAAGGTGAGGACTCAGCAGAGCTGAAGTACAGAGGGACGATAACTTCCCTGCTCCTGCTGGCAGCACTACCTCTTCTTCTACAAGCTAGGATGCTATTGGCCTTTTTTGCTGCCTGGGCACACTGATCATCAACCAACCTTGCAGCCACCCTGCCCCAAGATCCTCGCTAGCAAGGAAGTCACTCAATGTCTTTTAATTTGACCCATTTCAGGATTTGAATAGGAGATCAATAGCTTTGCATGAAGGGAAGGAAGGGTAAAGTCCTGAATGCACATACTGCCAGAGGGTAGCACTGTTACTTGCCTAGAGCACAGTAGTTTCAGTCATATCAGATAAGCTGAAAGATGGCAAAGTTACTGTAGATGCTCCCTCTTCTCACAATACAGATTGTTTCTCCTTCTGAAAGTTAAATTGCAGTTTAAGACAGAATACTTGTGCCGCTGAGTAATTACATGGAAATAGAATTCAGGGGATACAGATACTCATTTCAGGGCTTTTTTTTTCCCCCTACATTAAAAAGGAAGATAGTCAATTTGTCAAAGACATATTTGCCATCCACGCAGAACACACTTCTCCCATGTGAAGCCAAAATCCCAAAGGAACACCTCAAATATTGACAGTATTGGCTCCGCTACTGCTATTGCTATTTTAAGTGGTTTAGTGCAACAGCTCTCTGGCAATGACCTGTACCATTGTAACTTGCATAAGAGAAGTAAATATGCTGATAAGCTGTTATTATTTACCAATGAAAAGATAAACAACAGGAAAGAGTGGCAAGAGGAATAGAAAGAAGAGCAGAAGGAGGATAGAAAAGAGGGAAATTAGAGCCTTAACCTTCTTCATTTTCACAATAAAACATTTCAAAATTCCTTGTCAGAAGAAACATATGCCTTAATGCTTCAGCTTTGAGAGTGTCATATAAATTGCAGCAGGAACGTAAAATAATCCCATGCACACCTACCACAGGTTCATTTCATCTTCTGAAATAGCTTGTGAACAAAGCAACACAAAGGCTTTTAATCTGGTGAAATCTAGTATTCTAAAGATGCCTTTCTGTAGTTATAAAACAGTCCTAAGATTGGCAGATAATAGACTGAGAAGTATTAAATAATTTTTTTCTTTTCTCTTAAGATGGAGACAGTGAGAAAAAAAACAACTGTCAAGACCCATCTAAAATTGACAGAAGTATTTATTTACTGCATACTAGCAGGAGTCTTTCTCTCAGTCGTGACTTTTTCATAGATAATTATTATTGTTAATCTTGCTAAGAGTCGTGTTCAAAATAATGATATTTCTTAACTTTCTCTGCATAAATATCAAGACTCATATGCTCTCTCTTGGTAAAATCAAGAGATGTTTTTTAGCAGAAGAGTACCACCAAACAAATATTTTCAGAAGTGAAGGAGGAGGTGAAAATTTGGGATTACAGTTGCACTAGGATACACAAAAGGCAAAGAGTAAGAGAAATCTGAATGTGTTTAGTCTTGGTTTTGTTGCTTTTGTGGGTTTTTTGTTTGTTTGTTTTAACTTGCAACCAAAGTGATATTTTAAGAATTGATCAAGAGTTTGAAGTATTGGTCATTTTCCCCACAGCTTCTATAGTAGACAGTCCTTAAAAGCCAGTTTGATTGCAAATCTACAGTGGTGTGATTTTCACAGTATGCAAAACCTACTGTGCAGATTCATAAAACAAATCAGTTACATGAAGTTTTACTGGCATCATGTAGATCAAGTGATGTAATAACAATCAATTCCCAAAACACAGACTTCAGAATCACGTATGTATTATGCATATGTCTGCATGTACATTATGTATATTCTGTATATATATGTATAGCATTGCATAAGTCATCATTCAGAATTCAGTCCTTTCACTTTTCACTGTTTAATGTAGTATTTTGCTTCTTCTCGACTACTACATGCAAAAAAAAAAGATCCTCATTTTAATGCTTCTTTTTTTTTTAAGTATGAATGCAAAGAGATAAGTACAAGAGATGCTGTACGGACCTCCAGTCAATTAAAGCAAGAAGTTCATTTGAATACCTTCTTTTTATAACTTTTATCCCTAGATAACCTTGCCAGAAGACGAGAGCAATGTTTGCATGAATTACCATGAAATTGCTTCTCATTGCAGTGGAATTTTCATGTACTGATGGTGCCCCCGTTATTGTAACAGAGCATAAGCAATTCAGTCCAGATCCCTCTTGTTTTTTGGTTACTCTATTGTTCCTATTGACTCTTTTGTCTCTCTGGTACACACTTCTCTATACAGTTCACAGCAAAAAGTTACGGTGGCTGGTTGAACAAGAGTCAGCACTAATTCATAGTCATTTATATTTCTTTTATTTAACGTGTATTGCTTAGATATTTCAGGTCTTGAAAACAAGTCTTCAGTGAAGGTAGATTTTTTTTCACTGTCACTTCCAGAGACTGTTGGGCAGACACAACATCCTGCATATCACTGCAAAATGAGCATCGATATATTCCTTCTTCATGGCACCCCAACGGATGCATTTTCCTGAGTCACAAAATACTGAAATAATGTGACTGCCAGCCCTCAAGCTGAACAGAAGTTACCCTCATTGGTCTCTTATTTGCACTTGAAAACGTCCTTCTGGATGTCACCACTTACAACTTCATGAAATCCAGACACTTTACACGGTAATAAGAAACAGATAAGAAACTCCTTTAACTCACACAAAAATGCCTCAACAAGATCTGCTCGTGCTCTAGATGCTCATGAAACTGTTTCCACTTTCTGAATACTCACGTTTCTCACTCTTCTGTTCTGTCCTATCTTTGGAAAAGATCACAGAACATAGTAGAATCCTTCCATTAGAAAAAACACTTCTTAGCCAACAGTGTACAGCACTACAGAATCTCCTACTGAGGCAGCACGCTAAGACACTCTTAGTCTTTGCCAGCCCCAAGTTCTAACTTTTTTTTTTTTTTTTTTTTTTTTAATTTTGTATTTACTAAAGTGTAAAACAGCCAGCGTTAAGACACTGAGGAAGGGTGAATAGAATAAAGACAAGGATGTCAAAAATTAATATGCAGAGGCTGAATATCTTTAGAGTGAAAGTCAGAGAGAGGAATACAACCCTAAAGGAAGTCTGATCAGTCTGCTTTTATCCTGGTATTTCTGGTAAAATATTAGACATAACCTTGTTTGTTTGTTTTTCAAATTCCTCCTAGCCCCCAGCTATTGCTTGTCCCACTTATCATTAAGATAATTGTGGGGAGTGGAAATCAGAAGCATGCACCCTTGAGTTCATTGTAGCAACTAGCATTAGTGGCACTGCTGTACTAACACTAGAATTTCACAATAGTAATACCTTGTGCTTTAGGTGCTCTATTGCAGCCTAAATCCCAACAGAAATTGCACACACAAAAAAGAAATGTATCACGCAGTTTGTAGGCAGCTTGTTTGCTGAAATACATCTATTTATCTTCAATTAAAAAGAAAAAAGGAAATTTGGAGACTTATTTAAAAATCCTTTAGCACTAAGACAGAGAACTGCTTTAAAAAAGCGAACATCGTTGACTTTTTACACAAACCAGAAAAAAACCTGCTCTTGCAAAGATTTATCAGTAAAAATATGTATAGGATTGCCCTATGCCATTAACAAAGAAAAAGATGCTTTGAAATACAATCATTATAGTAAACTTAGTTGTTTTGAGGAAAAATAGGTTAATAAATTAAAATAGTCAAGCTAAAAAGAAAATACTGTATTTGCAGTAGAAAAAATGCAGCAGTGTTGGAGCTAAGTTGATTTTAGAAGTAGAATTCTACTGAAAAGAAGTATAGGACAGATATCTACGACAAACTAAATTTCTATCACCTTTAAAAGAAGATTCACCAAATATTTTGAAGAGAATTAAATGTGCACTGATTGGCAGTTAAATTCTTAAATTAGACTTAGATTTGCAAAACAAAGATGGCTCAGCACACCTTCTGAAAAGTATTCTATTTAGGTTAAAAAGTTGTTGGTTTTTTTATTTTTCTTTTTAAGAACACAAGAGAATTTGGAAAAATCTCTCCTCAAATATTTTTAGATTATTAGCACTGACATCTGTTGAAATATAAAACCTGCTCTGTTGTCAACTAACTCATGAATTACCTCAGTTTACAAACAACTTACACATCTCAGACAGCAGAGGCAGGGATGAGATAGAGTATAGTAAACCTTGGCTAACCGCCCAACCTAAACATTACGTTTGTAAATCAAAGCTTATTTTAAGCAGTGGTTAACTTTCCTGCCTTCTCTGAAGACCTTATCCTTTCCCTAATGAAAATAAAGCTAAGTGATATTTATTCTGCTCCGATAAAATTTTCTTTTCTACTGAAAAGAAGACAAATCTGAAAGTTTCAATCCACATCAACAGATCTTGGGGAATTATGTGGAAACATTCCTTTTCTGTCATCTCCCATCCCATTCTGTCTTCTCACAGGGGTTTGCAGACCCTAGGCTGTGATTATCTTCAGATGCCCTTAATGGAAAAGCAGCATGCAGTTAAAGTGTTTCCTTTTTCTGCTTTCCTCCTAGCACATCTCAATTTTAGTTGAAGGAAGTTTTAACCAAACAACTGGAACATCTCCATCACTCCTGGCTATATGATTCAAAAAAAGCCATCCTTTGCTTACTGCTTATGTATTTCTACATTTCTACTTCCCTCTCTGTTCCTGTACTGTTTACACATCATAAGGAATGTTTTAATCGTTCTGAAGATCTTCTGCAAGATGTTGGCAGACAACGAAAATAATATAACTTGGCTTTAAAGTAAAGCCAAATCAAATTTCAAACAGCTAGGAGGTGTTTCCCAGTCATGGAGTTTAGCTTGGAAAAACAAGCAATGTCTCAGTAGAACAGCAGAGGGAAACAGTGAGACAGTTCTAAGTACTAAAACACTGGTATTTGATAGTAACAGAAGTATCATGAGCTATAGGAACTGATAAGTTTAAACTCATCATATTAAAATAATGAATAATTGAAAGCTTCAGCTCACAGACTGACAACCAGAAAGGAAAGTATGCAAATGAGAACTACCATTTACTAGAATAAAGAAATCTTAGCTTACAGTATGTATTTGCCTGATTCTTCTTCCAGACTCAACTTGAAAGTTTTAGGAATGTGTGTGACATTTCCTTCTACTACTAGATACAAGGATTATTATAGTCTAGAACAATTTTTTTTAGCTTTCTAGAGCTCATAAATTACTTTAAAAAAACAAACAAACAAACAAAAAAAACCCACAAAAACAACTCAAAGCCACATGATTCACTTCAGCTCTCAAAATAAGAAAAATGCACTTGATGTTCGCTAAAGAGCAGCCAGAGCTAGTTAGCTGAAATTTATTTCAATTTCAGCTTCTCCCTAACCGTCTGTACTGAGTACTATCCATCTAAACAAAGAAGATCTTTTCTCATTGTCATGCATATGAGAAACGATTGTACACACAAAACATGGCAAGAGGCCTTCCATATTAGAGTTTTCTACAGAAGCATATAATGGCTTCGGATGGAGGAGATCACACACATCATCTAGTTCAAATTCCCTGCCACTGACAGGATTGCCAACAGTAGATCAGGCTACCCAGGGCTCAATCCAACCTGGTCTTGAATGCTTGAAGAGATGGGGCATTCACAATCTCTGTGGGCAACTTGATCCAACACCTCACCATCCTCTGAGTAAAATATTTCCTCCTGACGTCTAAATCTCCTCGCTTTGAGTTTAAACCCATTCTCTCTCATCCTATCACTCTTCAACTGTATCAACCACACCACTCAGCTTGGTGTCATCAGCAGCCTTGCGGAGGGTACAATCAATCCCAGTGTCTGTGTTGTTGACCGAGAACTGGAGAGCACTGGTCCCAAGATGGATCCCCAGGGGACGCCACTCATGGCTGCCCTGCACCACCACCTGGACAACGAGCCATTAACAGCAGCTCTCTGACTATGACCATGCAACCAATTATTTATTGACTTTATATAGCTTTCCAGTCTCTCTCTCTCCAATTTAGAGATAATGATATCTCATTTGTAGAATTTGACTATATATATACATATATATTTTTACAACTGGCATAGAAAACTTCTAAGGTATAGAAGGCAATGAAATATCCCCAAATGTAAAAATATGAAGGGCTGAAGTGTGTGTGCCTAGGTTAATATGCATATATATATACTTGTGTACATAGATATACATTTGTGCATATTTGTGTTTGTATGCATGTGTATACAAAATAATGCATATATGTCATTATGAAAAAAAGATGCTGACAAATCTAAGGAAAGTGTTAATAGTATACAGATAGAAACAAGAGAGGAGAAATCATTATTTTCCAGTAAATTAGTCTGAACTAAATTTAAGTCCAGTAATTATTACCATTGCATTTATGACACTGATGAAACTCTTGTAAATTAGAGGAAACTATTTTCAGTGGAAACCTTGTAGTTCCCAATTCTCTTCCCTGGCTACCTGCACTGAAAGTCTGTTGATCCAGAACGTTTTGGCCAGCCATCCTTGATTTTTGTATTCCGTATGCCACTGTCAGTTCAGCATTGATTTCAGTACTGATACCATTCTCAGTTCAGTTAATTCTGCTACATTCTGCTCTATCCTATTTCTCTACAGCTAAGTTCCAGTGACTGAGAATGTAGAAACTATTTCTTGTACAACACAATTTCTAACTATACCATAAAAGTGCCACAGATAAAAAATTAGGATGGTATTCCGGTTAACTTTATTCTCTGTTTGACATAGCAGACCTTTCCTATTGCAACCTGAGTTCTGTAAATCAATGCTGATTAATTAAATCCACCCTAAACACTACAGGATGCCCAGCCTTGGACAACTGCATTTAGTAAATGCTGTGTGTGCTCATACATGTGCGCATGAGTAACATTCCAACCAAAAGAATGAATAATCCACTACAATTAAATATGCCAAGATGGAGCAATTTCTATTTCAAATTTTATCCACATAAATTCATACATGGCATATTAATTGTACAAATTCTTCTTTTTCAGTATTTGAAACGTTTCTCTAGACTTCATGACCCAAAACTGTCTTCCTAAATTTAGCTGGAAGAACTGCAAAGTAAATGATAATGTACATGTCACAATATTAAACACAAGTAGCCTTTTAAATGCAAATTTCTGGTTGCAGTGCAAACATTAAAAAAATAATAATAGTGTGAAAACAATCATGCAGTGATGGATTCTTAATCAATCAGAATATGTCATATGATTTTTCTACACTGTGAAAGTCCTGTGTGCAATCAGAGGAGACTAGTGGGCACAAAACAACTGCAAGCAGAACTGACAACTTGTGCTGACCTCTAGAAACCATGCTGCTGTTCAACAGTCAAGCAGTTACCGTTTCTAAAATGCTCCTTAAACAATTGTATAAGGAACAGCAGCAACAAGAACTGACAGGATCACCCATGGATGATTAAAGGGTTAGAAAATTTAATTGTTAATTCCCCTTGAATTTGGTACACATTTAAAAAAAAATTATTATGAAAAGGTGTTCAATCTTCCAGCATTTAATCCACTAATAGACTTAGGCATTTAAAGGTACGTTCACTGATCAGAAGTGACTGCATTACCACAGGAAAGAATGCCAACATTTGCTAGGAGAGGACTGGGAACTGACTGTGTATGTGCTCTTTTCCTGCCCTCTTAACAAGAAAATCTTTCTGACCTGGTGAAAAGTTTTAATACAGTTTTAATACATGCATTTTGCATGATGACAGATTAAACCTCCATGCTGGAGTTACTATTAATTATGATTGAGAGAGATTGAAAAAGATGCTGAAACAATTCATAAAGTCCATTTTAAAATTAACTTTCATCAAAATCAATATTGCTCACAAATTCCTGAGAGGAAAAGGGGAATATCTTTATGTGAGAAGGACAGCTCACCCACACCAAATTGGGAGGATACCAACACCAAGAGAACACACCTAGAAAACCAGAAGCAGAAGGATTTTGTTTGCAATCTTCCTTTCAGCAGTGTTTCTGTGCGTGTTCAGAGTCGAGAACCAAGCTCCCATCATGCCACAAATACTGTATTCTCCTTGAGAGACAGAGCAAAAAGAATTCAGTGGATCTACCTCAGGTTGGCTAAACTCTTGGCAGATTAACTAAGTATCCTGCAGGAAAAGTAAGCA
Organism: Lagopus muta; assembly: GCF_023343835.1. Classification (NCBI taxonomy): domain Eukaryota; kingdom Metazoa; phylum Chordata; class Aves; order Galliformes; family Phasianidae; genus Lagopus; species Lagopus muta. The sequence continues at coordinate 2,116,407 of NC_064438.1, read as the reverse complement.
TAATTTTATACCATGATGCTGGGAGGAAGGGAGGATGGCGTAAAGACCAGCAGAATTTTGTTGCTGGAAAGATGGATTTGTATGCAGTCAGAACTTCTGCAGAGTCACTGCATGTTTGTGTTGGTATTTAAATAGCTTCATTGAAGTACAGCGAAAGCTCATAGCATGATCTGGCTTTGGTCAGGACACTTAGGAGATTGATATTCAGGAATGTGCTCAGCTATGGTCAAATGTGAATTCTAGCTGTGAACATAGCCTAGGACAACTGCTTTGCAACTTTGAGTGTAAAATCCCATGCTCGTAAGTAGACTTTTCAAGACTTTCTGGAGTGAGGAGGACTAAGATCATTACCAGCTTAAAAAGAAGATGCCTATGATCCAACTTTCTTAATTACCTGCCCTCAGTATTTGATTATACAGAACAATTTATGTGCTTTACCTAAAGGCAGGTTTCAAGTGAAATGGGGCAGGTTTCACCAGTCGCTGTTTTCTGAATGAGAATAATATCTGAGTTCAGTGGAAAGAGAAACTCCTTGAACATCAGCATACTCTCTGGATATTTCCTTGGGATAAATCACAGGATAGTATTCACCAAAAATAAGAATTTGATCCTCAGATAACATGAATGGATTTTAAGTGCCTGTTGATCACATTAGGCAATCCAGTTCAAAACTGTGAAATCTAAAGACTCCATTCATGTGCTTAATAGTCTCTAGAATTTGAATTTGAAGCAAGTAACATCTGAACTTCCACATTTTTAAATTTTATCAAGCTCTCAGTTTGGACGATTAAAATTCCCTAGCCATCTCTATGTTTGTTACAGACATTCCTTATGCATCCCACTTTGAGAAGGACAAGTGGCAATGACTTTTTCTGCCACGAAAACGGTTCTTTGAGATTCACAGAGTATTCACTGAGCTGGCCCACCTGCAGGACTCACCACAGTAGGACTTCTCGGAGCTTATCTACAAAAATCAGGTTCCAAAGGAGGAAAAAACCAAATAAATTTTATAAAAAAGCCAACTATACTACTGCCCTTCACATCAAAGCGTAAGTTGCTGGAGTATTCAGTAGATTCTGAATAAAACCTTGGTTAATAACCCGAAATATGTCAAAATAGCCTATGCTCTTTGCTCTACATGCAGGTAAGATACTTAACAATATTCTGCCCACATAAACATTGGAAAAATATGAATATATTGTTGTGGGGGTTTTGTTTGTTTGTTTTTGTTTGTCTTTGGTTTTGCTTTTCCTGTCCACTTGCAAGTAACACTTGCAATCATTTTGCATTTTTATTGCAGAAAAGGTACTGTTTTGAAATACCAAAATAAAGAACACATCTGTCAGCATCTTGAATTTATATACACTTACATGTGTATATCTGTCCCTGCTCATCTCAGCACTCTATAGGGAGCATACTGCTACCATGTGAATGTGCCTGTTCAATTAAACTTCAAAGAATGCCTTTGTATAGAGAAGCAAATAAATAAAAGGAGGATGTCCCCATCTGGTCTAACAGCTTCTGTGACAGTGGCTAGTACCAGATGACTTGGAAGCATTGAATTTCCCAGTAGTCTAAAATCACTACACCACTAGGAACTGGTTTTCAAAGCTAGGCAGCTACTGAGCTCGTTCTGTGTAAACACAAAAAGAATTTGGACTGCATAATTTGGTTACATTTGCAATGTATTTTATTGTTTTTGTTCGCACTCCTGTGCGTACGCACGCACACACAAGAAAGAATTTGGAGAATGTAAAAAGCTGTCTCTGACTTAATTCTGAAAGGGAATTGTGTTCCCTGCTTTAACCTATTTATCATTCGCTAGACATCTCCTTCATCTACCATATTTTGCTACTGAACCTAGGTAATCAATGCAAACACTGCAGACATGTGAGAAATCACTGAATAACAAATGCCTAACAGTCTGGTCTGACAGAGACATTCTTTGCAAACAATATTTTGTGTTTTCATTGAAAATACTGACTGAATACTTATGTATGCCATCTATCTCAAGTGAGTTGTAAGAAGAGGAGTGAACTCAAAGTATACTAATAGTAATTAACAGTTGCTTGGTTTGTTTTTGCCTACTTCAGTTTGTTTAGCTGGTGACTTCTTTGAGCTATGCAACTTGATCCTTTCCTTAAAAAGTTTTAGTAAACTGTAAGCAAGGAACAAATCCATGTTACCCATTTTTTAAAGTATGAAGCTAAAATCAAAGGAGGTTTATAGCACAGATAGACAGGGAAACAGTGCCAAATGAATACAAATCCCAGCTAAAACCATCAACACCCAATGGTTGTCAGAAATACATTGAATGGTATTCATTGAAAATTAAAGCACGCTCTGAAACAATGAGGCGCATTTCAGTCTTTGGACTGATATGGGATAAAATTCCAAGTGCTTTTTTCCAGTCAGCAAGAAGAAGAAAACACATCAGAAAGGTAAAGGATAAAAAAGGAGATAACAATCAAAGGTCCAATGACAAGTAAAATTTAAACACAATAAAACCATGGAATATTATGCCATTAATGTGTAAGATAAATGAGACTGAAGCACAAGGCTTTTATATAAAAAGTAACCATACAGAAAGAACAAAAACTTTAAAAGGAGTGACATCCAGAATTTAGTGGACTCTTCAAGAACACGATGTCTGCCAGCTGACAGAGTTGTTTGGGTACTAAGAACCTCAGGCCTGTAAATCCCTTCCTAGACTAAATGTGCCCCCATGCAAGATCTATAGTTTGCAGCTGACCTATAAGGCAAATGTTCAGTGTACGTAGGAAAAAATACAGAGTCCTATGGTTTCATTGTAGTTACTTGAAGATAATATGACATAATATTAAGGAACAAGAGATAACAACTAATGTAAGAACAACAGAGCCACACAGCTTAACACAGATTCAAATGGAAATTCCAATTTACCAATTCAGCAAAGATTTTAATATACAGAAAACAAGGCTTGTAATCTGTTGCCACATGCATTGCAGGATTGCAATGTATTTTTTTCAGCATTTAATTAAGAAAAAAGTTAATTTTATCCCATGAAATGAAGGAGAACTTGGGAAATCTTGTTTGCAAGAAATTGCTTACATACACTGCATTTGTGACTGAGATTTGAACTCGTGTAGTCGAATAAATAGAAATAAAACTGCACAGAGAATATCTGCCAGATGAATTTCTCGACTGCAACTGACATGCTATGTAAACACCTGCTAAAAAGATACCAAAAGTGTCCACAGAACTTCAGCTGGAGAGTGTAAAGAATTCTTTCCCTTGGAGAAGGGGCTGTGAGTTGATATGATTCAAAAAGGTAAAAATATAACATTAACAGTATTGTTAGAGCTCATAGCAGTTAGGGAGATAAGAAAAATGAGACTAAAATTCAGGAGACCAAAGCTCACTTTTAAACCAAATCAGCTCCTCCTGAACTTTCAGAAAGAGGGACCCAAGGAAATTTTCAGGACACCTGGCATCATGCTTATACTTGTGCTGCTGATGTAGAGCTCTTCCCAGTACATGGCAGTAGTCGTGTCTTTCCTTGAGCTCACCACTTCTCTTTTAAGCAGCCTGTTTCTTCACAGGCATGTTTTACAACAGTGCAAGGATTGAACAGGTTTTCACTACTTTCAAATGGACCGAAACTGAGCAGAGAAAAGTAATAAAATATGAAGACTGACGAGCATGAGCTGCAGGGAAAATATTTCTAGTTCATTAGCCCATCCTCAGATAAGTCTCTTGTATTTAACCATACAAAATAGCAGAATTCCTAAGCCAAAGTTTAGCAAACCATGTTGACTTAGTAGCCAAACCAAAAATGTTACTACTTTGGTTTTCTAATGGTCAGACAATGTTCTCATGGCTTCCAAAAAAGCAAGAGGCATTAAAGGTTTTACAGCCTACTCAGCTCTTCTATATTTCAGCAAACAACCTTGACATCGACATCTTGAAAGGTCACACTGACTAAGAAAGAAACAACGAATAAGGAAAACCTCAGCAGAAAATAAAAATCACAGGATGTTTGTATAAAAGAAAAAAAATAAAAATAAAAAATTATGCTGGTAGCACTGAAACTGGGCCAAATGGAGTTGAGTGCTGCACTGCCCTCCCAACAACTTGCTTGAGGCTTATAAACATCATAGTCATAAAAGCATGCTTCCAGAGGGAATAGAAACTGCCCCAGGTAACCATGATTATTTAGACCTCTAAAGTAAATAGGCCACAGCTATTACAAGCTGAAGAAATTAGGATAAGATAAGGCAATACTGGCAAGGTAATGTCTTTAACAATTTGTAAATGAAGAACAGTGTAGGCACTCCTGTGGAGATTTTCAAGGACATAAAAAGAAATTTGCAACCTGTAACAAAACTCTGCTTCTGTTCATGCTTTAGCAGGCAACATATTGCAGGACAGCCAGCAATATGGTATTTTTCTTTCCTTAGCCTTGAGAGGATTTCACTACCAACCTTTTTTTTTTTTTTTTCACTCTAAAATTAAGCCTCCATGAAGTGGTTTCTTCCTCAAAACTGTGAAAATAATCTTAGAGAATTCTAAGGATGGCAAACCAGAAGAAGAGTTCCAGTTTCAGCAAAGCTAGTGGGTAAGATAAAATTCCCTACAGAGTAGTATATTTTGACAGCTCCTCTCCAAATCTCAGCCCAGGTCTGATCTGCTGCTCACTAATTACCTGTCTTGTTGCTCAGCCCCAAGTGTTCCTTTTCTCAAAATCTCAGTTTGTGCTTTTCTTTCCTGCTGTTTCAAAATAGTCTATTATCTGTGTTCAGAGTGAGCAGGACACTCTTGCACTCTGTAAGAAGGCAAGTAAGACTCAAGGAAGACATTAGAAAACAACCCAACAGTAAAAATTGTGAAACTCTGACAAGAAAACATAAAAAAAGATAAAGTAGTGTCTACTTAAACTGTCTTTCTAACCCTACTCCCTCTTTTAAACCACAATGAGCTACAAATAGAAATCTAGCAATTTCTTATATAGAAGTAAGTTCCCCAAGCCAATAGCACTAAGAATAAAGCTGCTTCTTACATTCAACGTGCAGCCCAGTTAATTGGTGGAGCTCAGTCATCCTCAAGGACAAACTTGCTTCTGATGCATTAGCTGAGTTTTTGAGATTCCAGCGCAGGAAACTTTTGGCACATCCATGTATCAACAACTATACAACTGAAAAGAAAGACTGCAAATACAGAAATAACCCAAAAAGTCACTAGTGGGAGTTTTTCTGTGTAGCAATCCTATCTATTTTAAATTACAACAGTGGAAAAAAGAAGGGAAAAATATTACTGTGATGGAAAAATGTATTTTCTCAGTAGTGTAATCTTTGTAAAAGAAAGTTTATGCCCACGTTTCTGTAACAACTTTAGGAGACAAAATCTCCTATTTTATATATATGTATATATGTATATATATATATATGTATATATATGTATATATATATATATATATAATATATATTCACCTATACTTTGTTCCTGTTTTATGCTCCCTTGATATTTTTCTGGAACCAGACTAAGGGTGAGATTAATCGGGACCATTACAAGCAAAAGGCAAATAGAGTACTTTATTTTATCCATTAACCTAATTGCAGAAGAACTTTGTTTTTTTTCTTAGAAAATGCTTATCTAAAGATCCACAGTAGCCTAAGCCTTGTCATCACTATTTCTTACCAGAATAAATGGGCAATTTATTTTCACTAATACTATCAGAATGGCTCAGTATCTATCAGTTTGGAGAAGATCTGAACAGACAACACAATCTTGCTGAAGAAACAAGATTGTAGAGAAAAATCTTACATGAGAAACATGAATCTCTTCTACAAAATGTGGTGGTATGATGGAAAAAAAATAAAGTGAGAGTTTGAGGTTTTTAATATCAAACTAAAACACTTCAGTGTATCCAAATAGTGGAATCCTGCCAGAAGAGCCCAGTACATCACCTGCAATACAGGCAATTCCAGCCCAGCTATTGCTCCACTTAAACAAAAGTTAGACCAAATATGCATTCATACACAGTCTCAGAAATGCCTTCCTGAGCTCAAGAAGATTTATTTGACCTCTATCTCAACAGCCTGAAAAAATACTGTGCATTCTTTCAGCCATAAAGATGTCTTGCTATTTTGTCAGGTCCTTCTCCTAATTAAATTTCTAAAGTCTGTTTTCTAACTAAGCCACTCCAGATGTTCTACTTTGCCATTTTTGGCACAGATAGACGTCACAGTTCTAGTTGTTCAAGCAATCCAAATAAATTTCAGATAGCATTTCCCAACTAGACAACATGACTGCAGAGAAAAGTTGTATAAAAAGTGACTCTACATGAAGAAAATGACAGAAATACATTCTACCAGAAAAGAGTAATAATATGTGCAATTATATAGACAAAGTACGCTTCATAATGACCTTCCTATGTACATATATTGCCCTGAAAGCAGTGCTGCTATTTATTTCCATGGAAAACACTACAGATACAAAGAGCACAATAACATTATTTGATAGAAAAAAAACCTCATCTACAAATCACTGTTTTTCAACATTGTCACCACTATTAACTATGCATTTTCCCCACTGATGAATAAGAGCCTGCATGCCACATTCACATAGATCTGCACCAGGACACCTGTCTCTGCTACCACTGCTGAAACACATCACCCACCCCTCGTTGTTATCACATCCACTGCTTGGTCTCCATACATTCACCAAGCATCGCTGAATTGTCAGCAGCTGCAATTTTTGACTCATGGAGGAATTCAGCGACACACCTTTGCTTCATCCACACTTCCTTGTCAGGTGCAATTCTGTCAGAGTGCCTCTCTGCTGCTATCTGTCACCCAGCAACAACACATAACGGAATGCCATTGGGAAGGTTCAGCCTTTACTGCCATACCACCAATATCTGCCTCTGCTGTTGTGAGCCAACAAAATGAAACAGGAGGCATTACATTTGGAGCAGCACTCATAGAATGGCATGATAGCCATTTACTGTCATCAGCCTTGAAACTTAGAAAACAAATGAATGTTAAATAAGAAAAAGAATTATTCAAAATGCCTGCATCCTGTATATAATATATACACCTGTGTATGCAGTTAAATCAGTCAATGCAATCCAGTCAGCTCTGGTACATTTTATGGCCTTACTTACAAAATCTGGGCAAAATAGAAGCATTTAGAAATGTAGTTCAGTTATATCTTACTAACTTTACAAATACTGATTTTATCAGAACTATTCTTAGCACACCCTCCATCACTACAAATCCCCGAGAACTGAATGCAGTTATGAAGATGAATGTTAGGAGAAAAAACTGGAGGAGAAGCATGGATTACTTACTGCAGGTGAGTTTTTCCCTAAACTACCTCACCACTCCATTCTATTGCATGCTAGATTGTTTTGAGGTTTGATTCCCACTAAAGCTGGAGGTCTATTTGTAACTAACTTCTAAAATGATGATCTGATCTCTTTTCTGTGATGCCTTGGGTTCCTCCTCCTCCCACCAAGTTGTTTTTAGTTTTGTTTTTGGCTTGCTTTGTTTGTGGGCTTTTTTTGCTGTTTTGCTAATGGAAGGATATACCTATGCATCCTACTAGATGGCAAAGAAAATGAATCGCTTGATCTTTATAGACAACTAGATTCTGGTTTCCAGACAGAATCACTAGACACTATCAAAAAGCACTGAAGGAAACGTTGAATACCATTACCAAAAAAAAAAAGAAAAAAAAGAAAGGCTATGAGCAAGGTAAGGGAAAAGAGATGGAGACGTAAGCCAAGTCCTTTTGTCATACAAAGCTTACAGTATCTTTCACTGTGCAAATGGAACACAGAAGAGGCTACTGAAATTTGTTGCTATATAGAATGAAGACAGTCAAGAGCAGAACCTTCTAAAGCTCAGCTTGATTTCTCAGGTGGGTAAATCAGCAAAAGTAGGGTGTTGCACTCAGGTAACTGTACCATAACTGTTTTCAAGAGCTGAATTAAGTCTGGGCTTAGAGATAATTCTACATTCAGGTGCTCTACTGCATAATATTTGATATCATATCTGAAAAATGAAAATAAGATTCTTGATATAACTACATTAGTAATGATCTGAAGTTTATGGCACGCAACAGGAATCACAAATGTCTAGGAACAGAGATCATTTGCTGAGAAGAGTTCAGCATTGCATTTTTTGCTGCCTCACTTCTTCCATTCTATCTTATGGCCTCAATTTCCTCACATAGAATTTGAAATCAAAAGTAAATGCACAGAAGGCAATGGAACAATATTATAGTAAAACCTATCCAAGTGGAAAGAGAATTCAAAATCCTCAATCTAACCTTTACAGCACCATAAGCATTTCTTTTTATATCTCAGAGAAAAAATAGCAGAGGTCATTAGGGATTTGGCCCTGTTCTAATAAAAATTGAACTCTAGCACATAAATACAGCAAGAAAAAGGAGTTAAGAAATAAGAAACTTTTTTTTTTCTTCTCCTTTAAAAAATACTTCAGAAAATGTATTTTCTATTAAGTCTATGTACTAATTTTAACATGACCAATGGCAAAGGATATGTTTTCATTTTGAATTTGATTACAGTTTTGAAGGGAATGGTAAGAAAACTTGTTTCCTGCTCATTCCACAACAATGTCTGTTTTCTTCTACTTGAGCCAAATAAAGCAAGCAAAATGCGTGTGAAGGCCACCAATGGCAATGAAAAGTCTCCCCAACACATTTTGTCTGTGCTGCCATTTCTTTCAGCAGTTGTTCACTGAGGAAGGCACCCTATGCATCCACAGCTGCTTTTAGTGTTCCAGGTGGTAAGAAGACAGTTACAGCTTGAGGTCGGAAGGAAAAATTCTCATGTTGGAAATTAGAATAATCAGTCTGTCTCCAGAACATTCACATGCTCTGCACCAGATGTAGTGCTACAGCAGCTATGCAGACAGCCTGTTCACAAACTTAACTCTGGTTCTCCAGGAGGCAGAGCAGCTCCCCAGCCATGTACAACATATTTCACAATTTGGCTTTCAGCTGGATCAGATTCCTGGTGAGCTGACTGCAGTTGCTTGCGTTAAAAATGAGTGGGAACCAGGACTTTTCTTTTCTGAAATTCATGGGATTCTTAACTTTTAAACACATTAAATAGCTGATAAATTGAGCAAAGTTATATTTACCATTACTGGATATAGTATCCAGGTTTCAGATGCTACAGCCTTCACTCAGACTTGCACAGTGCCTTTAAAATACTCAGGTTGGCATATCTGGGTCCTATACTGGATCACAAGAAAAGGCAGCACCTTCAAACTTGACTTCCAAGAACAAAAAGCAACCTGCAACCTTTGAGTAGCCACATGATGATAAGTAGCTTGTAATATTCTCCCATGTTTGAAATATCATTCTGTTTGCAGAGCCCAGTATAGACCTACGTACTTCAAAGGAGTTAACTTCCCTTTTATGTTGTTGAAAATGAAATCAGGATCTGTTCTAAGTTCTATGTTCACTGATTGCTATAAAAAAAAAAAGGCTTGCCTATGTGATACACTGGAGTCAAACAGGATATCAAGGGAACATGCAGCCTTACGGCCTTACGCTGGGCAGTTTGAACTGTTAGACCTTCATGTTCTGATTAATATGGTCTGTTGCAAGAATGTGCACTTAAAAAAAAGTGATGAAACTCAGTAAAGCTGCACTGGCCCATTCTGTATGTGTAAAAGCCATAAAAATATCATTAAAATGCATTGCTTAATATCTCAAGAAGCTTTTCCAATGCAATACTGTTTGATTGACTAGTACAGCAGAAAAGCACACAGACAGCCTGAGGAGAAGAGGCTGGGAGTGGCATATGCATGATTACACCATCAATTTCTTCCAGTTATTTTCCCTCTGGGTTTATTGCAGTTGTTTGTTATTCGTAAATGAGTGGCAATATATTCCATCACTTAAAATTAAATTTGGTGAATGGTAGCACTTGCAAATCTAGAAGATGAATTGCAGTGGTTGGAGTCGCAGACCAAGAAAAATCATCTTAATGGTCTTAAACTATTCTGTTAAAAAAAAAAAAAAGAACAGAGATGTCACTCGTGCTCTTGTGGAATCAGTCATAAAGAGAACAGGAGGAAGAGTAAAGCACAGTTACAAGTGCTTTTATTCCAAAGAACTGAAATCAAGTCTCAGCAGTTCTTTCCCAGTGCTGAAAGTGAAAAGTGGAAGTGAATTTCAGCCTATGTTTTGTTATTGAAACAAAAGACTAACTGCAAAGTCTTAATTTATCAAGAAAGCATTAAAATATCTAAGAACAATAAGCTTTTCTTAAAATTATTTTTAATAATGACCACTTTTCTTTTGAAACTCTAATTTGGCATTGCAGTAAAACGAGCAACTGAGTAGGCAAATGAAATGATTTTTTTTGTTTCTAATTTGTCAATAAACTGAAATAAATATTCCAGCTAATAAAAATGTAGATTTCACCTGGATCTAACATCCTAGGGATGAGAATCCTCTCTAGGAAGGTATCCTTCTGCCAGCTAAAAGATCAGGAATATTTTTTCACTGTTCCTCATAAGCTCTGTTTCTGGCCAACGTTTCCCAGATGCTGCTGTTCTGACAGAGAAACAAAACTGAATTTTGGAAAACAGATTCAGATACTAGCAAGAAGGAGGCCTATAGGAAAGCTGAAGAGGGACTTCCTATAAGGGCGTGTAGTGACAGGATGAGAGGACATGGCTTTGAACCGGAAGAGAGAAGATTTAGACTAGATATTAGGATGAAATTCTTTACTGAGGGTGGTGAGACACAGGAACAGGTTGCCCAGAGAGGTTGTGGATGCCCCCATCCTTGAGGTAGTCAAGGCCAGGCTGGATGGGCTCTGAGCTAGATAGAGGTGTCCCTGCCTATAGCAGGGGGTTGGAACTACATGATCTTAAAGGTTCCTTCCAACCCAAACCATTCTGTGATCCTATGAAAGGTGGACTCCAACAGTCTACAGAATATGGATGTCTTCCTACTTCCTGGCTTCCTACTTCAGTTTCTAGTGGGCTGACATGAACAGAAGTGCATCTTAGGGTTGTTCTTCTTGGGAAGCTCGCAGTTTGCAGTGTGGCAACCATTCTGCACTAATTTCACCCCCGGACAAATATTAAATTAAACTAGGACTTGAATAGCTGATCCACCTTAAGGCTTTCAATAACCCTGCAGCGTACTTTGCCTTTGATATTCTCACTACCTCACCTCCTCTTTCCACCAGATTACCTTATATAAATGGTCCACAATATACCAAGACTTACATTCACCCAGAATTATCCCTAATTAAAGGACTCTCTAAAATGAAAACTGATTTGCATTTGCAGAAATAGCCCTTACCTTATTTCTAACATTTAAGAAGTCACAAAAAAGCAACTCGAGATAGCAGAAAAACGTTTTTCTACCAATGTTGCTACAAAAAATATGCAACTATTTTTTAAAATAAAGTTCAAGTGCTGCAAAAATTTGATATACCCTGAGTTTGCAGTCTAAGCCCCAATAATTTACTATTTTGATAAGCATTGTAACTTTGCCAGATGTTTATAAAATTTCTTTTGTTCCCCTGGAGCACAAGGACGTGATGAGTCGTGCAATTAATGAAAATACATTTTTCTGCCAGGAAAAAAAAAAGTCTATATAAAGTATACCTTTACACACTAATAAAACCTGTATGAGATTACATACAGATTATGAATACAAATTGCAAATACCAGTCAATTTAATTGAAGTGGTTCAGAGGTGTGAAAGGAGTCCACAATTCTCAGAAGACAAGTTTCTCTTTCTGCTCTTCTTCATTCTCTTGCTTCTACAAATGATCTGATTCTCTTGGAACACTGATGCATTTATCTATCCAAATCATTTAGACAAGTGTCCTCCATCACCTTTAATGCCACTGGTCTGTATTTGCACATACCACAACTTAGAAACCCACCAAGCAGGCAGATAACGCACGAGGTTAACACCTTCAGCAATTACAGACGTGGTACATCCTCTCTGTGGCAAACTGAAGAGACTTTAACAGAAACTGCATCAGATGCTTTGGATAGCAAGATCTATATTAAATGTAAAATTTCAACTGTTTCCTCCATTATCTTTTATATGTCTATTTCTTAAAGCTAAGCAGAAAGTGCATCGTTTTAGAACTGAAAAACTAGATTTTGTATGCTCATATATCTTCTCAGACCAAATATTTGCAATTCAGTGTCATATGATAAAGAAAATCCACCTCTTCCAAACAAATAGAATTCGTTATTTATACTTTCAAGCCACAGTCATTAATTCTCAGTGTGAATGAAGCATGGTTTAGAGCAAAAAAGAGTTCAGCATATGTTTTGTGCAGTATTTTTTGCCCTAAGATGGAGCAGACCTACATTTGTGTAATTTCTCACCTGCTCTTGGGTTGCTTCAGCTCTACCATCTGTGGGGAAGAAAGCTGCTTTATGAACAAATACTGAGCCACGTTCTCAGGAAAAAAAACAAATTCAATGAATGGTTTTATGAATAGGCTGTCTGAATTATTCATTACATAAGCATTTACTTTTGCCTGGTTAAACACACTAAAAGAATGCTCATTTACAATCGTATGTTCTAGTTCTCTCCAAAATAAAAATTCACTCTGAGAAATAATAATTAAATTAGTTAATTTTCATATGTATTAATACTCATTTATTCTACAATATTAACTCTAGCTTGTGCACTTCATTTTGAAAAAAAAAAAAACACATAGAAAAATTAATTATTGAAAGATTAATTCCTTTTTCGAATGATCTTCAATGTCGTTTGGAGAAGAGGCCAACCTCAAACGACAACCGAATGAAAGGTTCTTCAACAGGCTTAGCACAGTGGAGAAATAGCATCATTTCTTCTGCTGTGCAATAAAAAGGCACAAATTTAGATAGCATATTAGTTTACTCAAGCAGTGCCACAGATATCCATAGCAAATTTTATGCACCTTAAATGATCCACAGACATGTACAGTCTTAGAACCAGATAATGCATTTAATAATAGTGACATATTTATCTTACTGGATATTGAGGGAGAACAAGAAAGCAACCACAGGTAGTGAGAGTCAGATTGCTCCACAGGAAACACTTGTAGCAGCAGTAAGAAGCATGATGAATGTGACAGTAATTATATAATAAATCTCTTAAAAAAAGAAAAAAGTAATAAATACCTCTGGACAAGAAAATAGTTTCATTTCATTTGAAAGGTGAAAGTATACAAATACATCCAGAGCTTCAAAAATGATTTGATGAATATTTTTTGGATTTGGTGAATTAAAAGTTCGTTTCTACCACTCTAAATAGAAAATAAAGCTAGATAGACAAGTGTTTCTCTCAAAATAAGTCAAGGTAGAAGACTGCCTCAGAATTTTTCATAATTTTTAAGTGACAATACCTGAAAACCAGTACCAAAGTGCACACACACAGCAAGTTAACTGTCAGAAATAAACATGGTCTGCAAAACCTCCAGTCAGCCCTGAAGTCAATATCCTGCTCTACTCTAGCATATCTGTATGATAATGAGAACACAAAGCTGATAAGCTGAATCAGAACCTCTATGAGAAGTTTCATCTTCAAAGTAGACTGCCCACCAGTACAGGCATTCATAATTATTAACAACGATGATGCTGTATGCAGTGGGTAGGGGCAGGATAATGTGAGGAGGAAAGGTGGTTCATATACTGTAGAATAAATATAAATATATTAACCGAAAATTCAAGTCACGTCCGAGTGGAAAGCTGCCAAATTAAAATTAGCATTAACATACAACAGCAGGCAAATGCAGACCCTCCAAACTTCCCTGATGAACCCCCCCCCTAGAACTGCTATGCACAATCTGTCATACAAAAAGCAGTACAATAGTAGATCATAGAATCATAGAATCATACAATCATAGAATCACCAAGGTTGGAAAAGACCTAAAAGATCACCCAGTCCAACCGTTCACCTATTCCCAATAGCTCCCACTAAACCATGTCCCCCAACACAACATCCAGCCTTTCCTTGAACACCCCCAGGCTCGGTGATTCCACCACCTCCCTGGGCATCCATTCCAGTGCCTGACCACCCTTTCTGAAAAGTAATACTTCCTCATGTCCAGCCTGAATCTCCCCTGCCGCAGCTTGAAACCATTCCCCCTGGTCCTATCACTGATGACACGAGAGAAGAGGCCGACCCCCAGCTCACTACAACCTCCCTTCAGGAAGTTATAGAGAGCAATGAGGTCTCCCCTGAAGATGTATCAGAAAGCTGGATTATTTAATACAGTATTTAAAAAGTAAAAAGTAGAGTTATTAGAAAATGCTGACACAAGTTAGATAGAGGAAGGAGGATGAGAAAGAGTATTAACCGAGAGATTTAAAAAGCTACGTACAAGATGATTTAAATTTCCTTACTGCTCAATTTTATGGCTGCATATTTTCATTCAGCTATAGTCATTTTAATTTGATACCTTTCGTATAAACAAGCTTTTTCATCTGGCAGATATCACGGAGAGAAAAAGGAACTTCATAAGTACGAGTGACTGAAACAAGCCTGCATTGCAGTTTCTGACCTCAGTGCTAATCAGCATCAAGTTTTAAGGAAAAAAAAAACCCAACATGAAAACCAAGATGTACTGCTAAGAGACTTGAGCTGAGGAAAATTCCTGGGAAGCTGCCATGAGGAGAATGGTACTGGGAGAATTTTTTTATTATTTATTTTTTAAGAAAGCTTTTTAAAAGCTCATCTGAGTGTGAAAGAAGATTGGAAAATTTGGAAGAAGGCCTACTTGGCTCAGCAAGGAGCTTCTTGATAAAAACACTAGAGCATAAATACACACAGTTAGAAATGGGTAAGGAGCAAAATTAGAGTATAAAGGAATTGTTTGGGTACTTAGGAAGAAAACGTCAAGAAGGCTAAAACTCCGCTGAAGCTAAACGCATCAACAGATACTAACAGTAACAAGAAAGGAGTCTACAAGTATGCCAGTTACAAGAGGAAGTTGGAGAAAATGAATGTGTGTTGCTGGGTGAACGAGACCATAATGACCATAAATGAGACAGGAAAGCTTGAAATAGCCATATTTTCTGCTTTCAAGCAAAGCTGAGATTCAACCTACACCTCCAGAGGAATAAGCACGTGAAGAGGCAAAAGGTTAGAGGCTCCCTAAAGAACCTGCTTGCATTCAGACCTCTGAGACTGAATGGGATTTCAGTAAGGGCACTGAAAGGGTTGGTTGCAAAATCTCCCAGTTTACTGACAGTAACATTCCTGCCAGGTTCTCAAAAATTAAGGAAACCATCCACTGCATGTCTAATGATATTAACAACATGGACAGAAACTGAGAACAAGATTCCCAACTTCCATTTCAGAAATTCTTGTGAAAGACTGGTTTAGAAAAGGAGGTGTACCCCTCAGATAAACAGTAAGATAGGCTGAAAATAGGATAGCTTGTGTGAAGGTAGCAGCTGTAATAATGATGTGCAGATCAGATCAGATGCAGTAGATGACTCATTTCTTTGGCCTTCTATGGTGTCTACCATGCATAGTTAATTCATTCTCCAGCACCCGTGTACTAAAAATGTCTCTTTTAGTGTGCCCTCCAGGAACAGAGAAGATTTAAGTTATTTCTCACTAATTTCTGTGGCTTTAAGGCACAGAAATGTTACTTTTTTGATAGGAGGAGGAATAAAGAGCATTACTGAAAGAAATAATTACATCAGTACGGAAGGGTAGTAATTCAAACTTGTCACTTTCCTCCCAGTAAATCTGGACAACATGTACAGATAACCCTTCATCACGCTGGTCTTTTATTTTATTTTTAAACACACCAGGTTTAAAACAATGGGTTTATGCAACAAGGTTTAGTTAGTTGAAGTGTTACAGAGTTGGCCTCTGTGAGCAGAGTCCAGCTGTTCCATGTCAGACCAGAGGCACAACCAACACCAAGTGCCCTGGGAGAACAGATTTAAGAAAGGGAAAAACTGCTGTGAAACAGCAGCTAGGAGAGGGGGGAGAGAAATGGAAAAGAAACAGTCCTGCAGACTGCAAGGTCAGTGCAGGAGGAGCTCCAGATGCGGAGCAGAAGTTTCCTGCAGCCCAGGAGAGGCCCATGGAGGAGCAAGCTGTCCCCTCGCAGCCCACGGGCATCACACAGAGAAGAACTTCAAGGGAAGTCATGGAGAAGTCCCACGGAGCAGCAGTGGAAGGAGACTATGGCCCATGAAGAGCCCTGCAGGAGCAAGACCTGGGCTGGAGCCATGGCTCACGGAGAGGAGCCTGAGATGGAACAGGAGGCCTGGGGGAGCTGCTGCCTGTGGGGACCCAGCTGGAGCACATCCTGAAGGCTGGGCCCCATGGTATGGAGCCATGTTGGAGCAGGGCTTGAAGAGTTGCAGCCTGTGGGAATCCTGTGAAGGATCAGTTTGGGAAGGATTGCTTTCCATGGGAGGGACCACGAAGGAGCAGACGAGATGAAATATGGGCTGATCATAGCCCCAAGTCACTGTTCCACTGTACTACTTCTAGGGGGATGAGTCAGAAGAAGGTGCATGGGGAGTGAAAGAGATTTCAGTTTGCTTTTAGTTTCTCACTGCTCTAGTCTATTAGTAATAGGCAATAAATTACATTAATCTCCCTACAACAAATCTGTTTTGCTTGTGACAGAAATTGGTGAGCAACCTCCCTGTCCTTATCTCAACCCTTGAGCCTTTTTCCATCCCGCTTTCTCCCTTTCTTCCTTAGAGGAGGGGGAGGAGAAGTTGCAGCAGTTCTGCTCTCCATCGAGGTTGAAACCACCACATAATTACATGTTAAAAACCAAGTTAATAGTAATTACTTTCACCTTCCCTTATAAAAAAATGTTTGATTATGAATAGGTAAGACTTTATAGAATCTTTCTGACAGCAAGGCAATCTGTGAGCAATCACACCCACTTGACTGTGTCAGTGTGTAATATAAGATGTATTGAGTTTTCATAAAATAAACACTTGCAAAACATACACTGGATATTATGTATGCATTTGTTCTCTGAAATACACTGTAATGCTAAATGTAGCAGCATGAACATATGAGCTAGCATTCCAACAGCCAGATTCAGCTTCCTTTAGGGAATACTGCATCTGGATCTCTTATGAAGTACTGCAAATGACCAAGAGCAGTAAGCTTTCTACCCTAAAAATAGATCATCTCCTGCTTTGTTTCAGGAGTTACCATTATGCTACAACAGACTTCAGAGATATCTCCACAACTGTTGGTAAGCAATCATTGATTTCTCCCCTCAAGGTGTATAAGAACAAAAGCTACAGCTGCAATAAATTGTCCTACAAAACAAGTTGAGGTGAGCAAGATTCACTAACTCCCTAGATATCAGCTGCTTCATTTTCTGTTGGAAAAAATAAGTGCATCTTCTTGAGTGTGAGTGGTAAGAAGCCTGCACTGAGTGAAATAAGAGAAATGGAACTTTCAGCATAACGTGGGCAAGAATGAAGTGAAATTGCTAAACGAGGGTTGCTTGCAATCAGCAAAATAGTTTCATTCTGACTGCAGATGAGGAATCATTTCTTGAGGATAGAAAGGTGATGCATCATACCAATAATATCATTTTGACTATAGCTATAATGCACAGTGACATTTACTTAGCTGGATATCCACTCAGGCAAGACTATCAGGTTGCTTATAGCACTAGAGCTCCGGAAGGTATGTAGATTAGGTGGGATCACACGCTTTTTCAAAGTGCCCTGTTATCTCCATTAACTATACAAAGAATAAAGCAATGAAATATGATTAAATATTTATAAGATGGGTAATATTTAGAGTTATTGTCATCTACTGTAAATGAGAGCACTTTTTCTAAGTGAAAGAATAAATGAAAACTTTCCAGTTTCAAAAGGGAAGGGAGAGTGGATAGTGTACAGAATGCACAGAAACATTCTCAACAGAAAGTCTATTTGCATTGAATATTAATAGCAGTGGTGGCTTGTTTTAAGACAGCACACACAAAATGCTATCAAATCCACCTATTTCCATTCTACTCAACAGAAGTCTCTGATGAATTTTTGAAACTTTTTATTAAACAAGGAAGGTTTGTCCCATAAATCATCCTGTTACCCTTCTCTCCTTGCCTACCCCCCACTCTTTTCCAGAGGAGAGACATTGGTTTCCAGTATCATTGAGATACTGGTTCCAAAGATGCTGGCTATCTGTAACCTTGAGCAATTTAATGGAGCTTAAAACCACAGACCAGCAAATTTAGAAGTATTTTTTTCTCAAACTGATCCATGCACCTTAGAAAACAGGGAGAGTGGAATCTTTTCACAGAAATGAACAATACTGAACACGGACTGTTGGTCCTTCTGAATAAACACTGCGGCCTCAGAAATACAATCTTGTCCTTTGCTGACTCCATAGAGACACTACTTGGGCTACTTTAAAAAATATTCACATATTGGAGGCTACATATTAGCACTAGTATTAGATCAGGACAAAAAAAAAGGGGGGGTTCGGGGGAACCTACATACTATAATGCTGTGAAGAATGCAAAGATCAAAGAAAGGATAATATGATGCCTTGGGGATCACATCAAACAGTTAAAGAAATGGAGGATAAGAATCAAGATTTGTTGTTTCACATTTGAGATGATAGAATTAATGGAGCATCTTGGAGCATTCAAGGACATGGACAAAATGTACCACAACTATGTGGATATTAGAAACACAAATGTCAATGGTCCTGTATTAATTACAGGCAAAGAAAATTAAGGTTATGCAGATTCAAAAACACCTTTTGGCAGATACTAGAAAAGATTCAAGGAGAAGTAACAGCAGAAAAAAATAAAGGCAACTTCTTCCTCTCCAGCAATCTCCATTTATGTCCCCCCAACCCAACATACTGTATTACCACATGCACTTAGAGCGCGATCTTAGGAGCCACATACTACTTATTCTTGAACCTTCAAGAAGGGTCACACTCAAGAGAACAAGATTAAAATTCATCCAAGAATTACACTGAGAATTAGAAGTGATAGATACTCACCAAAAAACACATTGGAGTGAAGGGCAAGGGCTTAAAGACGGAATACTAGAGCATAACAGTAGTAGTAAAATATATCCTATACATTTATTACTCAATTCTCTTGGGAAATAACTGTTTTTATTATTATTTTAGCTTTACCGGTCTGTCCTTGAGTTGACTGGTAAACATCAATTCCAAAAATATCACACAAAGATGAGATATTATTTATGAAATCTAGCAGTCCCATTTATATTAAATTGTTCCATCCTTGCAGTACTTTGAGAACAATGAACCAACCAGCAGCTGGTCTACATTCTATACCAAAAGCTTTGATTTTTTGGTTGCTAAATCAATCTATTCTTTTTTTTTTTTTTTTAATATTTATATACTTTTTGTATTATTATATATTATTATTTGCACTTCTGGTGATCCAGCAATGTCTGTATCTTCACTCAGCATTTTTTTGTGTTCAGCTTAAGAAAAGCCACCTACGAGAACACAGCTATTATTGTTATATCATGCAGCATAGGCACAAAAAAAATAAAAAGAGAAAGTGTAACCCTTCCCTTGCAGCTGCTATTAACTCACATCCCACTGCCTACTGCCCCAGTATTTATCTAACAGTAATAGATGCAGCCAGGGGTCCTCCAGGTGCTGGGAGCAGACCAGCATACCTCATTCATCACGGAGCAGCCATACATCTCTCACTCCTGCTGCAGGTTGCTGAAACCAGCCACTAAGTCTGCTATCACCACAATATTAGATCACTGCTTTCAAGGTGACAGCACAAATATGTTGCTTCAAGTGCATCATTTGAACACGAGCAAAGGACTGATTCTATCTCATAAAGCATTCAAAGCAGATGTTTCTGAACAGCTTGAAAGAACAACGTATCTAAGTGACCATAAGACAGTTACTGCAATGCCTTCCATTTCATGTGGTCTTAATAAAAAAAAATTGTTCTATGATTGATTTAGTCTTAGCACTGTCAAGAAGCTGATATGAAATTTAATTAATGGGAAAAAAATTGTGAAAATAATTAATTCTGTTATGCCAGCTCATTTGAGATAAAAAATTATGTGTGCAGTATGTGCAATTTCTGTTAACAACCTTCTCCTGAAGGTGTTCAGAGGAGCTCCACCAAAGGTTAAGTAAAATTGCCATTTTCCCACATACATTTTCATGGTGTATCTCACCTTTCAGCAAATGTATAATGATCCAGGATTGGGAATGAAAATCACTTCAGATTTTCTTGTAAACACAAGTAATGAAGGACATGTAGACTACATGTTCGATCCTTCTGTAGATGCCATTACTCCCAGGCAGGTGATCAAAGCATGCTTCCTTGGATAGCATAATTGCCAAGCAATTTCTTCAATTTCTTCCATAGTTTGCACAATTAATTTAGCAGAATTTGTTGTTGACCTCGTTTGTTCCTTTCTTTTCTTTCTGATCTTCCCTACAAACCCTCAGAGAAAAGCTTGATTTCAGATTACAAAGATGACTCAAAACTTGTATACTTTTAATTCTGCGTTTTTAGGGGAAGAATATCAAACTATATTATTTTGCTCATTCTGTTTTAACTTGTCTGCCTCGTCCTCTGGACAAGTAAAACCAGCCAATTAAATAATAAAAATGCTCTTGTTACCATTTTGAGGCATTGTATCATGCTAAAATATCTTGTATCCTTTCACCAAACACAAACTAATGGAAAAAAAAAAAAAAAAAAAAAAAAAAGTAGATAACAAATCTGTATCCACACACTCAGATTCTAACAGAGAACAATTCCCCTACTGCAGTCTAAAGAAATCCTGAATTCAATAACATTCTCTAAAAGTAATATTACATTGGGATGACACTGCCAACACATCCTAGATCAGAAAGGGAGTAAAAACAAGATGATATCATCTATTCTGAGCTATTTTGAGGCTATTATTATAACTACAGTCTAGAAATGGCCTCTAGACAAAAACACTCTACAGACCTAAAATTATTTTCACTTTTTCTTAAAAATAGCATTACTCAATGTCTGCAATGGTAAATTTTCTCCTTGAATAAGTTTTCATGACAGTGTGAAATGCTGCAGAATGTAACAGTCATGTCAGGGATATAGCAGAAACAGTCATATAAGGGGGAAAAGTCCTTGAAAATTGCCTATACTTCACTGTCTGAACAGGTTGTTGTGAAAGCAGACCTAATATCCCTTCCAGTTCAGAGACCTCCTAAGAACACAGAGATAACAGGTTACCTCTTCTTAGTCTTGATCTCATTTTTGTTTGCTTTTCAAGCAGGCATTTGTATACTGAGTCATGGAAAATAGCAGGTCATGTGTGATTTGTGATGTGTGGTCTGATGTGATTGAGAATTTTTAACATTTGACTTTTGCAGAATTAGGGACTTTTGTAGACATAGGGATCAAACGGGATTAGCAGTATGAATACTATGCAAAACAAGCATCTGCACTGTTTCTAGAAATTACTGATGAATTTTAAAAGGTGGGATTTCTAATCCAATCCAGAGTATTATTACCAAGAAAAGTGAACTCATCAGCAAGACATACTTCTAGAACTCCTATATGTACAGTAAAACAATAATGATGAACAACTAGCAAGTACAACAAAAGCAAGGTCTTATGAAACCAAGCTCTTTTCTCATCAGTTAACCACAAAAATGGGTCTGAAACAGAACATCTCAATAGGGCATGAAAGCTAAAGTAACTGATGATAAACATCAGCAACATCCATGCAAAAAAACAAACCCAAATGTATTTCCAAAGCTGGGAAGCATTTCAGCGGTCATTTGCTCCAAAAGACAAGTCTACCCAAAATTACTCAACTAACAAAGCAGCAAACGATACGTGAGGAAAGGGTAGTCCTGCTCTATTTCAGAACTGCAGATTCCGTTGCTCTGCACGTCACTTTTAAAGTCACTTCTATGCTTGGCTTGACATTCAGGAATCAGTTTAACTATATTCTCCCAATACAAAAATAGAATCCTATTTGCTCTCTCACAGAGGTCTCATGAATGTGCTAAATAGGTCTAACTTAGGATTTGCCTAGCTGGCTGGGTGCAGACAGCAGTATGTGCATTCTGCCCTGGCCAAAATGTGCTAGAACATGAGCCAGCTCCAGTATGAAAACAACAGAGCCACATTATCAAGGCTCTGATCTGGAATTAATATATCTATCTCTCAGCATGGACTAAAGTTGAAATAAACCTTCTGCTTATTTGATGTCTAAATACAATTTGTACTGGCAAACAAAGTAGAAAAGGATACTGCAGAAATATTTCATTAAATGGTGAAAGGGTCAATTTAACTGTAAATCTCAAAAAAAAAAAAAAAAATTAAAAATAAATCCAAAATGGCAGCTATATTTTCTCTTAATAAAAAGGTTAGGATCTGTACCAATTTCTTCAGCAAGGAGGCATTCTTGTAATGGCAATCATTGAACACAACCACTAGCTCAGTGAAGCCTATAGGGCATCATCAGTCATATGGCTTGGTATCTCTTGCAAGCTCTTCAAGACAATGTAGATGTAGGATGAGCTAAATTTGGCTTAAGTTCATGCTTCTGTTCATTGAAGAACAGCTTCTCAGACCAGAATTTCGACTGAACCAATTGGTTCTATAGGGCAACCAACTCCTTTTCAATGAAGTCGAGTACCTAAATCCCCCAATCCTGTCCTTAAAAGCATATGACAAACCCTCATGAAGAAAAGGCTAATTTTTCAGGAACAGTAACTGCAGTGCTTGCTAATTTTATCAGAAGTGACAGGGCTTGTAAAATCTTTTTTTTTCCAACATTTGCCATATGATCTGAAAATCTTCAAGCATTCTCTTGAGGATTCTACTTCTGTGCTAGAAACACTTAGTTAACTTCAGCAATTTCACTCTGATACATGTATTTCTTCTGTTTTCTAGAGGGATAAAGACTTTTCTCAGTTGCTGCAATAGTTTCAAATGAGATGTATCTGAGCCTCAATATTTCCTCAGTGGTAGAAAAATCAATTCTCATTTCTAGAATGCTTCAGAAAACTCAGAAAAAATAAAGAGCAATTGGTTCTAATAGAGGCTGAGGCTTTTTTCAGCAAAACGAAACTTCCACACTCAACAAATGTGAGTGAAGAAGAAAGAAACTAAAATACCAAGTGGACTCTTTTTCTACCCACAAAGAGTACTCAGTGTTCACAATATCATCATCATCTTATTACGTGCCTCCAATTTTCTGTTTTGAATGTAATTACTTCAGAAATAACCCTAACTCCTTCCTAACATGCTAATTACTTGTACCTTATTTTACATTATTTTTCATGCTGTTCTTGAACATACATGCATGCACCTTGCAGAAGATTATAGCCCTGTGCAATAAATAATAGCAGGAAGTTATGCTGTCAAAAAAATAAGACAATCACGAAAGCATAGAAAAACAAATACAAATCAAGCAGAGTTTATATTATAAAGGCAGTATCATCACATCATCCTTCTTAATATTGTCTTACTTTTCCAGCTGGGAGGATGGAGGGTGTTAGCCTTGGGGGAAATAAGAAAAGAAAGCCTAGGAGACATTTAATTGAGAGAGAGAAAACACAGGAAGAAGAAAGGGAAAAATAGGGAAGTAAGAAAAATAACTAGAGACAGGAAAAAAAAGGAAAATAACTGAAGATAACACTGGGCCAAATATGACTTTGCTTGACTGCTATTTGACTTCCATTCTAAGTGGAGGAAAAAGAGTCACTGGTGCTTTTTTGTTTTGTAAATCCAATTGTTGCAACAAGAATACAGTGATTGTTAAAAGAAAGCAAGAGCTCAGAAATAGCTCAGAACAGCTCAGAAATATCATTGCTTCAATAAAAGAGTGAATGCTCGTTGTGCTGAAACTATAGGCCTTCCCTTTATTAATAGAGCCTACACTCAGCCTAGAAATGAGTGTAGGGTTTTCCTAATCCTGTAAAAATAAGTAAACGGGTGAAAGATTTAGCTTGTCAATCATGTGCTGTAGGAAAGGTGAATATAAGTGTTAGTGTTATACTTTAGGAAAGGTATTGCTTTCCAGTTTGCTGTACTTTGCTTAGACTATTTTTCCAGCACTCTGACTCAACTGTCTGCAAACATTCAATTATACCCTGCAGCTATTTCTAGAGAAATAAATGAGGTCAGCCTTCATTGGCAGAAACTTGAAATCATATAAAATGCTTTTGGCTTTCGTTACTTGCAATCAACTGAGTACAAATAAAAATTCAGCCCAGCATGAGCAGCAAGAATATGAGGATCGCTATCCTGCTCAAGTCAGACCGCAGATGTAGTATTCTAAAAACATAAAGGGTTAAATGTAACAGAGCTACTCTCTGTACAAAACACAAGTCAAAGAATGTTTCCTGTAAGTTAGGCTGTTGAGACTGGAGTGACCTACAGTGCATCAGGTATACACAATTTCACTTGTGCCATAAATAGTAAATTGCCTCAATTAGAAGCATGAATTACGTAGCTAGTTACAGCATTCCCTCCTCATATACAACACGTAGTGAATACCATAACTGTGGTAAGAACTGTTTCTTACAAAGAGCTCGCAGTAATTTATAAACAATTTGACTTCTGTTTTAAAATTACCTTCTAAACTACCATAATTTTCTTTAACATATTGTTCATTGAATAAATTTGGTCACTAAGTCTTAGCTCACATCTTACCCACGAGTTTTAGAGGAAATTTTCAGTGCCTTACATTCAGGCTGTTTCCTACAGAAAGATCAGGACATCTCTCTGTCACGCTTCCATCAGGATGGCAATATAAATGTTTGTGAAACACAACACACCAGCAGCCAGGTATCTACTAACAGACCACAGAATGCTGATCTTGTTATACAATAAGCTATCTAGCTTATGCTTTACCAGTAGACATATGACCACTACTCCACTAGTACACATTTAATAGTTTACCAGTTTTGGAAAAAACTTGTCATTTATAAATAAGCCAAAGCCTTTTTTTTTTTTTTTTTCTCCATATTCACCCAGATTTTCTGAATAACAACTAAGAAATTCTGTGATAAGTAAATGATATCACATGACTGCAACGCCTCACCTCTTTGAGAACGCATGCACTGAGGCCTCACAAGAGACAGACCATGATATTCCATTCATGTGACATTTCAGCCTGACCCACAGTTGTTTAACCACCACAGTGAAATACTGCAGAAGGTGAGATTATCACTCCAATTTGCACCAGCAGTTCTTTGTAGACATGGCACTGCACTAGTACAAGTAAAAGGATGACTTTCTGAACCCTTGGTGTTCAGTAACAGTATTATCATTCATATACTGTTACTTCACTCATAAATAGGACGTAAAGCAAGTCTCTTCTACCTCAGTCATGTTTTCCATTGTATTTTCTTTTAAATACAGGAAAGTGTTCTGCTTGCCTTTTTAGGTTTCCAGCTTGTGCTGGATTCAGTTTCAAGCTTTCACTGAAGTCAAATCAAAGAACAAATTTTTTTTTTAAATATGCCAGTTCCATACAAACCACAAGAACACAGGACCTGCTGCTTTCCACACTGTCAATATGTCAAGACTCCATAAAATTTTAAAACTCTCAATCCAGACTCCATGCAGAAGAATAAAACTTATTTTCTCTTTTTTGATTACGAAGTTCAGAATGCATTTGAAGAATATACAGCTATCCTCACCAACCTTGGTTCAGTGCTGTCAGAGTCTAGTTTGTAAAGAGATATATATATAAAATGTTGGAAACATTGCTTCCTATACTGTGATTATAATTGAAATATCTGCAATTGTAGCAGAGCAGGTCTAAAATTTTTGTCTGCTAAAATTGTCTACTATTATTACACAAATCCAGCTGCAATTAGCCAAGAATATGGTACCTCACAGTTTATAGTACATGGCATTTTATGGCAAAGAATTGTTAAGAAAGGAACAAAGAACTTAGGAACTGAGAAGAAAGAAACATGGCAGGTACACTCCAGCAAAAATCTGTCCACCACAGATCATGCCACATACTGCACAGTGAACACCGCCTGGAACTCACGCCGAGTGGAACAGCTGGGCAGTGCTTGGTTTACTGAAAAGCTTTGCAGATGTTGGAACAACATGGAAGACTCAGACCTTAAAAAGACAAAGACAGTTTGGGAACCCACAAATTTAAGGAGGTGATTTCCACAAGATATCTTTAACATTTTGTTGCATTTCTGTAAATTTTCTGTTATCCCTTTTTAAGCCTAAGAGAGTGGGAAAAAAAAACACACAAAAAGTTCTCTTACAAAATATTTTGGATTATCATTTCAATGCTACTTGTTTTCCAGGATCAAAATGTCTGCTATAGTCTAAGAAACTGCAATGTTATTTCAGAACTACGTTGAAATAATACTTCTCATGTTTTAGACGGTACTGCAGTCATGATAATTAATTGTTGAATAAGACTGCAAAGATTACTTCTACTTGTTACTCAAGAGGAGAGAGGTCAATATTTGCCTGGGGTTATCATGCAGTTTGGTCCTGAACACTGTGATACTCTCCTGTGGCTTCTACGAAAAACAAGCAAGGTAGATTTGATTTCTAAGTTAAAACAGGCCTGGCTACAACCTTGAAATAACACATTTTGCCTTGCACATTATCAGTTTTTCTGGCTTTCGTTTGAAAAAATGAAATAAAGTTGTGAAAACGTGATTGTTTTCTTGCAAAATTAGTGAGTATATAAAGAGCTGAACTGAGCAGTGCTTCAGTGCCTACAGATCAGGAGATATAATCTTTCCTTTTCCATGTGAGGCTTTAGGGAAGAATTGCCTTCAGAGTCCTCATTGGAATTTATCACACAAATTATCTGAAAGGAAGTGGGATATAGAAGCTGCTATTTACTTCCATTAACATAGCTCTTCTCTGTATAGACTGGAACAATAGGACCAATAAGAGAATCACATTGCATAGGACCTAACAGCTCCCAAAAGTTTCAAGACAAAACATCCTTTCCCATTCAAAATGATTTCCACCTTAAAATCTTCAGTTCTTGAGGAATTACAGAAAAGCCATGCAGATGTTAGAAAATATTCAGAAATTAGTTCAAAACTTAAGAAAAAAGGGGGGCATCCACTAAGATGTGCATACTGTTTGTTTCCTTTAGAAATAATGCTAGATCCAGTATTTTAGAGGCCAGCAGAAGGCTGGTTGAGTCTCATGCAGTAACCAGCAACCTCTTACTGTACCTCCCTGGTTTTGAATGCTTCTCCTTCTACTTAGATCAAAATGTCAGCTTGGAAACTTTTTTATTTCTTCAGGAAAGAGTTAGTAATCCACAGGGATTTTTGTGAGATACCTGAATACCTGATAGCACTACACTTCCATCTATTAAAAACACTTCTACCACCTCCAGCTTTAATGCTGAAGAATAAATGAAACATCCTAGTCTCACTGTCTATATGCATTAGCTCAAAAGCTTCCTAATCTCCTAAAACATTTTCTTCTCTCGACCAATTTTATTAATGGTTATTTGTCTTCTCTGTACACTTTGTCAGTCTGTCTTCCTGCAGCTATACAGGAGCTTGTCAGATTTGTCACAAACAGATGGATGAATGCTGAATTCAAAGCATTTGCCACCTATAGAGAGAGAAGGAACTCAAGGGGAAGGTATCCAACCAACATTTTGTGCAGATGTCCTTGAAAAATATCAAGCCATATTATGCTCCTTTCTGTTTCCATTTGAAAACTTTGAAAAACATGCATTTCCAACATGCATTAAAAAAAAACAATAATAATAAAAATTTGTCTCGACTAAATTAAACTTGCTACTAGAACTTCTTCCTTTATGCCATGCTACGTACATAGGCACTCTATGCATCACATTTAATTAGCAGGAAAGCTAAGAAAATTCATAAAAAACCCATTAACTTGAAATTGCTTTCAGGGGTAATTAGAAAACATGCCAGCTCTCTTCTCAATACTTTAATTCACTTCTGCAAACAAAAAATAGCAAAGTCAGTGAATGAATGAACTTTCAGTAATATTATATTATATAAATACCTAAATGTATAAATCTTTTCCATATATATGTATATATATCAGGTTCTGCTGATCTGCAAACTACAATCAGAGCACATCTTCATGTTGTATTTTCTACTGGCATGCCACAGACTTGCTTTCTCATACCAATGTAATTTTGAGTTCTCAAAACCTAAAGGAAAAAATGGACAACTACTCAATCAGAATTTGTCTTTAACTGAAATGCCAATCTGCCACAGTGTGAAAGAACTGAATGATTCAACTTTTCACTATGTCAGACTAATGCTATGACACTAATTATGATTAAGAACCAGACAGATATTTTTTTTTGTCTGTTTGTTCTTCCTGCTGGTCTTTAATATTAGCAGGTATGCTTTTAATTACAAACTTCATCTACAGATCTGTGACTTCATCTGCAACCTAACTCAAACTGTGAGCCTAATCTTTGCCATACTCAACGAAGAGCATCTCTGAGATGTGTGATACTAAAAACGGCAGCTCTTTCACAGATGAGAAGAAAATATGCATTTTTCACAAGGAACAATTGGACAAATGTTGCCCTCAGTTCTCCTATTATGTACATACAGCCTCTGTGTGAAGTAATGAAGGAGAAAGGACCTTTATCACTTTCTTTCCTCTACTTCTCCAAACTCATACACAAGGGAGAGGAAAACCTACTTCAAAAAGGACCAAGGTATTTCACAGACTGCAGCACAGACTCTTAGCCTGCAGCTGCTAACACTGAGTCACAGATTCACGATGAATTGGTTGACTGGTTCTCTGACTGCTTCCTGGGAGTAATTATTTTGAAATGTGTTTTTTCCACTTGTCTGACAAGTACCACTGGTACCTGGTTATCAACTACGTTTAGGACTGGAAAAGGAGCAGGTTCAGGAAAAAGCACCAGATGATAATTTTCCTCCTTCTACCTAGAGGGGTGTGCTTTGGGTAAGATTTAGTCTTCTAGTTGGGGTCTAAAGTAAAAACAAGATAATACTGTCCTTTCAATTAGTTCTAAATTAGTAAAAGCTCAGGATCACTGGAGCTGAAAACTAATTTCACTGAGGACTTTTGTCCCATTGGTTAATAAAAGCCATGAAGTTGCACATTCATCTTATTTCTATGAGATGCATCACCAGGTCTGCCTGCACAAAGGCAGAATGTATGGCACTGTCCCTGGCATTCTTCTCAGAGGAGTATTTCATGCTTGCAAATACACAGTGGAAAGAAATAAAAATAGGAAGAAAAAACAAACAAACACCACACACCTTCCTTTTATGATGTCTGATATTTATCAGTGCCTAAAACTAACCTTAAAAAATTCACACCCACTTCAGATGTATGCATATCCTGACATTAATAGCAACTAAGGTTTACGTGAGGACAATTGCCACAAAAACTGTCTTAATAACATGCATCAACTACTTTCAGGTGCTTCAATACACTGAGCAGACAGACTATAAGGAATCCAATTCTCAATTTTATTGCTTATACACTCACTTCTCAATTAACATCAAATTCTTACCAATGATTTTGCACTGAAAACTTCGAAAGCATTAACTTCGGCAGTATTTATCAGACACTGACCTAGCTAAAAGAAATTTCTTATAGCTGAAAGTTAGTTTACAGTGCAATGTCTGGCAAAAATAACAGACCTTATCAACTACCCTTTTATAATCTTATCTATGCCTGCAAAGCAAATCTTGGAGGTTCTCACAGCAATGAGCATTTCTCACTGCTCCCCAAGATAATTATATGGAAATGCTTTAGGGAGATATTGTCGTGAGACTGATTGTCCTCCTGTTTCCATCTTCATAGTTGAAGGTGGAATACTGTCAACAGTAGGTTGCTATGATAGGTACAGAGACACACAGAAGTCATACATCAGAAAACAGCTTTATATTCTTTTCGACCAGTATGACTTTTTGCTACTCAGGTGAAATGAGCTCTTAGTAAAGTCCAAGAAACAGAGTGCTGAATGATTTGTGAAAGATAAGTGCATTTCCCATTGTGCATCTTAAGAATGTGCATTTTCAAGCACTCTGAGACTAATTGAGGTGGTAAAAGATTTAGCATTCTCCCATGAAGTCTCCAGGGATATGAATAAACAAGATGATTTATTTCAGTTTGCAGTGAAAAATGTGGCTTGTCTAAATGATCCAATATCCTAAATCAGGAGCACAATGTTGTCAGTTGTTTCCATTTGCTCTTCTCTAAAATGATACCATCTTACAACTGAAGTGTGTCACGTCTGCACTTTAAAATGGCTTTAAATCACCACACGACGATAATTTTGCAAATGCAGAACATTATAAATACTGCTTTCTACTTTTTTTTTTTTTTTTTCCATAAATGTAGTCATTTAATTGCAAAGGATAGTCAGAAGGCAACCAAAACTGAATAGACTTCAGCATTATACAATCAATTAAGATTTCCTTAAAAATCACAACAGCATGAAAAAGGTTGCCATTTTAGCAATGTTCTAAGTGCTGCAGATACAGAAATGAAGCTCTAGGCATTTGTATAGAACCACTGAGTTAGAGAAGCTGCATTCTGGGAAACATGGGCTTTCCTGGTTTCTATGAATGCTATATATTTAGCTACTGAATAGAAATGAAGATTTTCAAGAGTTCAACGCTTAAAAATGACAGGCTAAGTAGTACAATGAGTAGCAATGATAATGCCTGATTTCTGGAGCTAGACTAGAGGAAAGGTTGTTCCATTACCTAGACTATGCAGAAGTTGGTCTTGTCCTTTTGGTGCTACAAAAGACAACCCAATGGAGTCCACAAAACTGTTACTTGGAAATACAGTAAAGGTTCCAGACACAATTTTTTAGTGAAGTTAATTCAAACCCTTGTTTGAACGAGCCAGGGGTACCATGTGTATTTTTGTTACAACCAGCCTCCACTTCTAGCCCATAATTCACGAGATATACGAAAAAAAAACAAGCCACAAAACGATTTCACTCTAGTTCTGACAGCTTCTGTACAATCAGCATGCTAAGTAATGGTAACTTATTGCTCAACAGCCAAAACCATGCAATACCAGGACAAGTGCTTTCTGATACTATTTATGCCTGCTTTCATAGACCTTTTGATCATGCTTAATCTATCATGATACTCAAAGCAAACAGATGCTTTTCAAGCAACATTATCTGAAATAACACTAATCTATAGTTGATTTTGGTGTTTATACACAGGCATGGCGTTATGTGGAAAAGAGCAAGAGATCAAAAACTGTTAGTTGTATTTATTTTGTGTAAGGAGCACGCTGCAGGTTATTTTCCACTGAAGATAAGATCCTTCTTATCTGAAACCCAAAGACCACTGACTGGCACTGTTCTGATCTCTGCTCATAAAAAGCTCTCCCCTGTATCGTTCCATACGTGGACATTAAGCAGATGCAGGATAACACTGCAGGGCTACACAGCAGTTTGTCTCATCTTGAATTTATTTCAATTGCAGTTTGTGTGAATGACAGATAATATATAATTCTTCATATAATAAAGAATGAATGTTAATAAATTGGATTGAAAAGTGTGGTATAGAAGATATATTTTGCATAACGCAATAAGACCTTAGTAATCAGCAGGGAAGCATATACAGAATGTCTAAATACATTACCTTACTTTTTTCTTTTTTTTTTTAAAGTCAAACTTTGGAGTTGAAATTTGCACTGTTTTCATCTTTGTAAAGATGCAGTTGATTTCAACTTTGTTTTATTTCAATGAAATTTGTGTAGCTGCATATTACACAACTCAACAAAAGTCTGTCCTAGATAGAAAACTCTTACCTCCTGATGTTCTACATATCGATCTTTCAAGAGTGGTAATGCTACTTCAGAATGGAATAAGAATCTAATGATTCAGTTTCAAAGATGAAGACAGCTTTTACTTCTCTTTTATAGACATTTATCCACTGATGTCCATTACTTATAAAATCAAAACCCAGGACTTAAATTGAAGACCCTTTATGCCTTAAACCAATACATAATAAAACATAGTAGAGTTTATTAGAAATGGATTTTCAGATGGGTAATTATGAAATGCAGTTCTTGCCACCAGTCACGCAGCTACTTCTGAAAATGCAATGCCCTGTAGCTAAAATCCAAGAAGTTCTCTATAAACTAATATAGATTTAGTATATAAATGTGTTAGGCATGCACAACTGAATGAAGAAAAACCATAATCATAAACATCAATGTAGAAACAAATAAAATGAATGTACTGCACAGATGTCCCTATGCAACCTGCCTCCCCAATGGGATCAAATGGATAAGAAATTAAAAACCAACAACTGGAGAAAAATTAATTAAACCATTACTGATGGAAAGGTTGGAGTGACAAATACTTGTCTACAAATCAGCCTGAAGAGAATTCTAATGACTCACAGTCAGAGATTTCCACTGAACATAGTCCTACCCATTTCTACAGCAGCAATCCTGTTATTGTATTTTGTTTTTTCCACTCAACTACTCATGAATATTATAATAGGAGCAACTAAGTGACAGTTTTCTATTGAATTCAGAAGATTTAGGACTCAGGCCATGTAGTACATTAAAATACAATTAGAGAGCCTAATTACAAAAGCAGAGAAATTAAGATTAACTATGTTGTCATGGATCCTTGAGATTTAGAATTCGATTCTATCTTCATTTGCAGGAAAAACTTTTTCAACAGAAAACTCTAAACTTAACATGCAAAATAGCAGATGGAAAAGCAGATCAAGTGTCCACAAGAGCTTAACCTGAAGAGAAGTTCCTGAAGTACAGATTTTCTTTTCCAAACAGTATTTTCTGTTAATCACGCGGTTGAGGATCAGACTCTCAGCTTAATGTGTATCATCTGCAGATCTTATGATTTTTTTCTGTATTTTGTATCATAACAGTTGGACTGGTTACATCTAGTTTAGCAAATAATAATTACCCATAAAAACAAATCCACAGAAGCATCAGTTGGTGCTGAGGGCCCAGTGTTCACACAAGGTATGTTGTACTAGGTCTTACTTTGTGAAGATTTGGTCTTGGTAACCTAGAAGGAATGCATTAACTGTGCTCCTGGGTGCTTCCTCCAGACTATTTTCATTTCATAGGAAGGTAATTCATGCACGCTGACACCACTCCACTATGAGAACAAAAGCTTAAGCAGGAAAAATGATGTGATTTAATTCAAAAGCATTGAGATTGAGACAAATGGAAATCCTCACGGAGATTTTTAAAGAGCAACATCCACTTTAAAAGTTGTGGGGAATTGTACGTATATGAAAGTAAGCTCATTTGAAACATGCATAGGTGAAGACAAGGGCTTGGTGGGGGACCGTCTTGGAGGGGAGATCAGTTAGATCACAGCCTTGGAAACACCATCTGTTATTTTTTCCACCTTGTCCTGGCTCACAAAGTGCAGTGCAGCAAACTCACTCTTTGAATGCGACAACCATTATGTCTAAGATACATTGGATGACATTAACAGGATATTGCCAACGCTGAAATTGTTGACACTCCACTTACTGGAAGGTTTCTGGAAAGGATAAAAAGTCGTTCACTAATGCACTGGCAGAGATGAGATAAACATAGCATTCATCATTTCTCATGGAAAACTCTTCACAAGCTTGTTGCTATTTTCCAACCACAAAAGATTATCACAAAAGCTGTTAAGGAAAAAGCTAACTCTAGGCAAGAAGAATGACATTTTAATACTTCCTTGGAACAAGTGAGCTGCCATATCAGAACAAGATATAATCCATCCAGTTCATTATTCTGCTTCCAAAAAAGGATAATTGCAGCTTTTGAAGATCGCTTAGGTTCCTCACAAACTGAAAAGTTCTGTGCGACTGTGAAGAATAATTTCTAGCTTTCCTTCAGCCTGACCATTAAGTCCAAATGTAGCAAAAGTGCATGTGATCATGACAGGACAGCTGTTTCCAATTTCATTTATCATAATTACCAATACTAGTTCCATTCTGCAGTGTGATTATGTCCCACAACCTTAAATAGATAAAGTCAATATTCACAATGTACACCTCTGAAGAAGCAGAAACAGAAAAAGTTGTTGTGCTTTTCAAGATTTTGTTCTCTTCTTCATTTCCACATCTGTTTCCATGCAAATCTGAAAACTATTAAGACTTCATTTATTCTTCTCAGCCCTTGTTCCTCAATTTCCACAACCCTAAGCACAGCTTTACTCCTGCATGTTACCTTAACTCCTACAAGCAAGGTCTTTCTCCCTCTCAATTTACTCTTCCGTCATCCTCTTTTTTTCTGCTCTTTTTTCTATGGTCTGTGTTTCCCTCCTCTTATTCCTGTTCTGCTGCATTCCCCGTTCTGCTGTTGCTTTATTTCAGTCCCTAGACTAAGAGGAACTTCTCCTATGGATCATTTTCAAAAGCTTTCAAATCTCTTCCCCTGTACACTTACCGTCCTCATCTCTTTCTTGAGGATTATCACACTGCTGATATTCAACCACTACAACACCTTTCAGCACATGAGCATGGTAGCCAACAATCATGTCACTGGACTGAAGACTAAACAAAGTTACACAGTTTTTGCAGACTAAAACAAACCACATACAGCAAGTAATCATTTTAAATTCAAAGGAAGCATTCAATAACATGGATTAATCCCCTCTATCCACATTCCAAAGTTATCTTAACCTTAACATCCATACGACCTTGCATGTCTCACTCTTATCCCCTAAATCTCTTTACTCCTACATTTTTCAGCATCTTCTTTCCCCTACTTGAGCCCAAAATTAGAAAACAGATGTAAAAAGCCTATGCAAACATCTGAATAGAATTCAGAGATATTAGAAAGTAGTTTGTAGCTTTCCTAAGTCTCCTGGCTCTCAATGAAAATGCTACTCTGAAACACAGCAACCTCTTCAGCATATGCTGAAGTCCAGTAGAAAATACAGCATGCACTGCTGTCCCAACCATGCGAGATTTTGCCTGAATTAGGGTGCATAATAGCTGCATCTATTTATTCTCTGCAAATGAAACAGTATGATGATTCTTTTGAGGGCCTGCAGGGACCAGGCCA
The DNA here is from genome assembly GCF_023343835.1 of Lagopus muta. Classification (NCBI taxonomy): domain Eukaryota; kingdom Metazoa; phylum Chordata; class Aves; order Galliformes; family Phasianidae; genus Lagopus; species Lagopus muta. The sequence continues at coordinate 2,081,381 of NC_064438.1, read as the reverse complement.
ACACTGCTTGCCTTTGTTTCTAAAAATACGTATTTGCTTACTCAGCCAGCTTCTACATTTATTTCCCTAAATGTATAAAGCGGCTGTGGTGCTTCAGTACAACAATGTGTGACCATGCTGTGTCTTAGGGTGTATTCATCAAATTACAAAGGCACTGCAAGCAGACAGAGACCAAGCTAGGTCACTGCAGGCAGGAAAGTTACAGGAGAAAAGTCATGGCTGAAGATAAATTTTAATAGGTTGAATTTAAAAATCAGGACTGGAACTTATTTTGTGTTCTCAGAATTTAAAATCTGGCTCTCTTGGGGATTTTTGGCAGTGTATGCTCATTTTATTCTCTTAGCAAACAAGAACACACAGATCCTTTGGCTAACAGACACCTTAAACCCTCAGGAAATAAATAAATTTTTATACCTGTTGGCCATAATATCTCTTACCTTAATGCCTTTGGATGATATGATCACAGCGTGAGGTGTAGAAGAAGGTTGTATGAAAGATAACTTTCAGTGCAGTAAGTTTCTCAAGAACAAAAAGTATTTCTTTCCAGTACTAATAGATGTATCTAAACTAAATATCTTTACATTTCCAATGCAAATAATTTATAACGGTCCAAGTAAACTAGTTGGAAGCCCTATGAAAAAGATAAACATCTCAGTATAATACAAAGGAGCAGTCACTGCTTAGGAGAGGCAGATTGGAATAGATATGTTGTCTATCAATAATTCATACTTCATAACCACTAGGCTAAGTGCCAAGCATACAAATGACCAGTTTATGGATGGATTCTTACGAAGCATTAAAAACCAGGGGAAAAAAAGTATTAGCTGAAATTACAACCAGCCAGGTAAATTGTGCTAAGACTGACTTAAAAAACGCACAGAGCAACTTAACTGCATCACTCCTGTACTTCATTTATGATGCTGTGCAATTTACTATGCTTCCCTAATACAAGACACTAACGTGCCAGGGGTTTAAGAAGTACCAGTCCAAGCACTACAGAGTCATCCAATGACATTCAGCCAGCTAAAACAACAACAAAAAGCTGGAATATAACATCTTCATCAATGAACACGTGGAAGAAACAACTAAACACAATAAAACAAACTTTTTAATCGTATTACACACTCCACAGTATTATCTGGAACTCTCCTTACAACGCCGTCAGTATGCATTTTCTTTGGGAGATAAGCAGAGATTCATTAACTTTAGGCAGCAGTTTAGTGATTTCTCCACCATGCAACTACAGTTGACTCTATAAGAGGCGTAAAAGCTCAGATGTTACAGATTAACATAAGTGGGCCAATTTTAGAGGAACAGTACTGATTGACACCAGGTCACAATTTGGCTTTTAGCAGCATTGTCTGATCCTTTAATGTTTTGTTTATGATGTGGCTGTTAAATGTGCACATAGACTTCATTTAGATCAGTATTTTGAACGGGAGGACACAAGACTAAGGAAGACAAAATACGTCCTGCTGTGTTTAACAGTCTCCTCAGAAGTAAATCAGGGCAGATGCATGATACCATTATGGTATTCCCTAAGACTAAACAGAGATAAAAATCAAAGGTAAGAGAATATCATTGCCTTAAAACAGTTCAGTTTTAAGAGAAACTTGAATGGTCTTGAACAATGCAGGACAGAACAGCTAGGAACTGAATTTCTATTTTAGCAATCCATCCTCACTGCAGTGTTTATAAGAACAAAGACTTGAATTCTTATGCTTCCGTCAACTTGACCGTTCACAGTTCTGCAGCCTGCACATGAACACAACTCAAATCTTGAATCAAAAGCACAAATCCTAATCACACTGAGGGTAAACAGGACCAGCTTCCAGAAGGCAGAGACAATGTTGTCAGGAAAGGAAAAATTTCATTAGCTATGTAAAAATAATAATAAAAAAAAAAACATTATTTCTGCACACGTGAAATTTCTATTGCATTACGTGCTACCTTTTTAAAAAGGTGTTGCCTGGGTGTGCTTTTAAACAAGCTTTCTATGAAAGACTTCCCCTTACTTAGTGTAGAAACATCAGTGCTGTTGTGTCCTGTGCACCCCAGTGTTCAGCCATAATACATCACACACACCCACAATGCAGCGTTATTCCACAGCTTTGCTCACATCCTTCTTTCCTCCACTCTATGCAGAATCATCCGCTCTTCAAGAACGACTGCCAACAGTAAGGCCATGCCGAGCTGCATGCCATCAGTGACTACAGCATCAAAGAGAGGATGAATTGGAATTGCCCTTTTACATGAATTTTTATGCAGAGCTCCTACATGCTGGGCATAGCGGTGATGCAGCTCAGAGACATAGCAGACAAAGGAAGCTGTGCTCGCTGGTGTCCTCTTGGACGCAGGATTCACGTGGGTAAGACTGGAGTTACAGTACTGAGGATTCTTTCCCAAGGAACCAATGATGAGGTTGCAAAAGAATTTGTGACGTTTTTGTGATTACTTTTTTACTGAACTCTGTTATTTGAGAAATTACTACTCCAACCAGAGACAAGACTACAACACTGCTGGAAAGGGCTTTCACAACTCCCGTTACAAGAGAAATATTTTTGAGGAATATGTTTGGGAAACACTTAAAGTAGGGAAATTCTAACTAGATCATATTAGACCATGCTAAAGTTAGAAACAGCCTCCTCCCACAGGGCTTTGATATATCCAGTAGTAGCTGTTACTGGCATTTCAGCTGCACTGGCCTGGTGAGAGAAGGAAACATGTCCACAGCTTTGCAAAATGCAAATCTGAATAGGATCAAGATTAGTCTTCTGACTGCAGTCAAGGGATCATATAATTAATTCTACTTTCCTCCAACATAGTAATTTTTTCCAACTACGTCAGCAATTAGATGTTTGTTCAATCAGGACCTAAAACTCCAATGCTGCAGATCCACAATCTTTCCAATGCTTTCACAGTCAGAGTCATCTTAGAGGTTTCCTATATTCTAATCCATATTTTCCTTGCAGAAATTTAAGCTCATTGTTTTTTGTCCTATTAAAGATAGACATAGAGAAACAGAATTGCATTCTTTGAGAGTTTAATGATAGAAGACCATTTCTGTTCATAAGTTCTTTTTAAAACCAAGCAATCCCTTCATTAAATTTATGCAGGTGATGTGTTCTATATCTCCAATCATTCTCAAGGCTTTTGAAAAGTGGTTCTGAGTTCGGAAATGAAATTCAGTGACAGGGCTGTAATTTCTTGTATTATTACAAACAGAACTAGAATCAGCTAAAAGCAAAACTACAGCTGAAATTCACATCCATGCTCAGTACTACATCACACAAGAACCAGTGACAGCTTTGCATCTAAAACAGTCACAGAAAAACAAAAATACAAAAGCTGAAACATATAATGATAGACCTAGCAGAACTAACAAGCCAGTAGAAAGATGCTTAAAGTAAAGTTGGAAATAATTACTAGTTACAAAAAGTCTTGTTGACAGCATTTAATGTTGATCTCTTGAATTATGAGAAGCATGCCTTGAGGGCAAAATGCATGTAATGCTTGAAAGTCAGGAGAATACTTCCAGCTGGCAGTTTTAATAGCACACTTCCACGCTGTGCTCTTTTCAATGTTGTTAGTAAGCAACTTCTTGAGGAAATCACATTATAGTCAGTGTGCTTATGCAGGGATTTGTTCACTTCAATGTCAGCAGGCAGAGCAGGAAGCATAGAGCTGACCATGTGGTTGAGCTTAATGCCAATGACAGACATGGCTTTAAGTATAAATTTTAAGTATGCCCTTGGAAAGAATTAAGATTAAAAAAAAAAAAGTATACTCAATTTGAATACAGCAGCAATTAAAACATGGCCAAGATTACACGACCTGAGAAACAGCAGTTTCAGAACATGATGGTACATAAAAAAGATGGCAACTTTGGACTCAACCATGTGCAAAGTTAGATTCATTAATCTAGACACTATGGAGTTTATCCACGACTCTGCTGAGTGACACGATGTAATGTAATACGTGCAAAGGCCCGTACTAATGGTTCCAATTGCAACCGTATAGCTGAGAAGCAGAGAGATGTGACCCATCAGAGCAGGAAACATCAGCCTTTCTTGTCTTCCAGACAGTGTAAGTCCTGGTACAAAAACACCCTAGCATACTAAGACACGTGTAAATGCAGTCCTCACTGACCTTCATGTAAAAGGTACCTCCATTTAAACAGCATGGCCATAGTACATCATATAGGGATTTTCCCAGGTTTTTGATGGGTTGGCAGCATCTCAGTTTTTCATAAGCAGGGACAGGAAAGGAAACACAGCAGTATGAGGCCACAGCTCTTAACCTTATTTTCAGTATGCTTCAATCACAAACTGCTTGCTGAAACCTAAATGGCAGCCTGCTAAGGCACGTTAATGACACTGTTCTGCTCTAAGTTTTGACAGCTTTTTAGAGCATCTTTTGTCTATGCAAGCAGTGTGTTTAGTTCTCACAGATTGTAAGCATTAGCTTTTGGATTACAATTGCTGTTTAGCTCAACTGTATTTCACTTTTTTTTTTTCTTTGCAGGCACTGTTTTCATACCATAGAGTTAAGAATCATGCCTCCTACAGCAATCTGACAATAGTTTGTTGAACGTGGACCTTGTTCTAAGGGTAAAAATGAAGAAAAAGTGACAGTCTATTTATGTATATTACCAGATCTTTCTACCAGAGACGCCCTGTTCTGCACCACTCAACAGGTATGCCAGTGCCACTGAAATCTACGTCTCCTCATCACTGACTAAGCCACACAGCCCTAAAGGCTTAACGTGTTGTATTACCATTGACTAACAAGTGCTGTCTTGTTTTTGGAGAGGCTGCCTGCAGCACTGCAATTGCTTCCAGCTACATTATATTTTTTAAAGAAATTCTTCAGGAATTTCAACTAGCTGTTAGACTCAAAGGAGTAAAAAAGCATAGTCTCAGAGCTGGGAAGAACAAACAAACAAAAGCCCACAAAAATCAGAAACATATTTTGAAAATCTACATGTAGAACTGCTATTGAAGATCTCCCCTCATTTCGATTTTATCTTCTGCTGAAGATCATATGCACACGTGGGCCATTTTCTTTTTCCTTTATATGTTGCAACATGAAAAGTGGCCACCCTTTCCAATTTTGTAAGACTATCAAAATTTCCCAGTGGTAAGATACTTTTCTCTCTGTAGCCCATTAGTCCCTTCCTGCTCTCTTATCCTCACTCAAAACATTTCTCTTGAGATAAAGAAAAAAACATGAAGTCACACAAACAGAGGTATTAAAACCTATGTAGGTTCCACATCGTACTGTCAACATCCAGAGGGAAAAACATTAGGCAGGCAGCTGACTAGAAAATGGGAAGGAACTCCACTTTCCTGAGCATCCTTGTACTGTGTTATGATTTCCTTTCTAAAAGTTTATTCTTCCCCAAGTGCTTCTCTGCTATTCCTTTGAGAGTATCATCCAATCAGTTATGGTAACAATATTTACTCATCAGAAATTAGCATAATCCATATTATTTTGATATGATACATTCTTATCAGAAGACCCTTCTCATTTTTTGTTGAATATCAAAGTGTATGGGTTTCAGTTTGATTTTTGTGTCAAATAAGGTGTAGGCATTTTGTTAAATGAATGCTAAGGCAAAGAATGAATGCTACTCAAAAATCAATCTGAAGTGACTCAGCTGAACGATGAGCTGTAAACATTTTATTCTTATAAAAATGCTCTGAATTCGGGAAGAAAACTAGGTCATTATTTGGAAGAATATTTTGGAAGAGTATGAAAATCTAAAGTAAGCTGAACACTGAAGTTTAATTTGCATTACTATTATTATAATTAATGATATTATCATGACATGGGTCTCTCAAAAGCAACAGTGATAAAATTTACCTCCCTCCTGTCAGCATGAAGGTATGCCTGGTTATATTTTCTTAGCAAATGCATTAATATCACTGCTTCTACAATAAGTAGAGAACCATATATATTCTCAAAGCAGTCTTATTGTTAGTTCTCTTTACAATATGGTACTGAGAAAATGGCAAGCATATTTATATTCCTTAAAAAGTGAAATTATTAGCTTGATATTACTTCATTTGTTCTTAAACACCCTCAAACTAGTAAAACTGAGGGCATCTATTCTGTAAATATATTAAAAATAAGGTTCAGTGCAAAACAGTTCAAATTTTAGATAGTATACATACAGCAACACGTACATACAGAGTAATGGGATACGGATTTAACGCAGTGGTGGCATCTTACTCAAAATCATTTTGGTTTAGCATGTGCTAAACAAATTCTGCTTGGTAGAAAAATGTTAATATTCGTGTTTTAATAAACGTACTTCCAACGACTATCTTCATAGATTTGAAGAAAAACAGACTCAAGCAGGAGACACCATCCTTACATGCAATACACAAAGAGAGAAACTTCATTTATTCTGATACTGGGAACAGTCTGTTTATTTACCTCCACTATTCAGCATCCAGCACACCTGCAAACACTACTGCCTTCATCTGCTGTTTAATGTCACCCAGCTATAACACTGTTATTTTTTGTTTGGTTTGTATGGGGGTTTTTTAATGCTTCCTTCAACAAAGCTTATCCTAAAGCTTTAACTGAGTTCAAAGTAATTAGGGACAGACTACTATCTGATTATGAAATAATTAGTTTTTATAACTAAATGCACTGCATTTTACTAGGACAACGTTATGGGTGTTTTCATGTTAACCTACATACCTGGAGAAAGTAACTTTTTTTGGATTGGTAAATTACAGACCTTAGTGGATGACTGCTCCTTCTCACTAGCAGGGAGTCAATTGTAGCCCTAGGAAAATAATTTAGTAGCAGCGTACTCATAAGAGCTCTGCAAGTTTCAGGGTAGTCTCCAGCCTCACAGAACAGTATCTGGTCACTGCCAGGTCGCCGTCTCCTTTAAGTGAGCTCCACTCGCATGCAGCTTCAGAGCTAGGAAAAAGTTTCAACTAATTCCTGTACCAAATGTTCTTTTCTTTCAACTCCTAGCAGGACAGACATCCTCCTAGGAAATCTTGATGCCTCTGGCAGAAGGAGGAAAGCTCCACAGGGAAGGCAAATCATCCACCTTGAAACATGTTGTGAGTAAATCCCTCCGAATTTAAACTATAACAATATAGCAATATATAACAATATAGCAATAACAACTTTCTTAGTATTGATGAGACCTTGTAGCCCAAAGGCTGTGACAAAGAGGATAGACTGTTCCCAGCTAGCATTCTTGCAGCACTACAGGCAAACTACACATTCAGACTTCTGGGTGATACTGACCTTAGAATGATAAGCCGTGAACATTAACACCCTACTTAATTAACAATTTCCAGATTTTTATTTATCATTCTCTCAGGCAGTCAAGGAAGGAAAAGAGTTATTAGAAGGAAGTAAAACTACCTATGAAAGGCAGTTCTTTTTAGTATTCTTTTTGAATATCAGGGTATTGACACAATATGGCTATTCACAACAGCCACCTCGTTTGCTTGCACGTTTATGACCTCTGAGTCATTAAAGTTTAAGAGGCTTACTTAGAAGAAGGCGTCACTTACCTACCTCTGTTGTAATAGCAGACTCTTTCACAACATAGGTATTTATAATAGAGAAATGTATACCTGAGAGAGATAACAGTGAGCTGTACTACCATACACCCACTTTTTATCCGTTAATTATTTAGCATATCCACAATGAGGATAAACATTTAGACCCCCTGGTGCCCACGACATGCATTGGAGGTATAATAGTAACTTGTCATCTGCATACCTTACTCTGGAAAATTATCCACATTATGAAATATTTATTTCTCTGTATAGACATAAAGTAATAGAAATAATGATGTCTTCGCTAGATCAATTTGCCAACAAGTGCAATCAAAACATCAAAATTTAGTGCCACAGCACGAATTTTGTAGGAAAATCCTACATAAAAGTTGCCAGTATGTAGCACATAACGTTTATAATTACTTGTGTATGAGGGACTAAAATGTAAGTCTCAAGTTCTTGGTTTCACAGCTTCCATGCATTTTGCACCTGTCAACTTGCTACCTCAGTTGGCAAACTAACAAAGTAGCCTGAACCTCCAAGGGATACTGCTATGGGAAATATAGCCTCAGTGACAACAAAAACAGTTCAGAATGGTTGAAGTGAAATGAGAGCTGAGATATTGTTTGAGGGTAGTCTTAAGTTACTATCATGAGAAATTTAAACTTTTCATGGAGACAACATCAGAGGTAAGTCAAGTAGGCTGACACAAATAAGTGCATTCTACAGTTACACAACAGATAAAAGACAGGCTTCATAAACACTGTAAGCACATTTATGATTTACTAACCCCTAATAGAGTTAATTACCATCCCTGTTTTCCAAAGTAAACAGCTTTTTCCTATTGAATCATGATTCAGGTGAACTAAAATTGTGCCTAAAATTGAACTGACAAAATATCTATTCTTAGACATGCTGTTCTTGATTTGAACTGCAAGTTATGTGTATCTTTCAAGCAGGCTTTACTTCTGATGCCAGAGTTCTCTCAAGCGAGCAAAGCATCTGTGATGGAAATGATGTCTTACTCAAAAACTCTTCATCTTTGGATACACGTAGCTCAGTTTTCTCAAATTCCACATAAATCAAAATTGAAGTAGACATTCTCATAGATTTTAAGGATCTGGCCAAACTCGGAGCATTGTGATCAGCAGTGCAGAGTCTAACGGGAAGTCTGTGGCCAGAGGTATTTGCCATGGGTAGGGCCTGAATTTGGTCTTGTTTAACGTCTTATCGGTGTCCTGGATGAAAGGATAGAGAGCAAACTTGGCAAGTCTGCTGATGACACAATGTCGGGAGGACTGGCTGACACACCGGAAGGCTGTGCTGCCACTAAGAGAGACCTGGGCAGGCTGGAGAGTTGAGTGGAGAAGAGACTTACTGGCACAATATCGAGTCTTACACTTGGGAATAAATAACTGCACACATCAGTACAGGTTAGGTTTAACTCCTGGAAAGGAAATCTACAAAGGAGGACTTGGGTGTCCTGGTGAAGAGTAGGTTCCCATGAGTCAGCGATGTGCCTCTGTGGCCAAAAAGGCCAATGGGATCTCAGGGTGCGTTAAAAATAGGGTGGCTGGCAGGTCAAAGGAGATGATCTTGTGGCCTTCTATGATGGAGTGACGGCATTGGTGGACGAAGGGAAGGCGACCGATGTCATTTACCTGGACCTGAGCAAGGCCTTTGACATGGTCCCCCACCACATCCTCATCTCCAAATTGGAGGGAAGTGGATTTGATGGGTGGACGACCCGATGGATAAGCAATTGGTTGAAAGGCCGCAGACAGAGGGTGGTGGTCAATGGCTCTATGTCCAGGTGGAGGCCGGTAACAAGTGGTGTCCCCCAAGGGTCTGTCTTGGGACCGGTGCTCTTTAACATCTTTATTAATGACATCGATGAGGGAATTGAGTGCACCCTCAGCAAGTTTGCTGACGACACCAAGCTGAGTGGTGCGGTTGATACGGTGGAAGGAAGGGATGCCATTCAGAGGGACCTCGACAGGCTGGAGGGCTGGGCTCGGGTGAACCTGATGAGGTTCAACACGGCAAAGTGCAAGGTTTTGCATTTGGGCCGGAAGAACCCCAGGCACCTGTACAGGCTGGGAGGAGCGGTCCTTGAGAGCAGCTCGGCAGAGAAGGACCTGGGGGTCCTGATGGACGAGAGACTGAATATGAGCCAGCAGTGCGCTCTGGCAGCTCAAAAGGCAAATGGGATCCTGGGCTCCATCAGGAGAGGGGTGGCCAGCAGGGACAGGGAGGTGATTGTCCCTCTCTACACGGCTCTTGTGAGGCCCCATCTGGAGTACTGTGTCCAGGTGTGGAGCCCTCAGTACAAGAAAGACATTGAGATTTTGGAAAGGGTCCAGAGGAGGGCGACTAAGATGATCAAGGGGCTGGAGCACCTCCCCTATGAGGACAGGCTGAGGGAGTTGGGCTTGTTCAGCCTGGAGAAGAGAAGGCTGCGGGGTGACCTCATTGCAGCCTATCAATACCTGAAGGGAACCTACACCCAGGAGGGGAGTAAACTCTTCAAAAGGGCTGACAACAGCAGGACTAGGGGAAATGGTTTTAAGTTGAAGGAGGGAAGATTTAGGTTAGATGTTAGGGGGAAGTTCTTTACTAGGAGAGTGGTTAGGCCCTGGAACGGGCTGCCCAGGGAGGTTGTGGATGCCCCGTCCTTGGACGTGTTTAAGGCCAGGCTGGACGGGGTCCTGGGCAACCTGATCTGAATATGTATGTTGGTGGCCCTGCTAGGCAGGGGGGTTGGAACTACATGATCCTTGGGGTCCCTTCCAACCCGGGTGATTCTGTGATTCTGTGATCCTCCTCCTAAACTCTGGCCTGGTGAGGCCACATTTGGAATGCTGTGTCCAGTTCTGGGCTACCCAGCTCATGAAAGGCAGGAAACCATTGGAGAGAGACCAGCCAAGGGCTACAGAGATTATTAGAAACCTGAAGCATCTTCCTTACAAAGAGGAACCAGGTCTGTTCAGCCTGGAGAAAACATAGGGGATCTTATGAATGCTTATAAATATCTTAATGAGGCCAGGCTCTTTTCAGCCATGCCCAGCGACAGAACAAGGGCCAGCAGGCACAACTTGGGACACAGGAAGTTCTGTGAGATCATGAGAAAGATTTCTTGACTTCAAAGGTGAGAGTGACACAATTTCTTTGAAACAAGCTGCCCAGAGAGGTTGTAGATATTCCTTCCCTGGAAATACTCAAAAATGCCAGGAAGCTTCTGTCTGCAACCTACTCTAGGGAACCCAATTCAGCAGGGGGGTTGGCCTGACTCTCCACAGGTCCCTTTCAAACCTTACAATTGTGTGATTCTGTGAAAATCAAACACGAGTAGCATTTGATCAACCTCATGGGTTATGGAAAGTGAAGAGCATCTTTTCTTACCACATAGTCCCTGAAAAAACATTTACAACTCAAATAAAATTTATCCACCCTATCTGAGAGTAATCTGTAATTTATATGGAGAGATTAATCTCTCCAGGAAGATGAGTGCGAGCTGACAGCACTGACACTCCTGAGAGGTTACAGTGAACTCTTTCCAAAGAGGACTATTTGTTTAAAGTAGATGCTGCAAAACAGCATTTCTCATCAAATTGAGTACAGAATCTCCTCCTACCCTTACCTCTGCTTTCTAGAGCTCTTCAACCTTATGGGTACTAATGTCAAAGGCACATATATTTTCCCAAAGTGAAAAAAAATGAGACAAATCATCACAGTTTTCCCTTTCAAAAAAAAAAGAATATTCCATAATCACACAGAGAGAGTTTTTCATTGAACTTTTTACATCTCACCCCTCTTTAACTTTTGTCCTCTTAATATCTTTCTTGCGGCAAGGAGGATTCATAAATTCGGCTTCCACATCCTGTTATTTGCCAGATAAAGAACAACAGGAAAAGGGCAAAAAAACAGTTCATCAGTATCCCTCATGCATATACTTTCACTTCTTTCCTAGGATACTGCAACTCCTCTAACATCTGAGGCAAACTGCAAAGTCTAATTTACAACAAGGAATCTTTGTAAGAAGTTCCATAAGGTTTATGGTCTGTAACAGGTATTCCAAGAGTAGAAAAAGCATTGACAGGTGTGGAAAAAGGAAATAACTTATGGAATAACCATCCATTTCAAGGCTGTGTTCATGCTCTGAGAACATATCCCTTCTAGAAGCAATGGGATGCTATTAACGCTTCTTTGTATTTCTGTAGCAATTTGGACCTTTAATTACTGTACTTGATACACTCATATGATAAGGGGGAAAAAAGAATAAAAACCAAAGTTGGTACTCTCCCAAAGGAGCTTAACATTTACATGACAAGAAATAAGTAACTACTGACAGAAAATTCTAAAAAAAGTGTTCCTAAGAAACCTAAAAAATAGACTATTTGTTGATATTTCACATTAAAAAGAAACTTTATGCTCTCACAAAAGCAGTTACTAAAGAAGAATGCATTGGATGTACTATTTTTATTTCTTTATTGCAAGAACACACACAAAAAAGGAAATACTGGTATATAATACCATATGAGAACGTATAAATCCTTATCAAGCAGACAGATGAATGCTTAAGGGGAATTTGATTCAAACACACTACCTAGTGTAAATAGTCACTTGGCAGATTTCCCCTTTGAAAAGTACAGAAAGACAAAGTAAATAAAGAGGGGAGAACGTCAGAAAACCTGAACTCACTATGGCAGAAAGAGCTGCACCTGCTGCTCCATACTACGAAAATTCCTCTGGGCAAAACGAATTCATGGCAATGGGAACTAACTGCAGATTTACATCGGCTGAGATTTTTCCCAGGGTGCTGGGAGGAGGAGGGGGGGGCAATTAGCAAACACTGTGAAATTAATAGAGCAAAGGAAAAAATGAAACGCAGGAAGTTCAGTGAAGCAAGTATCACTAATTAATACTAGTTTCCCTTGCCTTTTCACACCCATGCCATTTCATGGAGAGGGAGTACACAAAAGCATTGTCAGTCACCACAGCCAGGCCACACACTGTGTTATGCATAAAGGAAAACACACTCTGATCTTAACACTATTAGTTCTGCAATCATCTTGCATGCCATGTTAGCCATCATGAATTGTCACACACTTTGCAGTCGCAGAGAATTTCTTTTGATGTGAGAGAGTATGAAGTTCTTATGAACAGCTTAGTCTGTAACAGTCAAACACTGGGGCCTGAGTAAAGAAGAATGAAAAAAAGAGATGCCTCAAAAGTCAATATTGAAACTTCTCAGATGATAAAATAAATTAAAAACAAGCTGACACCACTTCAACTCAGGACAGAATCAATCTGAGTTTAATGAGTAACATCTGGATGCTTTATCTACAGAAAGTAAAGGACCAGAGAACAGATTGATCTGGGACCCAAAGCAAGGTTCATTTATTTTAATTTCATTGCCAGGCATGCAGTCTATTTGCTTTTAGAACGGTCACAAAGGACATAGCAGCAGCCATATCCTGAAGCACAACAAGAACTGCTCACAATATGATTCCAGTAGGAAAAATTTGTTTAACACTCAGCAATTTGTTTTAGATGAATCAGAAACTACAGAGGTTTGATGGGAATTGCAGAAAGAAGTACATCAAAATGCATGTCAGGGAAGTGTTTCAGTTACACTAAGTGTTAGTAACACAAATGAATCTTCTGCTGTTTGTACAGCAGAGAATCTGAGTAAACAATATTAATAATAAAAGGAGAATTCAAGTTGTACTGGGCAAAAAACACCACAAACCTCTTAGTTGAAAAGGGTGATAGTTACAAGTCCAACAGTGACACAACAGAGTCCCAATAGACCAGCACATGAAATGAGGACATCCTGTTCCCACCTCTGCTATCAATATGCTAACTTGAACAAGCCTTTCTTTCACCTTTCACACTACGTTTACTTGCTTGCTAACTTCCACTATGTACAACACAGACATAATGCTGCACATTTGTTCAGCACATGGAGCTCTTGGCTCCACTATGGCCTCTTCGTGTTATTGTTGCAACAGAGAGCAGCCATTAATACCAATGTCACCAGAGATTCCAGAAGCCATTGACAGTAGTTCCAAGCAAGTGGAACTACTGCGTTCAACAGCTCATCTCAGTGGTTGTAGTTCTTGATAAGATTTACGTGGGTTTGTGATGTGAATCATTTTCTGACAAGATTACCAAAAATCAAATAATCTCTCTGAAGGAAAAATTAAAATATCCACGAAAACTCTTTATTTTGCAGGATTTGTAATTTAAATCAGCATGATTTTGCCTACAATTCCTGCACCTGAGGTGATAGTGATAGCAGTGAGCATTCCGTGTGAATCAATTTATTCGGCAGCTGCCTGCAAGACTTAGAATTATAGGAAGAAATCCTGTTAGAAATATTACTGCTCCATATAGAAATGTCAGGTGGTAAAGGTAAGAAGAGAAGTTCAAAGAGGCTAAATGTGTCCTGTATACACAACAAAATAGCAGTGCTTCAAGATACCAAATGAAGACACAATTAAAAGATGATAGAAATTGCTGAATGTAAAACTACACCTGTATTATAAGCTGATACTAAACAGACAAAAAAAAAAAGAGTCATATACACAATAAATTGGAAAAAACAGCAATATAACATCAGTGTGCAGGCATACAAGGAAAAGCTGGCACACAAAAGCAATAGAAAGTAGACAAAGGTAAGGAACAGAAGCAGAGATGAAATAAAGCAGTGTGCTTGTCAGAACAGAGTTAAATGAAAATTAATCGCTCAGCAGTTGTAGATCTGTAAAGACCACGAGACGTGCTGATAGTCTCATGATTCAGGTCGAAAAACATGGCATTTATCTTTTCAAGGCACTGTTCTTTGCTTCATTATGTATTTAAATAATTGGGAAAAGTAGCTAGAATGAAAATGGCACCTTTTCTCACTGTAAGCTTCTAAATAAAGAAGAAAATGAATCAAGAACCTCTAGTTAAATTTGCAGATTTAAAGTATCAGTAGCAACATCAAAGCTGTAGTTATCCTGTTGCTTACTAGCAAAGCCAAAGAAATGCTATGTTACTGTACACAGACCAGGTTTGGAAAAGTAATTCATGTAACACTGTTGGAAGTTACTGATGAAAAAACATGGTTATTTTTTCCAATTGCTATTTTGCTGTACATAATGTTCCACTTATTGCATTTAGTTAACACATGCACACATGAATTCTGTACAGATGTGTGATCTACATACACTGTAAATATAATGCTCCAGTAGGCAGTGGAATATCAGCATTGGTGAACATGGAATTCTATGTAGATATGCCTGACAGAAATCAGCCCAAGGCAACATAAGGGCTTTTTGTGGAAAACCAACAGAGGGAAAATAAATAAACAAAATAAACCCACTACTTTATTTCCTCCTTCATATCTGGTCCTGGATCTACGTGGCAGATGGTTAACATTTTTCCACTCTTTCCCAATGAGGTAGAATTTCTAGCCAATTTACCTTTAGCAAATGGCATCCTCTTTCACTCCAAAAGCAGTCCCAGAAGATAGATAATTTATGCTCTGGGAAGGATAGCCAGCATGCACAACAAAGTCGTGGCAACAGAGGTTAGGACAAGAATGTAACGCAGCTGGGAAAGATAAGAGAAAGAACTGCATACTCAGTTACTGCAAGTAAACTGCAGTTTGAGTCTAAGAGATAAAGATTCAAGATATGCAAGAACAGGGAAGAAAGCAACTCATTACTACAGAAAGTAATGACCTGTACCAGAGAATCTGCCCTCACAAAGGCAAGGAATGGGTCCAAGCTGTGATGATTAATTACTCTTAGCACTTAAATTCATAAGAGCTTGCTAAAAGTACTTGGTGCTATGTCGGCACAGAAATGACTGCCTGTTTTTCCCATTAAAAACATTTAAGATGGGGTTTGTTTTTCTCATCAGATCACTGGTATTCAAAGATACATACAATTTTACATACGTAAGGTTGATCCCACCTGAAGCATCGTTCTCCTTTGTGCTCTGTGATGTTTCTCCACTTCAGTATGGACAGAGAGCACAACTACAGACTATGCAGTTAATTACAGAGTTGCTGCTACCTCAGCTATGCTATCATGAATGGAGGGAGTACCACAGGGGAGAAGGGGAAAAGAGGACCAAGATGGCTAAACAGCCACTGTTTTTAGGCCATCAATGCGGCAAAACTCAGGATTCTGCCTATTTTTTTGTTATTATTATTATTTAACATTCTATTTTGTAGTTCAAGAACATCCTGGAGAATGAGATGTGTATATCATTTAATCCACTATACAATTCCCTGCTGGTATCTGCAAATGGGTCATTTCCAGGATCACCATCTAGCGTGTATATCTGGACTTGCATTGACAAAAGATTTGTATCCAGCAAGGTACAGGAAGAGCTTGGCACAATTTAGTACGTGTTAAGGACAGATATAAATTTTAAAATGACCTCTGCATCTATCAAACTAAAATATTCTAATTTCAGTGTAAAGTCTGTATTTATCTTACAGTTTAGTTAGTTCTTGAACCTTGGCTTTCTTACAGCCTTTTTGAACTTATAAGGATAAATATCCATATATCGTTCTTAGCCATCTTTATATCAACAGCCATTTCTTAAAGAAAGCCTTTGAAATAGACATTTATACAATTCTATACCTTTGTGTCTTCCTCCCCACCTCCCCACAAATTTAACATCCACAAAGCCAATTAGATACATTAAAAAGTATCTATATGAATTAAGTGCTAAACCAAATTCTAATTGAAAATGTTATGCTGCAAAGCTCTGTTTCAAATGCTGCTGCAAGAACGCATGGTGACCCTGTCCTTCCACTACCTTTTTCTTTAGTTACTTTCAAGAAAAGATCACCCAAAAGCAGTGGAAGTTAACGTGATAAAACCTAAAAGAAAATCACATCAATTTGAAGTGTCTTACATAACAGCAAATGTTCCGTGTCTCAAGTAGTGGGTTGGAGTAAAATGAAACATTACTATGGGGGTGGATAGAGAAAGAGACAGCTTACAAAAACTGCACTTCTTAGCTTGAGAAATTCAACTCAAGAAGGTCAATCTAGTTTACAGTCTGTGTATTAAATGCTAAAAACATCACCATCTACCAGTTCTGAAGAGTCAGACTACAAAACTTCAGTAAGTACCCTTCAGTAAGTACCAGAAGGAAAACAAGGCTACATAAATTAAGACGAAATATTACTGACTGATAGCATTCATCAGAGAACTCTATCCTTTATTTCATTATTTACAGCTCGGCTGAGCTCACAAATGCAAAGCATCGCTTCTAAGACGTGCTCCATTAACACAAACACCTGAAACCACAAAGCTATAGGCTAAGCCACTGAGTATTTTAAACAGCCAGAAACTCAATGGTGCTCAGATGCCAGGTCACATAATTTAGCCATTTGACATGAACTACTTTCTTTGGCTTCCAAATTACCCTCTGCTGCTTTCAAGCAATGGATCAGGCTAAAATAAACACAATCACTGACATGGAAAAATATGCTGAAAGTAGCTTATACAGACTGCACTGCTGAGGCTGTAAATAAGAAATAGCGTGAATTCTGACCACAACTGTTGTATGTGTTCTATGGCTCATAAGTATGTTTCTGTTTAATAGATGACCAACTACTTCATATATACTTACTAATTTCAGCTACTGGTGACTTGAACTGCTACAGTGAGTCCCTGAATATTTTTTGTTGGCAAAAATCACAAGATCATAGCACAACACAAGATGCAAGGCGTACAACAGTCCCATCTTCTGCTCAAACAGGGCAAGTTATGAAATCAGACCAGGTCATTCAGGTCTTGAATCCATCAAGGGCTCTCAAAAACTCCAGGGACAGAAACCACAAACCCTAAGACATTGCTCATTATATGCATTACATCATATTTTCTTTTCTGTTTGTCAAGAGAGAAAATATAAGCAACTCCAGTGGGAATGCATAAACACATACATCTACATGGAGAGAGAAGTAAATACTTCATGAAATTTCTTCATCATGTTTTCTTTTCCTATAATATTGAAGGAAAATAGCTAAATATCTCCTTAACCTTGTGACACAGTTCAAGCCACGTGGTGGCATTAACACTTGTTATTCACCTCCAATTTCATGATAGAAATGCAGGCACCTTGCCCTACCAGCGCAATAGAAAACTGATTCACAGTAGCTCTCTAGGCAAACATTCCAGCTAATTAAGAATGTCCCAAGGTCAAGTATATTTGTACTTCGAATGGCACTGAAGCTTTAAAATGATTAGTTAAGTAGATTTGCTTATTGTTAAAATCCTTAGCAGAGCTTTCATTATTCATTATTTCATTTGCTTCTCTACAGCTTCTTACATTGCATCTTTTGCTTAATTATCTCAAATCTCCATTAAAGATACGGCTAACAATATTTGGTTTCTCTTTCTATTCATCTGTCTCCAGGAAGACTATCACATATACAGATTAGGTAAAGAGATGGGGAAGAAAGGAGGGAGCCTAAGTTATTTCTGGTAGAGAAGAAGCATTTCTCATTTATGGAGTGGAAGATAAGGCAGGCTGTTATCATCCTTAGCTTCTATGGCAATCTGTTGCACAGATACTATGCCATTATAAATCTTGATAGTGTTAGTCTTCCCAGTATTCCCCTAATTCTGCAATAACATTATTGCCTTCATAGCTTGCCAAAGCAATGTGTACAGCTTCCTAAATTATGCAGACAATTTCTTTAATTAAATGAAAGCTGCCTTGATATCTTTCATGGATATTGCAACATTCCATTTATATTTTTGTGGTCACTTATGTTTAATGTTCTAATGCTCTTCATTTGTATTACATTACTATTACTATGAAAGGATAAGTATAGGCCATTAACATGAATAACAGCCACTTAGGTACTATTAAATACTGTAAGGGATTACACTTTGATTGTAAAAGAAGCCCATGTTATTTTAGAAATATACTGTTGTCTCTCACATTAGATTCCTCTCCAGCGTCTTTTCTAAAGAGCTTAATTAACAAATACAATTTGCTCAACTGACAGCCCTCCCAGATGCTGAGAAACAGCTGCCACGTCTCTTCAAAACATTTGCAAAACAGTTTGCCAAAGCGATAAAAGAAAACAACAGGTGAGCTTATTAAGTCTTTCTGCTGGAGAAGCGCACCAAATAACACAACTCCAACAGCAATGAATAAACATGATGGGCTACCTGAAAGAAAAAGCTGGAATAATGGTTCGCTGAAGCATAAATTTATATTCTTCATTTTTTGGTTTTCAAGTAGCAAAGTCAGTAAGCTCCAAGCATGCATTACCTTCAGAAACACAGACCAGGACCAGGAGTGGGGGTTCTGCAGACCCTACTTCCACTGAAGAGTTCTTTCTTAAACACTTATCCCACATCTCTTACAACACTTGCAATTTACAGTACAACAAATTCACTTAAAGCATTCCTTCTTCACAGATTATTCTGTATTTCCATCTTACTTCCCCCTAAAGGAGATCTCATTTTCTATTCTCAGCCCAGTTTAGGGAACAGACTGCAAAAGGACCTAATTTGCCTCATACCTATGCAATAAGAGTTCAACAAAGTAATGTTTCCATATTTACATGTGACATTAAGATTTTCAAAACGAGTAGAGTTGTACGAAAAATAATTTTTTAAAAAGATCACATTACTTCCGTGAGGAAAAAAAAAAAAATAAATGGGGCCAATACAGCTCTCATCCATACAAAAATTAATAGGAAATTAAGTTCGCCTTATAGGAGCACCCAAACCATTTCTCAGTGCTGTGCTTAGAAGAACATAAGCTAAAAAAGGCTCAATGCTTACTGGGGCTTAAGCATCTAACCACAAAAATCAAGAACGCCTACTAGCACAGATAAATGAATAATGCTATCAGTCTGGGGAAACAGCCTCTACACACCAGGGTGGGATCTCTTTCTCTGGCTACCTGTGTTTATCCCAAATGCCAAGGTATACTTCCATTCAGCAACTCCGTAAATATCCTTTCCATGACAAGTGCTTTGTCACATTAGAAAGCATGATTTGATCCATGTCCTTCAGTGCTGAAGGGTCACATATTGAGTGAAAACATCACTTTCTCTTATTAGATTTTTTGCCATTTAATTAGAATGATCACTAGCTGAAAAACAGGGACAATCAGAAAATATACACTCCCTATGTGCATTATATATGTAATGCATAGGTAACCTGCAAGGAGAGAGGGTAAGGCCAACCTTTAGAGAAGGCTAACTTTCCTTAAGTAACATCAACTGTGTTACCAGAAGCACCAGGCAGCACTACAGGATAATCTGCACAGCCTAATTCAGATCAGAAACACAGAAAATTACACGACGTTTGGACTATACTTCCCAACAAATGTAAACAGTTAGTAGGATAATTGTTAATGAGAATTAGGGAGCAAGCAGAGATAGATCCCTTGAGCAAAGAGCTCATCAAGTGCACGTTGAGGAATTGTCAACATTTGCTTCTATCATGTCAAGGAAACCAGAACTTTGTGCCTTTTTAGAATTAACTACGATACAGCTCAATCATTTAATTTATCTAAGCCAACAGAATATTCATCATCAAACTTTGGATATTTAAACTAGAAGAAAAACTTTATTGACTCTACAGATAATCAAGGAAAAATGGTAGAAGACTTACACATTCATGCATCACGCTCATTACCATACTACACATATTGATCCTTCGTTCAGTAAAACACCATATGGTGTGAACATCTCAGTTGAAAGCTCAGCAAGGAATCCAATTAATAACAGCTGACAGGAATATTGAGACTGTAGAGATAGATGATGATAGATGTCACACAGTCATTTTTTATATACATCAGTAAATAACTTCATAGCATTGCAGATGAGACAATGGTCTAACTGCTCTTTTACAATCTAATTGATATTTCAGTATTGAGCCGGTTACATGCATGGGGATTATAATAAACCAAACAATTCAAATTAAAAAGTACTGATTCTGCTTCTTGTTTGGAGCAAATAATCAACTTCGGACCCAAGTATCCTGCTCTAAGTTTATTGTTTAACATGGATTCCATATAAAATACAAAATAGGTAAATTGTAACTGAGACCAAGGAGTTACTCTCAAAGGACTCCTATGCAAGAAGCAATCAAAAAAATATTAGGGGCCAAATTAACTGCTAATGACTTCATAATGACGACCAGCAATCCTATTAGCCTAATCGCCCCTGTAGTAGAACACAACTGCAATGCACTCAAGAGTTGCAAAAACTGGAGGACAGGCTCTGCTTAAGCAAATTGCTGCCAGCTGTCCTGCAAGCATAATTTTGCCTAAAAAGTCTAGAGCAATCTTTTATGCTTGCATTCAAAAAAAAAAAAAAAAAAAAAAAAAAAAACAAAAACCAGACAAGGAAGGTTACTACCATAAATGTATGAATAATTATTCCCACTCTTTAATTGTCCAAAATGAGATGCTAAGGAGAAATTCAATTTACTCTGGGAAAATAAACATATTAATAACATTTTCTGAATAAAGACAAAAGGAAAAATTGTACTCTCATTATACATGAAGCATAATGTTGTATTTAAGAGATTTTGGATCAAGATGGGCTTAATTTTATTTAAATTAAGCTCTGCAACAATGAGTTGATGGGTTCTGTTTTGTTGGTTTTTTTTTTCCAGGGGACAGAAGGGGGCAACGTAGGTGTTTGACTTTCAAAGATGTATTATGTTTCACAGAGGAAGTTCCATACATTCAACACACAAATTACTCGTGATCAAAGTATGCAATCTTCTGAAATAAGCCAGATCAAAATTTCTGCTCAGACCTAACTGAATGCCTTCTGTGGCACTAAAGGTCTTCACTGATCAAACAGTAAGCACTATCTTTGTTCTGCATACATACGACCTGCTTTCTCAGATCATTTTTGTTATCCTCTTTCCCTCCTGATTATTTTCAGTCTAAGAAGTCTCTTGCCTTTCTCTCCCAATTCATATTATCCATGCTGGAAGGAATAACTTCTGAACTTGCTATGCAAAGCCAAACATTCTCCATCTAAACATTTTCTACTTTGAGATCACAAGATGCTGACGTATTCCTTACGGATCTTTTATAAAAAGAAAGTGGCTCTATTAACAGCAGAGAAACTACCTCGCATTTTTCCTTGTGTTAGATCCCGAGAATTCAGCCCATAGCTATCAAAACCCTGTAATTGTCACAGCTACAGAAACAAAGGGCTCTTGCACTGAAAGGCTATTGCTCTGCAATGCCATGGCTACACAGACATAAGTTAAACTAAGGAGAATGAAACTACATCATAATCACTGCAGAAAGTGAAAACTGTAAGTGTGTCAAACGTGTAAAGCAAATCTTCAGAGGTACAAAGCCAAAGGTTGTCATGGCAACTTTTCTCCCTCCTTCCCACTGATTTTTGGCAAGCATTTTAGAATTTTAAAAGCTTTTTTACTCCTTCCCTCCTAGCCCTTTCTCCCCTTAACACAGTATGAATGATAATGCAAAAAAAAAAAACGAAGAGTATGCAAAACATCAATGTGCAGCCACTTCAGATCAAAGACACATCTAGCCTGTAGGTGTCTGGGGGCCTAAGGTGTCACAGGTGCAAGAGTGCAGCTAGAAATATTTTCTTTTCCTCTTATTTTTCCTATGATGTTGATCTGCTAACTATTACTGACAGACTCTGGACAAGAATCATCTTAAAAAGCCTGAGAAGCTGAGAGGTATATGAAGTTAAAACCTGCACTACGTTTGTTTTGTGCCAGCAGTCTCATCTCTTACTTTTCTTCCAAAGGGCCATTTAGTTGATTTTGACTGTATTTTCCTACAGTCAAAACATGCAAGTCTTACAATTAGTAGAGGAAACAAAGGATTCTTAAGCTTATGCTATCACAGTATCATCAGAAAGCAGATTTATGAAAAAGGCAATCTTCTCCATCTGTACTGCAGTAACGATTTGTTCCATTCACAGTATTTGCTGTTCTCTTCACACTATTGCACATGTGCCATAAATATTCCAGCTCCCTTGACTGCTCACTAGCTGAAGCTATGCAACCTAAAGCCCCTTCAGTTCAGTGACACCCTCAGAGATGCCTCTGTATGACGAACCGTGGTGCACTGAGCTACCAGTCAAACTGTTGATATGGCCCTAAACCAGCCTTTCTGTCCCGTATTTCTGTCCAGAGCTTTGAAATACCTATGGTTCTGCTCCTCAAGAGCAATTATGTTAATTTTTTACTAAGTGGTACAAGAGAGCACCAGCATTCCATTTCTTCCTTGATCACACCCAAGAGTGAAGTAGAAGAGCACCATTCGCACAAGATCAGAGCTTCACCTCTGGCTACCTTGTAAAACTCATTAAGTGCTTAAGTTCCCAAACAGATATTCTCCTTTCACAGCCACCACCTATGGAAAGGAAACCCATTTATAATTTTAAAAGCATCTACTGAGGATACATGTCCTATACCTAGTTTCCTTCTCCAGAAGTGGAATGTTTGCTTCAGGTATATGTCTTCAGTTAAAGGTTCTTTGAACACAATGGCAAAAATATTCTTAGTATAGAGCATAAGCAATACATTTTAATGGCTTGCTCATTCAAGGAAAAATCACTCAAACATGCTAATAGGATTCTGAGAAATATTCTTTTGTCTCCTATTTTACTGTAAGAAAATTAAAATAATTTTCGTAAAGAAAAAAGATGCATCTAGCCTAATCTGTTCCTCGTAGCAGCCAATATTCAGGGTGATTCCTAGTTCCCTTACTGTCATTTACCTGTGAAAATCATCAAGTGAATACAGAACTTAAGCTCTATGGCTCTCTTTATTTTTTGCATCCATTTATTCTTTTAACCTCCCAGGAACTGGAGCATTTATTGGCAATGGACTACATAAGGCAAAAAAGTAAGGACACAGAGGTGTCCTTCATTCATTACACTCTCCATGTGAACTTTCTGTACTTCTTAAATACTCTTCCTATTTTCTTTCCAAGCTAAAAACTCATAATTCTATTTCTCTTCACAAGCTGTTTCATATTGATCAACAGAGTATCTCATATTAATTAACAAGCCACCTGTTGGACAAATTTCAAATATCGTATACTAGAATAGATTTCTCAGCACGAGGAGCACATGAAGTAAATACATATTTAGCAGTGCTAAGTATTTGAGCTCTTTATCAGATGAGCCAGAACAAGTAACACTTCTATACATAAAATACGTTAGATAATTTTCTTTCAAATTTGCATTGCAGAAATACAGATAGTAAAAGCCTCTTTTTTCTGAGCACGCAGCTGACTGCAAATCCAAAGTCCATGCACACAGCTGAGGGAAGAGCTCAGTACTTACCAGTTTTTGAGTTAGATCCCTTGTGAATTTTCTATGGGAAAGAGCAGGGATTGGGGGGAAGAAAAAGCTGTGTAATTAACTACGTCCACAGCATCTTACTAATATCCCCAAAATTCCAGAGGAAACACTACGAATACCTCAGAAGTCTGTCAAGATTTTACTGCTTTGTTAGTACAGGCTTAGGAGCACACCTAGGCTGGCTATTCTTCACAGCCTGTCACTGCAGTAGACTTGCAGCATGACTCCTTTCTTCAGGTGTGCACTTGTACAGGGGATGGAGGTAAGGTTCCAAAAGGGATCAGTATATATATACTCATATATGAGTATATCTACTCATATATTTCTGCAGAGAGAAACCTCACTTGTGCTGTAGAGAATTTGGGTGCTAACAGTTACAGAGAGAAGTTAGAAACCTGCATACTTCTACTGTTATAAATTGTGGTATTAGTAACTGTACCAAATGGAAAAAAATGGACAAACCTATGCACAGTACATGCAACAAGAAGACTTAAGTAGGTATGTCTATTTCTCTACCTGTAGCAGAGAATTACATATATGCAATGTGCTCCCTCAAGGACCTTCAGCACCTGCTGAACTCTACTGCACTGGTTGCAGCAGGCCTTTCATTGGGCATTGCTTGTGTTTCCTCAGACTATTTATAGGAAGAGCATGAGTCTGTGCAATTATCTGTCCGCACCTGAATAAGTCTAGTGGATTTGAACTATGCTTTTTGTTTCTGTGTAGTACAACCTGAGAAGCCTGCAGTGACACGAGTATCTTCTACCGAACTGTGCCAAGCCTTCCATTTCATCAGGAAAACAAGGATTTAATTTGTTGCCATACAGAAACACTGTGTTTTGTGGAGAAGCATAGAAATAATGATAGTGGGATGCAAGAAGCCTGATTTTAATGCATACATCTGAGGAGGAAAGATATAACGGTTACAAAAAAACTCCCAACCACCTTCTGATTTCACAGGAGATAAAAACAAGAGGCATCAACGAATTAAAGAACAACACTGAGGTAACGAGGGAACGTGTACGATTTAACTCGTAAATAGAAATTACTTACCTGTGCAGAACAGCAAGTCTTCGCCCGCTTTGTTACAAGCCTGCAAATGGCGGCTTACAATAAGAAAACAATGGCTGATGATATCTGAAAGTTTCTCCTGAAAGAAAAATGGGCAAAATTTGCATCTTTATCTCTGCTTTATTCACGTCTTCAATGCCTCTTAAACACACTGTGAGCACCGCGATCACGGCCAGGTGCTAACAATTCAATGCAACGTTAATTACACGGAGCCCTGGTCCAAGCGAGCCCCGATTAAAGCCATTCACCTCCAGCTCCCCACCCTGCTGGTGGGGTTACACTCCGTTGCTAACTTTCCCTTCGGATCGCGCGTTGCATCCTAGCAGCAGCTCCGCAACCTCCACCAGCAGCGGGAGCGCCCCGCACTTTCAGACAATTAACTAATCACACCCTCACGTACTTTACCAAATGCACGTGCCCACTTAACATCTCAGTGTAACACTTTAAAACAGCCACGGGTAAGTTGGTTAAAATCGCGTATTTAAGGAGAAAAAAGAAGAAAAAAAAGGGGGGGGAGGGGGGAGGGAATCGTTCTTGAGAGAGCAAACGGTTTCTTTGGAGGGCGCAGAGCTGCCACGACAGGTGACTCACGTTGGGCTGCATTAGTCACGTCATGGCACGTTACATAACCAGAGGCGACTGACACAACACAATCTGACACATCACAACGCAGCCTGTCAGCAGCGATATCTATAAAGCCCAGCTTTTTAAAGAAAACGCGGGGAAGAAAGTATTGCGGCTTCTATACACACAGGCACGTTCTGCTGCCCGCACTTTTCCGGAGGATTTGGCTTTGAGTGGAGCCTGTTCATCCCAGCGGATCGAACTCGGCTGCACTCATCACCTCAACAGCAGAGCCGGCGGCACACGCTCAGCGCCTTCCTTCACGTGCCCCTCCTGAAGGAGGGCGAGGCGTTTCCCGAGCCCCTCGGAGAAGTCACCAGAGAAGTTTCTGGGGGTTCCTCACCTCACGCACCTCAGCCGGCTCTCGGCAAGCTTCCCGCCTGCCTCCGCACCTGGGGGCCGCGAGCTGCAGGAGGCACGCACGTTTGCACGCGCCGATGCCAGGCGGCTGCAGCGCTCGAGCTCGGCCAGGCGCTGCTACCGCCCGCTCCCGTGCACCGAGGTGCGGCTGACAGGCAGGCACCGTGTGCTGCCGGTGGCAGCTGGGATGCAAGCCGCTCCTCCAAAGCTCGCTGCTCGAGGCACGGACGGGCTGTTGCCGCCCAGGTCGTGCTCACTTCACGTCTGCAGCAGGAGCTGTAGCAGATGCACGCGGGCTGGAAATAGCCGCTTTTATCCAGAAGGGGCTCTCCTCACATCCTCTCTTAGGATAATAAGTGTTCTTCATCAAAAATGTACTTGGACAGCTTCGCAATTCCTGCTCCTGAAACAGCAGATCATTATTACTATTTCAGGCATCTCCACCGAGTTCCAGGAACTCAAATGCACATCATTAGAAGGCAGACTGGTGGAAGCCACATCCCTGTCCTACGTCTGTCCTCACGGACACACAGGGCTTTGTTGGGCTTCGTTCCAAATCTGGTTTCTTCTACAGCCTCTTCGCATAACTGTTGTTAAAGGCAGATATAAAGAGGGAATTGTAAATCCACACATTCAAATGATAAACCAGAGCACGTGCTTACTTCTAGAGATTAAGCACAAGCCTGGTTACATTTCCCAAAGGTAGGAAAACACAATCCTAAGAATGAAGACATTCTTAGGTGAGTTTGGAAGGTGCGCCCTCCACAACAAGTGAGGGGCAGGGCACAGCTCATCTCTAACATGCACATCTCCAGTCTCACTTATGGCCTCTGCAGAAGAGCAGTGGACTGCTGCAGGAGAGCAGGACATCATGCTGAGCTCCCATGGTATTGTTTCTATTTCATATGCAGTGATCCACTTACCTCTGAATATAAAAACTTAACCAAAAATACCAGTCAAGGTGAAGTATGGAGACAATCTAAACTTAGTCTGAAAGCTTACAGGACGCTTCTGCTTCCCAGAAACAATTATGATACAGCCGCTTTAGAACAGAGACCTGACTACAGCCCATCTGCCCAGAACCTTACAGAAGCAGAATAGAGGGGAACAATCCTCTCCCTCTCCCTGCCACCACCTCTCTGTTGATGCAGCCCATGGTACTGTCGGCCTTCTGAGCTGCAAGAGCTGACTCACATCCAGCAGGGCTGGATCTCAAGGAGTTCTTCTCCCTGTCTGTACCCATAGCTGGGATTGCCTTGACCCAAGTGCAACAGCACGCACTCGGAGACATTAAAAGTCATTAGATTCTTGCATGTTCATTCTTCAAGCCTGTCCACGTCCTTCTGGATGGCATCCCTTCCTTCTATTGTGCCAACTGCACCATTCAGCTTAGTGTCATTTGCAAAGTTGCTGAGGGTACACACAATCCCACTGCCTCTGTTGATGAAGATGTTGAAGAGTACCAATCTCTAGACAGACCCCTGGGGGACACCACATGTGATCAGTCTCCACCTGGATACAGAGCCATTAACAGCAACCCTCTGGCTATGACCAACCAGCTAATTCTTTATCCACTGAGTGGTCCAGCCTCCAAATAGTTTATGTCAAATAGTAATTTTCAGAATATAGCTTGCTACATAAATAACAGTAGTTTTATTTACTAGCCACATTTGTTTGCTAGCATCTATGACAGATTTTTTTCAAATCAATACACTTGGTCCTGAATGTTCTCCAGCACCCAAAATGTTGTGGCCACTGTTCATTTTGTCAAGAGGAGATTAATGCATAGTTAAAAAACCTCACCTGTGAATTCTTACCCTAAACTCTAACACCATGTTTTTCCATAGGTAAGATACGCACCACCTATTGCACATTTTCCTCATCCCTCCATCATGTATATAGGAAATACTTGGATACAGTAAATCTGCATTCGATCATCCACACATTTCCAACCACGCTTTCAAAGTTGCCCACTAACTTGAGCAAAAATAACCTGAAACAAAACTATGTCCACATAAGCATTCATCATTCTTTGTAACAAAGAGAGAAGCCTCTAAGAAAAATAGTTTTCTCTTGTTTACTCTTTATTTTTGGTATTTGAGCTTGCAATAGTGAAAGGGAAAAAATCTGTGGCAATGAGATAACCCAGCCTAAGGGCAATGTCTTTTCACTCGCTGGGCTATATTTAGAACTGTCACTTGTTAAGAACACTGTCAGCTAAAGCAAATTTACCAAAGAGGCTCTGCATTACACACATGGCCTGAAGCACTCACACTGCAACATCACTGCGACCAAAATAAAAGGAAAGCATGATTGTACAGCCTAATACTGGATAATGTGGACCAGCTTCATACCATTTTTCACATTCAGCATTAATACGCTGTGTTGCTAAGGAGCTCCCCTGCTATTTTTTTTCATAAACTTGAAGTCATGTATGTACCAAAACATCACACTTTTGTGGTTAGAAAAACACTAATTTCAGACATTAACAAATCCAGTATTTCTACAATAACAAAGAGTGCTCAGAAGCACATGGCTCATTAGTTGAGATGGCTTTTTTCTTCTATAGCAGGACCTAAGGAAGCTGGAATTAAAAATAGCATTTTCATCTTCATGCATTGTATGCAGGCACATACAGCAGACTTCATTTGCAACTGCACCCCTATCTCTTCTGTATTAGGAGAGGTTTGAACCCTGTGTTCAAGCATGTTCAATGTTCACCTAAATACTAGGTATTAAACAATACTGCTCCAAAAGCAAAGACTTCTGTTTATTTCCGTGGAAACTACAACAGCTACAAAGAGCACAATAAGACAACTTGATAGAGCAAATCCTCACCACCATTGCATTTTGCCAGCGATGAAAAAGAGCCTGCGCATTGCACTAGAAAAAATCTGCACGGCTATCTAGAACATGGCTTGTCTTCCACATCAATATCACCGCTGCTGAAATGCATCACCCACCACCTCATAGCGTTCACATCCACCACTCAGTCTCCATAAACATTCAGCAAGCATCAATTAATGTCAATGGATGCTATTTTTTCCACATGGAGGAATTCAATGATATCTTCACTTCATACACACGTCCATGACAGACATCATTTCAGAGTGCCTCTCTCCTGCCATCAAAATGTAATGGACTATTGGTGGCAAGAGTGAAGTTCTACTGCCATGCTATCAACATCTGCCTCTGACTTCCTGGGCCAATATAATAAAATTATAGGCATTACTTTTGGAGCAGTCCTTAGCACACCCGTGTATAGCTTCCTGGCTAAAGTGAAAGGCAGAGAGAATGCAACTGCAGTAAACAGTGAAAATGAAGCAAGGCATCTGCCTACATGCTTCACAAGATCAACTGCATGCTAGAGAAGCTTTACCGCAAGCCCAGTTCCAGCACGACCACAAGTCAAATTCTCCCAGCTATGCTAACCCCTAGTTTGTACAAGAAGTGATTCTTCCTTGATGTTACCACGCTGGGTTCTTGGTATGTGTTGGACTGTGCCATTGAGGATGTTTTCAGATAAGCAGGAAATCTTTTAAAAGTTCCTACAGATTATAAAAGCTTTCCAAACAGTGAGTAAATTATTGTACCTGCTGAAGTATACCAAGTTCTCTGTACACAAATCCAGCTACCTTGAATTCAAATTGAGAGCTGCAGCTTTTAAAGGTCCAGGAAGACAGTAGGTTTTAGCTGCTATGAAAGTACTCACCTGCTGTCTTATTGTAATAACTGAGGTTTATGTTGCCACTAATAAAAAAACTGTACTGATACCAAAGTAGATTCCACTGCATTCTTCTTTCTATAGTCTTCCTTAGTGGATGAGATTTTTCCTTTAATTGCTGAAGAAACCAAAAACTGAAATTATTCTCATTCAATCTGCTTAAGGTTAATATTCTGAGTGCCTGGAATTCATACCAGAAGTGCATGGTGCCCATCTGGATTGTCAAAGGCCTTTGTCAAGCCATAAAATAGAAGAGTCTGTGGTGTTTTAAATAGGAACAGAATATGTCTTATGTGGGGGAAAAAAAAAATAGCAAAAGTTCAACATCATACAGAAGTATCCACATTAACTCAAAATGAACCAACTAGACTACCAAAAACAGGACAGTGGGAGAGAAAAATAACCCCTCCATTTGTATGACCCTATTAACACAGCTATGCCACTTCCAGTAACCAACTTTGATCTTTGAGATCTGGCTTAGCTGGTTAGGCATATTGACTTCATTAAGGCACAGAACAGGTTATTTACAAGTGAAACAGCAACAACGACCCTAGATCATATTCCTTTAGTCATATTACTAAGTATTTCATGTCTCTTGGATGCACAACCATTTCTAAAACAGATTATTTAACAGGGCTGTTAAATCCTTTTGCATGTTTTCACTCAGAACTGACCACAAAAGTTAAACGATGATGTAACACTTTATCTCTTCTCAGAACAAGCTGTGATGGAATGAATTGCCCTAATCAAATCAAATCCCAAATACTGCTAGAGTAGGAATTTGTGGATTTGATTTCTTCATCTTTAAAAAAATATGAAAAAGAAATTGTAACCATTCCATCATATATAAAATACTTGAGTTGCCTTATTAGTGCTGAAATTGTCTTTTTCCCCACCTCCTCCCCCTCCTATCTCCTCTTTTGTTCTCATCTTTCCTACAGAGGTCTAGAGGTGCTAAGTGCTTCATAAACTGACCAATTTTTGAGATGCATCTTAGACCTGATCTTCTGATTGCTCCACAAGTGACAATTCAGTTTCTAAAATGGTTTGGATGAATAGGACAAGGAAAGCAACCTGGGGAAAGGACTTGGCTGTTCAGTGGTCCACATTAGAAAGCCTGCTCTGTACTAGATATTCTAGGCACTTGGTATTCAACTTCAGCACACTAAATGAGAGTTAACAGAGGCTGAAAATAACCAATTTACAGATTACAGAGACCACAGAAGCAAAGTTTACTAGTAGGTGGGAAAGATTAAGCATACTATTTATACAACCACTCTTAGTTAAGCTACAGTACATCACTCAGGTGTCACCAGCCCTGAAAGGAAATAACTTTACTATTTACCAACTCTTTTAGTTATGCGTAACGTACTGAAATACAACTCTGTATTAATCTGAAATACGATGCTGATTCTTTCAAAGCTTTGTTACATAAAATAGTAATTTCTGTCAAAATGTTACTTTCAACATCTGTACAGAATAGACTATTAGCAGGAACTATCTGTACCTAGGGCATATTTCTAATTTAAGATAAAATAATCGCAGTTATTATAGTAGCACTGTAAAAAGTAATATCAGCAAATATTGCTCATTAAACTCCTGCTATTAAGTGAGCTGTCCTTACAGAAAAATCAAAGAAAATGAAAAACACAAAGCAGTTCACACACCTGTTAAAATTAGTTTGTTCAGGACATGATTATATTTCCATTAATTATGCTCCATAAACACAAGCAACATTGATTAGAGACATTCTGCTGAACAAGCTGTAACACTGGCACAATGGCGTCTAAATGCTTTATCTTTATTACCTCAGGGTAATGAATTGTAATGTAAAGAGCTGATAAGTAATTAAACTCATCAACTGTGGATTTAGAGATATTTTTAGTATCATATGATGGAAAACCCTCTCAAGAGCAGCAAGGATATATTTTCAGAGAATATATTATATTCCTTAACAGCTCTCTTGAGGGAGCACTTCATACTCTGTTTCTAAATGCTGAAATTACAAAAGAACACTGTATCCATTTCATTTTTCTTTTTTTTTCCTCTGCCCAAGGTCAGAAACTTCAGGTGGGACTTTTCTTTGGAATTTTGAGTCATTACCTGTTTCCTGAATTACACTGAGATTCAGGTCTTTTGTCCATGAATCCTACATATACGCCATCAGATAATGATATTAAAACAGCCAGAAGCCTTCCTAACACTTTTGTTTTATGGTTCGATTTTTGCTTTGGATCTGGGCTTTTTTTGCTCCAAGGTATCTCTGTCTATCCAAATAGCTAAACATCCCTCTATCAGGATGAATTTCCAGCCTAAATTCATCCAAGATTAGTTCATAAATCAACTTCATATTTGAGCACTGAAGATACTGGCTTGGCTATTGGATGCAGCTTGCTTAAGCACGTTGTTAATACGTGTGTTACAAACCAAAAACACTGGAAATGTAAACTGCAGGAAGTCAATAGGAAATAGTGGAAAGAAGGCTGACACTGAACTACAAAAAAATGATCTGCAGCTACCACAAACATTGATTTATCACAACAGCAAATAAATCAACAATATGCCCCTTTGGGTGTCCTCACTGAATGCAGCATCTAAAAAAAAAAAAAAAAAAAAAAAAAAAAAAGCCACTTCCTACTCTAATAAGCAAAAATGTCAATGAATGTTTAATTCTAAAACCTGACCCTCCCACTGAATGGGCATGAAGCCCAGTCAGAGCTGTTCAGCTGAGCCAGGCTCATGGCTGCTGAGCACAACTGGCACACAGCAACTGAGTAACAGCCACTCAGCCCTGCCTCTGCAAGCCCCCCTCACACACCTGAGAGCCACTGGAGCAATGTGGGGGAAGCTGAGCATTAGAGTGACAAGCATGGTGCTCAGACAGGGAGACTGTAGAGACAAATCATCACCCGTACAGGAACTGGCAGCTCCTTTCATTGCTTCTTGAACCTCATCATTGCGTTCTTCAGCTTCTTCATCCAGCCTGATGCTGCCTTTATACTGCCCTGGGGCCTTTTCCTTCTCTCAGTTGTAGCCAGCCAAATGTCTGCCAGAAAAGCTATCAGTGAGAGCTGCTGCTCTCTGCACCTGATATGAATGATTAATAGTTTCAGACATCATCTACCTCAGGGTTGGAAATCCAACTAAAGTTCTAAATAACCTACTAAGCATGCACTTCTTTCATGCTATGTCTGTGCTTCAGATTCCACCTCAGAGCAAAAATGACTGCCCTGTGATTCAGCAATTCCACTGCAATTTTTTGCACTTTGAAAGAAATTACACCATATTGTGTTTTATTGGTGTTTCTTACAGTTCAGTAAGCATCCAACAAAACTCCTCCCATCAATGGTGGGGTGCTCCTAAGCAGCTGGTGACTTGATTAGTCACCTGATTAGAGGGTGAGACTTAAAATAGATCTTTCCAATTATACTGCTAACTCAAGTATGTCCTGATTTTTTTTTCCTGCCCTTTCAATATATGTAATCATACTTCTTCATCCCTTACAAGAGACTTTAAAATCTACCTACAAAGAGATGTATGTTAATACTAAATAATATTTAAACTGCAGTATATTCATCTTCTATTCTGAAATAAAGCGTACATAGTGTATTCTCATTGCATTTTCATTGTTACTGCTGCAACGATCTCTCACAGATGTTCAGGCTATTGCCCTGTTCTACAAGTCTTCCATTTATTTTTTTGTTTAATCACGGTGAGGGTGCATGTAGATTCATCTCAAAACTGAATAATGGAATAAAGCACAGATCACGCCATAGAAAATTAGTAACGATATTCTACTGATGGCTGATATTGCCCAATCCAATTAATCTGCGTTATGAAATCCCCTTACTTGGGAAAAGTTCCATACTATTTCATAATAGATGAGTCCATTTCTGTGAGACAATCTCACCATGTAAAGTCAGTGCATGACTATTGATTTGAGATGTTTTGGTGACGTTCTACTCAGAAAACCCACTCAGGGTTCCCCCCATCACAAGTCTAGGTATTTCCATCTCTCATGGCCTCACGGTTTGACATGAAAACAAAGCCGACCTTCTAAGTCTTCTCAAGCAAAAGCATTGTTCTTCCCTAAAGAAAAATGTGTTTTCCATTCTGCTGACAGTCAGTACTTCAAATCACATGTTTTCTTGAGATAACATGCTCTACTATGCTGACTACATTGAAAGATTACAGTTAATCCTTAAAAACAGAAGTGCACCTTAGTATGATTACTGTACTCACATGTAGCACGGAAAGAGCCACATTAAGGAAAAATGCACACAGATCAGTGGATATAGTAGATGAAGCATGAGAACAGCAGCTATATTCCTCTCCATTCCTGTTCTAGCTCTTACAGTCATTGTCTTCCTTCAGGCAAATCACTTGAAATTCCTTGGATGCTTGTACTTTATCTATGAAATAATAAAAATACTTAACCGTCTAAAGCTTTTGCGTTAAATTGAAGGCTATGAGAGCCATTATGCCTGAATTCAAAGGAGATGAAAGCCATTCATAACTACAGGCGTTTGATCCAAATGCTGCCTAGTTGCTGCCTAGTGGCAACCAGATGAAAATCACTGGAAATTCACTAATAGCCTTACAGAATCTTTTGTGACTGTATAAATTGACAGAATAACACCAGACCCGAAGTGCTCAGCTAATTAAGCAAGTTTACTGAACTAAGATTATAAATTGATAAGCTGCAATTGGCATGTGTGTGTACCAGATAAGAGTTCAACATTTCTGAAGTTTCAGTGCAGTAGCTGGGACTTCACATTCCTCCACGTACTAGATCCCTCGCTGTAGCATCCCCAATTTCTCAGACACCGCCTGACTTTTAATATCCCATTTCAAGAGGCAGAGTTGTGCATTCATGACTGATGTAAAACTACAGATAGGCTGAATAGGCAGCTGCAGAGATGGGATTCTTGCTGCACCGCAGTCAGAGAAAGGATCAGATAACACACTGACACATAAATGGCTTGCAGACTGAAGAACTATGGGCTAGATCCCACTGTATAACTAAAATAAAATGCAGCAATATTCAAAGAGCTTTCCTTGTTCAAACTAGCATAAGGTCTATATACTTTGGTTTTTAAAAGTTCACCATTCTTTGTGATAAAAGCTGAAGTTCCATATTATAATAAAAGCTTTAAAATGGAAAAGTGAAAACAGTATGTTTCTGCTCAAGTTTCATATCTGCCTACTTACTACTTAAAAATATCACTGAAGAATTCCAGGAGTGAATGTATAAATTGTATTTTTCCTATAATCTATGTTACATTTACAGTTGAAAGCAATAAAATCAACAAGGAAAGCCTGTGCTGTATGGATTTCCCTAGAAATAACGATGCAAAATTCAGACTCTCTTCTAATGCAGCTTAAATTAAATATATGTATATCTGAACAGATATTACATAAATTTAACAACTGCACGGTAGAAGTCTTCAACTGCAACCCACTACTGCCTAAAATTCTATGAAAAACATATGTATTTCAATAAAAATAACTGGCATTATGCTACTGTGCAATGAAATCTCAGTGTAAGTCATACTTAATTATACATTTAGG
Source organism: Lagopus muta (assembly GCF_023343835.1). Lineage (NCBI taxonomy): Eukaryota > Metazoa > Chordata > Aves > Galliformes > Phasianidae > Lagopus > Lagopus muta. The sequence continues at coordinate 2,046,139 of NC_064438.1, read as the reverse complement.
GAAAAGTGAATATTTAACCCACATCTCAGGTTAACTCAAGAGAACAAAGCAAAAAAAAACACCCTTATTCTCTACCAATTAAAGGATACATCCAAATTAAAAATGTCCTGACCATGGATGATTACTCAAGGGTAAAATAGCATGCTGCAATGCTTTAGGCCCAGTCATGACATCACCCTAAGTTCGGGTTGGTGTCTCAGAAGCTGAGCACTGATCCCCCATTTACATCCAAGTTTCACAACTCTGAATTGTTAAATACAGATTGACCAAAACAGTGACTGGCACGTGGTTTTAATGGTGAAATTTGATCCTGACACCAATGGCATTTTTTGCTATTTCTACAAAGAACTTTGTATTTTTATTTTATTAGCAAGTGCCTCATTATTTATGTGATTATAAATTAGATTTCATTGTTCTTTATATATAGCACAGTGGCTAATTGGTTTTTCTTGCCCCAAGGAGATTAGGAAAATCCTCTTATTACCTATGTTCATGATAATTTTATTGACTCATGTAGGGAAATAAATACTTTTAACTCATGTGGAACATGTGGGCAAGTTCATCGTGCCTTAATCAAATTAAATTTTGAGTAAAGCTTCTGAAGAATGGAAGCCAGCAGGAATAGACCAGTTCAGAGAAAAGTGCATCCCTTTGCAACACAGGAGATCCAACAATCCTAATGTTTTCTTCCAGTATAAAAACCCGTTACTTTATTGATGCGATTACAGAATTTCTGCATTGTACCTGAGAGTCAGTATGCTTTTACCACTTCTAATCGATGATTTAAGAGAACAAAAGTCATTTCCTTGTCCTCAAATTTAATTCATGTTCTCTGCATCATTCATTCTCATTAGTAAGACGTTCTAAGATCAGTACTTGTGCTCATCTTCCTTATTTGGAGAGGTTTGAGATTACTTCCTGTCCTTCTAGAGCCCACAAGGGTGACTGGAATGTAAATCATAGTATAGATGAATCATGTTAATAAAGACAGGGATTCACACATGCACAACAGAGGGACCCTGCAAGAATGTCAAGATAGCATCCATAATGATATGGAACAAGAAATAGCCAAATATTTTGGTTCTGCTCTTGATGGGAAAAAAAAAAAAAAAGTGCTAGAAAACTCTTTCTTCTACATCTTTACTAACTCCCAATACTATCCCTTATCATTCCCTTAAGCTTTTATGCAAACATACCCCAGTTCTTTCCTCTCATTTGAAGCATTTGTGTCAGCAATTCAGATTAAGTTGAAATATAAACAACAACAACAACAACAAAAAAACCTACATGAAGAGAGTGAAAAGACAGCAATTAGAGTGTTACACTGGAAAGATGTGAGAAGGCAATTAGGAAAAACAAAAGCACAAGAAAAAGTTAGTGATGAGGGGGTAAAAATAATATTAAGTTTAGAAAAAGAGTGGTGAACAGTACATGTATGTCACTGGTTGCCAGATTTTCTATGCACCTCTATTCCTACTGGATTGTGTAGGTCACATGTCCCTTCTAAGTAAAATCTTTTACATGTTGTTTTCACACCTAATCACTTTCTAGATCACTTCCTAGATCCAAATATGGAGAAAGCTTTGCCAACTACAACTATTTTTGCAAATCTTCTGAAGATGAAAGTAGCTTGAGAGGTCGGAGAGTCATAGGATCTGCTCATTCTTATTGAGAATACCAATAACATAGTAGTCATTCAATTTTCTCAAAATACAGAATTGGTTGGTTGTTCTGCAATGACAGCTGGTACAATGGAGTGCTTTTAACATATCCAAAGAAGCACACGTATACACACACATACTAACTTCAAAGATCTGATCCAAAACTCACTGAAGTCGGTAGGAGATTTCTATTTATTCCAATAGGCTTTGAATCAGGGCAGCATTATTGGATTTCCTGCATTTCCATTTTATTGCAGCGCTGGATGGATTTTAATGCCTTACAAAAAAGGTCACCCCACCTACTGCAGGAAGCTCCAAATTAAGTGGAGATGGACCTGAAGATTTAAAAAGACTTGGCCTCAAATCACGGTGTGCTTCACTGAGTTTGAATCATATTGTAAAGAGAACAAAGATGGAATGAGGTATAACATACCAAACAATGTAATTTTGAACAGCAATGGAAAAAGAGAACATACTAAAAAAAGCACATCCAGTAATATACAGTACATCTGACCCTACTTAACTGAGTTTCTTAAATAGCTTTTCAACTTTATATTCTTGGATAACCCCAGGAAACTGTGTTTTGTGAGTTCAACTCACATGCCCATTGATGCTTAATCTGGGCAGGCACATAGCATAATTCTGAGACTGGTTTGTCATACAGAACAGACAGCAAGCAAACAGCAGTTCTCTCAATTTGCAGAAACTCTTACTATAATCAGCAACAATCACAACAGGATTATAATTCTTGATTTGAATAACCTTCCGTAGTATAACTAGCCATGGTAGAGAAATAAAGTTCTGCATCCAAATTATCACCTTCATCTAGTATAGGTTCTCACTTAGCATTCTCTTTCCTACTCCATCAAATGCTAATGAGAATATACAACCGTGTTCATGTGCTTTAGATCAGCTATTGTTAACTAGAGACATCATTAGGGCTGCCTTCTCATGTGGAGGAATGGTATACATACAGCCAGAAAAGCAAAGTTCTTTCACTCCAAATGGAAGATTCTTGCTTACAAAAAAACCTCTCTTCTTTTGTCACTCCCATGTGCTCCTTTGAAACTATCATCTGAGTAATCTAATTGCTTATAGACTATGCACTATTTGGGGCCTCCAAGCCTCTCTTACAGAAGGTAAGAGATGTTACATGTAACTGTGTGAATGGTGTCTGTATTTGCAATGCCAAGTACTCATGAATCAGGAGAGAAACATCTGATTGCTCAGATTTTAAGTGTTTATGCCAGACAATGCCAGGAAAAAAAGCAACAGAATTAAGGACAGCTGCAATACTGAATACAGAAAGCTGTGGAAAAAAATCTGATAAGTGCAGCAAGGACAGACCATTTTCTTCAAGTAAAAATAACAAAAAAGTGTACTTGTATATCTTAAGCACACATGGACATAAGGGAGAATCATCGTGGATGAGCAAATGGGACTTTGGAAACAGAAGCTGATTGGATTGATAATTCCCAAAGTCCACTTGTGGCACCCAGTGTGAGTGCAAATCCATGAATTACCCCTACTACCATGTGAGTAATAAGATGCACTGCTGAAGGGGCAATACAAGCTCATCGTTCTACCTGCTTTCAGGATCTGTATTATGATATCTCCCATGCTTTGGGGCAGAAGTCCTGCGTCCTCCTTGAGGTGACTTGCTTTTATCAGACTTCTTACATTTAAGGTCTATGACAATAATCTGCCTTCCTGTGCTCTCCTGAAAACTCACAAGCAGCTATTCCTCAAAGGCCAGCTCTGACGGACTTCTCTATAAATGCATCTTCCATTTAAATAACTCTACCTTTTGATATACAACTCTGAAATGGCAATTCAGAAAACTTCTCCTGAGAATGCTACATTTTTCTGCTACCTACTTTCAAGCTGCACTTTTTATTTTCCTTTTGTGCAAAGAAAAATGAATAAACTATACACCACTGTGCCAGCGAAACAGCCTGCATTTATCACAATTTGCCTTATCTGTACTACAGATTTTCTGGCCATTTTACTACGCTATATGCAACAGAGAGAAATCAAGCTTCTCAGTGTTACACAAAAGGATTATTACGATGGCACTCCATGCTTCCATTCAGATTACTAATTTTGTATTTCATACAGTTGATTTGTAAAACCAAGCCTCTTCCACTGTTTAAGTAACATGAGTATTATTAGTATTTATTTTTTTTTTTTAAGAACTATAGGAGAAAGGTCTAGGAAGAGAAAAACAATGCAAAAATACTGAGCACTGCTTCCTGCAGATAGGTTTATTTTTGAAGAGCTCTGCTGGTGGTTTTCCACAAAATAAGATGATACATGAATAATTTCAACTGGAGTAGAACTACCAGAATAAAGTCACAGTTGTATTCCTCTTTTGCACCTAAACAGATTGTCAGATTCCTTGGGCAAAAAAGACATCATTAACAGAAAAAAGAGGAGAGGTGAATTAAGTAGCATACAAAGTAGAGAAAATGAAGAGCATGTACAGTAACATTAGAGCACCAAAACTTGTGTTGTACTGACAGACTAGAAAGCAAAATTTTAGACAATACCAGACTCAAATTATAATCTGAGATACAACATTTTCTATTTGGCATAGTTCAATTCAGTTCAAATCTTTACTAAATTCACTAGATAACAAACATGCCTTATCCCAGTGAAGTCAGTAGCAAAAGTCATGTGCCACTTGCCCAGCAGGATTTTGCACTCCATTAATGATAATGAAACCCTGTCATCCGTCCTAAAGATTTGATCTTACAGTTGCTTTCAGTTTTATGATGAACAGATTAATTCAGTTTTAACAATCAGAAATACGCACTCACTCTAAAATTCACATTACATAGTTCACTTATTACTTTCCTCTTCTTTCTTAAATTTCATCACTCAATATTATTATTGTGGATTTTTTTTTCTTCAGCCCATTTTTTTCTTCCTGTTCTGTATCACTCCAAATAGTTGTTAAGAAATCTTATTAACTAAATATAGGTTTAAAATAATTCCCAAGCAAAATAGAAGCTACAAATCCAATTGTTTATTACATTGCACATCTGCTAATAGAGAACACGAGAAAATAAAAAGTTGGTTTAAGATTCTCTTGGCTTGGTTGAGGTTTTGGTCTGACTGCTTATTGTCTAAGTTTCTGAAAGTATGTTTGATAAGAAACGTGGCCAGAACATACCCAGTTTCTACTCCCTGCTCTGCAGCAAGCTTACACTGTGACCTTGGAAACATCATGCAGTTTTTCCATTATTCTCTTTGTATGACACACATTGTCTCTTGTTGTGATGGATTTGCAGCTGTCCTGTAATAATGTATGAATACTTCACATTGACCTGCTACTGGAAAGATGAATGTCTCAAATTCAGTAAGGTTCCATCTGGAGAAGCAGGAAGAAATTGACTGCTTCAAGACAGGCATCTCTATACACAGCACTGTTAAGAAACAAAATCAAAACTTTCAGCTGTAAGCCGATAAAATTGGGCTTGAGTAATATAGGAATCTGCAGAGAGAAGATACCAAAGTCTTGACACACATTTGGAACTGGTTACTTTTCTAGAAGTAGGTCTTTCTGGGAATTAGATTCAGATACAGAATCCTAATTAGACTGTTAATAAAGCTCACCTACCAAAGATGTTATCTATCCATGCTAAGATTTCTGGTCAGGTAGGCCTGTTCACAAAGACTTTTCCAAGTCTTTTCTACCTGAAAGCTTTGTTTCTAGTGTTAAAAGAAACATTACTTTGACAAACAAAGTCCCTTGCCACAGTTTTTAGAACTTCCTAAGCCTGCACAGTGCCAAAATTTTAAGTGCTCTAGCAGTCTAGTCAAGAGATGATCATAAAGTAGTGTATTTTTATGGATAAGAAATTATCTAGAAGAAAATTTGTCCATTGCTGAGTTGAGGTGTTCAAGAACATCTGACCTTCAAGGTAAAAAATAAAAAGCACACTGGAAAAAGACACACTGTACATTTTAAAGTGTGGGGGATAATGGCCAGCCGTTGGAATTGTTGCTGTAAAAAGTTAACAGAAACCACTTGGACACAATTGGAGGAAAAAATGGAATCAATGCAACTCAAGGTGGTTACCTTTAGATCTCCATGAGGAATAAATGCCTTAGGACTGAAGTGTTATGGTTACTTCTGTGCCCAGTATTGTTTGATGTTTTCATAAACTCTTTCCATGGTTCCATACAGTAAATACAAAGCAGCTCACTTGGAATTCACAATGGGCAAAAAATGAAAAATAAGTGGAATGGAGAAAGTATGCCATTCTTTTATCTGCCCACAGCATCGATAACTACAGGTGCTAGATTCAGTTTGATCTTGTAGCAAAGTCTGAACTGGAATCTCAGACTTGATCTAACAGTAAGAAAACAGTGACCTTTCACTCCTAGCAGCGAAAAAAATATTCAGAGTTCAGGAAGGTAGTTTCTATGATGTGTCTCTACCTAGCCTCTAGATAACAACATACTTTCGAGTCAATTATGTTTTTTTCCTCTACCATTTTTTAGAAAGAATGCTTTCCACACAGAAGACCCCATGTAATTCTGAGACCTTTGGGTATTACAATTACACAAAGGTCAGACTATGAAGGATACACAGTCCCTAAACCTAATGTATGTACACCACAAAATTGAAAAGTAAACACACAATCAAGAAAACATGCTTTCCTCTAGAGGATTTCATTCAAGTCTTCTTTTATTTCAATCATGTGGCTTAGTTGTTTTTGTTATAGGTTTTTACATTTTTTTCCTCTCCAAAAACTCTAATATATATTAAGCCATAACTTTTTCATGCAGCACAGAATTTAAGCATTAGGGAAAACATTTTCAACCAGTGCCACTGAAGTAAAACCAATGTCTCAGAATCTCACAAAGAAAAATCAGTAATACAGAAGCTGACAACAGCACTAAGAATGAACTAAGACCACTGTGGTAAAACTGACCAGTCATTGGTACAGGATTTCACAAAAGCAATTCACTGATTTGTGGTAGAGGAACCTAGCTCCCATATATTGTACAGTTTGCCAAAAAGCCTTACAGGTAAGGAAGAGCATCTTACTAGCACCAACACCACTCATCTCCCGGTGTAGTACCACGTCATAATTCAGAAGACAGGACACAAAACTACTCATCTCTTTGTCCATCCAGCATCATGCACAATTTTAAGGATAGGAGGCAACTGATACAGTTGCCTTTAACTAGTTTTGGGTCGCCCAAGAAAGTTAGTAGTCACAATTTAGTAATAAAGAAGGAATAGCTTACCCTTTTCTGAGGATCAGGGCTCACTGGAAATTCCCAAAGAAGGCCACCTGCAAGTAGAGATGTTTCCCTTTCAGCAGCCAGCCCTTAAATGAGGTTAGGGGGTTGCACAGATGAACTGCTAGCACCTGTGTTCCCAGGCCTGGCCCTGGCCCTACCCCTTCCCCAAGTGCTCAATCTAGTTCAGGCTATGACCTAACACTCCCATACAACTATAGCAAGTTGTATTGCAACTGAATGTCATTTTCTCAGCCTCCCACTTTGAAACAAAGGGAATCACAAGAACCAGTGTTGTTATTACAAGTTACCTCTTATGATACAAACTAGATATCTTACATCCATTAAAGGAAATTAAAAAGTTAAGAAAAAAATGAAAGTACTCCAATTTCCCTACTGAGTTATGGGAAATTCAAGTGTGAACAAAGAATTGAAAATCATCCCAAGAATTATTTTGAGTCTTAAAAAGCACACCAAGAATAAGAACAACAAATTTCAGTAAACTTTAAAAGTTATTTTATGATTAAAAAGAAAACTCAACTTGCTATAGAACTAGTATAGGGCGGTTGGAGGGAAAGTATGTTACTTCAATCCATAGCTATAAATCTTGGTTTTTTTTTCCAGCTTGTATCACACCACATATACAACCCAAAAGAAATATATGCCTTTGCTTGACTAATAATTCATACATTTGAGTTCAAGTCTAAATAATAGCCATAAATATAAAAAACATTCATCATCCTGACCTACAGCCAACCTTCTACCCACAAAGAGATGCTTTAGAACTGATAAGTGCTGCATAATTTTACTTCTCCCAGCAGAAACCAAACATTCACTCTGGACATATTTTCACTGCAACATTTTATTTAGTTAACAGTTGAAGAATCAGCTCTACTAAGATTAAATGAAACAGTGTATTAACTATCAAGTGGATGTGAATCTAGATTAGAAGATTTTTCTTAGAGGGAGAGGCATACATAAGCAATTCAAGCACTTCAAGGAAACTTCTTGATTAGCCACACTACTTCTTTACTTTCACTCAGCCACAACTAGCATTACTCACTAAATGCAGACGTCCAGAATTTCATTTCTTTATCAACCACATCAGGTTGCCATGCTGATCTTATTAAGATTTTCAAGATCTTTGCAGCACATAATGTATGGTTTTTCAGAGCATGCAAAAGCCACATCAGTCACAACATAAGTATCTTAAGAGCAAATCGCATGTACCTAACATCCATACAAAGCTGCTGACAAACTACTTGCAAGAACTGTAATAAATCCATTCAGTCTTCAACCTGTCCTAAAAAAATCCTGTCTTCAGTATACTATGTTTGTGCAAGTCCTTGAAGGTGCATCTTTCACAGGCAACTATTTTCTATATACTTCAGAATTCCTGCAATTCCTCAGGCTTCATAGAGACAAAATAAATCTATTTTTCCATTTATCCCATTAGCAACCTTCCTCTATGAACTCAGATAATCATTCTTGTCATGAATTTCTTCATTCTGCATAAACAGCAATTCGTACAGGATTCTATACTAACAAAGTTGCAGCCATTTAACTATATCTACAAGTTGTAATTCATGAACAGTAGTCCATTAATTTCTTGTGTGTATCACAGAATTGAGTCAGGGAATCACTTAGGCTGGGAAAGATGCATAAGATTATCAAATCAAACCATCACCTGACACTACCAAGGCCACCACTAACCCACGTCCCCAAGTCATATTCACACATCTCAAATATCTATGAAGATGGTTACCACACCACCTCAACAGTCTGAGTAGCTACACATCTAATCCAAACCTGTCCTGGCATAACTTGAGGTCCCTATCTCATCTCTTATCTCTTGACACTACAGAAGAGAGACTGACACCTACATTGCTGCAATTTCCTTTCAAGTAGTTTCAGACACCAAAGCAGGCTCCCCTCTCCCTCACGTTCTCCATGCTGAACAGCCCAAATTCCCTCAGCAGCTCCTCAGTTACATTTAACTCTCCATCCATTGTTTGGGCAATCTAAGAATTCCAGCTGAACCAATATGCAACTGACTGTCAGAAGCTTCTTCATTGAAAACAGAAACACTGTTAAACCTTTACATATTATTTTTAACTCTTTGAATGATAAAGCTATGGGAATAGTTGAAAAATGATGTATTCACTATTATCAAAGCTTTTTGAAGAGTACGATAAGTGCATTTTAGTCATTCAAGAACCACTATAAACCACGCAGCAATACAGTGGATTAATAGTCTGAGACTGCATAAATATTTAGAATAACGTAATGATAACAGTGTCTTGTAAATGCAGAAGAAAAGATTAGCATCACAGAATTAAATCTTGAGTGATAAAGTAACTGAAGTTGACAATCAAAGTTAACACAGCTGTATTCTGACCTCTTTGAAAATGAGCTACATTTAAAATAAATGGTTTAGTGAACAAGTGGGTGAAGAATCAAGTAAACTGTGTGCCGGGGATCTTGCCAAAAATCCCTTGTATTTAAACATAAGTTCAACAAAATACTTGGAAACAACAACTGGAACCTGTTTTAAGTGCAGAGTCTTACAACACTTTGTAATCCACTCTTGATTCATTCCAAAACATGACAGCAGACTAAACGTTGGCAGCTGAGAAAGCATTTCAGCATGCATAGTTACTATTACAACTCTGCTAACACCATCACTAGAACATGACTTGTCTTCCAACAAAAAGTAAAGAATACACTGAATAAAAAAATACAGTTCTTTAGCCATGTCTCATTGAAGTTCAGCCTTACTGATATCAGTGACTTCAGTCTTGGGTCATTAACTTCAATTAAGAAAATAAAACCAAATAGTCTTCTTTCCCGTGAATACATACAGCTATGAAGTGCTTGTTTACTGATATTTTGCACAATCAATCACTTTCAGGTTGTTCTAACTTTTATAAATACTATTGGACAAATACTAAATAGAAGTTATCACAGCAAAGTAAAAGTAGGTAAGGAAGTGTGAAAAAAAAAAAAAAATCGATTTTTAATTATTTCATGTATTTCATGTACTGGAACAAGCCAGTGCACTTCAAGTAATTTAAGTTCTATAGCAGCCTATAGCAAGTGATTGTAACTGTGAGCTATTATAAAGTCATAAGAGCAGGCTTTGGTAGCAGTTACTTCAGAACACTCAATGTGCCAGAGGAAACAATATATACACTGATAATAATTATCGTAAAAACTTTTATGTAATTCAAAGAAAATCTAAGATTGAATGCTTGACAGAATATGTTTTTGCTTTGAATAGACACGATCTCAGCCCTACCCTGCTGTGACCATTTTTCAAGTAAAGCGACATACTATCAAGCTCTCACTATGAGCCTCATAGCAGTAACTTCTTTTAGCCAATATTGTCATTTACATAATTCATGTGATGTAATGGACTTTCAGCCAAGTGGGAAAGTTCAATATCAATACCAACTCTAAACAAATTCAGTGAAGTGCCTGTTTATAACAGTAACAATCCAATGCTATTTGTTAAGAGCTGACAGGTTCTCAGCCTTTGATATCTTTTAACTTAAACATACATTTTTTTTGTCGATAGAAAAATGAAACTAGCTCAAACAAGAGTTAATGTGTTTCAGTATGTATGTAATGAGAGGATTCTATTTGAGATAACGGAAGAGATAGTGAGGTGAAACTACTTGAACTGCTGCTTATTATAAAGGACGTTCTTCATGGATAGGTGCTATCTCTCCTGAATGTCTGGAATTTATCTTCAGGATAAATTCTCTCCTGAAAAGAAATTTCAGCCTCCAAGCCCATACACGTTACCGTGCTTTACTCGTGAATCAACATCTCAATATTGCAAGGAGTTTTTCCTACATTCAGCGTGTGTATTATCACCTGGTTTTGAGATCACCTTAATTTAACGATGCCTCCTGCAGTGTATGTAAAGTAATGAAGACATTTAATGTCCCAAAGCACTTTTTGTTTGCTTTTACAGGCTTGGCGTATAAGACATTGTCATGAACAATCTGTAAAAATCAGTGTCCTTTAAAGGTTTACGTAATTATGCATAGCCTGGGGAGGGAAAAAAGAATTATGACAACTCCAGGTTTGCAGTAGTCTGTGGCCTCTATCATTCTGCTTTCTTCTGAAGTTTACAGAAAAAAAAATGATTAACTTAGGATAGAATGCTGCTTATTTAAAAGGCTCTTGAAACTGACAAGTTACTGAATTTAAATTCTTTGGTGCTTACTGATTTGTACTGCAAAGTCTCCACTGGTTTAACAAACTTTGAAATATCAAGATGAAATTAAGCAGCAGTAAAATGACCACAAAGCAATGGAGAATAGGCATCTGAACAGTATGTCAAGTGTATAAGATTCAGTGACATGCCATTAGACAATCTAGCAGTTTTTGCACCAAAAAGACAACATGGCAGAATTCCAAGGGGAACAAACTCCTAAATCTGATACCTTCAGCTGAGGAAATACTATAATCTTCTCCTTGGTCTTTTATCTCAAACTTGTAACACCATGTCAGCTATCACAATAGATAAAAGGCTAACAAAAAAAACTCATATAACCTCTCTCATATAACCTCTCTTTCCAAGGCTTACATCATGCAAGGCTTGGAATATTGGTAGTTGCTAGTCACCGATACTCTGGCTTGTACATGGAAGTAAATAAGAAGCTAGGGCAGCATTTCACTGCTGATGTAATACCTGTAAAGACTGCTGTTTATAAAAGGCAGCATTTTGAATCATTGAAGCAGAAGATTTTCCATAAACTTACTTTTGGAAGAGAGGAAAGAAAGTTTACTTTCACATACTTCTGCAGTTTGACTCCTCGTAATTTGAAACAGTAGGAGTACGTGTCATTATCTGCTCCAGTAAATCACACACGATCTGTACAAGTATAATAATACATTACCAGTTCATTATCATCTCAAGGTAACTGTGGGTGTGCATGGAGATCTGTTTTATGGCAACAGTTGTTTCTGCATTCAACGATGGCAGTGGCAGAATGGTTTGAAGAGTTTTCATTTTTCACTTAAATGCATAAGATTTGCATTTATTAGGAGGATACTGGGATCAATAAATGTTGGTTAAACCATCCTATTAGCCTGGCAGTTACTGTTAAGCATATGTTATGCATTACCGTCTTTCACCTGTAGAAAACTTTTGCAGATGTGTTACTGACCTAAAGCATTAAGCAAATCTAAAGATCTTCCACAATAGTATGCATTATACCTTGCCAATTTTTGCATGCATGCAACAATTTCAGATTTTTATTGTGGTATCAGTTGTTTTCCTTAGACTTTGTTCTAGACATTGGCTCAACTCATCCACCTCAGTAGCGACAAGAGTAAAAGCATTCTGCATTTGATGAAGAGCAAGAATTAAACCTGAATGGTTTCCTCATAAAGAGCAAAACTGAAGGGTTTCCTCTTTCACTGCTGCAGAACACCAAATGAAGGCCAGAATCCTTCCTAAGAGCAAAAGTTACTCCCCATTTCCCTAAGACACTTTACAGTGGAAGCTGGGCACATCACTATATCTTTTCTTCTGGAGAAAAAAAATAAAAATAAAAAAAAAAGAACTGAAAGAAGCACAAAGTGCACACTAATAGAACTACACGGGACTTCTGTTGGGTTCCAAGTTCATTGTAACAGACTAAGTTATACCTGAATCCAACTATGCAACTCTATTCCTGGGATTCAAGAATACAGGAATAGGCAACTATATTGATTGCAGTACATTTTCTCTAATTCTCTTGCAAACATCTATTTATTGGATTTATCTCATTTCCACAGCACTGAGACATTTTGTCTGATCTGACTTCGACCTTCAGAAAAAGTTTTGAAGTGTTTCGTGAATGTGGTAACATCTTTTCAGCAAAATTTCTGTATTGTAAACCAATAACTGAACAATTTACTGTATCCATTCTCACAAACTACATGACAAGATTTTGATGAATTCTTATTGCAGCCTCTGGTGATGAGGAATTCTGTTATTTGAGGTTGAAAGAGCATGAAAATGTACCTTCCCAATATGTTTTCTGCAGACCATGCCATAGTAGCTCACCCCTGACACAGTGGAAATAGTCTACAGAATGCAACAAATAAAACATGTCACAATATACCTCAGGTTTCCTCCCCCCCACCCCTCACCCCCGTTTCATAAGATTTAGATAGCATTGACACGCTTCAGAATCTACAAAACCTGACCAATTCCCCTGCTGCTTACCCCCTTTCTCTGCCTTAGCAGAGATGAATTTGCCTAGCATGCACCACATCACTTTGATCTCTTTTACCTGAATATAGTAAAACACACTTATACATCAATCAGAATACACACATCTAAGTCTGCTTCCTTCCAGCCTTTATTGTTCCTTGCTCAGTATTACTCTTGCACAATAAGAACTTCACCTAGCTTCCAATTAAGAAAACAACATTTTATTACCACTTTATCACAAGCAAAGTTTTTCTCTTCCAAAAGAGAAAGATTGGAGTATCAGAGTTGTTCTTTTTGTTTGGTACATTTTCCAAAACATACCTGTACTACAGAACATTATAACACTGAAAATGAGATTGTAAATACGCAGCTGCTCTCCTCAGGGTACAAAACTAAGAAGATTTTGTAGTGATAAATTATTCATTCAGGAAAAAAAAAGCTTGAGCACATCAAGTCAGGTTGTGCTTTCAATAGCTGTGGGATTTTGCAGACATCAGTAAGAAAGTGGCTCAAGAACATACTGTGAGATGCCCACAGCAACCACCAATAATACAGAAATCCCCAAATTATCAACACTTCAGCAATTTTCTAGGAAAATATGAAGGTATGTTGTTAAAAGAATGGGTAGGGTATTCGGGAAAATAACCAACAGCAAACAGAAATGAAGAAAGAGTTTGTAACTGTGTAATAAAAACAGATGTGCTGGTTAACATACATTCCCAGAACAAGAATGTGACCACAGATTATTAACATCAGGAGGTGACAGCATGTTGCGACGTGAATCAAAATGCCTATTATTCTTAAGAACACAACTGATTCTGTAAAATGTTAAGTGATGCGGACAGATCTAGCTGGAAAGATAGGGGGAAATACATGCAAACCTCAGAAATGTACACTTGAATAAATAATTACTCATGTTATTCTGAAGCTACTCAAGTTCAATCCCACAGGTAACTCTGAACTCAAATGGAAAGGAATGAGGGCAGAATTTGGCCACAGCCTTCAGTATAAGAAACTCAAGGCTGTGGAAATCTTGAGATCACCACAAGCTAGACATCTAGGCATGAATGTATAAAAACCATCTCTCAAAATATAACAGACAGTTCACCCTAAGCTGTTTAGTTTGGTTTTGTTCCAGTGAAGAGCCACAGTGACCAATTTCAGTCACGGTAACTAAAAGTTAGAAAGAAAACCTGACTGGAATTTTACCTTTGGAATCTCCCCAAACCCTGATTTAACAGAATGTCTAGGCACGCTATGAAGCCACAACGCTTTCTTTGGTCATCAGGAAGAACTGAACTGCAGGCTCAAGTATTCATATACCTTTCCACGAACACAGACAGTGCTCACAGTCACAGAAGAACAATTCTATCCATACCTGTGAGGTTTCAAAGCTCTCCATCTAAGGCAGCTGAGGGAAAAATATCTGTTTTTTCTTTTTGCTTGACTGACCAGCTTCTTAATTCTGTCACACCTTCAAAATGCCACTGTCTCCAATAACGTTATTCTGGGCTATACTCATACAATACTCAGGCCCAAAGGTTTTGGATAATATGTAAAGATAAAATACTAACCAAGGATAACAATCAGCACAGAAGAATATATTGTGTAATTCCCTCACGCAGCATCAAAGGAGAACTACTGTGGTCAGAATAGAAACCAATGTATTTCTCTAGGAATTGATGTGGAAATGTTTCTTATTAAGCCAGGATCCTCGAGGATCCATAAAATACATACCTCAAACTCTGTGGATAAGAATAAAAGGATTGTGCTTCTACTGTTTCTGACTCTGCAGAATCTGTCATCTCTTTTTCTGAAAAGAACGTAATCACATCACAGGGATTGCTACAGGTTGAATTCTGATTTTGAAACACAGACACAAATCCAGAGAAAGTCTATTGACTACTGCTGTGAAAAGAAATTATCTCTTAAAGGTCTATTTAAAAATACTAGGATGCTAAGAAGCCAAGAAAGGATAGCAGTAAATTTGCTTAAATCAAATAACTGGAACAAATGGAGTTAAGAATAAGGAATAGGCAGAATACACGTTAGAAAACATTCCTATTTATGAAAAACAGTTGATGCATTAGAAACTTGAAGCCTGTTGCAATGATTGGCACATCCATGCAGCACAAACTGGAGTTAGAAGCTCAATACGTGGCACAGTTATTAACAGAATTACTGTACAGACACAAAAAGGTTGATATAAATGACGACCCAGTTTGCCAGCATTCTAAAAATCAAGATCTGTTCCTCTATTCCTATCTTCTCTTGCATGCACGATTCTGAGAATATCTTTTTCTTAATCTTAGACAGCAGAAATTTTCCTCCTCAGCAGTATCACTGTCAGGAAGGTTTGCATAGCAGATATGTTTTCATGATTTTAGTACCCACATTCCACTCATTCATTTTTTATTAACTAAAAATGTGCTGAGTTACTTCAGAGACAAAAAAAAAAGCAGGCTATGGTACAAAATACAAACTAAGCCTCAGATTGCCCAATTGTTTGGACGTTGTGTTTCAGAAGAATTTGATGGAGCAGAGCTCCATATCTACACAAAATTAGTGATTAAACACTCAACTACTTAAGAGAATGTTTTACGGTTACAAGCATTATCCCAACAGAAGCATTAGAAAACATCCATCCATAATCATGATCTGACCATACATGGCTGAGTGGTGACAGGTCACAAAATTAAAATAAAAGCACGTTAATCCACATGCAGGAAAATACCAGAAGTTACCTTGAATGTAGCACTACTGTATAAAGAGTTACCTTCCACTTGAACAGAAAAAACATGTTCAAATTGTAAAATGTAATGTTCACACTGTCATTATTCAATTATCTAAGAGATCCAATAGAATTATGGTAGAAGCAGCACATTCACTGCCAAGGCAGCATATTTATTCGTACTTCCACAAGTATATGGCAGAATCACTCAGTGGTAAATTCTGCTTTCACTAGTATTAGAAATAAATAGAACATGTTATTTAATTAACAATATTTCATGATCTTCACAGTGCTTCATAAGATAAACACTCATAAGAATGCTTCTTATGCTTCTGAAGCACTGCAGATGAGAATTTTTTTTTATTGAAAGCAATTTTTCCTTGTTACAGTCGGAAAGATCAACATGGTGTAAAGACAATACAGGAGTGGAATGGCAAAAGGGACAAATGGGAAAGGAATGCTCACCTATCTCCAAAGATCTAGGCTCACAGGGAAAACTGCACGAGGAAGGGACTTCCAGCCAGAGACCCTCCCCTAGTGGCAATCAGCCCTTAAATGGGGTCTAAGAGAGGAGCAACCAGGCTGCACCTCTTCCAGTCACACAGCTGAATTGCCTTCACCCGTGCTCCCAGGGCTGTCTTGTCCTTTCCCCAGATGATCAATCAGTGCTTCAGGCCATGACTCAACAGTTACTACACACTCAATAACCCTATTACTTAGTAGCAGACTGATTAATACTTCCCTACTGAGACAGAAGAATTTTGTTTATTCCATTTGAAGTAGTCACTAAGTAATGCACATTATTAATAATGCTCCAGTCAAAACCTTATAATAGGAAACATATGGTCACATTCCTATTTTCAATCAAGGAAACAATTTTCTGTTCAGGAGTACAAAAAGTAACTTCAGAAGAAAAACTTAAGTCTGAAGTACCTAAAACTCAGTTTCCTTACCCTTGCACTGATTTATTTCCAAGGCTGTGTTAATACTTTGACATTTGTTTCTGATTTATCAATATGATTTTTGAAGAAATTGTAACTATTTATTAAAACTTAAATATTGAAATAAAGAAAAAAAAGAGAGACTTTTAAATCAAGCATGAGATGATTGTTTTCCAATTCAAGTGATGTTCTTAATTCTAGGCTCTTGACTTGAGAGGTACGTTGTATATATACTACACTGTCATTCTATTGAGTATAGCAACAAGAGATATTCCTCTTAAAGCCTACTGTTAGGCTGTGGACTGATAGATGAATAGATCCCTCAGAAACAGAGCCTGGATCTCCTCTTTTACTTTTACTGGTTGTGTTTTCTATCCTGATGAATTTACCTGCTGTTTACTTAAGTAAAGAACTAGATGTCCTAAATGTTCTGGGCATGTCAGAAAGACAATGCCTCCCAGATGGCAAAAAAAGCAAATAATCTGCTGACAGGCTGTTCTGAATACCTCCCAGGCAGCTACCGACTACCAGAATCTCAGAGGGAAATTCTCTGAATGATTTTATATAGAAAATTTATTTATGACAACAACAAAACCAGTCAAGAAACTGAATTAACGCACTGAAACAGTAGTTGCACAATTTAATTCCTGCCAATAGAGTGAAAGTTGATAAGATCCATCACGCAAACAGAATCCTGAGGCACAATCAAGTTTGAGTACAGGATTATGTTCAGTCCACTATTTGATTAAGTTAATCCTGATCTTTAGAGCTGGCTTCTTTCACAAAGTCATTCCAGACCAATGAGCCGCTGAGAAATAAAAAGCTTCTGAAAGTGGCAGTTACATACAGAACTGAACATTTTTCACTCAATGAAACCCATGGACTTCTTTGATTTATGCTTCCAACTGAACTGATTTGATTAAAGTTTTGTTCCATTTTCTTGTAATTAGTCAGGACAGCTTAAATTAATTATTAGCCTTACGTATGGAAGCAGTGTCAGGAAGTTCCCTGCAGGCATCATGCAAATATGATTTTTTTCTTTTTTTAAAGTCTGAACAATCTTTAGACTAACCTAAGTTACAATGCAAGATGAATTGAAATGCGTTATTGAATTAGCTTCACTAATAAAAATCTCAAAAACACGAGCTCAGTTGTAAACACAGCCATTTTAAAACCTCCACTCAGAAGTCCACCTAATGATGCTGGGTGTTATGTAGGAGGTTCACTTTCTGAGGCCATCAGCTCGAAGCAGCCTTCGTTCTCCTTATCGGAAGGACAGAGTCCACATCTGAACCCAGCTCAGGGACAGAAAGGCAAAAGCTTTCTGTTATCTAAACACAATCTAGTACACATCTAAATGTAAGTAAGTTCTGAGCTACTCAGTCAAATTCCATCTGTGTAAATTAAGGCAAAATCTAGTTTTAATTGAATATCTGTTGTCTACACTGCTAGAGTACATAGGCATTTCTCATGGACAAATGGACTGTTGAATGTTCTTGGCATAGTGTTCATGGTTAAAGCAGTTAAATATGCTGACCTAATTTGTCCTTGATGGTTACATCACTTTAAGACAACTAAGGACAAATCTCACTTCCAGCACTACTGTTTCAAGCTGTTCATAGCAAACACCAGTAGATAACAAGCACCATGCAGCACTGTCACAGTCAGCACTGTCTGAAGAAGAGTGGTACGCCTTGTTATAGACAAAATAAAAATTCATTTCCAAATTGCCAAATAACCAGTTCTGATAATAATTTAAGTCTCCTCTTTTGGTAAGAAAAACACACATAGTGGAATACCCTCTCCTTGTACACAAATGGAACATTTCTTTCTTCCTACCCACTCATAGTTGTTTTCCTTTTTTCTAACTAGCAAGTCACAGTCCAAAGCGCATTTAACTTCATAGCTGGTACCTGCTTTATACAGAATGATTTCACTTGCTGGCTACAGCAATTCTGTGTTGTAATACAATACAGCTGCTAAAGTACATGCCACAGTGTGCAATTTGCTTATTTTACCATAACAATGGCAGCCAGATAAATAATACGTCACAAAAAAAAACACAGCCTCCAAGAATCACTCTTAGATGAAGCTGCTAGAATTGGAGCAGTACATTAGTACACTCCAGAAGTTAGCTTACATGCCACACTTGCAAATCAGTGGGAAGAGGAAGCATAACAAGCTATTAAAATGTATTACTTCTAACAGAAGACGTTCTTGTACACATAGTTTCAAATACCCACTTTTTTACACATAGTTTCAAATATTTACTTTTACCTAGTATTGAGAGCTTGGTATTCCAGGCTGTGTAGTTTAAAAAAAGCTCACCCTGAAAGAACAGTCCCATTCATTTTTGAACCTTAGCTTACTTTCACACAGCTTCCTGTCTCCTAGATTTTGCTGAACAATGTATGACCAGCCATGCCTGAACTTGCTGCACAGCTCTGCTCAGGCTGTGCATCATTAAGAACAAATCCACTTACAGCCTGAAATACAAAGAAGTCTGTTTTACTGACACCATGACACTTACCACCTTCGCTCTCCTTCAAGGGAAGAATGACCCAGTGGCTCACATGCTCCACTGCTTTCAGATGCCACCAACATTTTTCTGAGATCCTCCCCAGCAGCAGAATGAAATTTTCACTCCCACACAGGCTTCAAGCAGCACTCTCACTGATTTCACACATAGGTAGTATTCCTAAGATGCTCACCTAGGAAGCACCCTTTCCCATGAAAAACCTGAAGCAGTCTTTGTAGAAGTTTTGCAAAGACTGTGCAAAACACGCACAGCACAGTACTGCCTTGCACCCTGCTAAGCTCCGAGTGTCTGTTCATGAAAGTAAGCTCTCGAGCTAACATTAGAGGGAAAAGATTGCTCCATGCGAGCATCACTGTGTAAGAAACATTTCCCCCAAGGCTTCCCTAGCAACAACAGTACCAGTATCTACACAGCAATTTTGATATGCACAGCAAGAAGCAAAACCTTGACTATATACATACTCCTCCCCCCCCCCCCACGTTCTACAGGGACATGTGGGATTATATCAATAACGTTGATACAGCTGGAGTTGTGAAATACATACAGTACTCCATGCAGGCTCCCAGACATTTCAGACACTAACAATGCAGGCCTAAAGGCACTCAGGCATAATTCTCAGAGAAGGTTGTTCAGATACAGAATGCTGTCCTAATTCCTCAGACTTCCACTTAGCAGAAAGAACTTACATTATAGCAATCAAAACAGCACATTACACATTGATATTTCTTTCACATATGACCCAAATCAGACTTCCCTGAAAAGTATCTCCCCATCTTACAAAGTCTCTTATTCACAGTTCAAAGGTTTTATTCTCACGCCGCACTTACCATCACATTTCACATTTATAAATCTGATTAAACTCCACTGTCTTTAGCAGAATTACTCCTAATACGTATTAGGAAATAAGTACATGACCCAGCAAAAACAGGGTACAGTATTTTACCTGCTCCTGTCTGTCAGATGAGCTATTGTAGCTGATGGCATGTACGCTCTCAGCTACCCCAAACACAAAATAAAATGGGCTCACTAAAACGTGGAAGATGGAACAACAGCTTATATATAACAAATATATACTGTGAAAACAAAAGTGGTATGTCAGCTCTTCTGTAGAAGCACAACTCAGCCCCTTGCAGTATTTACACAGATTTATTAGACGTACAAGCCCATAAAAGCCTTTACACAAGCACACATTGTGAATAAAAACTAGATAACTGCGAGTTAGACATAACCCCATCATTTGAGGTAGGAATGAGCAGGTCAGTAGCTCAAGCTGGAGTAGTTTTAATAAAGCAAACAGATTTCAGAGCTGAAACTGCTGATACTGTAGGCATCAGAATCCAGCATTATTGCACCTTCTAAACTACTCCTCTCAGGAAACCATTATCAGAAATCAATGGTATTAGGAAAATTAGCCTGAAAATCTGAAAGTGAAATTTTTTGAAAACAGAAAGTCTTATTAAAAAAATAAATAAATATCAAGTCAGAAGCCTACTGGCTTAAAGCTTTCTCTGTAGAAAGAAAGTCCCAACTGTTCTCCTCAGTTCTTGTTCTGATCCACCATACTTTCCCCTCTCCTGCCCCCCCTCCCCCGGTTCAAAGGGGGGCACAGTTGCACAACTGAAGTGCCCCAGTCTTCTGGCTGCAAACAATACAAAAATCAAGAAGAGCTGCCTAGCCAAGGAGAACTGCACGTAATGCTTTCCCACAATTCAGGTGAAGGAGGCACACATGTGCCATAGTGACAGTGACATAGCTCCAGAAGGCACTGTTACTGAATGGCTTCAGATGAAATGCTTGCCATGATGGTACTGCTGAGCTAGTGTTCTCATTTCATTCTTTCTTCAGCAGTTCCAAACATAAAAACACACGCTTCGCAGGAACAGTCAGTCTCATGACTCCCATAAAATGCTACTCGGTGTTTTAAAATGGATTCAAATCATTTGAGTAGCATGTGTGGTGTCATAAGGGTTCAGCATGGAACCAATGCAGCCCACCTGCAAGAATACTGGAAGCAGCATTTTTATAAGTTTAATTCTACATAACCAAAACACCTTAGTTTTAAATAAGCCATTACATTAGTCTTTTCTAAGGATACAAACATTAGAAATCAGGATCATGATGGAAGGCTCAAGTTCCGCTCGATTCTTCTGATACAAGCTTATTCAACTCCATTTAGATAAATTGAGTACCACCAGTTTACTGATAATTCAGGAGCTTGACCCTTAATTAAAAGAATGTCTTTAAGTGTCTGTTTATTTTTCTTAATTAAAAAATGTTATGCTATCTAGCACAACATTCCAGCTTGTGAGAACATCACTTCCTTGCACAAGAGGGTTGAAGTTCCCCCCATAAAGACAGACTGAGAACACTGAGATTCACAGCAGGTATGAAAACTCAGCTCCACAACACTGACAGAAACAAACTGAAAATTTTCAGTGTGGTAAATTGCACTGCAAACAGGCACAGAGCCAAAAGTCATGTATCCTTTAGAGACTGCTGTACAATACAGAAACATGAGAACAGTACGTTCATGATCATTCTAGCAAACTGGCTGAAACGCACTGTGTATGAAAATTAATAACTGCTACATCAAAAAAAGGCAACCAAGATTTTAGCCATTTTATAGCTCCCTGTCATATGCTGAACCACAGACAAGCCAAGAAAGATAGTTACTGGGATCAGTAGGCAGTTGTAAATAACAATCAGTGGAAAGCATCAGTTACGATGCAATTTAACACTGGCCTCAAGTCGATTTCAAAACCACAGATATTTATACATAGCTGGGTAAAAACATTGAAAACAGTCCAGCAGTCACAGAATGAAAAATCTGCTGCGTTTTCTGGAGGTAGTGTAGGATTCTTCAAAACCAAACGCACAACACATTTCAAAGCATCCAGAACCATTGCTGAAGTCTGCGTTTAGAAAATCTGGATAAACCTGACACAGATGGAGAACCCTTGTTTTCAGTCATACAGATGCAGTACCACTGCGAGGAGGGAACTGGTCCCTCAGTGCCACCTAACTGCACCTACAAGGGAGATGGTCTGGGAGCCAGAAGTAATGTAAATTGGCCAGTTTTGCTCTCAGCTAAATCCAGCTCACTGTGTTTTCACAGCATAAAAAAATCATCATGGCAAAGACTTCTTACAAACTAAGTCAAAGAGAAAGTATTGAAAAACCCAGTGTGAGATCTTTGAGGAAAATCAAGGGCACATACGGCTTGAAAGACTGCTTAAAAACTCAAATGAATACTGTTAGTGGTTTTGGTGGCACATTCTCCCAACTTCAGACTCAAACAACGGTAAAACAGCAAAGTGTTTATAGAGAGCGGGTGAAACAATTCATTCTCTAATACGCAATCATGCTTTTACCAAAGCATGCAGGAAACAGCATCAATCTCACAAAAAAAAAACCCTAAAGCACATAAAAAACAACAAAAAAAGAAAGTTTGGGAGGCAAGAGAGAGGAATAAACCACAGTAGGCAAGTTAAGGTGACAAACAACTGTAAAACTCTCTGTAAAACTAGAAGTCAAAGCAGAACACTGAATACTTTCCAGTTCTATAGCACACAGATCCTCCAGTGATGCAATTCTACTGCAGTTTGCTTAGTATTCACCAGAAGTTTTTCCTACATTTTTTTCTTGTTCTATTCTTACATATCACAGTCCTTTTTCTTTATATTCAAGTCAGTCTTTCAGCACTGCTCTCAGCCCCTTTCAGTTACTGAAGTATTTGTCCATCAATTTTATAAGGAGCTCAGAAGCTTATACAAGTAATCTCAAAAACCCTCTGTAAGTTTTATTGCAAACAGTCACATCTTATTTTACTCGTTGTACTACTTCACCAACCTTCTAACCAACAATTGAGTATTTTCCTCTTTTTGTTTAAACTAAAGATTTATCTTTGAAGCCCTTCAGCACATTGTTGTTTTTACTGCCACACATGGGATCCGAAAGAATGCAAAGCAGAGCTTGCCTAAGCTTTTACTGAGTTGGCAAGAAAAAATTCCTTTTAGAGGAATATTTTAAGTATGACAATTCTGTGCTCTTTGTAGTGTTACTGTCTACAAGTGTGAGGCTCTAAACATTCCTATGAATACAAGACGTTTGGCTGAATTACTAGGGTATCTTTAAAGCATCTCTGATCCTCAAACCTAGATGAAACTTCTACAGTGCAATCTGTCCTTGATGCTGCTATGATGACTGCTTTCTCTGGCTGACACAGCATCTACAACAGTGACCTTGAGTGCTTATAATCCATCTCAATTTATACCAGTCCTTTCGTAGAGCTCCAAGACATGCAAGCGCCTGCTGCACTGCAAAACAGCCCTGCTAAATACAGATGGGCAATTTTTTGTGTTAAATAACTCACAATATTATTGAAAGCAGTGGGAACTGCACAAGTAGCTGCCAGCATAGTTAAAAACACAACTATTAAGGAAAATGAAGAAAGCAACATTAACATATTCAAACACAAAGACCTACTGTTCCACCAACTGATTGCAGTACGTCAGCAATGGAAACGCAGCAAGTAGGAGAAAGCACAGCCTGAGCTTTCCTTGAGAACTCAATAATCACAGAAAAAAAATGTGACTGATTCTCCACAATTTCCTGACAACATCCTTCCCCACAAGGATTAGATCTCACCATTATGGCCTTGCTCTGGGAAATGACTGACAGAGCTCAACAATATTTCAAATAGACAAACTATGTGCATTTAATACAGCCCATTAGCTGCAGTTGATTAAATAGCATTTCTTGTAAACGTAGAGGCTATTGTCTTTAAACCTATTACCAGAAGATAACATGGTTTAGTCAAATAAAACACTTATTTCCAATTAACTTCTGTTGCTTAAGCCAGATGACAAATAATCTAAGGCAGGCACATCACCTTTCTTCCTCATAACAAACTTACAATAACGGTATCTTAAGCAAATCAAGAACAACCAAGAGCCATAGCACTCTAACGCTGTTTTGAACTGTTCTATGTCACCTCCGTTTCCAATTCATACACATTCCAGAGTAAAGATGCATCACCAGCTGACCACAAGGACTTACTCATCTATCACGCATACACATTGCTCTCACATACTCAATAAACAACATTTTGCAGGAAGCTCACAAGAGTTTCTGGCTGCCTTGTTTCTGAGGTCACCCTTCTTCACACTTTCAGCATCCACCACCCACCTCTCCCTGCATTTTCTGAATGACTGAAGAACTCAGCATTCTGCTTCGGAAGTCAGTGAAAGGTTTTTCTGCAACATTACAGCAGTGTGAAGAAAATCACTCTCTGTAACCCAGCAAGCCATAAAGCAAAGGACTGCTGTTACCAGAGGATGCACATTACAGAGCAGATAGTGGTCAATGCTCACTAGTCTACAAGTGGGCAAAAAAGCAAACCAAACTGTTGCAGAAGAGAACTGAATAAAGCAATAGAGCATTAAAAAGTGATGGAAGACAAACTACAGTCCACACTTCTTAACACAAATTAATGTTAACATGTGGATCGTTATTGTTTAATAAAAAGTACTCTAAACTGGAGCTCCTGGCTATAAGTCATCTCTGTGATGCATGAATACACACAGTATCATACAAAATACAGTTAAATATGTAATTTACATCTACAAACTAAACCTACTTCCAGCATTGAAAACTGAAGGACTGCTTTCTTTAAGGGAGAAAACCTTCCAGAGAGTCAAGGAACAGAAAGCCACACTTATGACTAAGAAGTTCCTTACTACAAAAAAATATTTGTCATCATAACTGTCAACCTGTTATTGCTCTAGCAATTATGACACGATAATAACTAAATATTTCAGTTAAGTCAGAATAAATATTGGATTCATAAGCAAGTGGTCGATTACTAGAGGAATGCTTCCAGTATGAACAACAGACCAAAGAAATTTACTCCAGTCAACACAGAGGTGGGGATACTTCCCAATAGCTATCCTTAATTAACAACCTTTAATCAAAGATCGCATTTACACTATCTACACTTCCTGTGACCAAGCCTTACTCAAAAATCTATACCTTGTCTGGGAATCTGTTCACAGAGAAATCAGTAGCCAAGTCATAAAATGTGGACATTTAATTGTACATAGAATCATAAGGTTGGAAAGGACCTACAAGATCATCCAGTCCAACCATCCTCCCATCACCACTGCTACCACAAGCACTAAACCAGATCTTGCAGCTCCTCATCCAGACCTCTTGAGCACTGCCAGGGACGGCGACTCCACCACCTCCCTGTGCAGCCATTCCAGTGCCTGACCACTCTGAGAGAAAAAGTTCTTCCTTATGTCTAACCTAAACCTACTCTGGTACAATTTGCAGCCATTGCCTCAGGTCCTCGTTGCCTGGGAGAAGAGGCCAAACCCCTCCTCACCACGATCTCCCTTCAGGAAGTTGTAGAGTTCAATGAGGTCTCCTCTGAGCCTCCTCTTCTCTAGACTGAACAATCCCAGCTCCCTCAGCCACTCCTCCAGATCCCTCACCAGTTTCGTTGCCCTTATCTGGACACATTCCAATGTCCTTCTCATACTGGGGGCCCAAAACTGAACACAGTACCCGAGGTGCAGCCTCACCAATGCTGAGTACAAAGTAAGACATAATGTAATTGCAAATGCTTGGGATGACCAATGGCTTCTCCCATTTTCTCACACGAAACCCAGTGAAACTACATGTTAGCTACATTTCCATTGATAATATAGCGATGCCAATCAACTATTTTTCACTCCTTTTAAATGTGAAAAACTTCCAAAGTAAACAAATCAAAGATTATGATCAGTGCCCATGAAATTCAACAACTGGTCATTTAGCAAAGTACATTAGAAGTACATAATAATGACACACAAAGGAATGTCAATACACAAGTCAGAAGGAAATTAGGATACGTGCTAAAGGATGGTGTTTTGTCATGTGTGTGAACCGACCTACTGAAGGAAACAAAGGCTGTTACTAACATAATGATTAAAGATGCTTCTAATTATTATAGAACCCTTGATTACCACCATAAAATAATCAGCATTTTCATTCCCATTGCAGATTCAGAGAAGGTGGCACAAATTGTGTTAAAATCTATTATTTGTATTGGGTTTCTATATTAAGGCAGCAATTGCTTTCTTTTGGGACTGATTTCAAGATTTAAATTATTATAACTAGATAGGCATCAACATCAGACTGTATTATTCTGGACAATATTTCTTCTGTAGTATTTATTCTGGACAGAAATTTCACAGTACTAGGCAAAATAATTTGGTAAATTTAAAACCTACCCATAATAATAAACAAAATATTTAAGCCATCTTGTACCATCAGTTCCCAAGCAGAACATATTAGTGACTGATAACACTAATCAGCCTGCACTAAAGCTCAATATTGCCTTTCATAGTCAGAATGATATTGTCATTTTAGACTAAGCATTTAAGGTGACAGATTAAAAATTTTGCAACATTGAAATATTCAAAACTACTTGGAAATCTTTCTCCCCTCTTTCCTTTACAGAGGTCATTTTTTGTGTTTTTCTGGTTTTTCATCATAGAAAGAGTGCCAGAAGAAGAGCTGACTAGAAACAGAAGCAGAAATAGGCCCTTTAGCAAGACACTGAATTCATTTTTTATTTGGTCATAATTTCCCAAAATACAGCATTCTAAAATTGCTTTTTGAGTCTATTTATACTCTTTAACTAATTTGCTTTGACGTGCAGGTAGGTAAATGATTCCTGAGAAAGGCTAGCAGCGATACTCTCATCAGTTTACAGTAAAATACATCAAATCAGTGAACTACAGCAAAAAAAAAAAAAAAGCAATGAGAGACATCAAAGTCTCAAAATCAACGCTGTGAAAACCATTAATTTCTAGGAACTAAAGTTTTTATATGAACACTGCATTCATAAAAATAAATGGAAAAACTCTCCATGAAGGAATTACTGAGAAGCATGAGTAATTCTGTGCAAATTTAACCACAGCGTTATAAATTAATGTTTTGTTCATTTCGTACAGTATTTCCTTCGCGATGACTGAGAATATAAAATATTACTGAGTATATAAGTCTCAAAACGTGTAGGTGTTTTGGAACAAGTAATCTACTTGCAAGAGCATAGCACTCAATAAGCATGTACAAATATTTGTCAGTTACACAGAAGGCTCCCTGTACTCTTACTCTGAATACATGTCTGCATAATTATGGCTTGTTTGTATGACATTCGGTGAGTGAAGAACGTGACAAGGTTTGATCTTCAATGCTATAGCTGTATCAGCTCAAGAAACCTATCCTAAGCATTTCTTCACCCCATGTGCGAGCAGTCAGTAAACAGATTCAGAGCAACGCAATGGC
This sequence comes from Lagopus muta, assembly GCF_023343835.1. Taxonomy (NCBI): domain Eukaryota; kingdom Metazoa; phylum Chordata; class Aves; order Galliformes; family Phasianidae; genus Lagopus; species Lagopus muta. The sequence goes on along the minus strand of NC_064438.1, from coordinate 2,018,463 downwards.
ACCTTTTTTTCCCCCCTGCTGCTTCTATTGAAGCAGCAAGCTGCAAATGCAGTCACAGGCAGCTCTTCCAATTCACCTCCAGTGGGATCCCTACCACAGCCTTTGCATCCTCTAAGGACTGTGTACTACAGACACAAACCACTACAGCAACGGCTTAACAGCATACAGTTACAGCACACAAACTGCCCATTTTTAAGAAAACGGTTTCAAATGAGAAAAAGATTGTAATCTTTTACAATGTAAAGTGTCAGACATTGGAAACGCAAGGTATTCCAAGATGAGAAACAACATAACATGAATCCACCCCCAAAGGCAGCTGCAAACCGCTCTAATTAACATAAGTTTCTTAACGGTGGTTAGCAATGAATAACAACAACAAACAATTACTGTGCTCACAGTATGCTAAGGTCGTGAACTTTTCTACCATTATGCACAAATCCTGGACTTAGTTTCTGGGTACCCTTGGACTAATTTTCCTCAGAAAACCACAGAAACTGAAGTGTTCAGAGTGAAAGGATCCAGAAAATGCTCAATGCACTGCAGCACCCAGCACTGTGAATTTAGACCCCAAACTAGTTTTCTCAGCAGTCATTATCTACAATCAGAACTGATGTACAACTGATGCATAAGAAAACTGAATATGTGAAGATAACCCTAAATTTTTTTAATGTAAGAATCCACATCATGCTGGGGATGTTTTTTTTTTCTTCAGTTTATAAAACACAAAAACTGGATTTGGCGTAAATTCTAGTCTAATTTAGGCACTTTATCAAGTATTCAAACATTTATCATAAAATGACAGTCAGAGCTATGATACAATAAATACAAAACAGATTTCTAGACATTTCCTACAGATGAGCACATTTAATGCCAACATCAGCACCAGTTTCAACACTAGCTAGCATAGAAAAAATAACTATCTCATTGGGAACAAGAGAAGGCAGTGATTTTGCCTTCTACGAGAAGAAGTACACACTCATAAAGCTATTTGTCAAGACACAGTTCAGATGACGACACAGACAAGTGGCTTATCCTTTCTAAAGGTCAGCGAGGTCTCCAGAAAGGGCAACCTTCAAACAGAAATCCTGCTGTGCTGGCACCTAACTCTTAAATAAGAGTGACAATGGACCGTGGGTCCACCCCTTCCAGTCAGTCAGTTGCATTACTTGTACCTGTAAGCCCTGGGTGAGCCACACATTCTCCCCTGGTACTCAATCACCAGTTCAGGCTGTGACAAGTAATCCCCAAACGTTCAGTCCAAAAGTTTAAAAATACTCCTTGTAGTTCTGTAACGCTTCTCTAGAAGCAAGCAAGTAAAACTCAAGGATGTCAAACAGCCAAAAATCAATCTAACCTGCAGGTTGACTTCCTGGCTTGGCCTCAGACCCTGCAACTGGAACCCTGCCTGATGCTCCCAGCTGGGAGCCATACCCGAGTGCCTGTGCTTGTCCTGCCCTGCTCCTTTGCTTGTGGTGCTATGATAAGTGCTGGCTGGGCACCTGCCCTGCAGCTGTGCAATCACACCCAGCCGCTGGCAATCAACCCCCTGGGGAGAAACCAGTTCCACCCTGCTCCCTAACACCTTCTAATACCTCAACTTGCTATTTGTATTATGTGCAAGTATGACAACTTCAGTGGAAGTTTTTTAGCTACAGAGTTCATGTCCAAAGTATTAGGAGTAGGACAGTAGATAGTGCTACAATTTAATTAGCTTGAACATAAAGCAAACCTTTCAAATCTGTATATTGTTTCATGTTCCAATACAACCAAGCATAGGCTTGAAAATACAGCACATTGTTGGTCACTCCTATTTGGAATAGCTCAATACTACAGAAGGCCATTTTAATGTACTAGCATCTTTTCCCATTTTTTCTCTCACTAAAAATGTTGATTCTCCATGAAGATTGAATGAAGATTCTCCATGTTTTGCTAGACAGAGAAAGCATGCTTTCTAACCTACTGAATCAGCATATCGCTTACTAGAGCAGGTGCTCACCTGTTAAATGGCACCAAAATATCAATTTCTTCTATAAGTTACTCAGAAGAGTAAAGTTTAATTAGACAAGATCTAAAAGAGATAAGGCAAAGGGAAATGAGTTTAAAAGGGGATAAATATAGGTTAGATGCTAGGAAGAAATTCTTTACTCAGAGGGTGGTGAAGCACTGAGGGGACTGAGGGGACACACAGGGACGTCACCCGCTGGCTCAGGCTGCCCAGAGAAGCTGTGGATGCCCCATCTCTGGAAGCTGAACAGGTCCCTGGACAGCCTGACCCAGCGGGTGACGTCCCTGCCCACAACAGAATGTTGTAACTGGCTGCCCTTTAAGATCTCTTCCAACCTAAGCCATGCTATGGTTTTTCCCTTTTACTGAAATCCTTTTAGCATTTTTGTCTCTAACTTTGCAATCCGTAACGACTGAATCAAAGCACTTATAAACAACTACCAAATATGCAGAGCTACAAAGATAGAGAGCTACATCCTTAAGTATAAAGTGCTATAGAACACCTGTCAGTAAGCATTACAGTTGGAAAAACTAGCGCAGTGGGAATGGGATAAAAGAGAGAAAAAGCAAAAGGGATGAACAGGGAAAGAATGCTCACCTATTTCCACAGATTTAGGCTCTCAGGGAAAACTCCACAAGGAAGGAACCTCCAACCAGAGATCCTTCCCCCGTGGCAGTCAGCTCTTAAATGGAGGCCTAGGGAGAAGCAGCCGGGCTCCAGCCCTTCTGGTCACACAGTTGAATTGCCTTCACCTGTGCTCCCAGGGCTGACTCGTCCTTTCCCCAGGTGATCAATCAGTGGTTCCAGCCATGACTCAACAGTTACCATACAGTAAGATAAAAACTATTATAGAAAGAATCTGAATTTTCTATTCTATCACAAAGAAATACAATGATGCCATTTAAACATGCAATTAAAAAAATCATTTCTATTTCCTACCTGTGACCAAGACATATTTTTCATCATGTATCTGCAGCTGCAGCTCTTATTCAAGAAAGACTTAACAGAAAAGCTATTATTACCTTGCCTTCTTTATCTCAAAAATGTTCATATCCTTGATGAGAAATTCAGATTAAATTTATGTTCTTCTACTAAAATAATTTTTTTTTTTTTTTTTTTGCTAAATCAAAATGAAATAAAACAAAACAATTCCTTAGCCTGTTACGGCTAAGAACAGCAAAAAATATATATATACAATTAAAGACTCATTTGACCTGTGTTACTGAATCTACCCTTTCTTTCTCCCAACCTCAACACAAACAGCCCAGGAACATTCAAACAAGACCAAAAGACTACATCCATCTTGAATACGTGCTGCCACTTTCTACAGTCCTTAGCAAACCACTCTAACCTTTTGGAAACCTGCTTCACCACAGGTTTCATTTTGACCCTAGGTAAATCACTTGGTCCAAAATTTACTTTGTAACTGAATTCCTAATGAAATGAATGGAAGTCAGGTGTTTAAAATTACATCTTGTAAATGTGAACTTGAAACCCTCTGTCACATAAGAACTAGCAGACTGAAGGTTTTAGGGTCCCCCTGTCTGAATGAGTTACACAGATTGACTTGGGTCAGAAGGGACCCCAAGAATCACCAAGTTCCAACCCCCCTGCCACAGACAGGGCCACCAACCTCCAGCTCTGGTACCAGCCCAGGTTCCAGATGCCAGTTACACAGCATTTCTAAACAAATGATTTAAAAACTATTTGTCACTCAGAAAGGATAACGATAGTAGAAACACAGACTTATCACACAGACTAGAAACTTCACAACAACCTCTCCAACTCCACACCCCACAGGTACAACAAGCACCTTCCCAGCTGCAAGATGGATGACGTTCTGAATTCATTACAAAGCTGCACCAATAGGCACTAATCCTCTATCAAAGATGCAGCTGCTGCTCCTGAGATCACAGAGTACCTTTAACAGATACAATGCATGAAGTACCTCTCTTGCAATTGCAGTTTCAACCCAATTGCTGATTTGTTTTCAATGGCAATACCACACATGCATAAGTGAATATATAACAAAATGAAGTTTTTACTTACCGCTTTTCCCTCTAACAGAATATGTTACAGTTTTTGACATGTAATTTAAGATTTCTCTTCTTTCTTTCTTTTACCCTTACGTATTTATTTTCCAGAGCACCTGTTACAGAAAAAGGTCTCAAGAAACATTATAATTCTACAGAAAAGGATTAAAAATAGAAATTCAACTGTTTCAGAACATAATGGTTTAATGACTTTTCTTTCAGAATTCATGTCATCAGAGCTCTGAACACAGAAAGCATGGTAGCAATATGTAATGGTTCATGTTCGTACCTGGTTGCCAAGTACAAAATATTTATGCACTTTTAACCCAGCATTAATGTCAACAGTTTTTTCCACATAGGATGATCTCTGTGGAAATGAAAGAAAATTCATTTCAAAAAAATTGCCAACTTTTCTACAAGCCTTTTTTTTCCAACAGAGGTGCATAAATACAGTAAGCCACCAAATTAGAGACTTATTCCCTACAAAATCAGATACACTTCGTCATTAAGTTATAGCAACAGGAAAAGGCCAACCCTCTCCAATGATTAAAAATGTTACATGCTGTCACTTAGGTTTATTTTATGATAATTAAAAAATGTAATATATATGTTGGATATTATATATGTGTGTGTGTGTGCGTAACCTTGCTTGTATTTGTTATTGTCTCATGCCAATTAAAACAAACAAACAAACAGGCCCATATTCATAACCAGACAACATGGCAGGAGAAGTAATAAAGAATTGGTAAGAAATACCTAGAAGAAGCTAGTTACATAATCTCAAGCACCATGAATAGTTCACATTTAATTTGAGGACTATCAATTACCTCTGTAAAGCTTATGCTAAAAGTCATGTATGCTCAGAATTAGTTTTAGGAGTTTAGTGTCACCAGAAAGACACACTTTCACTAATTACTTAGGCATAGAATTGGCTTTCTAACATTTTTTGCTATATCTCCACAGTGCATTTAACCTACATTTATCCAAATATGAAGAGTTAGTACTTCATATTCTTGGGCAGCTTAACAATGATTTCCCATAGCCTAAGCCAAGTGACTTTCATGACCTAACAATACACTTGACAGGAACTTTTCACATCAGGAGGTACAAGACAGTAATCATTTATTTAATATTATGACCTGATCCAAGTTCTTTGAATACTAATATTATGCTAAAAAAATAAATAACCATTTTCCTGCTCTAAAGCTCCTTGAATAGTTTTGCTGGTTGGTAAGACATTCAAATCTCAATATCAGAAGTTCATAACACCCATTAGTATCTATAGACACCAAGAACTCCATTGTCATGAGTTAGATGCAAATCACGGTAGCATTCCCTCTCCAAATGATTCCACACTGCACAGATGTCACAGAAACAGGCTGTGCACAACAAATTTATGTAAGCAGAAGAATCTCTTTCAAATATGAAAACCCAAAAACTACACTCTCCAGCAAACAGAACTGGCCTCTTGAATCAATCCGAGAAAGCTTAGCCAGACTATAAAAAGAACTGCCTAGCAGGGTGACACAACACTTGTTTCAATACAAATTTCAGTAGCTAGGTTGAAGTTTTCAAGTAAACAATGCAGTATCTGAAAACTTGATCACTGTAATAAAGGGAAAAAAACCAAACAGCCTATCTCTGACATCATGCCTTTAATTTCATTCTTCAGCTGGCAAAACACTACTTCAGAGCCTTGCCTTGGCACTTAAGACTGCTATAAAAAGATTTATGTAGATACATATATATATATATTTTAATTAAGGGCCAGTAGATAATTAAGTATCAGTATCAGAAATCTGATTGGATGCTGCTGTGATTTCATGAACTCCAGTGGAGCCTCCTCCAAATTTTTTCACCGCTGCAAGTGAGCATAAAATATCAGAGTCTCATTTTGCATTATTTTTAGCTAAAATGTATGTCAACGTGAAATCATTTGAACTACATTATCAGAACTAAAATGTTCCCTAGTGTAACTCCATTCACGTCAGTTACATCAGGAATGCATTTCACCATTATAATTTAAAATGCAAAATGCCCAAGTGATTACAAAATTGTTTTTCTGATAGTTGTTGGTATCCAGTATCACTGTAAAAACTCGGGCAAGGAGCAATTGCATTCTGGAGCAGAAACAGCTCAAACACAGGGTTTCTCTGGCACAAATTTCCATCTAAGTGATCCTCAAGGGAAATTCTGGTTCCTTATTAAGCACTTGGGATCTTTGGGTTTTAGCATGGTAGGGGTAGGACTTTGGCTTTTTCAAGCTGTGTTTTAAGAACGTAGACTAATGAACAGATGAATAATCAAACTAAAAGCCAGCCCAAGTGAAGGCATTTGCTTCCATTCTGAAATGCACAGTCCTTTCTGTGATTCAGAATGGTCTGCCAAACTGATAGTACAATCTAATATTAGGCAATGCTAGCTCTTATTTATAATGACAGTTACAAGTACAGAGGCTCATACGTTGCAGGAGGCAGAGCAGGCTCCACTGGTATTAGGACTGGTCTCCGCAGTACCGCAGTACGCAGTGCTGACACACCCAGAATGCTGCTCTGCTAAAACATCCTCCAGCAAGAATTTTCTTTCAGAGATTAAGGTATTGCTGTGATCATAGCATAATGCAGGCCACACCATGCTTGTTTTAAATTATAAGATTGTGTACTGGTAGCACAATACCTGCACAGCTTGCTGGAGAAGCTGGGTAACTACTCACGCAGATACCTCATGCTGAGCTCCACCTCCTCTGAGTGAACATATTCTAGGAGTTATTCAAAAAGCTTTCTTTCTTATTTCTATTAGACATAAAACAAATTCCCCCTCTTATTAACCATCTTTCCTTTCAGCCCATCAATACTGAAAATACATACTCATTATTTTTCTAAGTTCTTTATTTGCCTAGTTATTATTTCCTTTATTTCTGCATTCTTGCTATGGTCCTTCTCTGGTTGCTGGTACTACACAGAACCACTAGCAAACTAGCATACAATTGAACCCTTATGTTCTTTACCTTATTAACAGTTAAAGCTGTTGAAGAAACACTCTAACTTACAGATGTTTGCTGGACTTCACAGAACGCTCACCCTTGTCGCTGATGTTGCCCTCATTGGAAAAAAGCATTTAGTTCATTTACCCAGGTGAGCCATGAAATAAATGCAATATTTAATTCTGACAAACACCTGTACATGAAACAACTGAAGTGTTTGATCCAGAACATGATTGAAATTCATACCATCGTATTAAAAAGAGGCCTTGTTTAATGCCTCACATCAGAAATAGAGTGAAGCCTTCTCTACAATTTAAAATTACGAATTGGACATTCACATACAAGTTTTAAATCAGGGCTCAGTACAATGCAGTCTTTTCTGAGCCTTTTTTTTTTTTTTTTTTTTGCTATGATTTCTGCAGTACAATAGGAGACTAGCAGATAAAGTTTTCCAAAATATGATTCACAGAAAATCCATGAAGGCCAACAATCAATCAGTAAGTAAAATCCTTTGGCTATGGCTCTGTTCTGTATCACTGGATGCTGCACACAGCAAACAATGCCTATCTGGTAGATGATGCACACCATCACAGCTACCCAATTTGGACATGTTTTATTTTTGCTTTTCAGCACCAGAACCGTAAGTCACTAACTGGTTCTTTCCAGCAAACTCCCTCCTCAGCTTTAAAGGAATATCAGAAAACTACTGCAACTCAATAGTGTTTGTAAGCACTCTTTTCTCTCACAATGTCCCTAAAGTGCATATGCCAAGTTGGTTCAAGTTCTATAATTGGGAATGTTCCACAGTGCCTTCCCAAAAACAGCTCCAATTACCACCCTAGGTAATCATGATTCTGAAAAAAACACCTGTTCTAATTCTATTATTTGTGTTAAATGCAGGAATATCTTACCTATTTAATTCTGGTGTCTGGAATGCTCTGTAAGTCAGGTAATCTTTACCTACCTTAATCTCCTAGAAGGGGCAGTGGAAATTTTTGACACAAAGATACAGCTGGTCTAAGAATCAGTGAAAAGAAATCATGGAATGTTTTCCCAAGGACTACATTGGACCCAACACAATCATTTTGAATCCCAAAATGCCTGCTTTGGATTCTAAATTTTGCTTCCAACTTGGAAGCTGGAACTAAGGGAAAAAATGTAGCACCAATAACAGGTTAACTGTTAGTAATTTTGAATTGTTAGTTCTGTAACAACCGAGTATCTTATTACTTTTACCTCTTCTCCCTTACATTGAATTACTTCGATACTGACAAAGTGCATGTATTAAACATTAACTCTCAATGTTAAATTAACCTGGAAAAAATATATACATTAAGTTCATATTAGTTGAGAGTATCACTAGAAAACACTAATTTCAAATAATTTTGATTATAAAATTTTACTTCACAATCCTTTTCCAGATCACAGATATAGTCATAATTAAAAGAGTACGGAATTGATGTAATGTAAGCTGTTTTGCCATCAGCATCACATAAAGGAAAAACAAAATGAAACAAAACAAAACAAAACAGGCAATAAAATATGATGCAGAATTCACTCTTCCAATGATTGTCATTGAACTATTACATTAGTAAACATTCACAGTATGAAGTCTCTTTCAATATAACTCCAGCATATAAAGTAGTGCAAAAAAGCATTCCAGTCATTTTGCCTTTGCAGTCAGACCAGGCTAAACAATTCTCTTATTTCATTACTTTCGTTATTAGACAACAAATGCTGCAACGCCTCCAAAGAGAGTTATAAAAATAAATCATTTCTGGAGGTTCAGCAGCCTTCTCAAAGTAAACTTCCAGTTAAAAACAAGCATTATAGATTCCAAGAAAAAAAAAAAAATTAGATCTATCTTCTGTAGAATACCTTTATACAATAAATTTACCATTTGAAAAACAAGACTATGGTATCCAATGATTTATGGTAGCTGCTATTAAAGCACTGATAAATAGATAAATGACTTCCAAAGTTCATTGCTTCTTACATAGTAAATACCTCTGAATGCCAACTTTTACCACAGAGCTGTTATTAGTGATGTCGACAGTTCATGCACTCACTTTAAAACTGACTTGGTTTTAATAAATTTTTCAGCCTCATGTGCAAAACACTTGCATTCTAAAAAAAAAACCACAGTCTGAAGTTATATCAGATCTAGCAACCCCTTCCTCAAGTTCTACCACTTACTTGATATGTTATACAAGTTTAACAATGTTTTTTTATTTGTATTTAACCATTAAATGGCATACTACTGTATGCTGCGGACTCATTTGCATATTTCATTATTTCCACTGCACTCTTTAATGCATAAATATATTTGGAAACATAAAATAAATATATTTGGAAATTACACATCAGTTTCCACAGAATTTGAATTTACACAGTTTTTTTTCTCTGACTCGCTGCTATTCCCCGTGTCCTGACTTTTTTTCTCCTTTACACAAAGAGATTCTTTAACTCCTTCTTCCATTTCCAAATACTCTGATTTATCCTCTGTGGATGAAGATGATGAGCTTCTAAATTTCTTCAGTAAATTCGTTGGGAGGTAAGGGCAACTGACTGCATTTTGCATCAGCTGCGTTTGTTCTTCATTCTCAGTCTCTCTGTGGTAGAAATAGTTAAAATTGGAGACAATCACTGGCACTGGTAAAGCAATGGTTAACACTCCCGCGATGGCACACAGGGACCCAACTATTTTCCCACCCACAGTTATGGGTTTCATGTCCCCATAACCAACAGTAGTCATGGTCACCACGGCCCACCAAAAAGCATCTGGGATGCTCTGAAAATGGGTGGCAGGCTCATCAGCTTCTGCGAAGTAAACAGCACTGGAAAACAAAATTACTCCAATAAAAAGGAAAAAAATGAGGAGGCCGAGTTCCCTCATGCTTGCTCTGAGTGTGTGACCCAGGATCTGCAAACCCTTGGAGTGCCTGGAAAGCTTGAAGATGCGAAACACTCTGACCAGACGGATGATCCTCAGGATGGCAAAAGACATGGCCTGTTGACCATTACTGCCTTGCTCCTGCGCCAAGTCAGTGCCCAGAGTAATGAAATAAGGCAAGATGGAGACAATGTCTATGATGTTCATGATGTTCTTGAGGAAATGTGCTTTGCTTGGACATGCAAAGCAGCGCACTGTAAACTCAAAGGAGAACCAAATGATGCATACTGTCTCTACAATGAAAAAAGGGTCATTGAAGATGGTGTGCTCCCCAGCGTCCAAGTGAAGCGACTCATTGGAAAGACCCTTCCCTGAGCTCAGGGACATTATGAATTCTTTGTCATCTCTGAACTCCGGCAAAGTCTCCAGACAAAAGATGACGATGGAGATCAAGATGACTAAGACAGAGACAATGGCAATGCCCCTGGCTGGACTGGAGCTCTCTGGGTACTCAAACAGTAGCCAGACCTGCCTCTTAAACTCATTCTCCGGCAAAACTTTGTCCTCTTCCTCTTTGACAAACCCTTCATCTTCCCTAAACTTGAGCATGGCTTCCTCCCCAAGTTGGTAGAATTTCACCTCCTCACTGAAGATGTCAAAGGGTACATTGACTGGCCTCTTCAGCCGACCACCACTCTGGTAGTAGTACAGTATGGCATCAAAGCTGGGACGGTTCCTATCAAAGAAGTATTCGTTTCTGAGAGGGTCAAAGTATCTGCCTCGCTTCGCTGGATCACCCAACAATGTCTCCGGGAACTGAGCCAATGTCTTCAGTTGTGTCTCAAACCGCAGTCCTGACACATTGATCACCACACGCTCACAACACTCGTACTCACTGTAGCGAACAGAGCTGTAACCCCCGGGGCCTCCACCATCATCAGGTGGCTGGTCTGAGTACGAAAACTCATCCTCCCCATAGTCGGCACTGTAGTAGAGTTTTCCTTCTTCCTCATCGTCTTCATCCTCATCTTCATCCTCCTCTTCCTCCTCACTCACGTCCTTCAGTATTCTCTCTTCAGAACCACTGAGAGGAAGCAGCTCAGAACAGGGGAAGGAGGCTCCACACTCCCTGCTTCCCAAGTGGTGGCTCCTCTTTTTGCCTTTCTTCCATCTCTTACCACTGTGGCGGTTGGGCAGGCTGCTGCGTGATGCGTTCCCACCGTGTGAGGAAGAAGCACCTCGACTCTGTTCCTGGTGATAGTGGTGATACGGTCCACCTCCACCTGTTGCCCCCCCTTCTACTGCTGCAGTAGCTGCTGCTACAGCTGCAGCTGCTGCAGCTCTTGATTGTGCCAGCCTCTCTCTCTCTCTGGCCCGAGCTTGGACCGCATATCCATAGGGCATATGGCTGTTGCACCCAGAGCTATCTGCACTCACCATTGCAACCTCCATTTTGCAACAGCTTTTTTGTCGTTTAGTGCAAAAGCTTTTGTTTTATTTACGGTGCAACCTTAACTTTCACCATAGAAAGTATAAAGCCATTTGCATTGGAGGACAGTGCACTGGACACAGAGCAGGGCAACATAGTTGCAATGCTGAATCTATCTTTTAGGAAACCACAGATCTGCATTTTCTTACTGTCTAAAACGTTTTAGGGGAAAACAAACAAACAAACAAAAAAAACCCCTATTGTTTTGTTAATAAGAAAAGATGAAACTCTCAAACTAGACCAAGGAACAGCAGAGGCTTTATTCTTTCATCCACTAAGCCCTTTTATTTTCATTTATTTCCCATATCTACCACTGATCTGATCAGATTCATGACTACATCCATGAAGACAAAAACATGCAAAACAAAGGGTACCTGCTCTCCATAAATGATTTTAGTTCATCACTGCGAGCAAATGCAAATAGTCTCTTTCCTCATAATTTGTTCCTGGTAATGCTTTGGCCTAGCAATCTTATTATTGTTTAATACCATTGTTTGGGGAGTTGAAACTAATTCCAGCCATCACTCTCTTTACACAGTGAGGAGGTCTTTGCAAATCCTTTCTTCAGCCTGTCAACAATGTTTCAAACCTGGGAGCAGCACCCAGGGCGTCAGCAGCAGTGGTAAGAGGAGGAGGAGGAGATGAAGACTGAGAAATTGGTTCTGAGGTCCCCATAGGACATAAGGGAGTGGATGGGTCACCCTTTGGTTATGGTCATGCAGAAGAAGCACTTAACCTGAGGCACATGCACAAACACACAAAAATAAACAAAACAAAAAGGAAAAAAGATTGGATTGTTTTCCTAAAAGGTCACACTGATCAAATGAAACTGTGTCATCTATTACCACGGTATTCTAAGCTTCCCCTTCCCACACTATTCACACTTCTACATTACACACACACCCACATCACATGCACAGAGAATGTGAACGACTCTGCTCATAAGGATGTGGGTGGGTATGTCATATATATATAGACAGAGATACAAAATCCCCACCCGTACAAGCACTTGCATCCATACACAAACACACGCATGCTTGTGAAACACCAACACATATAAACACCAATAAAACACTGCAACACCCGATGCATTCAGATCTTTGAGTGCATACGTAATAGGCACACCTACATATAGCTACATGAAGTATTGTAAGAAATGCATCTATGCAAAGAGCTTTTCATATTATCTCTAAAAACACCAGATTTAAGAAAGCTGTGTTTCAGTTGGATTTTCAACTGTAACAAACATCTTACTGAATTTAATTGGGAAACGGGCAGGTACAGTGCTCACTCAAGTGGAAGCACCATGATACGGCGTGTCAAACTACTGCAGGTGCACTGAAGCAACATCTACATGCAAACACATGCAAGAATTCACATATGCACGCCCCTTTGAAACAGAAGCCTCATCTACAGCTGTATCTATTAATATACGAAAGGTGAATGCACACAAATAATGACTGCTATTTTTAAAATCATACCTATACGACATGCAAAAAGGGTCTTAGGATTGCTGTTATACTTACTGTTCATAGGCAGAGAAATAGCAGTGCTGCTCTTGCCAGCGTAAGGATCTGGTGACAGCAGTCCTGAGCAGGGGGCTGCGCCAATTGACCGACGCCTGCAGGTGGGTAGGTCAGTCGGCACCACAGGTTGACGAGTTATTTTTCTCCCTGCCTTCCCCGTGCAACAAGAGCGCCAAGAACGAGCCAAGGAGGCAGCTGAAGCTGGGGGCACTCTGCACAACCGCAGCTTCTCACCCAGGCGTTTGCAAAAAGGCAATAAGCAACAGCCTTGTTCCAAAAGGAAAAAAAAAAAAGAAAAAAAAGGGGGAGGTGAGCGTGTTCGTGTGTGTGAGAGAAAAGGAATGAATGGGGGAGTGTGATCACTAGGCTTCCCGAGCCCAGCTCCTGCTGCAGATTTGTAAATCAACGTTAAGTAATCCGTGTACCAAGCCTATTTCCACTGATGGGAGGACGAGTGTTGCTTCTTGCTGTTTCTCCCCGTCACATCCAAACAGCAGCAGCTCAGCCAGCAGCTGCCAGCATCGTTCACTTGTTGTGCGGTTTTTTTGGTAACGCTTACAAAAAGCATAAAAATAACAATTAAAAAAATAATAATAACAATAAAAGGAAAACCACCCGAGGAAAAAGCAGCTCTCTGCTATCACGCTCCCACCGCCCGATTTGCAACGCGGCACCCAGCAACCGCGGAAGCCGCGCGGCCGTTCGCAGCGCTGCCGCCGGCTCGAGCCCTGTTGCTCCGCGGAGGCGCCGCCCGCCGAGCCTGCGCGCCGCCGGGGGCAGCCGTGGGGCCGCGGCCGTTCCATCGCACCGCTCCCGGCCCGCCGTCGGCCCCTCGCGGCCGCGCCCCGCACTGCGCCCTGCCCGCCGGCGGCTCTGGATCGGCGCGTTAATGACGGCGATTCGTGTTCCAGCGCTGAATAACGCAGCGAACATCTCCGTGCCCAAAGAGATGCTCCTGGCTTTGGTTTCCGGTTATTGTTGTTTCTTTTTTTATTTTATTTTTATTATTATTTTTTTTTTCCTTTGGGCTTTTGTGGCTTTTGTTCTCTGTTAGTTTTGTTCGTTTGCGGGTTGTCAAGGTAGCTGTGAAGTGCAAAACCAAACGCAAATTGAGCGTCTGAGAAAAATCGAGAAGCTGACCACACCTCTGTCCTCCTAATGCGTTCACCCCAAGCAAATCAGAGAGCGATTCCCACTGCCCAGCAGCCACAGGCTCTTGCCAACTAAGCCAATTTAACATTTACCCCTAATCCTGTATGTACACAGAGGAGGAGGTCCTACTTCATGAATAGGACAACATCGTGTATTTGTAGACGAGACCTAAAATAGCATTTTGACACTGCTGCTAAAGGTGCCAGATCTTTGCTCCCTCTACCCCCAGCCTGTAACAACAGCAGTGTACAAACCAGACACTCCTTTCCTGCCTGGAAAATCTACATTGGGACTGATACCATGAAAATGCAGCTTGGCTATATCTGGTAGTACAGCTACAATTGCACCATCTCAATAAAACATGCAGGCACTTCTCCTTAGTACAAGGTAAACCAAAGAAGGACTTGGGACTTGCAGTAAGAATGAAAGAAGAGCAGCACTCACTCCAGCCGCTTGCCTTAAGGTGTTGGCACATGGAGACAAACTGAATGGTGCAGCAAGTGGGTTAGGCACAACTGTCATTGCCCAGGTCCACTCCTTTCCCATTGTCCAAACAAACCTACAGGCTGTTCCCCTTCAGATCCCTCGTGGCAGAAGACAGATTATATTACCTCTGTCTCTACTGCCTTCGTCAGTTAGTGCTCGTACCCTTCAGCCCATTCATTTCAGTAGGGTGACATACAACTGCAAAAGGGAGACTTAAGGATCAACCAAATAAATATTAAAAGACTTAATGGCCTGTGAAATGCAGAAATGACAGCCAACCAATTTTTGAAAAATCAGAATGCTTCAAATTCTATAGGTGGTATATAATGAAAGATATTACGTGTTCCTAATGTCAGCCCACGTTCCACTAAGACACAAACTGGCATCATCGTAAGACCAGTCCAAAAATGTGATGCTATGGTGTGCTATTTAAAGACATTCTATAATTTACTTCCAGTACCAAAAAACAGATTTCTCTGCAATTTGACAAGAGTATATCAAAGGCAGAGATCAAGCCCCTGTCATCATTAGTCACAAGGACACATACAATGCCATAAAAGGAGAGAGATCATACATATGATTTCTTATCATTAGAAACATCTCGAGACCTTCCTACTTCAGTCACATTTTAATGCCAGGTACAATCATTTGGCAAAATTCAGTCACTGGATTCCCTCAAAAATGTTACGTGGCTTTGTATTGGTAGGACCTGGACATATTTTTCTATTCCTTTTTTAAGTGTAGCTTTTTGAAATCTAGCTTTTTACCTTCCTTGCAGTTTCAGATGCATTTCAGACACATTCCACAAGGCTCAATCCTACAGCAGGTTCTGTTCAACATTTTTATGAATGATCTGAATGCAAGAATTCAATGCAACTTCAGCAAGCTTGCTGATGATACTCAACTGGAAAGAACCATCGATTGCCTGAAGGGACAAGGGGCCTTGCAGGGGGATCAAAAATAGCACCGATAACAGGACAAGCAGAAGACCTTTCTCAAATCTTTTTAAAGTCCATTTTAATTGCTAGGGATTACATAACTACACGCAATTCAATCTAATTCACAAGTTTTATCTGTTCCAAAAGCAAAAAAAAAAAGTATTTACAGATGAATACTGTTACTCTCTTCATTCAGCTTTATATTTTCATAGTATTCAAAGAGAAATTTTATTTAAAAGATACTACATTCCCTCTGCTTCTTTATATTCATAAGGGATACTATTATTGGTAGAACAAAGAGAGAATATGTACATGTCATTATTTCCAGTAGTGCTGTACTAAGAACATTATAGCATACAAAAGGATCTGTAAGGTATGCTACTGTACGGATTTGTTCTGTTTTACAAGCATGTGGAGAACAAATATGCATCACTGTTGCTTATCTATGCACGCAGTAGCAGAACAAAAACCCACAATAATTTAATAGCACATTCATGCAAAGGGAACATGAGATTTAAAAGGCTTATGGTGCTATGTCCAATATTAATTCATGCTATCTCCCAGTCGCTTCAATTCACACTGGCAGTCTGGCCTCAGTCCAACATTCATCTTCCTGCTGTAATCAAGAGTTCTGTGCAGAGAATAAGACTGCACTACAGCTCTGTACTTACTGCACTTCTAGACCATGAATTATTTTATTTCCAGTTTTGTTTGCTTTTTTTTTTTAAACTTTTCTGCTTCTCCCTATACTTGCCTCACTCTTATTTCTGTCAGCCTCTCAAGGTACCTCAGTGAACTTCCCCTAAGATCAGGAACTCCCTTCAAATCAAGTAAAGCGTTGCAGGGGCAGGCACTTGAAAACAAACAAAACAAAACAACCCCCCACCACACACACACACACACACACACACACAAACCCACAAATAGAATAACTACGGTTACTGCATGATTTCATGTGCTCAGAATATGTCTTTCTCCTTTCCTCCCTCAGCTGCTTACAGCACTGAGTGCTGAAGACCCTTAGGTACCAAAGTAAGCACAAATTCTTGTCTGTGCAGCCAAGTCTTCCCTCCCAGTTTTTATACTGCTTTGGAGAGTTCTTGTTTTATTCCTAATTCACTAACCTGGATCAGGAAGCCATGCTTGTCAGAGGACCCGGCCCTAATACTGTTCTTTCGAATACAACTGCAGTACATAATGAAGTACTTAGAATAAAATCCAGCCCATCCTCAGGTCAGCTCTTATTCTCAAGGTATACGAACAGCACATCTGTTCATTACTCAAATGCAACGTGCTTATCAACAAAAGTTGACACTCCACAGAACAATAGGTTCTTTTATATTCCCTGAAGAAAGCATGCAAAACCACTGTCATTTACCACTGAGTAAATGAGATGAATTAGCAGTAAAAACACCGATGATGTGTATATTTGGAGAATAATCTCTTGCATCAGAGCATGGAACTATTTAGAAACTAGGATAAAAATACCATGTGTGGTTTATTTTTAGACTTGAAAATTGCTCAGTTCATTCTGTGCAGGGAGGGACTCGTATCAGAGAGATTCTTCAAATCAACAGTATGAGAAAAGAAAAGAAAAGAAAAGAGAAAGAAAAGGAAATGAAGAGGAAGCTTCTAAGTCAGGAACTGCTTGAGAATGGAGAGACCAGCCACATCACCGTTCTTGCTGCCATCCCCTTTCCCAGTGTAACTAAGAGAGTTCACCTGCTTCATTTTTTTTCCTGAAAAATGTATTCAGAATGTAATAATTTTGGAGCAGACAACGCACCTCTTAACAGATATGCTAAGTAGTACTCAGCAGTATAGATCTCAACTTTGGATAATGTTACTGTAATTAATTCATGAAGAAAATGAATTAAATTCATACACTTAAATGACTGCATTGCTGGATTCGGTTCATTTTTGTGTTCAAGAATCAGTGCATTATTCTCAATATGTAATTTTCAAACTGTACTAGCAGTAAATGCAATAATTGTAAATCCTGGAAATATTGGTTGGTAAACTCTGCCTTACATGTGCAGGGCAGGTAACATTTGGAGGGCATGGCAAGTGAATACCTCAATAGGATTTTATCAGGAATATTCCTGAATACTGAGTAACAGGCTAACAATCAATGTAGCTTTGCACTTTGAAGTTAACAATGCCTTGCAGAAGAACCAGAAAGGAAAATCTGTGGAACAGCTCAAAAATACTACTGTATACTGTTCAGTAAGCCTGGATGTCCAAGCATCTCATTCTCTAGAAACAAGCGGTCAATAAATAAAAGCATTTTAGATATTCAAAATTGGCATGAAACACATTGCATATTTCTTGCAATTTTTAGGAGAAAAAAAAGTATTTCTGTGAACTCAGTGTTTTTAGCAGATAGAAGTTGCCCAAGTTCTTAATAACAAATACATTTTTCTAACTCTCGCTTATGAAATCTGTGTGAATGAAAGGCACGTGCATGAAAGAAATGTAGGATCAAACCAAAAACAGCAGATTTCCTAACTGCAACTGCTCAAACCTTACTAGAAGACTCAATTTGCTAAGTTGAGCAGTTATATTAGATGGGAAACTAGCTAGACTAGAACGATATGTACTGGAGAGTCTAACACAACTCTACAGGAGATCCATGTTTCACAAGTAACTGCCTCAGTTTGCCATAATTTGATGGCAATCAAATACAGCTTCAAAATGAACCTCTGGAACAAAATCAGCATAGTCTGCTCTGGCATCATCCTGTCACCCTGCTGATGAAGACAGAAGCACCAGGATAGACAGTTTGGTGGCAGCAGGTGAGATCGGTGAAGAGAAATAAAGCAAACTAACTCCATACCCTTCCCAGTAAGTAGGTTAGCAAAAAGGAACACAGCCATTTGCTTTTGACCTTTTGGGGTGTTTGTGTGGGAAAGCTTCTTTTCCATCGTTGCACTAACAGATCATTTTTCTCCTCCCACAATAAAGATACAGAAAGTTGCTCCATGTTTGAAGAGACTGATTCTGAAAGATCTGAGTTCATGACATATCAGAACTATACCAGAGTACGTATGTTATAGGCAAAATGTTTAATTCCTGTTCTTTCCCACAACCTTATAAACACAAATGCTGAAAGAATGCCTTATTTTTTCTAACCAATATTTTTCTAACCATTCTGGACAGACTTACATATCAGAGAAAACATGACAAATTTTTAATAAGGAAGTTTATGGTGACAAAATGAGAATCTATTCCATCTTATTCTGATTACTTCAAAATCAGATTCACAGGGGAGCTAGCTGCCTAGAAGTTCTATATGTCCTGTGTACAGATTCATGTGGGCAAGATCATAAAACAAACTGTTCCTAAATAAGCTACAAGTTTGTGAAAGCTGTCAGAGGTGTATGAAGCACAAAGTTAACATGGAAAACAAATGTTCCCAGATTGATTAAACAGGCACAATTAACTGACATTGGCACAGTGCAAGAACAGTTATTACCATGCTAGAGAAAAACAAGTTCTCAACATTATCAAATAAGATGGCTAAGCTAATTTTGAGTCAAAAATCAGCATAGAGGGAATCTTTTGACAGACCTTACGTTGGTGTGAGGTAAACATGTAATTTTGTCATTGTTATCAGTATGATATTCAGCATGGAAGACCTTTCCAAAATGGAAATGTGGAGGGTTCCACATGTATGCATCAGGGTAGGTAAAGCTGTGAAGTAAAATGATTACAACTTAATTAGTTCAGCCCAACACAGAGGTCCCAAAAATGACACCTTATCCCCACTGCCCAAATAAGTATGTTACACACATACATCAGATCTGATCTGTACAGAGTTTATGTTATTTTGTACCCTTGGAATAGAGCAGCTCCTGAAAAATCCATAGTTAAAATCAGACCCTCTTCCTATTCCAGGAAAAACCACCAAGCCCTAAATTTAGAGAAATCTGCAGTTTACTACAGCAAATTTCCTTGCAACTGTGCATAAACACAGGAATACTTGTAATGTTATTAGGTGTCTCTGAGCACTGCTTAACTATTACTGAACACAAATAGAGAAAAAGTTTTCAAATGGAGAGCAAAAACTATAGTTGTAGTTTATGAACACAATTATACTTCATACAGTCCTGAAAATTGAATTAAACATAGTTCATTTAAAAATTTGCCACCATATCTGTGTGAAAATTCTGTGTCAGAAATGTCAGAAATGTCAGAAATGTGGATGTGCCAATTCTAACCATAATGTTAACCTCAGCATGGAAGCCCAGGGTCAAAAGTCTTGATGAATGCGTTGCCAAATTCTGAGTTAAGTAAGTGAATGTAAGGGCCTAGCTAATTCAGACTCTTTCAGTCTAACACAGATTAATTTCACTCCTATATTGAGGCCAAAAGCCTCACAGAACTGTTCAGGATTAAGACTATCCAGATAATCAGCTGAGACTGGAACCTTTAATAGCTGGTAGATAATTTGCTCAGTGAGATACAGAGCTAAATGTATAATTTCTTTAGGAACAGCTTATCATATTCCCCACGTAGATCTGTATAAATGATACACAAAACTATCAGACATCTGTATCCTACCTGAATCCACCAGGGGTCAGGTTGAAAATGGACTCTTTTTTTGTCAACAAAATTCTCCAACCTTACTGGCTAAGAGGCCTTCTGCTGAAGAATTCAGTACGGCTTCTCACCTCAAGATGGGGTATAAATCCCTCTCTTAGCTGAAACAGCCAATTCTTCCTTTGCTTTTAGATTACCTGCCTCAACTCAGTCTAACAACACTCCTCATGAGTAACAGTACTACTTCACACCAAGGATTATTGATGTATCAGTTATGAAAGCATCCTCTACACTAACTGTGCCCTGAACATTCACTATTTTTCTTCACCAACATCTACACATAGTATGAAATAGATTAATCAATGAATACTGAACACAGCTAACAATACAGCAGTTTCTATCCACAAGTAAAAATAACAACTTGAAGCTTGACTGAGGCTACTCTCCCAAAGATACCAGGGTCTGTAGGCTATGTTGCCACATCATTGTCTTTCTAACTTGCTTAATACGCATTCTCTTGGGTAAAATAATTTCAGATAACCATAGTTATAAAATAAATAGCAGTTACAGATATAGGCTGTCTTCTGATTAAAATGACCTCTACAAGGCAAACTCAGCAACATTCATAAGTAGTTTTAATAAGGCAAAAATCGAGAGACACAATCTATAAAAATCTAGTTCTCTCTTTATGGGGACAGGATAGTCCTCTCTGCCACGCACTGAGGAGGCATCCACCTTCAGATATTCTAGGAAAATAGTGGAAAGTAGCATCTTCCATTTTTTTAATTTCCTCAGATACTTGTTCTAAAATAGAGAATGAGTATCTGAAAATGAATTTACTGCTGATCAAGGAACAGATATTTATCAAAATCACAATATTTACTGATTTAACCACTACTGGGAATTTTCAAATGAAAGGTATAACAATGACCTACAATGGCTGTTCTGGCAAAGTGGCCGGATTAAGTATAACAGCTTTAAACGCAGTCCAAACAAAGGGATCTGAGCAATCTAAAACTGTGTGCATTACATCTGAATTTCAATTTGATACTCAGACTTTTTTGATATAAAGTGATTCACATACAGAAGCTTTTAACAATTTCAGGAAATGTCTAGCACATCTCCCTCTTTTCTGCCAAGTGGAGTCAATACATTTCTCACGCCTGTGTATGTGCAGATGTACGGGCACACAAACGTGCCACCCAGCCCACAGCTCTCTGAGGGTTTTCTTTGTGCATCCACGGGGTTATGAAATGACAGAACATGATATGTGAATCACCTGTGGGAGGAAAATCATTACTTGAAAAGATACAGCATCATGCCTTAATCTTTTCTTCCACCCCACCCTCCCCCTGAATGGCATGAATTCCAACTATGACTTAAAAACAAAGCATAAGAGTTACACAGGGAGGATTTGTATATCTTAAATCGTTAATTTGCTTACTGGTCTCATTAGCAATGGCAAAAGGGAAAGCAAGGATTGACTGTAAATCAACCTACAGTTGGCTAAGATAGTCCAGTACAGACCTAGAATATCTGAAGGTAGGGATCAGTATTCTAATGTTCAAAAACATAGTTCCTGGTAATATTTTTCTCTGAATGCTGCCAAAACAAATCCCTTCCTTTATCCACAACTAAAGACAAGAGCTTTCTCATTGCTTGCATGTGCAAGAGTCCATTACCTATCTTTAGCTAGGAAGACAGATAAATCAGCATCTATCAACTTTATGGGGTAATTTTATCAAGTCTTGGTTCAGCAGAGTGGGAGCTGTAAATGAATGTTATTTTACATTGGAATGAATGCTTGACAGATCAGGGTTTTTTTAAGCAGTTCTGGAACATTCTTTAGATTAACGATGCACTTTGTCAAACAAGTAGAAAAAAAATCTGATACAAAAAACATCTATTATCTAGGGAAATCATAATTGGTTTTCCTATCTGCTTTCCTTCTTAAATTACTCCCAAAAAGCAGAGTAGATAATTGCAAAGCTCAGAGTAGCAACTATATTCTGACTACAGCAATCTGGATGCTGACAAACTAAAGGCCCAGTACCCACATGAATACACTGCTTTTGTTTACAAGTGACAATAAAGCTAAGTTTTAAAAGGTACCCATGCCATCACTTCATTTATTTTACTGAGATTTCCACATTGCATTTGTGGCATTTCAGCATCTTCTACATACTGCACAACCACTATTTAGTAAATCTCTGTTATTGACATTAAGCTCTAAACTTTGTTACTTCTTTTGGAAAGACACGTTCTTGCTTCTAAAATGTGCCTGATGTTCATCACCTTCCTTTATTTTCAAGCAGCTGTTCACTGGACCTTTACCTTTTTCCATTGTTTTTCTGGGCCAGCATAAAGAGGCAAAACAGGAAAAATGTAATAACTTCTACATTAGCATAAGAACAGTAAAATGTGCAAACTAATTCTCAGGTTTTATTTTACCAAAAACTCCTGATGGTTCTTAGCAACACTGCACCTGATTACTCTGAAAGAACTGGGAGGTGTTTATCAGGCTGTCAACTCACTAAGCATTCTCCGAAAATACAGTCATTGTATCTGCGAACTTCATGATGGAACAAAAACCAACGCAGTCCAATTGGCAGGATTTAGAAACACCTCCCAAATAAGGTGGTGAATGGCACCTATCAGAAAATCCTGGGGGAAAAAACCACCTACTTTACAAAAACATATGTGCCAGTTTTTCCTCCTTGACAAACAGGTTCCTTTTTTGCATAATTTTACACTTGGGAAACATAGCGACTAAAACTCTCTCAAACATCAGAGAAGTAGTTTTCTTATTGTTTCACTTTTCAAAAGATTTCTCTTCCTTAGCTTTGTTGCTCAAAGATTGGACATTCAACAGATCACTTAAAAATAACCTGCCTTAGCTTCACAATTCAGTTCATTGTTCTCCTACTCTCAGCAGAAACAGCCAACCCTATAACCACACACCTTCTATGGCATCTGCACTGTGCCTGGTAAAAAGCAGGCGGCAGAACTTTTACTGCCTGGCACAGATGACTTGTATGTTTCCTCAGACTAAGGGCACAACCCTTTTGCTGATGAAGGCACAAGAGCAAATTTTGTTGCTGATATGTATAAAGGCTGATTCTCCTCCAGCCCAGTCCATCAAGTGCTTGCAAGTCTGAAATGTCTTTTACCCAGGATTTGATTCTTCCTCCACATCTACTGGCTGAAACTCACTAATGATTCCAAATATTAGTGGAAAAATTCATATGCCAACAGTATTCTCCTGTAGTGCTATCTGTCACAGCACTTGTGTAGTAGTCCAAGGAATTAGGTCAAGACTTACTATGATGAGGGAGCCCTAGATATAATTGCACTATACCTGGAAAAAATGGGAAGTTTTCCAAAGCACATGCCTGTATGAGGTTTTATGTGTTCCTATCTACTTTTCCAACTATCCCTTGACCTAATAAAATATGTTCTCTGTCCCTAGAAAAATTAATATGCAGTATTCTGAATAGTAGATGTTTTTCAGCTTTAGCCCCTACCACATTGTATCCACAGTGATGCTCTGATGTTTTGCTTTCCTCTTCTAGCTTTTGGCTATGTTATCCTCTTCTAGCTTACTTTCTATTTATGAAACTATATAGTTCACAGCTACATTCTAAGCTAAGATCATAAGACGACGCATGCTCCTGGATATGGCCTGTAGAATAAAATGAGGGCAAAAAAAAAAAAAAAAGTTCCCTGGGAGAGCATTTCTCATTCAATTTTAGAACAAGATGCAGTATTAGAGAAAGCCTTGCAGGAAATGTCACATGATCCATTACCATTTACTGATGAGTAACAAGGAGTGAGAGGAGCAGAGCAACAATGTGGTAAATCTTATAAAAGAAATGATAGGTCAAGATGTCACAGAAATAAATTCTGACAGTCGTTATGAACAGACAAAATGAAAATACAGCCTGAGTATGAAGAATGTTCTGGTACAAAAGCAGTGAGAGAGCTGTGATTCCAAAGGTGATGTATTTGAGAACTCTAGGAAGAGGAAGAAATTCATGCTGGACAAACTATGTATGAATTACACAAGAAACCCTCTATGGGACAAGTATAACTGCAGAAAAGAAGAAATGGAAAGAAATTTTGAACCTGAGCCAAGTACAAGAACAAATTAGCAGAAATTTGTTGTTAGTGATGTACTTAGTGCAACACGACAGCAATTAGCAATCCAATTATAATCAACATGAGCGCAATCATAGGCAACACAGCATCTTAGCCAGAACTACAAGAAGCACATGTTATTTAAACCAACTCATTCAAAGGTCATTGCTGCAGCAACGTGAACACAAGTATCTTCAAAGTTCTTTGCATCACATCCCTCCTTCTCAATTGCAAAGTAAGTAAAGCACCCATCCAAGAGAAAGCTGGGTAGACGCAGCACAGTATGAAGAGTTAGTTGAAATAAGTTAGGGCTGGCTGCTTGAGCAAGCAGCACCTTGGTTACTTTACAATGAACAGCAATCCAGCAAATGTGATGGAGATTTGAGCTGGGGCTAAGAGAAGAGGATAATTTAAAAGCTTTGCTGGAAATAACTCCTGTGTGTTGTTTTGCTTTTTTGGGTTTTTTTGGGGGGGGTTGTTTTGTTTTGTTTTTTCACATCTGGAGCGGTACTTTCTACAGTTGAAATTATGGCATTTATCAAAGTATGAAAAACACAAATTGTAAAATACTTTTGCTATTTTTCCAAATAATAATAATGATCAGTACATGTCCAGCATAATCCTATTCTTACTAGCAGCTTTACTTTAGAAGAATAGACAAACATCCTCTCCAAAACATCAACATTTTGCTTGCTTATTTTCCTTTCAAAATATGAAACCTTCAAAAGATGAGGCAATATATTACAGACAGAAACAGACACCAGCAGAGGAACAATCTGACAAAATGATGCCTGACATGGAAGAGTGGATGACGCACTTCATTGTATGTCACTGTATTCCTCCATGTGGAAAAAAATTGCATCAAGTGATATTCATTAATTCTTGCTATACATTTATGGAGACCAAAAAGTGGATGTGAGCACAGTGAGGCAGTGGGTAGCGCACTTCAGCAGTGGCAACATCTACATGAAACACAAGCCACGTTCTGATCAGTCATGCAGATTTTCTATGAGCTTGGCATGCAGGCTCTTGTTCATCACTGCTGAAAACACATTAATGGTGTTGACTCTGTATTTTGTAACTGAGAATCTGCTCTGTCAAATAATGTTACTGTGCTCTTTGCAGCTGCTGTAGTTTCCATGAAAATAAATAGGAGGCATTACCTTCAGAGTGACCCCAATAGGTGGAGACATAGATACGCCCTCATTCTTATTTTTGTTACCCACTTTCTTCCTCCTCAATTTGCTAATTGAAGTCACTCCTTGCAGATAAACTGAAGTAAGGGTAAACATACAAACTTTGTGTATAAGTGGCTGTGTAGTTTTTGCCTATAAAATACAATACTCATTAGCTCTCAGACGATGCTGGCAAGGCAAGCACCTACAATATCAAAGAGACTTGAGATAATGATGCTTAATAATTTTCCCTCTGCGAACAAAAAGACAGTTTCTTTGAACTCAAGAACTGTAGGCAGTGAAAGTCTTTGATGGTACCACGTTTGCAGGGTGATTCTTTTAGTTATTTATACGCAATATGTCATCACCTCAAAAATCTGTAAGTAGTTATCTTACAGAGGTTAAGATGTCCCACAGAATTTCATCCTATAGTGAGGGACACTGAGAAGCTTTCTGAGGTGACAAAAAAAGTCACAATGGGAACATTAATAGGACTTGGACTTTAACCTGGTGTTAGCTTGAGATTGTGAGGACTAAGAGTAAAATGAGAACAGCAACTCACCTTAGTTTCTAACCTCTCTTATCTCTGGATACTGAATTTCTAGGGTTGATTTTATTCACAGAACACTTGGTAAAGATTTGCTTCATATCTCAAAGCCTACAAAGAGTTCAGAGAGTCACTCAGGTTCAACTAATGTCTATGAACCATATATTATTACCAGTTCAAGTAATGTCTATGCTTATTCATATCACAATTAACATTGCACAGTAAAAGTAGGCTACTGAATACACTGAAAAGTTTCAATAAAATAAAGAGCGAACAGAGCTATGTAAGTGTTCAAAGCTGAAATGAACAAACAAATTTGGGGAAATACTTCAGCCTCTTCAGCCTCTGGTTGTTGGTTTTCAAGGAGAATAGGCAAAGACATTTTTGCATGTTTGCAACGTGCCCTGTGAAGGGTAATTGAAAGTAGTATAAATCACAAAAGGACAATAACCTCTTTTTGTTTTCCTGGAATAATTAAAAATAAAAAATAAATAGGAACCATCTGGAGTACAGACTGAGCAGACTGCAGCACAAGCCACAAAGATTTTCTCAGACAATTGCACTGCTCATACATTCATTCACCTCTGAAGTACGTCACTGGAAACTGGCTGCCAGCCTTTCAAAATAACTTCCTTTGGACTTCTAATCAGTCCCTTGCAGGTTGGAATGGGTGAACAGAAGCTGTTAAAAATACAACCAGCCATACCTTCTGCCTCCCTGCGTGGGAAGAGAAAGCGAAGACTAGTGGTCTGAATCCCAGTTCTCCACGCGTACCACATGAATCAGATCTGGCAGACAAGCAGATGGTATGTGATTTAAACAGTTCATTGCTCTCTTAACCTTACTTAATGATTAATTTGGCACTAATTGCAGATTGTGTAAATATAGCTTATCATTTAATACTCAAGTAGCAAATGATTTGTCAAGTTGAAACTTCAGTTTTGGCCAAATGGTACCTTCATCTTTGCATATGTCAGCAGTTACAAAGTCTGCTGCTGAAAATCCAACAGAGAACGTTCCTATGCAGAATGAGATTTCTGAGTTTGAGAACCCCCCACCTATCTGCCCAAGCTCTCTGCTCATGGATATTTTAAGTTACAGAGGAAAAAAAAAAAAAGCAGACATTATGTTTAATGATCAGATTGAAGAAGAATGATTACTGTGTTTGCAGTTTTTATTTTAACACTAACAAATGATATTTTCCAGCATGTGCCAAGCACCAGCCTAAGAGAGACAGTTTTGAAAAATGAACTAAAATAGCATAGGCAATTCCACTTCATTAACACTGAGATTGTAGCAGTACAGCCTGGGATTCATGGAAAGTCTAAGAAAAAGCACTGGGAATTTGTTTCACTTTCCACACTTCCTGAATTTTCAGTTTCAAAGCACAGTCATGCAGCAGTTCAAAGAAAAGACATGGAAGAGAAGTTTGTCATTACATGAATGCATTGCTAATGACGACTAGCTGATCAAGTACTACTACTTTAAATTCTTTTGATTCCTACCTCCTTGTATCTTGATCTTAAGCTACCACTATGTTTACCATCATCAGCAACAAATACAATGCAATCCTAGGGCAACAAGAATTCTTGAAATATTCCATCAAAGTTTTTACCACATGATATCCTCATGATTATCCATGAATGGTGAGGAAAGTACACGTGCAAGATGAAGAACCATCAGCTCTAATTTCTTCCAGGGCAATGAATAATCAGACCTCAAGTGAAAGAACAGAAGACCTATTACTTCATCAACAACAGTGTAAAAGACAGAGCAAAACTCACATGCTACCTCCTCCTCAAACAGCAACATGAATCTTCACTGTTTTCAGGGTAAAAGAAACAAGGAAACTTTTTGGATTCAGGCAGAATTTTATCCTTTAGGAAACAAAAAAAACCGTGCTCACATATCCCAATACTTCAGATATGAGTCCTAATAAAGACACACAAGATTGTTCTTTAAGAAATAAGAGTTTCCATGTATATGTAAATCCCACATGAAAAATTCTGCTATGTAGAAATGTTCCCTGCTCCAATATAACAATTCTCACTCTCATTTATATATATATACATACATACATATATTTCCATGTTTTTCCTTCCATCTTGTGATACTGTAGACAGTTTCCTTATAACCCATTAAACACAACAGACATGTTGCAAGACTTTCTTTTTCTGATACATTTGTTTCAAGACCAATATTTGATTCCCATTCCAGACCCAGCAGAACGGGGCCAAAATTAAGATGATCAGACACGTATGAGCTTTATATAAATGCAGAGCTTTCAGATTTTTTCTTTCAACAGGAACGATACTAAAATAAAATAGCTTATATTGGAGGAGCATCTCAGAACCTAAATTGTCAGGCACTGTAAGTGAAATGAAAATGAAATAAGAAATAATGGACAAGGGGTTCGCAATATCACTGCAGAAACAGAAAAATGGATAATGGCTGCAGGTAAGTACAGCATTTCTCAAAGCTGACATCTGAGTGGAGTTATGTACATTGCCATTTTTAATTCAGAAATGTAAGCAATACACTGTTTAAAAAATGACTTACTACAGCAATGCTGAATTTAATTTGACATCAGGAAAGAAATGTAATTTACATGATGTTCTCAAATTTTGTTGTGTTCTCTAGATAAAAGTCAATTACCCTTTCAGTGATGTTACACTATTTTCTATGATGCAGTGCTTCATTCATTACAAGGCACAAAATAATGTAAATGTGCAAAATATGGGTTTAGATAATGATTCAAAACATACCTTTTATTATTTATTTTTTTTCCTGTGAGTGGAACAGCAACTTATTTTCAAGGAGAGGTCATTATGTATCCCCAGCAATTTGACCAAAATAAAATCTGGTTTACACACCAGATAAGCAAGGGTGCCACAAAGTCAAATAGTCCAAAAACAACTTATTTGTGTTCCTGACTACAGTTTACTGTTGAGCTGCAGCCCTTGGGGAACTTTTTCAGGAGGTTTTCTACACAAACTTCAGAAGTTCTTTACGATGTGCAGGAAACACGATCATCTTTAGAAACATGAAAACAATCATGTCTACTTTGCCAATAATAGAAACTAAAAGGGCAGCTCTGCAAAGCTGAAGATGACAGCATGGTGTGCTCAGGAAAACTCGAGACTGCTATCTGAAAACCAGTAACAAAGCAAGTTGCAGTAGATCAAGGCTTTTTCCAAAGAATTCAGTGAAACATTCTATTTGAATTCTGTCATAGAGATTTTTAAGATATAATAACTAGAAATGGTGAGTCTAAATGGTAAATATTTCAAGATATTTATTTGGAAGTCATATAATAATATATAAGCCTTCAGTAAGAAGAAACAGAAATCGTATTGGATTAACACTCAGCCCATTGATAACAGATACGGAATTCAAGCTTTTGAATCTGTCTCCTGAGATGAACTTCAGATTGATTAGATTCCACAACAAAGCAAATGTAAAAAAGATTAAAATTTCAGCAGATGGGAGGGTAACAGAGACAAATCCATAGTAAGAGCAACATTTAATCTTCTTTCTAAATAAAAATTGCTTGCTTACTTTTCTTGTTTGTATTGTTGCATTAAGAAGAAATGAATAAATCAAAAGAAGTGCCCCTTATGCTAGCTTTAGTTCTCCACACCTCAATCCTCTATGCTCAGTCTCCCAGATGTCATATATATTCTCTGAGCCCAGAAGCTACTGTTTGTTGGGATTTTTCCTTTGTTTTGAAAGATTGTTACAAGAATCACAAGAATCACAAGGTTGGAAACGACCTATAAGATCATCCAGTCCAACCGTCTCCTCATCACCATTGCCACCACTAGTACTAAACCATATCACTCAGCACGTCATCCAGACGCCTCTTGAACACTGCCAGGGACGGTGACTCCACCACCTCCCTGGGCAGCCATTCCAGTGCCTGACTACTCTCTGAGAGAAGAAGTTCTTCCTTATGTACAACCTGAACCTCCTCTGATATAACTTGCAGCCATTGCCCCGTGTCCTGCTCATTGCCTGGGAGAAGAGGCCAAATCCCTCTTCACCACAACCTCCCTTCAGGAGGTTGTACAGTGCAATGAGGTCTCCCCTGAGCCTCCTCTTCTCCAGACTAAACAATCCCAGCTCCCTCAGCCGCTCCTCATAAGGTTTGTGCTCCATTTGTGTCAAAATGTATATGACAATGTCTATGACTCTAGAGCCACAAAAGCATCCATTTGTTTATGGTGGTGGGTAAGCATTTTAAATGCTGGAAGAAATCAAAATGAGCTATAAGCAAATGCTACTAAGAAAAGACCATCACTCTCACTCTGAGTTCCAGTCAAGAACTGTCTTCTAGTCTTCTTCAAGTCTTCTAGAGAGATGTACACAATCTCTTTTTAGATTTTCTCTCTATTCATATCTGCGCATTTACGTTTTTTGGCATCAATCTTTATCTTCAAAAGGACCGAAGTTCTAAATCACAAGGGGGCCTAATTGCAGGTGATACATTTTGCCCTTATTCGTTTGAATAATTACAATAGAAATCTTGTCTCATATACTTAGCCAAGTAACTGTGAAATAGACACAGGTAAT
The DNA here is from genome assembly GCF_023343835.1 of Lagopus muta. NCBI lineage: Eukaryota > Metazoa > Chordata > Aves > Galliformes > Phasianidae > Lagopus > Lagopus muta. The sequence goes on along the minus strand of NC_064438.1, from coordinate 1,987,985 downwards.
AAGGATCACTCGCATAGTATGAAATTTACCCATAAATCAGTATCAATACGAGACCTAAGTAACTCTGAAGTTCCAATACAACCTAAATGAGGACAATCTCTTACATAAGGTAATATTATTTTTTATTTCTTTTTTAGACAAAACAAAACAAAAAAGTAGATACAAGATTAAAAAGATGAAAATTTAGAAGTAAGGAACATTGTATCTTGGAAGTAAATGATATAGGAGTCATTGATACTCTCTAAGTATCATACCTCAGATCTATCCTCTGATGGTCTGAATTCTTCAGGCTGCGTATGCAGTAATGAATTTCTAAGCCAAGTCATAACACTTGTGTCTTTTTTCACACCACTGATAAAACTCCAGCACATTTCATTACCTGTACTTCAAATGTCTGTTTACATTCCTTCTCTTATGCTCTGGCTATTTTCTTTTCTCCCATAACATACCCAAATATTAAATATTTATCTGGTTTATTCTCAGACTGTTCCTGAACTAAACACAGAAAGAAGTGACAAGTAAGGAAGTGATAGCTTTTTATATCTCCTGTTGATTTACTGGATCAAATAGATATTATAAATACAAAGCGCTGAATATTCATGGAATCATAAAATGCCTTGGGTTGGCAGGGACCTCAGGGACCATCAATGTCCAACACCCCCAGCACAGGCAGGATTGCAGCCTCCAGACCAAATACCAGATCAGGTTTCCCAGGGCCCCATTCAACCTGGCCTTAAGGTTTAAACGCCTCCAGGGACAAGGCATCCACAACCTCCCTGGGCAGCCTGTTCCAGCATATCACAATAGGTGTTGATATGGTAGATATTGAGTCACACCAGCCTTTGCTGTCTAACCTGTTTTTTTCACAAGCCAAATTTCAAGAAGCAGAAATAAGCGTACAAAACAGTTCTCATTCCAGTTTACTTGTTCATCTTTCTTTTGAAACAACATAAAAATCTGTCAAAACTGAGGTTTCGTGAAGAGGGAATGATTTATACGTGCTGTTGGACTGAGATCATCCACACGTGGGACAATTATAAGAGCATACTTTGTCACTCCTGAGTGATGCCAAATTATTGCCTGGCTTTGAATCTGCTGTATATTTTGAAAAGGTTCAGAAGATGTCACTAGTAATTGTTGCGTGAGATGAGAGTGGAAACAGTGAAAACACGAAGATTTTAAAAGTTCACATGAAAATGGTGCAAAACCAATACCAATAATAGAACTGTAAAGACCCATTAATGTTATATTTTCACTATTTTTACCGGTTTTCTTCAATAATAGTTTTCAAGAATTACTGAATGCCACCAGAAACTCACAATACTTCCTGATAATTCTTGATGAACCAATTTCATTTTGAATTTCCACAGCTATCATCAAAAATGACACATAAGGCTAAATTTTGAGAACTTTTCATTTTATTCTGACTTTATTCTGACAGAAAAGTCAGAATAGAATCAGTCCGTAAATCAAAGAATTTCATTGTGACCTTCAATTCAGATATCCAGCTGGGCTTTGAAAATCAATACATACAAATAAATCTGTGCATGTGAGCAGTCCCATTGTGTATGCCACCGTTCAATAATTTAAAAATAAAAAATAAAAATCTGGCAAAAATCAAAATTTTTCATCAATGTATTTCTCTTCAATTTCAATACCTTGAAGTTTACATATAATGAGTATTTTCTTTTTGCAGCAAGTCAAGGTCAAAAAGATTGCCAGTACAGTCAGAACAGAACCATATTAAATGAAACGAAAATTGAACTGGCGGTACCATATTCATCTGGTGCTTCAGGCCTCCAACCTGCCCTCTTTTTAGTAACAGTCATAAACCTTTAATCTTACAAAACATTCCATTTGTAACCACAGGGCTGGCTGTGTCTTTAAGCATACAGATACAAGTGAAGCATGTTGCACATGATGTGCACTGCCCTAGGAAGAGCTCACGGGATTATTGTGCATGACTCGGATGTGGGTCTTTCTCTCTACTGCACTTGCTGACAGGGGCACAGGTTTAAAAAGGACTATACTCGTAACAAATAATGACATTCTTGCAGGAAGCCAGCTGCTTACTTTTTCCCTCCATACTTGCTTACTTGGAGACATACCCCACAGCAGGTATGCCTACTTTGTAAAGTGAAGCTCTGAGCCTTTTCTCAGGTTCAGATTAAGTGCTCTCATGTTTAACTGAATGGTACACCAGTAAAAAACATTACAGATTTCTGCATAAGCAGAAACTTTGATCAAAACTCATGCTAAGCACTGTGAGGATGATCCATACCTGCCTGCAGTCACACATGTTAGTACATGTGGATGGAAAGTACACACATCTCAGGACTTCTTACATTTAACTTAGCAGTACATCATCATTACATGATCTCTTCCAGATCTCTGGAATAATGTTTACATATAAGTGGGGGAAAATTTGGTGACAAAATATTATTAATTACACTATGCTAATTTTACTATATATATATTTATATATGCTAATTTTACTATATATATATATAGTAAAATTAGCATAGTATATAGCATATTATATATATATAATAATATATATAGCACATAGCATATATATTAGCATATATATATATATATATTTAGGGTGGGAGGGGGTAAATATTCCAGTTTTATTGAAATATTCACCATGGCAGTGATTAGATCAGACATGGATCTAGAATCTTACTCCTATAACCTGACAAAAAAATATATGAGCTTACGTTCATATTTTACCATCTCATTTTGATTTTCTTTTCTAACAAATAATTAAATATTTACTTGGTCTCGTAAAAGATTGTAAAAGTAAGGACTCATAGCAGCCTTCCATATTCACACAGTCTACAAATTTAATTTTCCTTAGCAGAATTTGGAAATGGCAAATCCCAAAGCTGAATTTTTCTCTAACAGGTTGCAATTACAGCAGCTAACCAGGCACTATCTGGATACATATCTAATGTAACATGTTTTTGGTTCCTCACTGCTTTTAATAGAGTTCTTACAAAATGTACTAATAAATAAGTAAATAAATAAATAGTCGTTATCTGCATTTTCTGTAACACTGGAGGTTCCAGTAAACATCAGAATCAACAGACTGTGCAGAAATTTGGAAGCTCATGCAGTCCAACATCCTGCTAAAAGCAAAGTGACACTAGGACAGATTACCTTGAGCTTTGTCCAGGTGTGTCTTGAAATTCTCCAAGAAGAAAAATTCCACAACCTCTCCAGCAAACTTGTTTCTTGTGGTGTACTTCTCCTGGCTCCTCTCAACCTGACCCTTCACCCATAAGCTTGCTCAGTTCATGACCATCAGTGGTGGCCATGATGGAGGCATCTGGCTGTGATAGCTGAACCAGAGTTAAGATGGATTCGGGGTAGACAGCATTCATCATTCATCAGCCAAGTATGGTTTGTAAAAAATGATCAGAAGTCAGACATCTAATAGCATGAATGGAATCACAGAATCATAGAATCACCAAGGTTGGAAAAGACCTCTAAGATCATCCAGTCTTAGAAAACAAAACAAACAAAACAAACAAAAAACTTTAACTAAAAAAAAACAAACAAAACAAAAACCTCTTTAACTAAAAGAGTTAAAAATAGGATTCTTTCTGAGTGATGGATCACAACTAAATACCAGGAGTTAAGCTACTCAGTTTTCTCATTACTCCCCTACCTGATACCACTACTACCTGTACTACAATCAGAAGCCACAAAGACATCTTTATATCAGTATCATAAAGCAGGACTTTGGCAGATGTCCTAGTAATTAACAGTGAAACAGACACTACAAATAGTAGGCAGCTGGACAGCTGGACTTCTGAAGAGTACTTTCTTCAACACTTTCAGTTCGATGTCAGAGAGAGCTCAATCCAAAACATTCATTCCAAGAACGTTTCCTTTTCCATTACACTATGAAGAATATCTCACGAGCACTGTCACTACTGGATCAGTAAAACATTTTATCAGAGGCAGATGAAAGCTTTGCTATCAGAGGAAAGGAATGCTGTTTGCTTAGGAATTCAGTGCATTCCCTTTCCTCTGTACAATTTCTTTGATTTTCATTGATTCTTCCTACATTAATATGTTCTTCTCTGAGAAAAAAGCATCCTTGAGCCTGCAGGTAAAACCAAATCAAATTTTTAAAGTGTCAGAGCTCTGATAAAGGCCTTGTTCTTTAGCAACTACTTAATAATTAAGAGGCTGCAGCAGCAGTTTGAAATGGCCCATAGTTGGTAATTTATTTTTGGTATCAAAACCATTAATGATGGGCAACCTGCGTTTCTGTGTCATTTGAGGACAAATTGTTAAGTTTTAGGCCATCTTGAGGAAAGGAGGAAGAAAAGACATTGCGTTAATATAAAATTAAAAGAAAACTCTTTTTAGGTTAAAATTAGATTCTACAAGCTCAAGTTAATTTCCATTTCATGCATTTGCCTTTATATTTTCCCAGTATAAGGAAAACGAAACTACTTTGTCGACATCAAACATGAACAAGCCAAGACAGAAGAAACAGCATGCCTTGGTTTATAACCCCATCTCATTTCAACTCTTTTCTTAACAAATACAGACCAGCTCCTGTGAAGCTGGCTAATTTCTATTCTTGATAAAGGAGGGACTTATTTTGACATATCTCTAAGAGCTCCATGAGATAAAAAGATGTGAGCCAGGAGAAGGGCATCAAGAAAAGACCCATCAAAACTTTTTTTTTTTTTTTTAATTCATAGAATGGAGTCAAGTTCTTTCATTCTTTCATTTTTTTGAAGATGACACTAGACCCATAATCTATGCAGTTTTCACCAGATTTTCATTTATTCTGAAATAGGATTTCTGTTATTAAAACCAGATGTATCTATGAAATAACTTCTTTTTCCAGACTTTCCAAAAAGGGAGACTAATATCATTTTCGTAGTAAGTTAAATGCCATAAATAAACCACAGTAGTAGAAAGATCTTCCTGTTCATTTGCTTCTCCCTAAGAACACAGTTAAAAGATTTCTTGGCAAAGAATGGAAAAAGCTCAGTTCAAGTACAAGTCAAGAAGGAACATACAAGCTCTGGAAACTGAAGTTACTTGCTAAGAGATCCCAATGGCACTGTAACCATGGAGTAACTGCATATTCTTTTTTTTTTCTCCTCTCTCTTTTAGCAAACATAGAAATCAAAGTCAGGACCAACTATTCCACTACTGACGATCATTAGGCCTCAGCCCAGCTGATGATATCACCTCCACAGCTTAGGCAATCTGAAGGCTGAGAAATACTCAGCTCCAGCATTTAAAAAAAAAAAAAAAAAAAAAAAAAAAAAAGAGAAACTAAAGTTGTTGCCACAAATCTTGCTAAATCATATTGTTCACTTGCTGTCCTTCACATTTGTAAGTTCTCAATTGAAAATAAACCCCAGCTTATTGTGGTTCAGGAAGAGCACAAGCAGTATGCTACATGCAAAACAAAAATTATGTTAAAGAAAAACACTTCTGTGAGAACTAAATGTGTGCAGTTTAACTTGAACTTTGTAAGAATTCCTGAAGAAAATAACAGTAGTTTTTCCTTTAAGTTACTAAGATGCTTCAGCCACCTCCATTTCAGTGACACACTATACGCTCAAGATAACCTTTACTAGAAGAATCCTATAAATCTGCAACAGGGAAAATGCTTTTCTGGTATTAAAGACATACGTTCCCTTCTCTTTCTTTGTCTCAAAAAAAAAAAAAAAAAAAAAAAAAAAGTTGGGAGTAGAGATAACATGAACCAAATAGTTGGCTTTGAAAGGAAGGTCATGTAATGAGAGGACAGGAAATGGCTTTAAACTGCAAGAGGGTAAACTTAGACTAGATACAAGGAAGAAATGCTTTACTGTGAGGGTGGTGAGATACTGGAACAGGTTGCCCAGCAAGGCTGTGAATACCCCCTCCCTGGAGGCGTTCAAAGCCAGGCTGGATGGGGCTCTGAGCAACCTGGTCTACAAGAAGATTAGAACTAGATGATCTTAAAGGTCCCTTCCAACCCAAACCATTCTATGATTCATTACTGCCTTGAATGTTTCACCATCTTTCATCATCTTTCAAGCTAAACAGCACTTTACATGGCACAATAATGCATTCCTTGGTATCTTTATGATAAGATCTGCTGTAGTCCTCTTACAAAAGAGTCAGTATGAACAAGGGTATCAGCCTGTTCTATCACAATCTGTCATAATTAATGTATTTTTTTCCTTCCTTTACTGTTATTTTGTTTAACACGTTTGCTTGATAAGTTCACATCCTTGCATACTCTTAATTCAGACTCATTGGTATACATTTGTCTGAAGGCTGTTCGTATTTTTAATACAGATGTATTCTCCAAGTTTGGGACATCAGTCCAGCTTTAACATATTAATTATAGGATCCTTTCTAGTAGTAGTTGCACATGCCAGTTTTTGACTCACAGAGTGAGGTGTGTGCTGAGTCTGATCAGTTTCAAAGTATGCTGTAGAGTTCTTTCATAAAACTTCCTGCCTAAAGACAGCAATAATAAAGTTGTCATTTATGGAAATGGGAGATCTTTTTGTTAATTGCTGAGGTATCACTTGGTTATACGAGAGATCACTCTTAACTATTTGAAGACTGACCCTTTGCCTTACATAGAAACGTTCAGTTAGCGTATGGCAAAACATTTCTGAGGCACACATACAAATACTAAGAAATACTTAAAAATAGAAGCAATGTAAATCAGCACATAGGTTTGCTTCACTGATAATAACACTTCTTAGCCGTAGTATATGCAGTTCATTGCAGAGCAAAGGATATGATAAACTTCATCACTTAAACCTCTTAGCCATTTATTCTCACGTACTGTATTTCCTTACAACGCAATTTGCTTGAAAGGCAGAATCCAATTATTCCTTAATTAAGCAAATCCATGTCATTTGTTTAACTAGAAGGGACTTGGACTCAAATAGTTGAATGTTCTTTTTTAAAGAATAAAAAAGAATTCTTCATGTGTTCTGGAATTAAATGTAGTGGAAAGAATTGCGACTAATTCCTGGTCGGAATTATTTCAGACCTAGGAACACCAAGTATCAGGAGCAGCTTTGCACCAATGTGCTAGACACAAATTATCATCTCCATACATCATAAATCTTCCAATTTGTATCTCTAAGAGCTTCACTTTTTAAATAAACAGCTGCAATGAGATCCTTGAAAATCACACCAAGGTAAGATTTGTAAACACCTGGACACTTGACCTGACATCAGTGTGGGCCAGAGATTATATATTTATGCTAAAATTCTGGATCGCATAGGTGCACAGGAAGGTGTAGTAGCATTTTTGCAGGCAAAAGTGCATGTATGCTTCTGAAATTCTGTGGGTCTCAACTACCAGTTGGCAGTATTTAACTTTTTATCATTTCTTACATGATTATTTTATTTAATATTTATACAGTTCCTTTCTAACAGTTGTTTTCATCTCTGTGGGATACTGGATTGCTATCTGAATATCTGGTAGACAAAGTTATGTATATGCCTAAAAAACACAAATTTGTTTCCCCTCCTTCCAGTTTTGTAGTACCAGTGACAAATTCATCCTTAATTTTCTTATAAAGGGATCCCAAATCATACAGGGATCAGTCTCTCACAAAAGTACATAATCTTTCACGTTTCCTCTGTTTTATGCTGAGGGGGTGGGATGGAAGAAATTCAGCAGATGAGGGAGGAAAAAAGCAATGACTCAAAATTCAGAACAGCTAAATAGGTCATTCAAGTCTTATAATAATCTCCAGTATGTAGGAGCAGGTGATGACACTGCTAGTCAGAAACAGAAATTGAGAATGCAGGATGCTGTCATTTTTTTTCAGAGTTTATAGGTCTCATGAGCACTGGATCATCTCTACTATATGTGATGTTCTAGGATGCACATTATCACACGTGTGAGGTAAGATTATGCATGAGAACATGCAGGACAGTTCCACAGCCTTAAAATATCTGCTTTCAAAGACATCCAGATAAAATGGCTTTAATATATTTAAAGTCATTACTGAAAGTAACAACCAGTCCCCATTGTTAGAACCACCACTTTTCTGATCCCACTTTTGCTTTAGTTAATCCTGAAACGGTATACTAAAAAATCACTTCAGTTAGTCAGTCAATGAATTCATTACAATGGTTTTCTCTTACAGTCTGCAGAAGGTAATTAATTGGCTCATTTCATCAGCACCTTTAACTTTGTGTACTCATAGAAGAACGGTAGCATACTACTGCCAGTGATCTCACCTGAAGTCATAGCAAAGTTGTCTGTAACGGGAGCAGGGCTGTGGACATACGACAGAATTTTCACTGACTGCAGAAGTAGATATTGAGCCTTCTGTTGTTTGTTGGTTTGTTTGTTCTTCAAAATGGTTAAAAAAGACAGCTTGATAACTGAGACACAAAGTTCACTATCTTGCCTCTCCTGTACCCTTTCAATTTAGGGCAGATCTGAGAGTTTTCACCTAGTTGAAGACTTAAGCATTTCGTAAGGCTACCAAAACCATAGCCTATTTAATTACCCACTGACAATCAATGGGCTGCAATTCCTCACCTCTTCTTCCAGGACTGTGTATATGGCACTATCACAGCACAGTCTTTCCAGAGGATTCAGGAATAAACTATATAGCAGAAGTTCCTTTCAGTGCTCTGCCTTTTCTGCATTTTTTGAGCACTTTATGTCTGCTAACTATGGAAACTGAAATGTTAAACAAAAACATCTTTTTGGAGCTATTCAATCATACATGGCCAGCAACTGTGGGATTCATAATATTTACAGTCAAGATGGGATTTCATAGATGAAAAACCGTCGGATTCTTTCTGAAGTATCTTTATGAAAAAGCCATTCAAAAAGAAATTGGTATTCAAAGAAAAGGTGAATACAAGTACACGTTGTTCTAAAAATGACTGCTAATCTTCAGTATGCAATAAAAAGGGAGAAATTAAAGCAAAACACAATGGGAAACATGGACAACATAAACAAAACAGGAGGCTGCAAAATGATAACTATTTTAATGCTATTTCACATTTCCTAGTTTTTGAACGTTGAAAGCAACAGTGAAACCTAATCGCATCAGATGTTTGTTACTAATGTACTCTATAATATGACCTTGAAACAAAAGGAATATATCTCAGAGTAAATACCATTCTTTCATCAAGTTTAGACAATAAAAAGGCGAGTGAAGTTCCTAAAACAGGAAAGAGAAAGACTGCTTGAAGTTATCAGAGCTACCTCTCAGAGTACAAGCCCTGCAGTGAGTAGGTGGAAATGAGATGGAGAGAACCAGTTCATACAATTTCCTGTAGACCTTTTTCCTTTGTTCCAAGCAAGGCACATAAGCAGCAGGAGGACTGCACTTCCCCTTTTCATTCTGGGAGAAATTCTGTGCTTAAGATAACAACAGGAATGATTACATTTAATGTTCTACAGTTCAGAGAGAAAGTAAAGAGAAAGCATGTTTTCTTGAGCACAGTTCTATATGTCTTTTATGCACAGGGACAAGTGACATGGCCTGAAGTAATTAACGTCACTGCACTTAAAGACTGTTGTATTATCACTCCTCGGGCTCCTTGGTGAGAGTTCCAGAACTTTCTGCCCAGACTTTTTACCTGATAAAGGATTGAACACGGCAGGAATCTGGCCAAGGACCAGGAGGCTTAAAGAGCTGTTTAAGTTCTAAACTATCATTTAGTTCTGCTTGCCACGATGCTGTAGAATAAAATCTACTTTAGCTGTGAACTTTCAGAAGTGTATGAACTTTCACTCAAGAACCACAAGATGGCACTACAACAAGCACAAAAAGCTTTTTAATTATCAGCAACCATGATCTTGCTCATTTATATAATTATTGAAGCAATTGAGTAAGACTGTTTCTTTTTCAGGCATTACTACAGAGATTACAGACGGATTTCTGCTCTGTGACTTTCCTATCCCTGCAAAGCCAAACAGGCAGTATTTAGACTATTCCACTTCAAACAGCTGGTTAATACTGTGCTGAAGCAGACACAACATAGATCAACATTGTAAAAGGTGATCAGTGACGATAGGTAGCCAGTTTCAAGATAATTTTAATCACACTTAAGAACCTTCATTTTACAGGTTGGTTCATTCAACTTGCCCTGCTTGATGCCTGCCCCGTTCCTCCCTCCCACAGCTCAGTTCAACATTCCCTGCCAACTCTGGTGCTCTGTCTGCCATCCCACGCAGCTCCAGTTCCACACAGAACTGCCTACAAGCATGAGTTCATTGCCTATCACCTGCCATGGAGGTAGGAGAAAAGGGTCCCAATCTCCTAACAAGAGACATAAGTTGTTTCTATGGTTCTTGGCAAGAAAAGAGGGACTCCAGGATCCTAAAGTGAACTGCAGGAAGTATTTTCTGATGCCACTCTGACCAAGACTCTGTTTAGAAGTTCCAGTTCTCAAGTAGCATTACTTTTCTGGCCCAAGAAAGCTTCCCACGTTCAGACATCACATGAATTCAAGAGTGTTTATCAAATACTCTAAATGCATGCCACCATAGCCTGGTGCAGCTCATGCTTTGAGGTACGAGACATGAAAGGTTCCACCTATTAGACCTTCCCAGCTACTCCTGGTCACTATAATTTGCATCCCCTGGACTATAACACTGTTTCATCTTCCTGCTGCTTCTCAGAAACAATATTTCTTGGATTCCTCCGTAGCCTGGAGAAGGCACTAAGGCATGATGACATGACGTGATACATAAGCTGCTTTGTGCTCTCTCTACTCAACTTCCAATGACCATTAAAGGAAGAAAGCTCAAATCCAGAAGGTTAACTACACAATACCTAAAACACTGTACCTTAAAAAAAGCTTTCTGAATCTGTATTTGTCTGAATAAATATATTGCCTGTGTTTTCCTCTCCAGTTCAGCCCTCAGCAGGCAGTTAATACCCAATTAAATTAAAGCAATTTTTGACTATCACACTGTGGTTTTTGAAAATTTAATGATATAAAGCATCACTAATGTTTCTTTTTCTTCCTTTCCTTTTTCTTTTTTAAATTGATTGTTAGAAAACTACAGACACAATTGTTTCTGCATTGTAACAACCACACTGCAAGGCCAGGCCAATTCCTCTAGAAATGAGCAACATAGGATAGTTGGAACTCAGAACTGGAATCTAATTTCTCTTGCAATAAAAAGAAAGAAAAAAGGAGAAAAAAAAAAAAAACCCCAACAGAAATCCTAAGTTATTGGCTTGACTAAAGCCAAGAAAATATCTGGAGGGATGAGATAGACAGCCGCTTCTTCCATCAGATGTATGAAACTTAATTCTCACCGTCTCACAGACACACTGTCAGTTCTGGCACAGGCAGAGAAGCCAACAAAGCCACAGTTCTTTTTCCTCACAAAAAAAGACAGTATGCCAAGAATCCTTAAAAACAGCTAACACTGTAGAGACACTTGGTCAGATAGGAAGTAAAAATCACGCCTGAAGAGTCAGCAATAATACAACATTATCTTGACTCTGTACCTACTTTTCCTCACTAATTGACATAATAAATCTTACAGCTAACACTGTAAGACACTTGTCAGATAGAAGTAAAAATCACAGCTGAAGGTAGCATATATACATCTCCTTGACTCTTCACCTACTTCATATAACAGACCTAAGAATTCTGCATCTCTAGCAAACTCAAATAAAAAGAGTTTTTTTCTCAGTTATCCAGTGTGCTGAATCATTCTGCATCAACTTTAGAATGCTACCAACGCACAAAGTGGCAAGATTCAAATAAGCCTTATTGTATATCATAGCCATATAGTTTTAAAGCAATCAGCAGATGCTGTTGTCCATTTGTGAGTAAGGTGCAGTCCTGACAAACTTGCTGTTTTTGAAGAAATGCATGCTTTCTGCATAAATGCTTTTTTTTTTTCATGTTTATTTGTTATGCACACTAGCAAGAAAGAAAACCAAAAAGCCTCTTGCTCATAGACTCTCAGGTATGCCTCTCAGTAAGCTGTGCCAAAGCAGCCAGGTAGCTCAGAGAGTTTTGCTTCCATTCACCCCAAACTCCTCTCTTAATAACTCATGATTTCAAGTAAATCCAGAGGGCTCTTTACTGTTCAGTGTGGAAGATGATAACACTTAGCATGGCACACACACAGGCATAACCTGAATTGGAGTGTGACAGAGCTGCACACCTCTGTGTGCTCTGCACAAGAATCAAACGATAACAGATCCTATCAGATAAAGCCTGATGCCCCTATTTCTAGTCCCTTCAACTTACACCGTAGGAGAAATGGTTCTTCTCTTTAGCCATCAACAGCTCAATAACAAATCCATGTGGACCCAAAAACTGCTTCCATAATAAAAATGAATCCTTGCTGCCTATATATTAGTGGCACATATGAATAGAAAGGTATTCTCCATCAAGCCTCTCCCCTGTTTTTTCAGCTCTTTTCTCATAGGACCAATCTATTTTGTCAAGCCCATGAAAACTCCTTCTTGTTCTTTTTGAGCAGAAAAATAAAAATAAATACTATTCAGACTCAGAAAGCTGAATATAAAACAGTATTGCTTCAGGACAGTTGCAGGATCAAAACTGCTACTTTTATACATACACACAAGATCTGAAAGATTTTTTTATTAAAAAAAAATACTCCGAAACAAATTGAGATGTCGAACATGAAAGAATGCAAACTGGCTTAGTCTGTCAGGGAAAAAAAAAAAGAAAAAAGAAAAAAAGCATTTTTAACAAATACACAATTTTTTAACCTCATTCAGTGTTTGTCTGGATCAACATATTTACTAACAGATACTGCTGCAATTATCAGAGGATCTTATACAAGAAGGTTACACAGTGGTTTTACAACAGCCTACAGCTAAACAATTTATGAATCCCAGCACTAAACAGGGTAAGAAAATGCAGCTGCTATATATTAAGAAACATGGCATAAAATCACAAGAGACAAAACCACGGGAAAGAAATAAATGGATGAAGTAACATGAACACCTTCATTATCCTTTGTAGTGTCCTGTGTATATTAAACACATTTCAGAAGGATTAGCTTCTGCTGCTGTCAATTGCAAGGAGAATTTTTACATGACTTAGAATGACTAACAGTTCATGTGGGTATTCAAGAAAAAGACATACCAGCTTTGTGCCAAGCAATGGAAATTGGCATCTCAGAAGCTGCACAGGTCTGCACTATTAGACAGGTAGTCAGTGCATTCTGCCGTTTTGTTCGTGCTCCTGAGGGTGAAATATTCTGTTTGCATACGAGTGAGGATTGCAATTGTTCATTAATAAATAACTCCTTAGTTCATGATGATGTTTCAACTATCCAGCTACGTGCTTGGCAGGCACAAGCTACTCACAATTCTGCAGCACCGATGCTGGGTAATTAAACAGTAGTATTGAACAATAGTGACCAACTACCTAACGCAATTACTACTAAACCCAATAACATTTTCCCCATTGAGTTTAAGAAGAATCAAAATAAACTCCAAGACGGGCAATGCAATGAGAGAAGTCGTCTTCCAGCATCAGTAAGCAACAGCAGAAGGGAGATAAATTACACTCCAGTCAACACACTTACCAGTGAAATATAGCTTTGTGCTGCCGTACTGCGAAATATCAACTCCACAAAGAGATTGCAAATTGCCTCTCAATCTGTGCTTCAGGAATCCGTGTACTTCAAGGATATTAATTAGTGAATCACTGGGAGGTAACAAAAAGGTCTTTTGCTTTAAATACAGACTGAATTTGTACCTGCACAGAAATAGATTTGGACAGACAGAAGAAAGGGGGGGGCACTCAGTTAAGAGTTGCCACATGCAGAAGAAACTTCACACAAAAGAACTTGATGGCAGTGAAATGCACAACTTCAAACTCAAAGGACCAGTTCTTCGTTCTGTTCTGGAAGTTCAGCTACACCACAGTTTTAAGCGTCCTTACAAATGCCTTGAGGCACATTTTCAATGAGAAATAGCTTCCATGTAAAGAAAGCATTACAATTCCCCAGTAATGTATCTATTTGACAAGATCTAAAACATGTAATTACAACCATGAATCTCACAAACTGAAACCCAAGGTCCCTTGGCACTTTTAAAAACATGTATATTAGGAGCTAGATTTGTTATGCTTCTGGAATAATTTGCAGGCAAGCAAATTTTGACAGGACAGATTCAGATTACTCATAGTGGATAAGTAGCACACATAAAACCACATTTACCAATAGCACACTTTCATAGAAGCTGAAGTTCTCTGAAAGATATAATCCACGTTCTTTAAAGCAAGGCAGTTTTAAAACCTCTAGCAACAAAATTCCTAGTATTTCCACCACCTTTCTTGAAAAAAGGAATTTCATTAGTTTAAGGAATATAAAAACCACAACATTTTCAGTTTGCTTTTGCAAATAAGTAAGTAGGTAAATAAATAAAATAGAAAACAATAGCAGAAGGTGTCACATTGCTTCTGGCTGGAGTGGTTAGAAATAGCAAAGCAAGAAGCAGAAAACAGTCCAAGGGAATCAGCTGAAGAATTTTCTTACAAGTAGCAATGGAAAGAAGCCTTTTATTTCCATGAGATGCTACAAGGCATTAATACAGCCATGTGAATGCGATGCCTGCCATGACTTCTAAAAAATTTGGAGTCTCAATCTCCAGGACTAGCCACTGTCTGATGAACCTTTTAAATATATTTGAACATTTAAATGTAGCATCTTCCCCAACTTGAGAAATAACTCATCTTTTAAAACAGATTACGGGAGCAAAATCCCTACTCCTTAAGTAACAACTGCTCACCTAATTAGCACTCCTCAGATGATGGATTGCAAATTAATTGATCTTAATTTCTAACTTCATACTCGCCTAGGACATACATATTCATAGTCTTAAACAAGGAATTTAGCAGAGCTAATGGCTGTTAATCAACCTAGAACTGATGACTACAGAAGCACTTACCAAGGAAGTGAGACAATGGAATCTGCCTTGTACAAGAGTTTGTTTTCTATGTACAAGGCGGCTTCAGGAATCCTACAGAGAAAAGGTTATGCAAAGCCTTTCCTGTTAACCTCTCCCCAAGTTACCAAGAAGTCCCATCAATTACGTGGCTATAGCTGTTCATTTTGTTGGGAACAAGCTAATACAGATTAAAAGCAATTCTATAGAAGAGCATTGGTTGCTTGCTTTTTTCCTCCTTTCAGTAAGAATGAGCTCCTGGTTTCTGTAATTCATGTTGCCACAACTGAAGAGGCTGGGTGAGCCAAAATGAGATAACTTGGAGGAGCAAGAAGACAGCATGGTAGGGACTAAGCCTGTACTCTGCTCATGAAACTGAGGTTTTAGTAAATGCGTATGTCTTCCTCAGATCATGAAGCAGATCTTTACAAATAAGAGATATTTGCTGTGCTACCCTCTTCAAACATAGTTTACTTGGTTTTATTTAATTTGCACAAATTAGTACTTAGAATGGCCAAATCCTCCATAGGGATGTAATTAATTTTAAGATGTCAGCTTTAGGCTGGCATCTCTGAAATTAGTGAGAGCCCTTCCTGAGGAGCATGACTATATTGACTCTAAACAACAGAAAAGACTGCCAGCCAACTACCAAAGTTTGTTATTAGCAAAACAAACAAACAAACAAACAAAAAAGGGTTTTAACTTTCATGACTTCCTTCTACACTTGTTTTGGACAGTGTTTTGATTTAAACAGAACTATTATTACAGGGTATGTCTAGGGAACAATTGCAGATCACCTTCTACTTTGCTGTGACAGGAAATTCATTAGCAAATTAAGGTATTACAGGGGTGGGTAGGAACTGGAACAGGTGGCCAGACTGCAGGACCACAGGAAGGTATCAGAAAGTTTAAGGGTTCACTTGAAAAAGCCATTCTGAAAAGCATCCTGTCTGCAGGACTGCTAATAAGCTGATGAGAATTTCTTTTCTTGATGAAATGCTTTTAACTGTCTGTCCTTGCTTAGTTTTTTGCTCTGAATGGATTTCAGCAAAAGTCAGACTGACCATAATAGAACAGTCATAACAAAGCAAGACTGGCTGTTCTGGGCAGGTGATGGTAAATACAGCGTTCGGTGAGTCATTCTCCCCAGAAGACGCTGTATGTGAAGCTCCACGGAGTTATTTCTCTGTCATTACTCTGATGAAGAGGTGCACATCACTCACTTGGGAAAGCAGGAAAAGGGCAGTGAGAACAGGGCAGCACTTCTCACAGTAGAAAATCCTACTGCAATCACAAACTAGGGAAGGCATTCAAGTTGTGTTACATCACTGCCAAGTGGGAATATTACCAGATTCCCTGTAGCATGAGAATACTTTATTTGAGATCACTGACAGAAAACAGAGCCTTGGTGTCTAATTATGTCATCTTTACAGTCTCTTTCCACAATACAAATATCCCTTAACGAAGTTAAAAAAAAAAACCATTAAAAAAAGGCCACGTGACAGGAAAGAACTGCACGTAGTGGGGATAGAAATCTGAACTTCGATGAGCCACAATTGTATTTTAGATGGTAAAGAAAAGTTGAGTCACCCAACTCAGAACTCAGAATAGTAGCCTTCACAGACTACTGATGAATAAACAAGAACATTATGCAGCCCACTGATGTAAAGTCACTCAAACCTAATTCAAGAGAAAAGCAGTTAAGACTGGCACGCTGAAAAAATCAGGAACATTCTCAATAACCAAAAACACTCTGGCAACAATCTCCGCTGTGAGTTAACAGAGGGCCAGCTTGCACTCCAGCACATCGGTTTGGATTGACATAAAACACAATTTAAAACACCTGAAAAAGAAAACTTCTACAAAAATAGGATTTCTCAGTCTGTTTCCAAATTATAGAGTGGCTCAGCTACCTCTAAATGCCAGGGAATAAAATCCAGGGAAACTTATAAAATGACATTGCGACAGTGACCTTCACCATCACTTCCTAAATCTGTTTTGATTTTTTTTTCTCCTCTTAACAAGACATGATCTCACTGTCTGACTGAACACTAATCCCCTTTCACCAAGTACCAAACTAATGCTTGCTCCATTAACGCACAGCAAATCCTCTGGGTAATACATTACCACGATTTAGTATAAAAAGATAAGCTTGGGGCTTCTTCTCTCCTACAGCTATTATCAGGAAGGCACAGTATTCTACTAGAATACAGGTGAGGTGTTCATCAGATTCTGATCTGGAAATATTTTTTTTTGAATTGCAAACGCTGTATACAATTAATTTCTTTTAAAATCAGGTTAACCCTTTGCTCTCTTTTTTCCCCTTGTTTTCTTTTTCTTTCTCCTGAAAAACAGGACACATTCGCTATACAGAAACTTAGAGAAAATATTTCATTGAAAGTGGTATGTTGCTCAGCTGCTATTGCTCTGCAAGGATTGCTGATATACAATTTCAGTTGCTTAGGAAAACCTATACATACACAGAGAGATCGACTTAATGACTTTTCCCTCTGTTCTCACTGATCAGAGCTGTTGCTGAAGGTTTGCTACAATAGAAACACTTGATTGTAACGTAAAGACTTAATTTATCTCTGCTATAAATACTTCCTGTAAACGATAATTATACATTCTGACAGTACAAATACACTTTTCTGCTTTGTGCACAGGATGAAGACACTTAACTGTTACGTGCTTTTATTTTGCTGGAAAGCAATCTGTTGCTATAGCTGTGAACTCACAAATATTACTATTAGCAGTGGAAAGAGAAGAATGTGAACTCTGCATTACGGTGAATGCCACGTGGTGCTCAGGATACTGTTTCACAAGGGTGAGAGTCATGAGCTTAATTAAGTATTTGAGTGAGGTATGAACAAGCTGTTTGTCCAGTTTATAATGGACATGAGCAAGATTAGCCTTGTGAAACAAAGGACCGAATAACTGCTCTGTTGTTTGATAAGCAATTAGATGCACATTTGGGATCTTTATTTGGCTGCATGCATTACAGTCACATTGTATAACTAGAGCTGGAAGTATGATCCTCTGGATTACTGCTTTCTGTTCAGTTTGAAAAATGAAACCATTGGCCAGTTCTCTTGAAAGAAGAAATATATAGATCCATAGATCCAGATACTTTTGATTTCAGTGGGATTTTCCCCACTATTTTTATTAGGTTTCACATCAGGTCTTTTATCTACTTTGTGAAAATGTAGCATTCTTCTCCTTACCAAATTTCAAAATAAGTATTTCTTTCTCACAATTTTCAGGATCCAGTCTACAAATATCCACCGGTCTCATCTGTTCAGCAAATATGTACCTTCAAGGAGGTTGTGTATGAAACAGTGAAGATCCCTGGCTGCGGTGACCACCCTGAATCTTTTTACTCATACCCAGTAGCTACAGCGTGCCACTGTGAGACCTGTGACACTGACAGCACCGACTGCACCGTGAGGGGACTGGGGCCATCCTACTGCTCCTTTAGTCACAACGGAAGCAATCAATGATGGGTACTTGATATGGCAGCTTGGCTTTAAATTTTCACTTCTAAGTAGATAAGGGAATTGCACAGGCTGAGGCTGAGTTAACAGACAAGGCTACTGAGAAACTGCCAAGCTTGAAACAAAAAATTTTAAGGCCAAAATGGAGAGCTACTGATTAAACGTCTCTTCAGCCCTTCTCTACTTTTCCCATTGTTTCCCTTAAAGTCATTTTCACGAATGTACAGGATGCAGATTCTGTCTTGCCCACTCTTCTTTATTCCATCTTCAATCTTTATGTTTCTTTATTTCCACTGCTTAGTTCACTTAGCTTATTCCATACTATCCTATGCTTTTAAAAACTTTATGATGCGCTCATTTCCATCACTCCTCAGAACTCACTTATTTTAAAAAGCCTTGCAGCACCGATTTTAATTACAAGCAACATCCATGTCCTTACTGTCTAAATTCTAGTTGGACTGGAAACCTCTTTTAGCTGAGATTCTGACTTCTTTCAGCAAAATATTTCATGCAGTTATTATGCTCTGTAAACAGTAACAGCATGTTTATTTAAGAGCCAAAAACCTATGTTCAAATGTTGAAAGTGACCAAACTCTTCTGCTTTCTCATTAAGGCTTGCTAGCTCTGGCTCAACGCCACAATAACAAATGACACGAAGGCTATCCAGTTAATGCCTGGCTAACTCACTATTGAGCTGTCAACCTCAAAAAATTGTGAAATATTGCCACAAATCTGAAATTTGTGGATTTTCTCTCATTATGCAACAAAACATAAGAATTATTTTATTAGAGGAGACTCACAAATGAAACGGGGATAAATCTAGAGAATTTAGAGAAACCGGACCCTGGCAGGGCAAATCTGGAGTCAGAACATACATTGCAAGTAGTCTGCAGTAATGCCTCTGAGAACAGAAGTTTGTACAGCTCTGCAGCAACCTAATTCTGCAGTGACCAAAATGAATGGGAAAGAACAGGACTGAATCAGAATGGAGAATTATCTCTGGTCTGAAAACTACAGAATTCAATCTACTGAAACAGTCATCTACACAAATACACAATGAAGAGCAACCGGTTCAGCAGCAGTTCTGCACAGAAGATTTGGAAGCTATACAAGCAGGGAATCAGTTAACAATACCATACTACTATGGAAAAGCTGATACAGGGTACAGGGTAGAGCCAACAAGATACAACCTACTTCCACTATTCTGTTCAACCTTCTGAGGACCTCAACCTAGATGTTATTTCCAGTTCTGGACACTGAACTTCAAGGCACTGAGTAATTGGAGAAAGTCCACAGAATAGAACTAACGGAGGCCAAAATAATGTGTCTTAATAGAAAAAGGGTTGGTGTTTTTTTTTTTTTCAGGTGTAGCTGTTTTTCTTAGGGGTAGAAAGATCTGGGGGAAAAAAAGTGGAACCGTTTACATGCTTGAAGACTATAACAAAAAGAACAGTCAGTTTGCCATGCTTACAGGGAACAGAACAATGAATGTCATTAGCAGATCTCCCAAAAGGAAAAGACAGCCACTGTCTTATTTATTTAGAAATAAATTGTCAAGGAGGTGGGGGAAAGAAAGAAGATAGAGGGGTATCTGTGCAGTAGTGACAGAAAGAACAAGAAATTTAAGACCACGTAGGCCTATTGGGAATAACAGCAGCAATGGTAACCTGTCATGATGTAGGGAATGTGGAAGTTCACTTCTTGAGGTACTTTCCAATACTATTTTTGTATTACTTGACCAGCTGTCATGTCTGCTTTTGAGATCCTTACAGAAATGTTTATCTGAAGGGCATTTGTCTGTTAGTGTGGATCACTCTTTGTATAGATATTTTAATTTATTTCATTTGTAATTTTTTCTACTGTAAGATATGAGTGTTCTTTATTTTATTTATAACATGTATCATCATGGACATTGACTTTGGTGCAGTGAAATTTTAAAAGTGGTAAAGAAACAGGTAAATGAATTGCCTGTCATTTCAAACAAGAGTTGACCTTCAGCTAAATCCAAGCATGTTGCTCACGTCGGGAATTATTCAATTCTGGATGAAGGAATTCTGAATAAAAACTGTGAAACAGAGTAGCTTGCACCAAAAAGTAGGAAAAGTATGTGTTCTCAAAGTACATCTGTAAGCATCTGTACTATCTGTTGTACATTTTGGAAAAATAAAAATAATTTTATTGTAATTATATAATATATGTCTGTCTTTATAAGCCAGCTAAAAAACAGAGTCCTTCTCTTCCACTTCATTACACTTTAAATCACATCTGCACGCCTTCCTCATTTTTTTCATGCAACCAGTACCTCACATAGGCTGTATGGACATTACCTAAACACATCTAAACATTACCTAAATACAGCCAAATCACATCAAACAGATGTTTTAGCCTAATTCAATAATGTTATGATGAAACATGAAACAGGTTTAATAGCTAGAAGTGTGAATCAGAATAAAGGTTATTATCAATATTTTATTAAATGATAAGGATTAGAACTTCTCCAAAGCTGTGTCCACATCTTGCACAAATTAACTTGAGTCTGAAAGCAAAAGTTATACAGATCTTCCTTTGTCAGACAAATACACTTACGCATTTTCATTTTGCAAAGGAATCTAATCAGAATCTCAGTGCTAAGACTATAACAAATGCAGTCAAAATAGTATACGTCAATAATAGAAAGCTAGCAAAAAAAAATCTCCTAATCCTGCATCACTTCAAGCTCCAGACTCTCACTTAAGAAGCTTATAAAACGTGCAAGTCCCACTCGAAAACTCTTTTTTTTAACATTAGTGAGCCCAGAGTGCATACCTCTACTTATACGAAACTAGCATTGATATTTTCCTCTGAAATGAAATCCATTGCACAACAAGTCAAGAATTTGCTGTTTGAATTGCAGACATTTCAGTACCAGCACTTTCACTGACAAATTCAGTGATTCTTGCAAAAGGCTGGCATGACTAGAAGATATCTTCAGCTACCTTAAAAAGTCTGACAGGCTCAGGCTATATCTTATCAAAGCTCACTTTGCATTTAATTCCTAACAATGGTTTAATTAAATTTAATTTTCCATCGGTATTTTTCCAAAAATTAAGGTTTGAGGTTTAAAGTAGATTTGAGTTATTATTTAAGAAATTTATTTAAAAGGTAGTACGATCCTTGCCTAGTTTCTATCATGATGAATAGATAGCAACTGTATTATGAAGTGTAAGTCTCAGTTTGATATACTGCTAAGTAATAAATTGGCAGGAAAGCTTTTAGACACATTCCTAAGAGATTCGGGAGATATCCAAAAGTTCTCACTATGGACTAACCCTTTCCAATGAAATCAATAGGTAAGCAGTTTTCAGCTTCAACTGAGCTTTTAAAAAACCTCACATTCATTCTACCTTTAAAGGTAGGCCCTGCAAAAAGACCTTCTCACATGTCAGATTTTAGTGACCAACTTACAGAACCTAACTTTCTAGAAAAATCTCATGCCCTGGGATAGTAAAATCTAAAATGGAATAACTTCTCTTCACTCTTATACTATTTATTTACTCTCTTACATAAAATTATCTCTTTTCTTGCATCACCATGAAAGTAGGAAACCTGGAAAACTATCCCCCTCGATGAACACAGAGAGCATGTAGTACACAGCACTGAACTGTTCCTTAAAGACCTTTGAGAAGGACATGATGTAGGATTCTTTGTGTTGTCGTTAATTGAGTCCTTCAAATACTCAGATGTACAGATAAACTGCAAATAAAGATTATTCATCTCTGCCTCCGCATCTATGAGTGAATTAATATTTTCTATTATTTATAATGCAGGCAGTTTGACCTTGATCTTACAAGTGTCTGTGTCTGTTGTGCATCTGCGGACGAGATGGGAACATGAAGTGCTGCAGCAGTATTCATAGTCCTGCTAATTGAAAAGACTATTTAATCTTAACTGCCTTTAAGGTGGAAAGCACGCCCTGGTTTTACAGAACAAAGAAATACAAGTTCCTCACAGTTAATAAAGCATCAGCACAGCAGTATCATCCCACTCTTGTTAACACTCAGCTATTATTCCCAGCCTAAGTACTGTAAATCATCCCAGTTTAAAACAAATTGTCACTTGTCTGAATAATTTTAGCATATAATGGAGCTCACAATATTTCTTGCCGGAAGTGAAAAAAAATAAATGAATGTTGACATCTAGTATTAACCCAACTGAGGCACAAGAAATTATTAGACATCAACAAATCCTTCAACAAATATAACATGAGAGAGAACCAAGTCCAAATAACAGGTAAAAACCAGAAATGTTACAACGTGGGCTTGTACACGCGAGGTTGAGGCTACACTAAGGCTATTCAAATGGGAAAAGTAAAGACAAGTGAGAGAAGGATTACTATGCCATATTCCTCCTTTATCCTCACACCTCAACAAGCACCTTTTGCTTAGTAAATACAAAAAACTTTTAGCCACATACTTTATTTTCATTAGGAATACAAATATCTAACAGCGCGGTTGAAGATTAAAGAAGAAAAAAAAAAGAGAGAGAGAGAGATAAAAAGAAAAGAGTTGAGCAGTTAGTCTGAAAAATTCATTTGGAGATGGTAGCCTTGAGATTAGTTGTTTCCCTCCTCTCAAGCAATAGGATCTATAGTTTTTTTTTTTTCTTCTGTGTATCTCATGTTTCTCTTCAATTTATGTTATTAACATAAGCTATCAAAGCCTTGGTCTTTCAATATGACTTATACTGATAGACATTACAGCAGCTCACAAGGTTGCAGTCTAGGAAATATAGCAAACAAAGCAGCAGGGTTAGAGAAAAGACATAACTTACAAGAAATCAAATGTCAGTGTATTAATATGCGTAGGTGGGGAGGAGACAGAATTAACTAGCTCTGCTTTACAATCATTAACCACTGGTTTTCTTTCCTATAACATTCAAGACATAAGGTATTCCAATAGCTTGTGGAAATATATTTGAAGAATTTCAAAAATCCTGCTCTATGTACTTAAAGTGTCATTCCGACATGGTATCAGCTTTCACTGTCCCCTTCCCTCATAATACAATATTGACAGACCTTGGTTTTGTGAACTGTGGAAATTCCAAGTCAAAACACAATGATAACGAAGAAAAACGTCAAGATTCAGGAAAGAAAACTTTTGGTTCAGACACTGTCAAAATTTTTGTCAGTGAGGCAAATGGTTAAAGACTCTACGCCCTGGCAGCACTGCCTTCTCCAACCAGCCTTTAAGATCATGAACAGAATGATTCCATATAGCACAAAAGCACGGTCTAATTTCAGCCAGCCTGGTAATTAAGAAACAATAAAGACAGCTTAAAATTAACTCTATCCCCACTTCCAAGTGGTACCAAAGACAAGTCTGCCAAACAGATAAATTTCTTCTTCAATGTAAGATTTCTCCTTTTAGAATAAATAACTGAATAGTCATAACAATTCTCAATCACATGCAATGTAATGCTTTAAATGAAAGCATACATTTCTTCTTCAATGTAAGATTTCTCCTTTTAGAATAAATAACTGAATCTTCATTACAGTGCTCAATCATGTGTGATCTAATGCTTTAAACAGGAGGCTGATTTCCATCATCTGTGCGAATGCATACAACTTTACCACTTTGGCCTTGTTTATGCAATCTATCCCTAAGACAAGCAGATCCTGATCTACGAGTAGCTGGATGTGTTCACATACTTGGATTATTATGTCGGGAACTCGAAACCACTTTATGCTGTGATGCTTAGTTCAGGGACAACGTAAAAGCATTCTGAAACCAATTCCTATCTATGCACAATCTAATCAGTATTTGTCAGTGTGTGCAATAAATGGAAGACTGTCACTCCATTTAAGCTCAACATAAGACTGAGACTTTGGAATAATGAAGCAAAGCTTTTTTATGGGCAGTGGGCTGTCCAGTGTGGGTAAGAACCACACTGATAAATAGAAGGTGCCCTGCTCCTCCAGGGTTGGAGTTCAAACACTTAAAATGTTCTGGATTGATCTGAGAAGTACTGCAGAAATGCTGCTTCAGCCTGGAGAAGAGAAAGCTCCAGGGAGATCTGATGGTGGCCTTTCAGTATAAAAGGGTCGGTAAGAAAGAAGGGGATAGACTCTTCAGCCAGCCCTGTTGTGACAGGACCAGGGGAAACGGTTTCCAAGTAAAAGAGATTTAAATGGGATATAGGGAAAAGGTTTTTTTTTTTTCTACCATAAGAGTAGCGAGACACTGACACAGGTTGCCCAGAGAGGTGGTAGGTGCCCTGTCCCTGGAGACAGTCAGGGTCAGGGTGGATGGGGCTCTGAGCACCCGAACTGTAGGTGTCCTCATTCACTGCAGAGGAGTTGGACTAGATGACCTTTAAGGATCCTTTCCAACTCAAACAATTCTGTGCTTCTATGATTTTAAGGCATATATTCATGCAAATACCAATAAACACCAATTTATACGTTAGTCACACTGACTACTGTATATTTTAACACCATCAAAGTTATTCTGTGTTGCTTCCATGCAGCAATAAGCCATTATCCTCAAACTTATTTCAATTTATCCTAATCAACCTACATGTACCAAAATTTTAAGCAGAAACACGATGATAAGATAAAGATACGTATGATCATTGTGATCTTCCTCATGGAAACACTCTACTACCCATAGCACTCTGTAGCATCTTTAATATCACCTAGTAGGGAAACAGGAGTCTAGAAAATTATTCAGCTTATTATCATCCAGTCACTTAACTCTCTTATGCAGCGATAAGAAATACACATTACCTGAGAACATCTCTAGCCACATTTCAGTATCTAAAGGGAAGCTGTAAGAAAGAAGAGGACAGACTCCTTAGCAGGGTCTGTTGTGACAGGACAAGGGGAAACTACTTCAAACTAAAAGAAGGGAGATTTAGATTGGATATAGGAAAAAAGTTGTGGGTTTTTGTTTGTTTGTTTGTTTTTCTTATGGTGAGGATAGTGAGGCATTGGAACAGGTTGCCCAGAGATGTGGTGAGTGCCCCATACTTGAAGACATTCAGGGGCAGGCTGGACATGGCTCTGAGGGCCTAATCAAGCTGTAGGTGTGCCTGTTCATTGCAAGGGAGTTGGGCCAGTGACCCTCAAAGGTCCTCTCCAGCACAAACCATTCTATGATTCCATCATAAATTATATTTAAGCTTGTCAATCTTATGGAAAAAGCAGAGAGAGAGGATGAGATGAATCCTTCTCCACAAGTGCCCAAGACAGACATTTAAGGCCAGCTGAATTACCTTTTGGAAGCAATCTTCTTTCCTCCTCTTTTTTGCACAGACTAGAAGAGGAGCATAGGTTCTCACTTCAGACCAGTGAAATGATCTTTGAAGATCCCATTCTTAACTTGTGCAAATCAGTTCTACTCATTTCAAAGAAGTTACCTCAAAAACCAAATCAATTTTTCTCCTGTTTTCTAAATAAGACACTCATCTTCAAAATTACTTTAAGTAACAGTAAATAAATATTTTTAACCACGAAGAGAAAAAACACGTAGACAGGCCACTGGTCTCTAAGTCATCTAATTATTACCCTTCTCTATAGGCTGTGAGCAGAAACTCTTCTGTCAAGCACCACTAACCAGATGTTACATTCATTAGAGATAATAAATACGCAGCAGTGTGACAAAGATTCAGCTCACCACAATGTGAGCATCAAACATTGCCTCTGAGAACAAGCACTGTAGTAATGGAAAATGTGCTGTTTGGAACGGTCTTACAGGCTCACGGAATTTTTTTTCCCAGAGCATGCTTTAAGAGAACCACGAGGGCTAGAGGAATTATAGAGTATTCTTACATAGCATTTGAAGAATATCCACTTAGTTTGGCTTGTAGTTTCTAGACTGATATTGCTTTCGTAATCAAAAATAATATAGAATGAGAGCAAGCTTGGGAACAAACATCAGAATAACTAAGCCTCAATTATGATCTTCAGTGCTAAAGGAGTTAAATACCCAGCGGTGTGAGATGCCCTTAAATAATTCAGTCCATGTTCTTTGAGTAGATGTCTGATTTATTAAATATTCAGTAACACTTTGAAGACTGGAATAGTGTCAGATCTCAAATTAGAAAATTTCCTTTTAATGTCACTCTTGTGTTAATTTCTGTCATATTATTTCAGGCTATTTGCCACAACTCAGGCTAGATAATATTAATAGTGTAAAAAAGGTTCTTCTTTTTTATTGACATGTCAGTGTGCTGTCTAAAAGAAATAAGCAATTCTGTATTTCACGTGCAGCTCCATTAACTTCAAAACAGAAAAAGTGACCTGGCCATGGATATGGCAATCAGAAAGAGAATTTTAGGACCTTCTTGTATCTAACTCTAGCAAAGCTGCATAGAAACACAGTTTGTATAATTATTCAACTGGTAATATTAATATACCATGCCAATTTATTAAAACTGTATCCATATACTTGGTCTGAATACAAAATAAAAGCTTACTGCCCATGAAAAGAGAAGGGAACAAGAAGATGTAAATGTCAAACAGTAACTCTGCTACTAAACAAAACCAGTTAATGTAGATCTGCCAGGCTTTGATAACAGGCAGTTATGCTGGGAAATCCCTTCCTGTCTTGGAACATTATTACACAAATCCTTATTATATGGCTCCAACATTGTTAAGCAAAATGCTGTGCAGAAAATACTGAAACAAGATCGTTCACACATCAGGAATATTGTGCCATAAAATGACTCTGCTGCCTAAAATCTGCTACACTCTCCTGGCAAACTACATCCATTCTAGGATAAAATTTCCTGTTTACCTCAGTTCATTCCTAATGTTTTCATCCATGCAATAATTCTAAATTACTTCCAAGTTGATGTTGATAACAATTTTGCTTGTATGGGTTTCAGGTTCAGTTTGTACAGAGAGCAGATGAATCATGAATGGTTATCTGCAACTATTATCTAGAATATACGATACTTCGAGTGGTCAGTCATACTTCTGAAATTGAATAGTTTAGATGAGAGATTCAGTGCTCAAGTGCTATTGATATGGTAGTCAGATTTCTCATATGTTTACCAGAGAGAATTCAGCAAGAACACTGAGAGAATAGGAATAAAAACATTGCTAACTCACCCTCACTGCTAGGGAAAGAGGAAAACACAGAAGCTACAAATTCAAATTTCACCTATAAGTTTTCCCTGAGCTGTTCTGATAATGTTACTTTACAGAACTGTAAACAAGAATGAATTCCTCAGTCAGCAGGGTTCGTGGTTTCTACTGTACAGCAACTAAATCCCCTCGTGTACAGCAACTTTTAGTGATGACCTGCTGCAAGGCAGTACACAATATTGTGAAAGATGCCAAGCAGGGAATCCACAAACATTAATGCCACAGTAACCCCACAACTTCTATCTCTACCAGCTTTCACATGCTCCTTAGCAGATAATATTGCACACTCCTCTGCCAAGTGACCTCACCACTGCTTCATCCAACACAATCCAGATTGCTGAAAATGCAGATGTGTTTGTACCTGTGTGCGTGTGTGCTCAAGTATGCACTCAACTGTTGGGAAGCAAGGAAACAGGAACAGTGGCTTTTACACACACACATAAATCCTTCCTGCTACTCACAAAGGATAACACAGCCCAAAAGGACTAGAGAGCCTTATGATGCCTTAAGATGCCTTATTAGTTGCACTTCTACCTCATATCAATGGCGAGACACAGTAAGTGACCAATTTTCCCAGTACATTCCAAGCACTGTGTAAGTAATTATACTGCAATAAATACTGCTCTTCTCTTGCACTGCAGAAAGTATTCCATGCCCCTAGGGGAAGTTCCACCTGAGAATGAGAAGCCATCTCCTTCCTGTGAGGGTGACAGAGCACAGGAACTGTCTGCCCAGAGAAGTTGTGGAGTCTCCTACCCAGCAGATATTCAAAACCCACCTGGATACGATCCTGTGCAGTGTGCAGGATTTGTAGTTGTGGGATGCATTACCATGGCATTAATGTTGGTGGATTTTATCTTCCACACTGGTGACCTTATACCCCATGTATGAGTCTGTGTCTGATGTGAGTAAATCCCTCCAGATCAGAAAGAGGTAAATAAACTATATAAAGAAGCCACCACTGATATTTTCAAACTTCTACTGCATAGCACACTTAGGCTATTTTACTGCTGTTCTAGCAAGAAAAGAGAAATAGTGTGACAAGAAAAAAATGCTCATATGAGTAATGAAACTCACACGGTCTGCTTTCAATGTGAACACAAAGTAATTTTCCCTTTCAACTCTTCAGCTCAGACAGCCTTTGGCATTTGCTGAGCATTGCGTTTTGATTTCAAGTAATATTCTTCTTTGCTCAGATGAGTATGAACTTTATGTGGCATCTGCACTAAAGTAAAATTCATTGGCAAACCAAGGTCAGACAGATTTTCCCAGTGAACACCTGAGTTTCCAAAACAATTCAAATTAACACATTGTAAGCAATCCTAACCTAGTGTTAGCTATCTAAATTATAATCTGATTTACTTTTTAGAATACAAATATGTCCTCAGGCATCTCACCAGAACAAGCTGAGAGTCTGTGCATCATTTTCCTCTAGGCAGGCTCTGAAATTCTGCCTAGCCTGTAAGATTTCCTGCTTCTTAAATGCATAATTATTTCCTGAAAATGAGACAAAATCACAAATGGGTTCTTGAAACTAAAGTACAAGACTTAAAAGCAACTGAGTGGGGATCTATCCCTGAAGCATCACCTGCAGGATTTGTATGCACTTTTCTAGATCATATAGGACTAGCATCACATTTATGACACTGACATTTATCTGAATGTTTTAGTTATCTCTGGGACCTGAAAAACTTTCTATTATAAATGATATTGCATGTCCTCATCTTTCTGGTACCACTAAGCACAGATATAAATATGAAGTTTTCTTCATATGATCATTCCCACGTATAAACTCAATGTGATGCTCCACTGCTTAATTAAAAAGAGAGACTAAAACTAACTGAACATAGCTGAAGCACATTCAGTAGCAAAATAGATATACATATATTCTTTGAATACACATATACATACACACACATGTATATTCTGTGAGCGTATATATACATTCTTTCTGACTCTTTTTCATATCTCTCTTTGAAATTTCCCTTTGCTGGGCCAGTACATACATGAATATATACATTGCACACGTTTATCAACAGTATTGTCTCTTTGAGACCTCCTATATATTTTAAAAAGTCATTTACAATTAATTCCTCTCAGCACTACTTCAGCACTTGATAGTTTAATCTAGCTCTTATGACGAGACAAATGTGCAGGTATCCCTCTGTGGCAAAAGGGATAGCACTCACCAAACCCACAGACAGAAGTTCCCCATTTAAATCTAGCGAATGTAAGTAATGTGATAACAATCCCACAAGATGGCACTCCACCACACGCAGCTGGAGAAATACTGGGCACTGCTGCTTGCTCTCTTGATTGCTTATTTACAGGGACGATTCAATCCTCCCTGAGTCATCTGGAAATAGTCAGCGTGCAGAAAAGAAATCGTAATTTCTGCACTTGAAAGTAACGTAACAAAATAAACAAAAGGAATGAAAATGCAGAACGGTGAAAACTACCATTTTTTCTTCTAGGAAACATGAAGCATTCACTTTGCAGATACATGATGTGAACAGTTCTTGAGGTATGAGAGACTGTTACTGCAGGACTGGTGCCATTACATCTTGAGCATTGAAGTCAACTCAGTCCCTACCAAAGACAATCCCCTAACTGAAGCAGTGTTTTTTCAGTCAAGCTGACTGACCATAGAGGATGCAAGGTTAACGTTCAGGTACCAAAAACTAGCGCAGCACCAAAATGGGCAGTCAGCTCTGTGCAATTAGTCAAAGCAGCCAATTAGGCAAAGTAAAAAACAAAACAAACAAACAAACAAAAACAACCCACACTTCAGTGTAATTTCAGTGCTCTCTTGAGAGTCAAATAGATTCTTTGAAACTTATTGGAAGTGCAGATGATGCATGCTGTCTCTGCAGTAAAACATATGAAAAGACCCCAGGGCATTACTGAAGATAAATCAGAAGTGCATCAAGATTATCTTCCCAGAGGCACTGGTAGGAAAGCAGTCTCGAAGGATGCATGCAGAGACTACAACAAAATCCTACAGAAAGAGGAAGATCCTATGAACTGTAACATCTCAGAAGATAAACAAGATCATCTAGGCTTTCTTTGGGCATTCTAAGTCTTCTGCCCATTTATCTAGTTTTATCCTCAGTATTTTTAAGTAAAATACATTGGCATCAGAGCTGTTTGGTATTTTTTAATTCTTGTCCTGTACAACAGCGCATGGAGTCCCAGAATCAGCTGTACAGCGTGCATTAAAACTTCCTATGCCAGAGGAGTCTCAGACCTCCCAGTAAAAAACACTAGAAAAACCCAGCTAACAACCTTACGTCTTTCCCTAAGATCAAGTGATGAAAGAATCTATTAAAACAAACAGCCATGACATTTCCTGCTGTATAGTTATTTCATCCAAAGCGCTGCAGGCCCCATCTAACTCAAAGCTACCTGCTGACTTCAATGGTCTCTGGATCAAGCCTCAGCAGAGGAATACTTTCCAGTTCTCTTTAATGAGACACACAGTTGATTAACAGCCCTCCTGCCTGCTACTCTAACGGGAATGCTTTCATTTTTATGCTTGTCGGGGCTGCAGATATGCTTGTATGATCATCAGCAAGAAAACTTTAAAGAAAAGCTGTGTAACTGCAGCATCCCCTAGTGAATTTACACCACTCAGCTGTTACAGGAGATCCTATCATGAAATGATAGAAATGTTGGTTCCATGAGAGTGGTTGATCCTCTACAGTATCTGAGTATCAACAAAATACTGATGTAAAACAACCATTCAAGACAACAGCGTGAAAATAGGATAGCTTTGAAGACCTTCTGAACCGATCAGAGGTAAAGGAATCTTAACAGAGACTGCAAAAAAGATATTCTTTAGCAAAGGATGAAATTTAAATGCTGATGGCTGTAGTTTAATCATATTTATGTTGCTACAAATCTAGAACAACTCAGTTTGAAAAATGCTTCAGCTTACACCTGACTACTGGAATTCTGCCCTGGGCTGCAGTCTTGTAGCCAGTCCTTAAGAAATATTAATAAAAGAACTGAAATCAACATAAAAATTGATAAATCACAAGATGCCTAAACTAATAAAGATAACCTGTTAAAAGTTTGGAATTTACTTGTTTGCTAGCACAGAGAGTCATAAATGTCTCTACACCTAAATCTACCCTTATTTGCATTGTAAAGAAGGAATGAAAAGCACTGACAATTGGACAACTGAATTGTGGGCCGGGATTTAAGCTAACACCAACGCATTGTTAAAAAGTGATTCCCATGAAAAAAAGGACGAATGACACATTTCTACTTACGAGGTCTTACCATTTTAACCACCTATGTTTTCACTTCTGACAAGCATACTTGCACTGTCTGTGCCAGAGGGAAACGTCCAACAGAAGGTTGAGTTTGAATCCCTCATGTTTAACAAGCGGTAGAATTCATAATATATCTTGAGTCTTAACTTTCAAAACTGCAAAATGGCAATCAGAAAAAAAATAATCCTGTAGATGTAGACTTGGCTAGGTTTTCTGTTTTCGCCATGTTATTTTATTAGTGCAAACACTACTTCTCAAAATGCTGCTATATTTAAAAGAATAGAAAAGGGGACTTTCGCTTGTGTAACACTGTGACTGAAAGTACTGATAAAGATAAAAAGTAAATGGGCTACTATTACTTATTGCCTTTGAAAATATCTAAGATGTTTGTTGCACAGATTATTTGCCCTTTTCAAACCATTTTTCTTTCTGCCACCAATAGCAAAAGAAACACATCATTCCATGAATTATGCACTGCTGAGTAAATATTACTCCTGTTGCTACAGGAGACACGAGATAATAATATCCCATATTTTAACTACCATGAGTAGAAAAACTTGTCAGTGCTGTTTCGGCACATGTATCATGAATCATCCAATTAACCACTCAGATAGAACTCAGAACCTCCAAGAGAATCAAGTCCCTGTCACTGGGAGAAAGAGGTTTCACTTAGGTGACAACTTCAGCTGAATGGGTCTTATTTAACACATCTCAAGAGCATTTGAGTTCTTCTTTCAAGAGCTTCAGTGACATTTTTGAAGACTAAAAGGAGATAAAGAATTTGGCAAGCCAAACCATAACCTGGTGTAAATATGCCTCAGTTATCAAAGATTCCCGTACTTAAAGGAATTATTCTTGCATACTAATTACTGCCAATGTCCTTTCACTGCCAAGAAGAGTCACTGCATTCTACTTCAGAGCAGACAGAACTTAGTAGGAAGATTTATCTACAAGCTTCACCTGCTCAGCATTTTGAAACTGTTTGAGCTGTAGGCTGTTCACACAAAGAAGTCGTAGAACCGTCAGAAAAAAATCTGCTGTTTTGGTAGCACATACCTTTTCAAGTCTTCTGAACGTTGTTTGTTCAAAGGAAAATGGTGGACTTTAGGAAAAAATAAGTGGACCAAGACTCTTAAAACTTAATTTTAGCTTATGACTCTGTTATATTTTAATATATTACAAAATTTTATTTGCGGATTGCATAAAATGAAATGGAGAAAGCTCAATCAAGGCCCCAGCTCCACCTTGTTTTCTCTTATGTAACAATAGTGTGATTACTTTCTTTTCAAATTCTAAGCAGTCGTTATTAATAAATGCCAATTTAAATTGCTTTGCTTCAGTGTGCAAGTCAAATTAGAATTGGTGAGCTTGTCCTTAACCTAGTATCTCTGAGCTGGTTATCTCAAAACCGTTTTCTGCTCACCTTCTTTTGCTTTCATGAAACAGTTGTTTTGAAAACAGAATGAGTACTTACAAGTTTGATACCATCACCGGTCTTATCTACTATGTTAATTCTTACATGCTTATATATCAGGCTCTCCTTCATGACAACGTGCAAAAAAACACACAAAAAAGTGCAGTTAGAGACCACAGAAGTGTTCTGTCGCACCTACTCAACAAATGGATGCCACTTTGTAAACAGAAGTGAGATGAATTTTCTCATCTTTACTTTCTGAATTTAAAACGTAACACTTTGCTGCTGCTTCTCAATTTTGAGAAACCAATGTACCTTCACCACAAGAAGGACCAAAGCCAGTTTTCTCATACAGTACAACTTAACTAAGCGAAATTAACAGGAGGGGAGAAAGATTGCACTATCTTCAGAGCTCTGATCTCTTCCATTACTGACATTTCTTTTGCTTCTGCTTTTTTCCAGCTGTTTACATCTTTGTGTTTCTATTCTTTCTTCCTCAATCCTCAAGTCTTATCTTGCATTCTCCGTTCATATCAAACCTACGTTCTCAGTGCTCCTCCATTTGTTCTGTCCCAGTTTGTTCTTTTGCTCCACTACTTTCTGTCCTTTTAAGTACTGGCAAATATTCTTTCTGCTCTAATATCTGCTTTAACTTCTCAGAGCTAAACATTTTGCAAAGCTCAGAGATCTCCCACAGGGTTGCATTGCACAGGCACCAGTCTGCTTGTGCTTGTACTTAAAAAAAAATAAATAAATAGTTCAGACATCACTTATTGCTTGGGGAGACAGTATGCAAAAACAGGCTGAAAGGGATTGGAAAGCATATTCATTTTTTCTATGCAAATGACCAGAACACATCTTTTTGTCAGGTGCGGTGCTAACTGGAGATTAAAGGCAGATGTGAAAATACTTGGTTGTACTAACCTGGTGGTATCCTTTTAAAAAAATAAGTTTCCATTTTCTGATGCTTTCCACTATCACTAAAAACTCAGTGTGAACATCCCAAACCGCACTGAAAACAAACTGTGAAATGCAAGTCTGACCTAACTCTAGCAGACTCTGATCCAAGAGAAGTACAGGGCAACCATATTTCACTTCACAAAATTAGTTTCCCTCTTCTTTAGTGCAGAGCCACCAAAAGAATGAAACACTGTGTAAAGTCCAAGTTACCTCATGGGAACAGGCACTGCACAAAGCCAAGGCTTCAGTGTACTCCACTGAATTATAACACTCCAAAGAGTTTGTGGCTACTAAAACAAACAAAAAAATAATACATTCAGAAACACAAAAATCTTGGTCGTAAGAAATTCTCCTGGGACAAACACTGGGGTTCCATTGCATACCATCACTTAAGAAGGCACGGATCTGAGATACGATAAGGCCACACACACTGGAATGTGCAACCCTTTGACTTTTGGGAAGTTTTGAGAAGGTTCAGGTCTTGAGTCCAAACTAAAAACATTTCTGCAACTCAGTGCCAGCCAGATGAGTGCACAGTGATATCATAACAATTCCAATTAAAAAATGTGCAGGATGTAGAATTGACAGTTTAGCCCTTTGATGGACAAATTAGCTCAGATTGGGCCTCAAAATATATTTGCTGACCTATGTTCTGGACAGGTTTCCTAATACCTATTTGACTGTAACAACAGAACAAAACCCTTGGTGGGTTTGTTTGTTTGGTTTTAAATACAGCAATTGGCACAGAAACCTCAGCCCATAAATGTAGCTCCTGGATGCCAGATTAATTACAAAACAACAATAAAAACAAAATTACTGAAGACGACTGTAAGAATTTGGATAAAGTATTCTATTTGGTCTCAGTAGCTAGATCCAAACTACTGGATAAGGCAGTATTTCTAAGCTCCTAGGTTTGAACATGCAATTCAAGGGCAATCTGAGTTATAGAGGTAAAATTTAATTGTTGACAGCCTTTTGTTTTTAGCATTTCCTTTCTGCTGCAAATGCCTTCAAATTCCCCAAGACAGAACTCAAAAGCATGCAATACATGAACCATTAGGTATAACCACTGTATTTTGATTTTTCTTGTGTGGCACCTTGGTTATCTAAAAAAACACATTCTGATTTGTGATTTAATACAAGGGTAAATAATATAGGATAAGATACTGGCATCATCACTAACCACTGCATGCTGCTTAGCTGAACTAGAACTTTACTCTTAACAGAGTATTCTTAACTTAAACTTTACTCTTAAGCTGCCTTAAAAAAGAGACAAAGAAAGAGAGGAAGAGAGGAAGAAAGAGAGAAAGGGAGAAAGGGACAACGGGAGAAAGAAAAGGGAATTAGGTTTGCAAAGACTATTAATGCTGGCCATAAAACAGAAACACCACTCATTAAAACCACCTTATATTCTAGAAAGTCCAGCATGTGCATCTGCCAATGGACGGTAAGCTCAGCTGATTGACTATTGCCCTTCTTAGATTTTGCACCTGCACATGAATTAGGTTTTCAGTAGGACATTTGTACAAAGCCAACAACTATATGATATTCTAAGAACTTTTCCAAGGAGATTTGTTTTTCAAAATTCCTGGAAAACATTACAGAATAAGCAAATGCATGCTTATCATTTAGAATGAGAATAGTGAAGGGACCAAAAAAAATCTCACACTTATTCTAATACAGTAGCATGAAGAGGCTGCATGAACATAAATACGCATAAAATACAAAACAGAAGAAAGCAATATAAACACCATTACCATAGAAATTAAAGGAAAAGGCAATTAGACAAAAGGAAAACAGCATTCTGGACACAATGCATTTCAGTGAATAAATAAGGAGATATTCCAGTGGTATGTTTATATACTTAAAATGACATGAATTCAAGATGACAAATGGCCCAAATGTTCATCCTGTATAGCTGGAGGATATAAAGCCAGGAAAACAAACCAAAGCGAAGAAAGGAGAATATTTGTTTCAAATATCTGAGATACCAGCTTTTCAACCCCCCCTCCGTAATCCTGAGAAGTCTTTCATTAGAACACATCACAGCTAGTGTCATTACCCATTTATGAACTATTCTGTAACTAAAATCAGTCTAGGAAGCTCTGTGCTATGCACATACCTTTAAGCACAAGCGTGGGCTCTAGGAGCTGTTCCTGTCTTCTGGATTAGTCTCTTTCAAACTGATCCAGACATGGCAGAAGCTTCCAGGCTTTCCAACAGATCCTCAGGCTGGACAAAGAACACAGCAAGCACTCTGGATAATGTTCTTGGCCTGCAATGTAGACAAGACCTCCATTATCCATGCACAGTGTTGGTACTGAGACAGTTTATCACATGCTTGTAACTGAGGTTGTAAGTGCTGGGAATAGGGAAAGTGTTGTTCTTCTGAGGTTTCAGAAAAATGGCCGCCTTCAACACCCTCAACCAAGGGTCGGTGACAAAAAACCCTGCAGTACAATTTGAGAGCAAATGTTGAGTCAAGCTGACCCTACAATGGCACACCAACAGCATGCTGCCTCTGTCCAAGCAGCAAAAAAGCAACCAAGCAGCAAGAAAAAGATAAGAAAAATGCCTCATCAAAATTACTTACAATGCTAAACGGTAAAAATGAAAACATGAGTCGAATATTAATTCCAAAAGGCATCTGTTTCTTTAAAAATAAAAACTGGGAAAGTACAAGCAGTTCTGTTTAAAGCAATCAGTAGTTATGTTACCATGTGTATAATCAACGGATATCAAGATGTTACAATCACAAAATAAACAAGAGAGTTAGGTGAAGTGGACTATGATAACAAGAGAGAATAAATGGAAGGCTTACCCTTATGCTGGGCTCACCACAAAACACCAGAAGGAGGGATCTCCAGACGAGATCCTTCCCCACTGGTAGCCAGCTCTTCAATAGGTCTAGGAATAGGTCTAGGTGAATTGCCTGCAGCTGTGCTCCTCTGGCTGACTCATGGCTCGCCTCAGGTGATCAATCAGAGGTTCAGGCCGTGACTCAGTAGTTCCCATACAGCATGGAAAATCTACAATTATGTATAGCTGACTGGATATCAGCTGGACAAGCAGATAAAGGGAATATTTTTGTTCAAGAATGGGAATATGAAGTTTTGATGCAATGCTATCAGTCAAAATCAGAACTGCTCTTTGTAATTCAAGATTGTATGAAGCAAATTTCAGGAGCAGAATTAACCTCATGACAAAATGAAATTGTTTCTCTGGAATTTCAGTCCCCACTGACCATGTTTCTATTGGCTGTCTAAAAACATGGGATACCTGCTATTATAACCAACCTTGGAGAAGGCTGGATGGCTTCATAACCACAACGTATCTCAGCAAATGTAACAGAAGTTGCCAATAAGATTAAATATCTTTCTGCTGGGTATAAGCAGACAGAGAGAAAAGTATCCTCACCCACACAGAATTTATTAGGCACCCATTGATAGAAAAATAGCACAAAGCAGAAGGAATCTTCTTGTGACACCTTGAAACACCTTGGATGCACTGATCATATGCCAATTTTTGCTATGGAATGCAATGCATTAAAAAAAAAAATTGAGAAATGCTGACTGTCTCACATTAATGGAGCATTAACACAGTCAGCTGACTTAATAAAAATTGGTGCCAACAATCAAGGTATGACAACACCAGAAGGTACAAAGCAATTGGCTAAGAATGACATGAAGTTCAGTTCCAAAAAAATAAATAAAGAGAAGTCCTAAACAGTTTAGTCCTTAAAAGCCCTCAAAAATTTACTTCACTACTGGAGTGCAGAAAAACTGAAGACTCTCCAAACAATAAATTATATAAACATGTATTTTTCCACAGTATTAATAGACCATGGCAAATTTATGTTACGGGCACGTAAAAAACAAAGCCTTTGAAATACAATGGTGACAAAGACTCCTTAGAAGATGACAAGAGATGATAACATCAGACATTGTGGGCAGCAATAGAATTTGGTCAGCAAACAACCAGAACGACTTACATGCTGTGATTATCTTCAGGAGAGACTGAGGAATAACCTCAAGAGAAAATCATGCAGACAGAATTGTAGCAGGTCATTATTGTACAGCCAGCAGGCAATGCACCCTGACAAAAACTTAAAAACAAAACTTGAAATTGGCAATGAAAAGAGAATATTAAGACATCAATAGATCCCAGCTGGTGGTACAAGTTGCCTTAACAATCATCTTACCTTATTTTATTTTTTTTAATGTTTTTTTTTTCCCCAATAATATCGCCTAACACAGTATGTAATAGTTTTACACTATTTTTTGAAAATTAAGAGCCACTAGAGTTAGCCTGTGACTGTTTGCACTATTTGCTGGTACGTATGAAGAGGCCCACCACTTGCAGCCAAACAAGTATGCCACTTTCTCTCCATACACATTACAACGCATGAAATCCACTGGGGTGTCAAGTCATCAGTCTGTCACAAAGCTGTAAAACTGCTGGGCACTCTAACTGTTCCCACAGTTACAGACATACACATACCCAAATCACTTTCTAATGTACAAACAGAAAGGATGTAAATAAGCTTGATTTTGGTAAAGCTTTCATGGAACAGCCGCCTCATTTCTATGTATAAGGATTTCAAGGAACAATGGTGATTCCCACAGCTACAGTTTGTTAAAAGGAGAAACACCACTGTACAGTGAGGGATGGAGCAGAATGCTTTAGAACTGAATTCCACAGCCATAGAATTTGGTGCAGAACCCAATCCTCCTAAGAGAAGAGCAGTGAAAAAATCTAAGTTCACAGATACTTGCCGTTGGGTTTGATACGTACAACCAGCTGCACTGAGTGTTTTATCATTAAGTTTTATCGTCAAACTTCATGTTTGATAAATTTTGCAACACTAATAGTTATATATAAGAGTCAGGTTCTGACATTCCTTGCACTCTAGGACTTGCTGTTCTACAAATGTAACAGAGGAAGGGT
The DNA here is from genome assembly GCF_023343835.1 of Lagopus muta. Taxonomy (NCBI): domain Eukaryota; kingdom Metazoa; phylum Chordata; class Aves; order Galliformes; family Phasianidae; genus Lagopus; species Lagopus muta. The sequence goes on along the minus strand of NC_064438.1, from coordinate 1,948,845 downwards.
GGCAGAACTAATTTGGAGCAGCCAGATTAGAAGTAGTTTTCTTGCAGAAGGTTATGACTAAAGCAAATAAAAACCTTCTCATATGAATTACACCAATACAGCAGCAAGAATAAAACCTTGCGCAGCTGCTCCCAGGGATATAAGTCTATTCTGACACTTGTTCTGTGCTTTTCACTTGGCTACTGAAATGCTTTAGAATTTCAGCAAGTCATCCAGCTTCACTGTCATTTTTCTGGCAATAACTAAATGATGATAATGACTAGAACTTCCTCAGTAAGGTGACAAAATGGTGAATGTAAAGATAGGTGCATCTGGCCCTGGAAAAACATGCTTTTTAAAATATACTATACATTAGCTATCCTCAGCAGCAGAAAAACTTTCACACCAGTATAACCCTGCCAACAGAATAAAACTTTTCCTCACACACAAATATTACAAGAAAAATTTCTGCTTTTACAGATAGCATCACAAAGCAAGAATTTCCAGAAAACAGCCAATGATCACTGCTGGCAGTTTGTGCCTAGTTTCAAAAAACAGGACTTAACTCCAATCCTTGTGAATGATCCAAATCCGGTGGCAGCTTTACAACCAACACTCACATCTGAATGCTGATCCATGCATTTCTTCTCCTGAACTTTGGTGTTCAATTAAGGGAGCCTTACAGTTTGCTCTGCATTTCTTTTACTGCATTGGGCAGAGTAAAAGAAATTCAGAATAATCATGAATCAAGCCCTACTGTTTAACAGGAACTAATCATACCAGCCTTCCTAGCACAGTGTATGACCTGTAAGCTCACACTTGCATTCAGAAATAATGCCCATTTGAGGTCATGCATTCATTATTTATTTGCTTTCTCGAGCATAAGAGCACTCTGGGAAGAAGTAACAGATAGATGGGTTCAAGCTACAGCATGAACCAATGTGAAAACAGTTGCTTCTTCATTTGTATTCAGTTTGCCTACTGTCAGATTAACAACCTTCAATTTCCATCAGTCCAAACATGGAGAGTACATTTTTCTTAGCAAAGGTCAAATTCTAAATTCTTTGAACATCTTATCCAGTTACCAGTGAGTAAGCATTAACCGGACTTAGATCTGTGCGTGGCTTGCTTGCTCTCTGAAGAGACTGAAAAGAGGCTACATCTGTTTACTTTTAGTAACATAAAAACCAAATGTCCCTGCTTTCTGAATCACAAGTAAATTCAGAACCTTTACAGAAGGGTAAAGAAAACTTCCACTGAAAATCAGCACCATATAAGACACGAAAGTCAGAACAAACTGGTACCTACTGGGGCTTTCTCGTGAGACACAAACCTGACAGAGAGATGCTGTACAGCTTCCTGAGGACAGCAGACATCCATGTTTCAAAGCACGTTCTCTTCAGCCCTGAAGCAAAGACCAGGGTGATGCATTCGTTGCTACATCAACTGTGAAGCTGCTCAAACACAAGGAGCAGATTGGAAGCAGCAGCCCAAATCCTGTTCAACACAAGAAAGAAAGATCTCACTGAGTAGACAGAACTTTTCAAGACATAAATTTATAAAGGATATCAAGAGATCAGCCTAAAAAGGGCAAAAGATTTCCAAAGAGGCATCCCAATATCCCAAATGCAATTAAAGCAAATGATTTTTACATCAAGCAATGAGTAGATATTAGATTTTGTTAGACTGACAGAGTAGAAATACATGATCCTAAAAGTACACAAACACTCAGTTGTGGGCCAAAATTTAAATCTAAATTTTTTGCAATAAACAATAATCTTCATAATATTGCCAGAATAAAATAAAAATGACACACATCCAGGCTGGAAAGTGATTAAATCCAGTATTGAAAGGGGGATCTACAGAAACGAAAGGGAGGGACTCCTTAGTAAGGTCTGCTGTGACAGGAAAAAGAATAAGAGTTTTTAAACTAGAAGAGGGTGGATTTAGATTAGATGCAAGGAAGAATGTTGACTCAGTGGGTGGTGAAGCACAGGCACAGGCTGCCCAGAGAAGCTGTGGACGCCCCATCTCTGAGTCTGGATGGAGCCTTGGGCAGCCTGAGCTGATGGGGGGTGTCCCAGCCCACAGCACAGTACTGGAACTGGATGAGCTTTCATATCCCTTCCAACACAACCCATCCTATGGACACTTTTACATGCGGCCTTATAAAATAACTGTGATTACAGAGTTACAGAGTAATATGTTAAAAGATAGCCCAAAGCATTCTTTAAGATCTTCTAAAATTATTTTAAGCTTTATGGTGATATTCAGACTTCTGGCAGCTTTATATTTGGTGTGAAAGAAACAGTTTTGCTGTGGACAAGTCATTATTAGTTCATGACTCTCAGTTCACACCCAGCAGTTAGCATCATATTTTTCAGAAGATAATGACAACTCATTATGTGCTAGGGCTACCTATCTGCAGTTCTCTTTAAGGTTTAGTGAATGTCTTCATGTGCTTATTTAATAGAATGGCCTGGGTTGCAAAGAAGCACAGTGCTCATCCAGTTCCAACCCCCTGCTGTGTGCAGGTCACCAACCAGCAGCCCAGGCTGCCCAGAGCCACATCCAGCCTGGCCTTGAAGGCCTGCAGGGATGGGGCATCCACAGCCTCCTTGGGCAACCTGTTCCAGTGCCTCACCACCCGCTGGCTGAAAAACTTCCTCCAACCTAAACCTTCCCTGTCTCACTGTAAAACCATTTCCCCTTGTCCCATCACCATCCACCCTCACAAACAGCCGTTCCCGCTCCTGTTTATACGCTCCCTTCAAGCACTGGAAAGCCACAATGAGGTCTCCCCAGAGCCTTCTCTTCTCCAAGCTAAACAAGCCCAGTTCCCTCAACCTTTCCTCACAGGAGAGATGCTGCAGCCCTCTGATCATCTCAGTGCCCTCCTCTGGACCCACCCCCCAAGAGCTCCATGTCCTTCCTGTGCTGGGAGCCCCAAGCCTGGATGCAGGGGACAATCACCTCCCTCTCCCTGCTGGCCACCCCTTTTTTAATGCAGGCCGGAACACAGTTGGCCTTCCATGCTGCTGGCTCATGTCCAGCTTCTCATCTACCAGGAGCCCCAAGTCCTTCTCCACAGGGCTGCTCTCAAGGAGATCTTCCCCCAATTTGTATAAACACCTGGGAACTGCCCTGACCCAAGTGCAGTACCCTGCACTTGGCCTTATGTGCTTGTATTCAAGTTTGTGTGGGCAAAAGGGAGAAATTAGTGCTTTTATTTGTAATTAAATATAATTATGGAGGTATTGTGGAAACGAAACTTTACCTCCTATGGACAAAATACATTCAGTGGCAACAAAATACAACCTCTCAGGTCCTTTTCTTTCATGCCTAACTTTGCTCTTGTTTCACAACCAGCATTCAAACACAATATTATTTACTCCCAGAAAGAATGAGGTCCCCATGTTCCCTCAGCTGGGCATCCCCACAGTATCAGGAAGTTTACAAAGCATAATGAGCAGCTCCATAACGATCACAGCAGGACTGTGTCTAACAAACATCACATCATACTCCAACCACATCCTCGGATTTACTCAAAATTCGTCACTTGCTTTCTTCCATAAAATCTTTCTTCTTTTTTTTTTTTTTTTTAGTACCAAGCATAGGAACTTGCTGTAAGTCCTGCCTTTCCTTCCCTAGCTCTCACATCCACGCTCTTTGTTGTGAGCCTCCCTAGCGCTAATGCAGCTTTAAAGGCTCAGAGCTGCACCTCACACAGGGCTTCATCCCTTCATGCCCAATTTGCTCATGCACTCCTTCATAGACAAGCTTTCTTTTCTATTTACGCCAAAGTGCTCTCTATCAAATCCAACGCCTTATTTCTCCTTCCTTCCTTGCTACGATCACTCACATCAACTCTGACTGAACATATCTGAAGACTCTGAAGAGAACAAACACCAGTTGCGGTTGGGACAAAACTGTGTAACCTGAATTAGGACTTTCTCCTTATCAAATAGGCCAAATATAACCATATGCAAACTTTATTTTCACGTAACATTCACGTTAAAGAGAGACGCTTCATGTGATGAAAAAGATTCTACAGAAGTGGAGTATTTCAATCAGTTCCACTTAAATAGTAAAAAATACAAATAAAAATGGATTAATTTATATTAAACTCTGGAAAAGAAGTGAATTCAAATCTCTGCCTTTTATCAGCATTCTGCTGGTTTCTAGGCCAACTTACGTGGATACATGGATTCTTGTAACTATGTAGTTGCAGATACAGTTGCAGATACAGTTGCAGATACAGTTGCAAGCTTTTAAAACGATGCTATTCACATGATAAATGAAGTTAACCAAAACCTAAAATTTCAAACAATGCTCCTGGAGGGAAAAAAAAAAGAAAAAAAAAGAGAAAAAAAAAAGAAAAAGACTGACTTTCTGTGCAGGGTACCATTCAGTTAGGCAGATGAAAGATAACATGACCAGTCAAAGCCAGTCTGAATGCATGGATGGCAAACTTGCTGTAATAACAGGTGGGAGCCTGAACTCTGACTCTAACCCTACACACTGAGCCTCACAGGTCGACACCAACACTGGAAAGGGGAATGCACACGCCTCACTGCTCTTCCTATATTTATCTAATACAAATTGATGTCACAACCTGTACCTCAAACACCTCCTCTCATGAATTATTCCCCTTCGTTAACTCCACGCATCTCCTAAGCAGCACAAGTCAGCAGAGAAAGCCTTATCACCCGCTCTGAATGATCGCACTTGACAGTCCCTCTGTCATCATTAAGGCAACATATGACTCAAGAATTTACAACAGCCTTCTCTTAACAGTCAGATACACAGCCTACATCCTGCTAGTGTCACGCTAGGATTAAAGCTTTATATTCCAGAGCACTCCCTGGAGTGCTGCCTGCATACCTCCCGATGCAAGCATGAAACCTGCTCTCACCTCCACAGCCCTTTCCTTATTTACAACTATTCTTCTACCCATCCCCAATGCTGTGGCAAGAAGCTAGGTGAAAAGTACCCCCAAGTAACAGTCTTGTGTTTTAAAAGGATACAGCCAGCAGAAAATTGTGTATTGCTAACTACCTTGTTTTAAATTGGCGATGTATTTCAAGCCCTCTGCCCCTTAAGGCAGGTTTAGTGTCCTTTTAAAGCTTAACCAGTACCAAATCCAACATTCCAACGCTGTTTCTGTCGGAGTGAGAAACAAAAGCTCTTCAAATCACAATTTGACCACCTAAGTCTACTCCCAAACATTTATAATGAAGGAAGACTGGCTCCTGTTGGTGCCCGAGCTCAGCCCCAAATCACCTGTGTGTTTCTGCTCAGCTGTTTCTCTTAACAGCCGTGCTGAGGCGAGCAGCGCACACTGCTGGCTGTTCTGTTACTGACACCTGCTTGTGGGCTTGTTAGGACGTCTTTAGCTCTCCACTCTGCCCTCCTGCTTTTGCTGTAACTGTTAACTCATCTTGCTTGTACTTACCATCCACCCCAAGCCTCCTAGAGAGCCAGTCTGTAATTACTTAGTCATAAAGAACCAGGGAAGGAGACAAAAAGCTTCTAGAGTGATTAACTGGCATTATTCGCTTGTAGTTCGTGCTGCTGTGCTGTGCTGTGGGCAATACTGGAGTAGAACTGTGCAAGGGATGATCTTGCAAATACTTCTGTCTCACTGTAGGGTAACTACAGCGCACAGCAGTAATAGGTAGGGGGGCTCAGAGCCCGGTACCACACAGCCACACAGACCGCCACAGCGCTGACTGGAAAAGCCCTGCGGTCGCGCCTCGCGCTCAGCACCGCAGCGCGCGCGAAAAGCACGAGAAAGGCGCGCGACCACCCTCACAACCGCCCCCTCTCGCAGTGCAGCGCAGCGCGTGATCGCGCCTTGCCACGTGACTGCCTGCCGCTTCCGCCCGCCCGTTGCACGCCCAACCGGAAGTGCAGCTCGGTGCGTTACGGTGGTTCCCCCGCTCTACGGTAGCCGGGGGGAGACACGGTCGATGTCCGCTATCGGCAGCGCTGCTGTAGCTGGGGCCGCGCGGAAGCCGGGTGCGGGGGTCCCGGCGCAGAGACGGAGGAAAGTCCACGGCAAGGTACCGGGGAGGGGGCGGCCCCTGCTGCTGCTGCTGCTGTTGGCGAAGCAGCAGCCGCGCCGGGAAAGCTCCGTGCTGGGTTGGCCTGGCCGCGGAGCCGTTCCGAGGGAAGCCTGAGCCTGGCACCACGCCGCCTGGGGCCGAGGGCTGCGCTGCCGCATCAGGACTTCTCTTTCCCTTCGGCCTCTCACGGCCCGCAGCTGTCGCTCTAGACCGGTTTCCTACCTTCTTTCTCTGCTCCTACCTCCGAGAATTGACGCAGCCCTCGCTCTGCTTTACGCGTTCTTTACTTTGCACGTGCGCTTCGCTGTCCTGGTTCTCATCACTGTGTCCTGCTTTAGTTTGTTGTCTGTAAACGCTCGTTGCTGATTTCACAGGTGTCAGCACCCGCCTCTATTAAAGCACCGGGCTGCTGGAGCCCTCTCCTGTTTCAACTAAAGAATTAAAGGCAAAGAGCTGTGTATTCCTCCCAAGGTGGAGGGAAGGAAGAAGTACAGCTGAAGCTTCTGCCAAGAGGTTTTACAAAAGGACTGAGTGAGTGAGACACGTTAAGTCACACAGCTAGTGCTCGATGCACACTCCATTACGTTAGCCCAGCAGTGCTTCAGGAGCATGGTCAGCTGGCAGAGCAGCTGTCTGCCGAGGATAGCAATGTAACACTTATCTTCTCCTTTATAGAAAAGAAGTTATCAATTCTTAATTAAACATCTACCAAGAAGTCAGACTTGTGATGCGTCTGCAAATGCTGACAGTTCAGAACTACTTTTCTGTTTATCTAGCGTGCTTCCTCATCTGCACCCATCTACCAGAGCAGGAGTCAGTTGCAAGCACGCGTTGTGACGTTTGCAGCAGGTTTGGTGCATGGCCTGCAACAGACTTACTGAATCATATTATTGGGTGTTGACATACTGCTGTTAAAAACATGCTCAGCTGCAATGAGCTTTACTCATACAGCATTCCACGTACCATAGTGCAGAAGACAAGCATGCACTTAGTGACTAAAAAAGTGACTAGTTCTGAGTATAGCTGGTTTACTAAGACACTAAAACAACCTGAGAAATCAATACAGAATGTCTTACTAACTCACTATCTTAAGCTTTTCTGCACGGGTAACTTGCTAAAGAAAGGAACTAATTTTGCTTTATTTTCCGAAGGAGATTCACCTTCCTCTCTTCCCTCCCTTTTTCCTTTTAAACTCAAGTCTTTCTAAAACTGTGCCTGCGCATTCAGGGCTCTTATTGCCTGAAGAATTAATGCTCTTACACCCTGCTCCATCTCAAACAAATTGTAAAATTGCATTTAAAAACTAGTTTATCTCTCTACAGCCAAGCATTCTCTTATATTTGGAATGGGTGAATCACTCAACAACCACACGTCCTACGCAACACCTTTAAATTGCTGTGCATACAGTTTAATACATGGAAATGTGTCATGCAGCTTCTTCAAGTGCATGCATCTGGTTAGAAAAACTAAGGCATTACAATCAAGGGGATTTCTGCTGCAAAAATATACTCCCAACAGTGGCTTTTCAGAGTGCTGTAAAAGGCCTCTAATTGTTCTGTGAGGAACTTTTGCCACTGTGATCATACCTCTGTAGTCTGGTTAAATTAACACATTTCATTTTCATGTCATTGGGTTGTTTGTGCTGCTACTCACCTTTATTTTATTAGAAGTAGTATCCTAGACTATCTTCTCCCATTCTACAACTGACTGATGCTTTCATTCATTAAAAAGATGTGCTATCCTGTTCAGTGGCTAGAACAAGTAATGACGCTTTTCGATTTCTCTGTGTCAGAAAATGAATTCTTTTCCTTTGGTGGATATATTTTCCCCATTGTATTGTAGTAGAAAATAGCACAAGATTGGCTCAAGCTTTGATGTTTTAGGGCCAACGCTGGATTTGTAACAAATTTTGGCACGGGCAGGACCACTCTGCAATAGCTAGCATAATATTTTTAATTTTGTGTTTAAGTAAGTTTAAATGAGTGCCCCATGTTTATAAGATGGGGGCGTAGCAGTCAGATAGAAAGAGCTGCATGCAAAGGCCATCCATCCACAAGTGCACACATCCTTACATGTACTGCAGGTGGCCATTTCCTGGAGACGCTCACATTCAGTCAGGGTGCTGACTCACACCTGTCCAGGCTTTTCTTTGCTCCCCAGGAGTACACAGGAAAGAGCTGATAGCTGCTGGATGTAGATCACCAGCTGGCATCAGCCTGTGCAGCCTACCTTCAGCAACCTACCTTTTTTTCCCCTGAAACTACACGGAAACCAGATGGCTGAGTTGTTCAGCCATCAGACAGGTCCTGTGGGCCCTCTCCTAGAGCGGCTGGGAGTGTGCCAGTTGGAGGCTGGAGAGCACAGCAGGCTGCTGTTGAACAAATCATCTACCTCACACCTCACCTCCAGATTGCCTTTGATAAGGCAGTGCTGCTGAATGGATACTTAGAACGGCTGGTAAAAAAAATGCCTCTGAAAAGAGAATGAGTGCATCTAGACTAGAAAGCTGGAGTATAATTTAAGAAATGTATCTTAAGCTACTTGAACCTAGTTTGTCAGGCTTACAGGTAAAAGTTTGCAGCACAAATCTGATTGATTTTAATGCTTTCTCTAGGGTGATCTTCATAGGAACTACTAAAGACTTCAAAGAACTCATTTTAGGCAAAATAAGTGAAATAAGTTGTTCTGATAAAAATGGATCCTTGTTCAGTTGGAGTTCAGCTTCAAGCTACCAATGAATGCCATAAGACCTATTATACCCGTCACACTGGCTTCAAGACTAAGGAAGATATATCTTCATTCGATCTACTGTTGCTTCAGCTTAGGACTGGAATGACCCTTTCAGAGAACGACACCATCTGCTTTCATCATGCAAAAATTTACATTGAAAGATTTGAAGACTTACAAAAGTCATGTTGCGATCCTTTTAATATGCACAGAAAAGTATCAAAGAAAAACTTGCGTGCAATTGACCTGCATGACGCAACTTTTCTAACTGCCAAGTTTGGAAGACAGTTTGTACCTGGTTGGAAGCTTTGTCCCAAATGTATGCAGGTAATAAATGGGAGTGTGGATGTCGAAGCTGAAGAACGCCAAAGAAGAAAGCTTGATTCGGACGTATGTATATGGATCAGTTGTCCCACCCCCTCTAAGTTCTGCAGACTGTTGGACCTGGGCTTCATACAAGTCCTATATAAATGAACCAAGTTGTTCAGTAGAAATACAAAAAGGTGCAGACTCTTGCTGCATGGGAGTTTGCTGTATCTGAACCTTTATTTGGAGGAGCGTTCAATGAAATGAGTGCATACGCTCATTCCACTTTTTTACTTTAAAAATTCTCTTCCCTAATTAAATATTAGGGCCTTTCTAATTAATTGTGTGCTAGGGTGACGTACACCTCAGGTTGTGTAAATACCAGCCGGCTGCTGTTGTCTTAAGCTGTTTCTCAAGCCTGTGAAAAGCAAGCTCCCGTTTAAACACTGCAATGGTTGTTTCTAAGAGCACTGAGAGAAACTTCTGGGTTAGTCTCCTCAGTTTTAAGAGAATCTACTGCATCTAGCAGTTCATTACCAAGTGAACCTGCATGGAAGTGAATTAAGTGCACGCTGATGTGGTGCCTGAGCTGCCCCTGTTTGTTCAGGGGCAGTTTGATGTGAGAGGATGATGCTTTAAGTGCTGAGTTCATAATACAGTTTATACATTTCGGGGTGCTTTGTTTGAAGCGTGCAGGTAATCAGTAGAACCAAGTGGAAAACCAAGTCAACAAGAGCTCATCCACATACGCTCTAGAGCAAAACAGCATGGCATTCAAGGAGCAGTCACCCCTCAGCCCAGGCACAGCCACCCAACTGTATCTTACAGCTGCATAACGGGAGACATTACTGACTTTTGGGACTGGCAGAGTTCTGTAATGTAACACTTAAGAAGACTTAAGTCTTCTCCTGAGAAATACAGTGCTCAGAGTTGGGGTCAGCATACCTCAGTCATTACAATATCCTGGCTTGACTGGGCATTTCCTTAAGAATTTGGGTACTTATTCATAATGAAGTGAGATTTTCTGTTTCTGTTCAGGGGCGTACAGCTAAGGCTTTGAAGTCTCTGCAGTTTGCTAACCCGGGACGACAGACTGAATTCACTCCTGAGACCAGTAAGAGGGAAAAAAGAAGACTGCAAACAAAAAATCCGTCATTTAACTCTGACAGGTGAGCACCTTCCTGTAGTGACTTTAAGGTCACTACAGTGACCTTGCTTTAAGTGTCTCTGTAACACCTCACACGTCAGACAATGAAAATACCGAGCTTCTGGTAAGGTGTGACAATACTACATAGATTATAAATGAAGCTGTTTATGCATCAAGATTTGATCATAGGTCAAACTTGAATAGAGTAAGATCAAGTAGAGTACACTTAAAATGTTGGAGTTGTCATATTTCAATTTACTCAGTAACTACACTTCAGAAACAAACGTGTTCATGTTAAATGCTTACGTACTCTAGAAGGATTAGCGTTCAAGTTGGATGACACTGGATAACAAATTTCGGCTTCCTAAGTAGACCTATTTTAAAATCAGTTTTCCTGTAGAGTGGAAGGCTTATGCAGCTGAGTTTTGTCTATCATTTTCTACTAAAAGTTTGGACCAATTCGGTCTCCCTGAATTTAACCTTACAGGAAAAAAAATGCACTCGGTGCTACTTACCACATACCTGTAGCATCTCCCTCCATAGTTTCTTCTAGTGTTCATTCATAAGCTGCAACTAGGAAAATGTTTTGAATTAAGCGTGTGGTCAAGCATTGCATCAAAAAATGTCTGGAGTGTCTGACCTCAGAGGTGTTGGGAGCTCAGCTAGGTGTGGCTCTAAGCAAATTTATCTAAGTTGACCTGGTTTTGAATAGAGGGTCAGACAAGACAAATTCCAGAGGCCGTTTCTGAACAGAGTGGTTTTGTGATTCTGCAGTTTAATAGAACTGACTGGGATACGAGTAGTGATTAAAGCATAAAAATAACTTATAAATTAGAACATGCACACAATGAACTATTCTATATAACTTTGAATTATAGCTACAAGCTACAAAAGACGACTTTCACATCACCTGATGTGATTACCTGAAAGGTAACAAAGTTAACATCATAAATATTCCAAAGTGGTTGAATAAATGTTTAACCTATCGATGAAATAAAAACTTCCTGGTCCTGGAATTAGTTCAAAAGCACTATAATGACAATACAGTGTGAAGCTGACAAATGTTGAGTACAGTAACATGTATACACTTCAATGCAGTGGTAAAACGAACATCTTCAAAAACAGCACAGTTCTGTCCACGGCAATTAGCTGCTTGGTATTAAAATAAGGAAATAACTTGTTTTCCATCATACAGGCAAGTTATACCAGCCAAGAGTAAAGTCTACGATAGCCAGGGACTACTTCTTTACAGTGGGATGGACCTCTGTGACTGCCTTGATGAAGACTGCCTGGGATGTTTCTATGCTTGCCCCAAGTGTGGCTCCAACAAATGTGGCACCGAATGTCGCTGCGACCGCAAATGGCTATATGAGCAAATTGAGATAGAAGGAGGAGAAATCATTCGTAATAAGCACGTTGGTTAGTGCATATGCTTTTTTTTTTTAACCTGGATGTATGTTCCACTCTGAAATAATGTTTGTCATTTAGTTGTTTAATGAAAACCATTGTAATTAATTGCGATAAGTGTGCTTCCACATTCCATCTCAGTATGATTAAGGAAATATTCTTAATCGTACTACATGTTGTCACACTTCATTCCACGTTGTACTGTCTTGTTAGTCACTTCAGTTTGCATTGATCAGCGCTGCACTGTAATGAAGTGAGGTACTAAACTTCCACGTGGCATACCATTATCCACTCACCATCGTGTCACAGTGCTTTGAGTGTGCCATCTCCCTGTATCCCTCATTTTTTAGTTGCATGGTTTTGAACTATTGTATGTGAAACGCTTTTGTATTAATGAGGCTACACCCAGTATTAATAAAGATTTCTCCAGTACTAACAGTGAATGCTACATCTTCTATACATTATCACAGCTACCTCTGATAAATTCAATTCTTTTAGCTTTATTCAAAGGGATTTAGGAGTATGGATCCCAACTGAGTTACTGGGATTTTGGATCCAGTTATCCTTAAGAATTCAAAAGTCTCACTGTTAAGGGTGTTACTAAACTATCAAGATGCTGAAAAATATATAAAAGTATTTCATTGTGGTAGCACTTGGTTGCTTTCTTGTTACAATTGAAATAATTTTGCTGTATTTCTTATTGGTCTGTAATTGGACTGGTACTTCACAGCCCTCTCCCCTTTCTTTCTTTTTGCTTGTTTTTAAGGTAAAGGTTTACATGCAGCTGAAATGAATTCAACTGTCTGTTCCCAAACTAAGAATATCCAGACTGCTACAAAAAACTGTTGAACTGAAATTTTGGGTTGATAAAATATTTCTCCTCAGCAAGTTTAAATTTTGCTGAATTGCAAGATTTATGGAAATAACTTGTAATTGAAATATTAGTTAATATCTAATGTGTTACTTTTGTGCTGTGTTAAAAATACATTTTCTGCTTCTGTGACAGACTTGGAAGATCTGTATTTTGTCAAATCACATTTATTCAAGAATAATGTTGACTATGACTTTCTGAAACTTTCATGTGATAACTTTGTATGATCTTGCTATTTGTTCAGAGTATTTATTTGTAAATTTCTTGAAGCTTGCCACTTTTAAAATCCAGTTATGCTTTGTGTTGTACTGACATCTGCTGGTCCTAGCCGGGCATAAGCATGGATTTAGTCGATGCTGTTGCTGTTAGATCCACTTAGAAAATAAACGGTCTTTCTTTTGTTCAACCAGAACATTGGCTGTTCTTCCAAAAGCGTGCATGCCTCATTGACTTGGACTTCCAGCCACATCTGTCACAAAAAGCATCATAGAGATTTCTTTATACTCTTTCTCCAGGTAGCAACACCACCAATGAATAATACCTGTGGCTTCCCTTTCATGCAACTGGCATTTAACTTTCTTGACTACTGAACACACTTACCCTAACACAGCAGTTATGTGTTTTGTGTGCTTGATCCATATTTGGAACTGTTACAGCTCTTAAGCAACATTTTGTATCAGATGAACACACAAACACATACCTGTGTGAAAGGGAGCCAGGGAGAAAGCTGGCTCAATCTTGTACGTTTGGCCTTTTGTTTTTGGTTTTGTTTGTTTGTTTTAATGAGAGTTTGTTTTTTTGTTTATTAAATCAGGCAGTCAGCAATACACATTCTTAAGAACAAGCTTCTGTCTGTTGAGTGTAACTTACCATCATGTTCACAGTTCAGACTTCAAATTCTGTGACTATTAAAGCATTTCTCTTCAATGGAACTCAAGTCCACCAGGAGCTTAAACTGTCCAGAGCCTCTCATTACTAGAATGGTATTTCTGCATCTCTATTATGTCTCTGGTAGGTTAGCATATTCAGGATCTTATTTTACACTAATAACAGTGACTTGTCCCCAGATAAATCATTCAGACGGTTTTATAACAGAATATGCAGGGCTGCTTTTTAACCAAGAACCTGTGATAAGTACTGAGTGCTGTTATTTGTGCAGAAGCTAAATGAGGCATTGTATTTTTCCTGTCCAACAAGTTTTTTTGATGTTGGTTGTTCAGTTGCCTTACTCACTTATGACCCTCTATTTAGGAGCATTTCCTTAGCATGCCTTGCATGTAGAGCATCATTAAGTTGAATGATCTGTTTTTATACACTACCATGTCCTCCTGCTCTCTTCATCTGTTAAAGGACACGCTGTTCCAAGTCAAATTTTACCATCCTGCTAGATTTATAAGGTTAACAACTATGAATTTTTCTGTAGAACCATGCAGGAAAAAGTCAAACACCTCAAAAATTAATCCCATCAGTATAATCACAACTTATTTTATTGTGGTCTAAAAATAACGTTCCCAGTAACTAAATGTAGTTTCCCATCTTTCAACTACTCTACAACTAAGTCTATTAAACAGTATGTTCTATTGAATATAGCCAAAAGAAATAACTTTACATAAAAGGCACAGTTCATAAACCAGGTGTAACCTCTCAAACCTGCATGCATTTAAGAGAAAGGCCAACACATGCCCTAGTTACTGCGTTAATTTATTGCAAATATCAAAAGGCAGAAGTTTGAATGCCTAGACAAACTTTACCTATTCAAAAAACAGCAGCTGGTTGCAACAAGATGTGTTTTATGAACAATACATCTCACATGGGCTAATTTCATTACACGGGGATCCAGATTTGTGATCCTCAAGTACAGTGTTAAATACTGTTTTGGTTTCATAGAATCCTAGAAACATTAAGGCTGGAAAAGACCACTAAAATCACCAAATCCAACTATCAAACCATCCTCCCCATACCCACTAGTCATGTCCCTCCTCAATGCCACATCTCTATGGATCTTCAACACCTTGAGGGATGGTGACTCCACCTCCTGCCTTGGCAGTCTGTGCCAGTGCCTCATCACTCTCAGAGTTCCTCCTAATATTCAACCTGAACCTCCCCTGGCACAACTTGAGGCCATTCCCTCTCATCTGATTGCTGATATATGGAAGAAGAGGCCGACCCCCACCTCACCACAACCTCCTTTCAGAGAGTTGTACAGAGCCATAAAGTCTCTGCTGAGCTTCCTCCAGACTGAACAATTCCCTTGGCCTCTCCTCATAACATTTGTGCTCCAGACCCCTCAATTGCCCTTCTCTGAATGCTCCAGGGTCTCAATGTCTTTCTTGTAGTGAGGGGTCCAACACTGAACACAGTGCTCAAGGTACGGCCTCACCAGAGCTGAGTACAGAAGGATGATCACTTCTCTGCTCCTGCTGCCTGCACTATTTCTGATACAAGCTAAGTTGCCATCAGCCTTCTCGGCCACCTGGGAACACTGCTGGGTCATGATCAGCCCAGTGTCAACCAACACCCTCAAGTCCTTTTCCTCCATGCATTTTCCAGCCACTGCCCCAAGCCTGTAGTGTTGCGTGGGGTTCTTGTGGCCAAAGTGCAGAATTCAGCACTTGGTCTTATTGAAGGTCTGTTGGCCTCAGCTCATCAATCCAGCATCAATCTTGCCCACAGAGCAAAATTCACATCAAATTTAGAACACGATCAAAAAGTGAACATCTTCTAAAGTCAGTGTGAGTTCTCCTGTGGATTTAGTGAAAATTACTACAGGGCCTTGAAGCCATACCTGGAATGGAAAGTGCTTTTTTTTTTTTTCCTCCCCTAAGTGAGACATGCCCTAGGAGGCTTCCTGTTAAAGACTCAGACAACGAGCAGTGCACAGAGCACACTCAGGTAACTAGCTCAGAGATTATGCTATAATAACATTTTCAGTACCCATGCCACTAAGAGACAGATCTTTGGGAGAGGCTGTGAAGGGAAAACGAATGATGAAAACAAAGAACAGAAAAGTGCTCTCTGACCTTGCTTTGTCATTGAGCAGATTTTATGGAACACTCACCTCTGTTGCGAGCTGCCCAGTTGGCTCCTGGTAGGGGTCCTGCCCTGGAAGAGCAGCTTTTCATCCAGAAGCTGCTCGTATCCAGCAGAGGGCATCAGCTTACTGAAAACCTGACCGTCAGCTCCTGGCGCACTGGAGAGACACAGCTGCTGAGGCTGGGGCAAAGATTCCTTTGCTGGACAGATTCAAAGATTAGGTCCAAGGCATGCCATGCACCACCACGACCGTGAGGCTAAAATACAGCAGACTCAACTAGTATTACATTAGCACTTACTTGAAACATATTTTCTCTTTAGTCTATAAAAGCTTCTCCCCCTACACTAGATACGTTGCTTGCTATTAGGCTGTTAAGTGGAGAACAGCACAGCTCTACAGTTACTTTTACAATTTACTATTCACTACAGAGGATCAAAATATCTCCTCTGGAGTGCAGCCCACATAGAGAAGAAATAAGCACCATAATTTGGTGTGTATATAAAGGTTCTACATTGCAGCTTGAGTAACGCAACTACTTTGCTTAAAGATAGAAAATCGAGTTCTACAGATTTTCAGTAATATAACAGATTTCCTAAATTAAGTGCTTTTTGCTCTATAACATTATTACTGAGGGCCTGAGAGTCCAGATGTATTCAAGAGAATGAATTTTCTCCCTGCAAAATAACCTCAGCACAAGTAAACTCCAAGTTGCCCC
Source organism: Lagopus muta (assembly GCF_023343835.1). Classification (NCBI taxonomy): domain Eukaryota; kingdom Metazoa; phylum Chordata; class Aves; order Galliformes; family Phasianidae; genus Lagopus; species Lagopus muta. The sequence goes on along the minus strand of NC_064438.1, from coordinate 1,932,591 downwards.
TTTCCTTCTCTTTTATAGCATCTAATTGCTCTGGCAGGTGGCTCCCCTGGGAGTTTCCCATCACCTGGGCTGCATCCTATCAGCTGTCTTCAATGCTGCTTTAACTCTCCTCCTGACACCCAGCTCTTCGTAACGGTTACCTTATTAATCAGTGATTATATTTCTGTTTAGTTTTTAGTTATTACCTTTGTGCCGCTTCCTGGGAGTTTCAGAGAGCTGTCTCTGCAGAAGAGAAAGTTAGAGTTATTAAATGCACTTATGTGGTGATCTACACCTCAGGTCAGGCTCTTAAATTGTGTAGGGTGCTCAGACATCCACCAAGGGACCCCCAGCTCTCACTACGCTGTTCCATCAGCCTGCATGTCTGTATATCTCTCTGGTCATAACAAACTAGCTGGGTACAAAGCACAGAGGAATTAACTAACACTAACAAAAGTAGGTTACGTCTGCAGGCAACTCCAAAAATCCATTTTTCTGAAAGGGAGGTTTTGTTCTGACTGTTGTGCTTCGGTTCTGGTTTTGCTTTTATTAAAAAAAAAAAGAAACAAGTAAAAAGAGGCACAATTTATCCAGCCTCATCTGCGCCAGCCACCTCTGGTTTATGGCTCCCCTGTGTTAATTTCTTGCCTGTGAACTGCTGACTCTCTGAACTAACACTGGGCTGGATCTGTTTTGGAGCAAATGAGAATGCAGAGCTGCTGACAAAGGAAATCCATCATAAGAATCACTGCAGAGGACATCAGCAGCTTCTCCTATTCCATGTGTGTGTGAACTGCAGCATGCTGGGTGCTGCCAGGTACCTCCCCCAGCATGGAGTGATGCACTGAGCCCCAGCTCTCCTTGCACGCAGTGTGACCACCAGACTGGCTGGAGCTTGGCTCTCAGAAATGCCAAATGCAAATTACAAGGTATAAGCTGCCACCAGAGTAGATTCTCTTGGATCCTCCTGAGAGTTAAGGAAGAAGATGCAAAGACACTTCTCTATAGCTGCACTCTATAGAGTACAACTGAAGGGAACCTGTGTTTCATTGACTTATATTGACTCTAGTAATTATTCGGTGGTGAGTAGTAAGGTTTGAATTCTCTTTCTGCATCTTCTGTTTCCACGTGATCTGAAAGGCCCATTTATCACACAATCACAGCTGGTTGCAGCTATGATATTTTGATACTGCCATGTGCAACAGCCAGCCCTCCTGAAGGGCTGGGGCTGAGGTCCTTTCCCTCTCACATCCTTTCTCTTCTCCAACTCTGCTCATTTCACAACTGGATTTCTGTTGAGTTGAATTGAAACCCCTTGCCCACCAACCAACACAAGTTGATGGTGCTTTTCACATGTCAGAAATTGCTACTGACGTTTCAATTTTACTATATTTTTTCTTTTTTTTATAGCGTTACAGAGAACATTTATGTTTGAATAAAAAACAAATAATGCGTGTCAAGAGTACGCATCAGGGAATGTCATTTTTTTTTTTCCCAATTACAATTCTATTTCAAATAGGGCAATGCAATTAAAGTATAATTGCTGAAAAGACAAAGCCACGGTTATGATCAGAAGTAGTTACCCTTTCATCTTCGAGTCCTGTCTTACTGAATAAAATATTTCTGTGGGGCAGCTTGCTCTGCACGTCAGCAAGTATCCAGAAGCAACTGTTTGGCACTGCTTGTAGAGTGGCTACACGTACATGAAGCTACACTTCATGACAGAGGACAAATACAGGTGGCTCCCTACAACCAGGTGTAGCCATCAGGACCAACCACTGTGGTGCTGTGAGGAGAGAGAGGTTTGCAAAACTTTGGCTTTCCTTTCGCAGAGTTGATTCAGTGGGAAAGAAACGTGGTGCTGGTGGGACCAACTAATGGCAGGGTTTCCCTGACGGGAGGCAGGCAGCAGCAGGAGTCAAGCTGAGCCAACTGCAGGGAACTAAAAACAATTTTCATATGACATAAGTATCCATCATTAACTAGCATGAAGCATTAATTAGCATTGCTCTTTGTCAGTCCAGTGTCATTGCTGGTGCCTAGAACACCACGGGGCCTGCTGTTATCCTGCTGGCCACAGAGGAGGCCAACGGGAGAGCTGAGAGCAGCCTGAGGGATGGTTACAGGGTGAGGCTGCTCCAAGCCATGCACTCAGGCCCTTAAAGACAGTGGCAATCTGCCTGGTGCAGGAGCAGCCCTGGGAGCTGGGTGGTGGATTGCATCGCAGCCATGCTGGAAGGGATGGTCCCTGCAGGACACACAGACAGGATGAGCAGCCAAGCTACAGCCTTCCCTCATTCCTTGGAGATGTGCGCTTGTCTCAGTAATTGGATGGATGGTAGATAAATAAAAATATGAAGTACCTCATTTAACTACGTTGCTGTTGGTGGAGTCCTTTGTCTGTAGTGCAAGCAGAAAAAACTTCAGGATTGATCCGGAGTGCATGGACCCGTTTTCTATTAAAGTGTATTAATGCCAGGTTCTGTGCAATTAGTGAAAAGTCAATTCCCATTACTAGTTAACAGTATTGAGTATCTGCTTTCTTTAATAAAAAGCCATGTCCAGCATAAAGACAATAAATCGATAAGCAGCCACTTTCTAAATCTATTCCACCTCCTCCAAAAATGCAGAGAGAGCACTGCAGCTTTGAAGATGACACAGATGCAGGGAAAGAAACCCCTGCTCTCTGGAGGTAGCCTACACATCCTGGTTTCTCACCTCCTCCTGAACAGCGTTGTGGCTTCTGCTGTGACTCAGCTCTGCAGAAGCGCTTTGCTCAGTTTGGAGAGCAGGGCTCAGCTGAGAGCAGGAGCATGGCCACTGAGGGGTGAATGACTACACAGCACTTCTTTTCTGTCATCACTACTGTCATTTCCCAGGTCCTTCTGCAAGCTGACAGTTTCCTGTGATGGCCTGGGGTGGAAGGCTCTTGGCCAGGCTCATTTCTCCATCCACTTGTGGATGTGGATCTTCAGAAACTCAAAGGCTTCTGCTGAGATGCGAGTAAAAGGTCTCTCATTGTTGCCAGTAGTTTTTTATTTGTTAGCTTCCAACATGCAGAACCAGTGGAGAAGGGGAAGAACCACGTAGCAGGAGAGATTAAACACAGCTAAGGAACATTTATTTTCTTGCTTGACAGAGAAGTGAGGAAATGAAGATGTTTTGCCTGTTCTAATGATCATTTGTCACACATCTGAACAGCTCAGTTCTTAGTCTGCTTGCATGCGGATGAATTCGGACACAGACAATAATGTTTGTAGAAACTTGATCTTTCTGCACACGTGGATGGTAGTTTCTCCCCAAAGAATTAAATTTTGACGTAACCAAGGGACAGAAATCATATCAGATGACTTAATTGCATTATTATGACTACCAGTTCAAGTTACAAGACTGACAAGTGACATGGGAAGCAAAACACAGGCTATCTAGTAGGTAAACATTCCTTTTAAATTGTTGACTGAATGTGAATAATGAATAAATCTGAGGAAATTGCAATCTGCTTGTAGAAGTTCCATAAAAGAAAAACAAGCTAAACTCTTGTGGTGAATTATTAATGCTGGCATATTTGCTTTGCTCCAGTTATTTGTAACCTAGGAAATGTGAGTTGCGTGTGTACGGTGTACGTCGTTTTAATATTAATCCAGTTGCCAGCACAGATCTAACATAATGAGAGAGACCCAGGTCTCCATTTTCAGAGAACTTTTAACACAAGTGAAATCAGACTGGTGCAGCTCTGCCCTGAGGCCAGGGACCATGTGTGACCGTGCTGCCCAAGGCCACTGCTCACAGCAACACGGTGCCCCAAGGAGCGCGTGGTCACCTCCCAGCTCACGTGTGCTGTGGTTATGCCTTCAGGGCTCTTGGTCACTGTCAGCTAAAAGGGGATAAACAGTAAAACCGTTGTGTATTTCGACACAGCTGTGTACAGCTGCCAGGCCTGAACCAGAACTGGAGCTCCCGTCCTTGCTGGGACATCACTGCAGAAGGTGGTGCTACACAACCTTGCTTCTTCCCATTCACAGCGCTGCTTTATTATTCATAAATACACACCTCCATTCCATCTTTTTGCCCTGTCTATAAATACCTTCAGTTACACCAAGTGCAGGAATAAAGTTCTATTAAAGGGAATTGTGAACTGCAGCTATATTTTTAGATCTGAGCTTTTTGAACTTTTTGCTGATTTTGTTTCAGTGTTTCCCAGGAACACAGTGATTTCAGTAGTTGCAGCTGGTAAGGGTGTGACACACTGGGTGTCGAAGCCCTACATTTATAGCCCTGCACAGACATAGGCCCACCACTGCTGTCCTGGTTTTGCTTTTCACAGAATCGCAGAATCCTGGAATTTGTAACAGAATTATAGAATAGATTTTATAATGATAGAATTGATAGAATTATAATGATAGAATTTAATAGATTATAGAATTATAATGATAGAATTTGTAATAGATTTTCAGGGAGTCCCAGCCTGAAGGGGCCATCTCTGGGGCTGAGAAAGTTGTCTGAATCTCCACGGACACATGGACACATTTTCCTGGGAAGATCATGGATCTTATCTGCCTGGAAGAGATGCTAAGGCGCATGCAAGATGAGGAGGTGATCCGAGACAGCCAGCACTGCTTCACCAATGGCAGATCCTGCCTGACCAATCTGGTGGACAGCATCAGTGGACAAAGGAAGGACAACTGACATCATCTACCTGGACTTGCACAAGGCCTTTGACATCTTTATCTCTAAAATGAAGAGAGATGGATTTGAAGGATGGACTATTGAGCGGATAAAGAACTGGTTGGGTGGTTGTAGCCAGAGGGTTGATGACAATGGTTCTATATCCAGGTGAAGCTGGTCACGAGTGGTGTCCCCTAGGGGTCTACCTTGGAATAGGTATACTTACATCTTTGTCAACGACATAAATCATGGGATTGAGTGTACCCTCAGCAAGTCTGCTGATGACACAAAGCTGAGTGGTACAGTTGATAAAGTAGAAGAAAAGGATGGCATCCAGAGGGACCTGGACAGGCTTGAAAAGTGGGCATATGAGAATCTAGTGAGGTTCAACAAAGCCAAGTGCACGGTGTTGCACTTGGGTTGAAGCAATCCTAGATCTGAGCACAGTCTGTGAGAGGAAGACTTTGAGACCAGCCTGGTGGAGAAGGACGTGGGGATCCTGATGGACAGAAAGCTGGAGGTGAGCCAGAGATATGCTCTTGCAGCTTGGAAGGCCAATGATATCCTGGGCTGCATCAAAAGGGCAGTGGCCAGCAGGAAAAGAGAAGGGATTGTCCCTCTCTGTTCTCATGAAGCCCTGTCTGGAGTACAGTGGAGGGGTTGGATGGGGCCCTGGGCAGACTGATCCAGTGGACACAGCAGGGTGTTTGAACTAAATGAACAAAACTCCACCAATCTTAGCCATCCGATGATTCCATGATTTTACAGGTCTGTTTTTTGTGTTTCGTTATGTTGGTTTTGTGTTGGTTATGTTGGTTTTTTTTAACATGGAAGGCAGAAATCTGCATAGCCTTAAGACTTTAGGTACTGGAAGTAACTTTTCAAAATGGTGGTGCTTACTGTGTTCACTGTTTCTGTCAGTGCAATAAAAAATGCTCCTCAATGCGGGCCCCACTGCTGGAGATTAGAATTTGTGGTTCTAACTGAAAGTTCTCAGCTATACTGTGTTAACGTGTCAGATGCTGTATACCCACCATGACTAATAGTGGTATAAGAATGAAATATTGCTCATCTGGTCCAAAATCTGCTCTCCCTGGGACATGTATGGCAGAAACAATAGCAGGAGCTGGCTTCTTTCTTGGGGCTTGTTCCAGGCTTGTGCCAAGTCCTTGGAAGGATAAGCTACAGAACTGTGAAAAGAATGTGTCAGGCAAAATTCAGGTCCAAGCTTCATGCTGTGAAAGGCTAGTGACTCTGGTGGGGTTCAATCCAAATAAAAATGCCCTTTCTATTAATTCAAAAGGAACAGTACCAGAAGTGAAGTCATTGCAGAGCTTGCAGAGCTCCTCATTTAAAAGGCTGGCATGGTTGTACAGCGCGCATCGTCTTGGGTGGATCTGGCTCTCAAACTGAGCTCATATTGCTGAGCTGCTCCGCACAGAGGCCAGGAAGATGCTAGTTTCTGAAAGGCTGAGAAGTTTCCCCTCATTCTTATTTCCTGACTGTGTATGCCCCAGAGGCTTTTTAACAGCAGAGCCCAGCATCAAAAATTAAAAGTAAAAAAGGAAGGGGGGAGAGGAGGGATGAGAATAACAAGACATACCTGCTGCAGTCCTGGCTGTATATTCCCTCTGTGTCCCACTGACGGTGTCATGTGGAAGGGAAATTGTTCTATCAGTGACTGTGTTAGATTCATGACCCCACCACAACCTTGAATTGGCCTTTAGTTGTCGCTGATGGGAACTGAAGAACAGCTCCTGTCGACATGATTGCTGCTCTCCAATGAATCAGAACACGCAGGGCACAGAGCAGCACATTAAACTAGCAACAGAAATATATCACTGTACTTTTATATAGATGTATTGCTTTTGCCCAGGCATATAAATGATTGGGCTATCCACTTATTTTTTTTCCAAGGACTATAAATTAAAAATAAGCTAAGGGTTTTGAAATTATGTTCTCTTTCTCACCCTCTTTTTTTTTCCTTCCCCTTCTCTCTTCTTTTTTTTTTTTTTTTAAAGCTGGGTAGCTATTTTAGGTCCACAGTAAAACATTTTAAAGGTAATCTTACAGCCTGTGTCTATTTGAGCAGCCTTTTTTTTCTGAAAGAAATCTACTACTGCTGTTCTAGCTCAGGTAATTGAACATTTTGGTTTGTTGCAATAACTGTATGCATCCCTGTGCTTCTTTTGCAGCTAATGAATGCTTACCAGGCTGTATTTTTTAATATACTATAGTAAGTATTTTAAAAGGCAAAATTGAAGTGTATCACGTTTTTGTTTTTTTTTGCACCAACAAATATTTCATAAACTAGGATTATTTCAATATGCATTAACCAGAGGTCACTCTGACTTGAAAATTCATTTGATGTATGGCTGCATAATCTAATGCAGTGCCTCCAAAATGTAAACATTCCACCATCAAACTGCTTTTAATTTTTGTAACATTCTCTGCTTGTTGATCCAATTATCTTTAAAATTGCCACTTAATTCAAAGGTGATGTCACCAAATGTGCCACATAATACCTGCAGGAGATTCTGATATGTTCTGCCCATGGGACATTTCCAGCTCTTGGTGTACAGTTCATATCAAGCTAGCAGCCAGATGCAGAAAGAATAAGCAACCTGTTTCCCTTGCAATCTTTCCACTTCTCATTTTTGGGGGGGACAAAATGCAGAACAAAAAATCATCAGTCCATTTTTTTATGGTATGAGGCTTAGGCACTATCACAGTTTTTGTTCCAATGGAAAGAAAAATGCCCTGCAGCTCAGCACTGGAAATTCTTGCAGATGCAAGCAGCCCCTTGTCTTGGGGAGTTGAACTGACTTGCATGAGGTAAAGTTTTCCTACAAGGATCTGTGGGACTGAGCCTGCCAGATCACCTACTGCTCGTTTTCTGAACGTGCCACAACCATGACTTCTTACCATTCACTTTCCTTGGAGTAGCTGCTGAAGAAGTTCAGCTTTAACTGTGTGTCTGCCTACTGGGTTAAACGAACCTGTGATCCACCAACATGTAACCTGGTCAAAGAAAACAGAACCGATTACAGCTATTTTCCTGCCAAAGAGTCATAAGCCATTCTTAAGTATCTTTTCACCAAGCATCAAATGACTGAGTCTTTATACCACGTGCTATCAAAACTAGTATGGTATAAATAATTGCATTGCTATCTTTTGAAAAGACCTGCAATTTCCAGATCTAATGATAATGTGGTCATTCAACATTTTGAAGCTTTCAGCCAACTGCTATTCCCGGCAGTAACACTTCACCACACCACGATTTTGGCAGTATTTAAAACTTGAGTCCTTTACAGGCCCTCTGAGCAGTGTGGGATATCAGGAAACAGATTTAAAGCCTCTGCAATGTGGGAGGGTGGGCAGTGCATGACAGGCTGAGCATCTAACTGCCTAGGAGGGAATGAGACCTCAGCCCCCTGCTCAGCTGCCTCTGAGCCACCATGCTTTAATTCCTTAGGTGTCTATCAATAAATCTAGCTAAATGCTGCTGGGCCAGAGTTAGCTGGGATCTTTAGAGCTGAGCACTCCAATACAGGCTTGTGCTGAACTTCCACCAAGAGCCATGTTAAGCCACAGACTGCTGATGGAAGGAGGGGTGATCTCTTCTTTGCTTTCTCAAGAAAGGGAAATACAGTTAGAGGAGAAAGGCTGCCTAGCTGCAATCTATGTGGAGACAGATGCTTAGCTCTCCAGAGGAAAATGCTGAGACTGGGACTCAGTGTTTTGTCTCCTGCCAGCTTGGGGAGCTCCATGTTGACTGTGCTGACCTACAACCCATGGGACCAGTGACCCCTGGAGCCCTGCCAATGGGGGTTTTGGGGTGCTGTCTGTCAGACACAGCTGTTCCTTGACAGCTTTTGAGCCCAGATCAACATCCACTCGTGTCTGACCTCATCCTCAGGATAATCTGGATAACAGATGCTGACAACCTGTTCTCCAGATTATTATTTAAAAAGTGAAATCATTTTATTCCAAGGAAAAGATGCTTGCTTTGGGGCTGCAGTACTGCACAGAAGTATTTGGCTCCCTTTGCTGGTACACGTGCAGTTCGCCACATGGCCTTGAAAAAGCCAATTAGCTGCTGCTTGATTGCTTGAGCTGGGAATAAGAAGTTTTTTCTTTGCTGTTCTACAGAGCTGCTGTAAGTCCTGACTCTCTAATAGCTTTAACACACACTAATTGTTTACAAATTAACCTCCAAGCATGACCGGTGCTGTATCTTGGGCCTAACGAATTTCCACATCGAAGTGCTCCCACCTGAGATACTTTAGGCTGCAGGGTGAGTCTGTTTGCCTTTACCTGCGGGGGCAATTCTGCTGGAGGGGAAAGATGGGGGCATGGCAGTCACCAAGGCAGAGCTGAAGAACAGCCACGTGTTTTCCTTTGGAGGAAGGAGGGATGGAGACCGACAGCCGCTGTGAGGCCACTGAGCCACAGCCAACTCCTGTGTGTTGTTTTCTTTGTTAAAGTTCTGAGTCATTCTCTAATCTGGTCTGAAAAGGCAGGGGAGAAGCTCTTGTGAGTAGCCATGGAGAAGACAGAAGATTAGAAACTGTCAGCGCTGGCTGTCTCAAACAGGGGTAGCAGCAATCAGAGCACAGCACAGATCCAACTTACACGGAGCTACCACCCAAATCCTGCCACCTGAGTGAGGTGAAGTTTAAGTTATCAGCTGCCTTGTCACCTCTGAACTCAGAGAAACTGAAAATACTCCCATCCTGCAACTATGAATGGAACCTGAAGGACACATGGAAAGTCATTACTGAAGGGTGCTAACTTTTCTGATAATAAATTAGTTTTCTGACTCCTCAAACATTTTGTCAGCCAGGACAGTGGGTTGTTTTATGGCCCAGGTCTGGTGGGCTGTTTGCTTATGGATGTTATGAATGTCTGTGATTTTATTTAGGGTTTAGGTTATCACCAGATGTTGAGATTGCACAGGGAAAAAAAAAAAATCTTGATATGTCCTGGGCTGATCTGTTCATCCAGCAGCTTACGTGGAGGCAAAGGTTGACAAATTTCTGATATCAAACCCAGCTGTCAGAACAACACGGGGTAATAGCTGTCCTTGTCAAACGCGCCAATTAATTCACTACACTGTCAATGTGGGGATAATTGATAGACTCCACAATCTGGCTGAGTAATGAAAGTCGGATGCATTACTAAGTCCACTTCACCTCCTAAGAGATCTCCTAATGTAACCTGAGCTGTCAGCGCTGTGGCAAGGGATGCTTGGAAAAAAACCCCAAAACAACAGTTTTCTGCAATGGCAAGCAGGGATTTCATAGGAATCCTTATTTTAAGGGTAGAAAAATATTATGTGAAGGAAAAAAAAAAAAAAAGGAGTATGAAACAGTGGAATAATATTGTGGAGTGACAGTTTTATCCAAGTACTCTCTAGAGTGGAATGGAAAACATTAATTTCTCTGTGGGAATCTGTGTTGTGAGGGTCATTGTTCTGATGAGCTGTTTCTAGAAGAAAACATGGCCATTGTCTTAAAGGCTGCGGCTGTCAGAAAGCAGCATCAACTAAACATGCTCATCAGCATAATCTTTCATCTGATCTACTGCTTTTTGTTAGGAACTTCCAGAACAAAACAATTGCTGTTAGAGTTCCCTGTAGACAGCTGTGCTGGCTTGTCTACTTCCAATATAGACTATATTTTGAATAAACAGTTTAATAAGCAGTTGAGCTTTCTGAATTTAGAGGGTGATTTTTCATTAGCCACTCGTTTCAAAAGTAAAACAAAGTTGTCCTCTTTATCGCCACAGCCCAAGGATCAGGTCATTAAACCTATTACTATCATGTGTGCAAGTCAGAACTGCTCTGCTGTGTCAGTGTGGACAAGCACTCATAGCCACTGACTCAACAACAGCATAATATAATACAGAATACAATCTTGATGGAGAAATCCAACAGCTATGTACAATGAGCAAGATCATAGCATGACAAAAAATAAGCCTGATGGTCAACAAAAACCTCAGAGTAGAACTGACGCTGCCACTTTGAACCACCTCGTCTGCTGCTGCCAGTGCAAAGGAAGGAAGGATGAGAGTGCCTGATGGCCCTGTCACCCCTAATGCACAGCCCAACATCAATGCAGGAATACATAATGCACCCAAACCCCCCTGTGGAATGAGGAAGTACGTAACTAAGAGCCAAGAAACATAACTCACCCTCTTTCAGCGCACCGTTCAGTTGATTTTCCAGGGTACCACAACTAGAGGACACTACAAATGTGTCAAGAATCATCCAGATCATCTAAAGGTACTTCAGAAACAGCTGCTTGCTGCAAAGAGCAGGGGGCAAAGCCAGGCCTGCTCCTCTGTGCTCAGGAGTGGTACAAATCAAGCCAGGGAGCCATAGGGAGGGAAATAAGTCACCTGGGAATTCAGCGCATGAAGAGAGAGAATTGCATAGGGAGGGCCACAGCACTGCTTCTTTATGCAGTTCAGCAGATGACAAAATACATTACAACTGCTGGCAAAGATGAGAAAAGCAAGTTTAAAAGGCCTGCCCGTGCTGCGTAGCCCTGCTTTCCTATGTCTTATGATTTATGTACTTATGGATGAATTTAATACTCGACGATCAAGAGTTCAAATAGTGGCTGTATTAATGATTTCAAAATAACCTCTAAATCCCAGGATGGCGGTAGAAATTTTCAGCTTGGTCTTAATCTTCTGACACTTTTTATTAAGAGCTAAATTAAGTGCTGTTACCTTCTGATAAAGCAGCTTACAGGAGTGTGAGCTGCAGTGTTGTCACTATAGTGTATTTACAGCCAGTGCCCTGAGCTCAATATCTGGTTAGACAGACTAGATCTTTCCCAAAAGTGAATCACCAAAGGGAAAATTTCCTGTCTGATTTCATCTCACATTTGGTTGATATTTGATTAGTCCTTACCTAGGATTTTTATCTGTGTCTCTGAGTTTTGAGGGTGGTGTACCTTATTATCTATGTTTAATAGAGTATTACTGATGCAGATGTCTCAGAATAGAAGAACACAAGTCCTCCAGACCATGCAGAGTCACTTTGGCTCACAACTGCCACTCTTTCTTCCCTTTTTTCTCAACAAATGACACTCACAGGGCCTCCTAGCTCGTAAGTGTTATGCATTTTGCTGCAAAGATCTACCTTGTTCTGAAGCTTAGGTCTGCATTTTGTGACCAAGGTAATATTAATAGGTATCAAAAAAAAATACAAGAATCGTCTCACCATTACTCTCTCTTCCTCCAACTTGTCCCCTAAAGTGCTTATTTTCTTGAGCCAGTATCAAGAAAGTGTGTCTGAATCAAGGACAGAAATAAGTGATGTCTGAAGCTGTTCTGAAACTCCAGTTTATCCATACACTGTGACTCAATCCCAAAGATGCTGCAGTTTCTAAATTAGAGGTAGTCTTACCTCTTAATTAAAGGTAATATTATCCCCAAAGACCAAACATGTCATCCCTAGTCTTCATTTTGAAACTATAAAGTATCAGAAGAGCTGATACTGAATGCCTTGAGATGTACAACAGACACTGACAGGCTATAGTATTCCTCCCCATATGTTACAATTGGGGGCTGTTAAGGCCTTTTTGTGCCTCTAAGTTTTCATCCACACCTACTCAAATTCCTTGCTGGCTTCATGTCTGTGTATTATTTGAGCTCTCAAAGTAATCCTAAAGCTACAACTGAATGAGAAAAGTAGGAGAAAAGGTGGGAAAGGAGTGATGCTCATGCTGGTGGCAATCACAGCCCATGAGAAGCAGCTACGACAGCAATATTAGGCTTTGCCATGAGCACAGTAGGATAAGAACAGGAGTGTGGGAACAAGCAATAAACACTGCCATAGGCAGGCTGGGAAGCACAGCCTTGGCAGCCAGTGTGAGAGGGCGCAGAGTTGCAAGTGGAAAGCAGGCAATGGAGCTGCCAGTAGAAATCCATTGCCTTATCCACGCAAAGGCAAAGGCACCTACTGCTGTACAGCTGCTCTATTCAGCTGGATCTTGACAGACTCCAAAAATGGAAATGTACAACATCTCTGAGTAACTTGTACCACTACCCTGTTTTCGTGGTGAAAAAGACTTTTTTTCTGCCACTCAGAACCACTCAGATTTCAATTTAAGACAGTTCTTGTCCTTCCACCGTGCACCCCTTTGAACAGCCAGGCACCACTTATTTGATTTCTTGGGGAGCTGCTGCTAGATTCCATCACATCTGCCTCTTCTCCAGTTCCAACAAGAGCAGCTTCTCCACTCAAGGCAGGTGCTCCAGCCCTGGATCATGTCAGCCATCCTCACTTCATCCCATCTTGTGCTGGAAGTCTCTCGCAAGTCCCCACATTTTCTTCCACCCGGTGCTCCCCACACCTGCTTCCAGAGTCAGAGTCCTAGAAGTTCTTCTAGGCTCAAAGCTTTGCATATGTACTTGCTGAATTTCAGGAGGCTCCTGTTGGCCTGCTCTTCCAGTTTATGTCCCTTTCAAATACTGAGAGATCTCCGGACTGGAAGTGAAATGCTAACATTATTTTAATGATCTCCTGGGCGCCATGAGGAAGGCAAGGTGTTACACTAGCAGATGATGTTTCTTACAGTGCATTTGGGTATATCCAGAGAGGAAAAAAAATAGAAGTGAGGGAGATGCAGAGTATCCCACTGCATCCCGACCTGAGGTTAGCTAATTGCCTGTTTGGTATAAGACATGTGGCAATACTATTTTAATGTTGTGGCCTTCAGAGAATGCAAGATTTAAGACTTGAGGGAAAGAAACGCATACATTCTCAGAGTGATGAACGGCTGGCAGTTTCATCTGAATACTTGCTGCTACAGAAATTTGACATTTTTTTCCAAGGGCACATGCCAGAGAAAAGAATGAGAAGACTTCTTCATCTGAACACTTGCATCTCCAGCAGGAAGCGGGCGTGCTCACTGCAGGCCAGCAGAGCAAGAAATGCTGCATGCTGAGCACCCAAGTCCCAGAGAGGAAGAGTGGGAATGCAACCTGGTTCTGACCTCAGCAGGAGCCGAGAGCAATGCGATGTGCTTTGCTGGGTGAGGTGCAAGACACGATGTTCCCAGCTGGCAACTGATGGTAACTTAATACCCCCAGATGGAGGCTGGGGGCGATACGATATTCCCAGCTGGTAGCCAAGGCCTGCCTCAGTGCATTCCCATTTGTGCACGCGGCTTCTCCGTACAATGAGAAGGGGTGGGCGAAGTGCAATAAAGCAGCTGGTCTATTAGAAGATAAGCTTTGTGGGGAATAACACAAACATGCAGAATCCCCTTAATCTTAAACTTTATTACCCTAGATAATAGGCTTTGGTAGTGACAACAATCGGTTGAAATGCAGAATTGTCTCGGCTCCCGTGGCACCTGCCGTGTCAGTCAGTCAAAAGCCATCTTCTCCCACACAAAAAGGTGGCTGTTTGCTACAAGCAAGCTACAAGTTTTGTTCATCTCTTTTGAAAAGGCCAAAGAAAGCTGGCTATCTGCTCACAGTGGATTTAAGCATGCACTCTGAACTCACTTCTAGGGGAAAGGCTGAAGTCCTGTGAAAGCCTGCTGTCTTTCCTCACCATAGAGGAGTAGGAGCAAGCCGTCTTTTGTCTGCTGAAGCCAACTGGAAAGAGCAGGGTTGTTATGCCTGCTCTGAACAAAGTAATGTTTTCCAATATTCAACCAATGATGAGAAAGAAAGAGAAATACGATATTTTTCTGCATAATCTCCATATGTGCCATTTGCAATACCTCTGACATAACATTAATTTGGTTATCCATAACACAATCCAGAAAAATTTTCTTTTTGGCAGAAAACTCAGATCTCAGAATTCCATGTGCACTTGCAATCCACAATCCTGCAATCAGGCAGGTAAGGCAAGCTTGCAAATAAAAAATAATTTTACTTTATAAATGGCCTTGGATTTATTAATATTTCTCTGTTACGTGGTTGCTTTTTTTTAAAGTCAGTTTTTCACCTACAGCTTTCAAACTGTTAGGCCAAAAATCTGCTTACCGCAAGCTGTTCTTTTGGTCAAAAACATTTCAGTATGAACTGTGGTTAAAAGAGTAACTACAAAGTGACCGGGGGTAATATTTAATGAAGAAGAAATAAAAGCAGATTTAATTAAAAAAACAAAACCGTGCCAATTATTTCAACTTTTTAAATGTCCTCTAGCATAGCTGCAACAAGTATTACAGCAAAGTTCACAGTGAAAGGTACTTAAGGTAGAAAATGGAGCTCAATTAGGGGAGCTTATACAGGTCGAAGCAGGACAGTTAACTGGCCTAAGTATGATGAATAGTAAGGATGGTTCTATGCAATTCATAGTTTTGTCCATGAAGCCAGGATCCCTTTCAACATGCAGTTATTCCATTATCTCTGCTGAGAAAGTGGAAATTAAAACAAATAAATTGGAACCAGCAGCTTAATGTGACTTGCAGAACTATAAATAAAGGGAGGATGCACTGAAGCCTCTCTGCTCTGTGCCTCTCCCCAAGGACAGCAGCAGCAGTGCCTGTCCCAGCAGTCGCCAGCTGCACGCAGCAAGTGGGAGAGCACTGGCAGGGCACATCAGTCAGACAAGCCAGATAAGAAGAACTGGGAAAGGAAGAGAGGAGGCTTACATGTAATCTGAGCACTACTGTGGAAGAAATACTACTTTGAGTCTGATTTATCTCAGCTGATAAGTTACCTTCAAAACAAAATCTGCTCCAAGTGGTCCCAGCGCTTCTGATGAGCATCTTCCACATGCAGGAAGATGCATCACTCTTTTGTTTCAGCAGGAAGAGATAGGCTCCCGTTCCTCAGACGGTTCTCCTTCCTCAGCTAGATGAGACAGAACACCTCTGCTTCCTTTCCGATGGCATATTGATTTTTTTCAGCCTCTCTTTCCCGAGGGAATTGACCGCACTAGATCAAATTAAGAACAATCTAAGCATTTAATGGGGCTCCTTCAATACAATGAAGTTTGATTGCTTGAAGTTGAAGTTCATGATAATTATTTATGCTGACAGCACCCTCACAGGCAATAAAGACTGACCCTTTCCCGAACGCGCCAGTCTCTCCATCAAGAATTTACTTTGAATCTGCTGTGCTTGTCTGGTACCCACACTTTGCATTACTAAGTATAAGCATGTTGATCACAGAACAAAACATCCTCTATTTCCACCAGAAGCTGGGGTTGTCTTCAGATTTGAGATTTGTGGCAAAAACTTTGACTCCATGGGCTGCAGGATCAGGCTTGCACCTGTTTAACTGCAGTTCCCTCGTACCCAATAAAATCTGTTTGTGGTGAGAAGTGCAACTTTTCTATATCGTATAAGAGGCCTGTGCTGAAGATTACTTACAACCAGAGCTCTGGTTTTATAAGCAAGTTAATCCACGAGCAAATATTTTTCATGAATGGCTGAGAAACTGAAAACAAATCTCTCTTGCAGCTTCTTGAGTACTGCTATTAAAAATCCTCCTAGTTGGGTACAACAAAAACAGTTCTGAAGTAACTGTCTTTGCATGTGTGTGCACATACCCCATGAAACCAGGTGCTTTAGCTGCTGTGCATGCATGTCAAGGTACAAAATATCAGCACATTCTTTCATGTTTTGGTGTGTGTATATATATATATATATATATATATGCATATATAGACACACACACACAAAAAGTGAAAACAATGTCATTTTACATTTATATATAAAATACATACACAAATGCACAAAAACATGTGAAGTAGCTTTCCATCTGAAACAGTACAACTCCTCAGCAGTGCATGCAGATTTACAGCAGTCAATGCTCTGCTGCAGAAAGTGCATCAGGTAAGTGAAAGCAGGCAGTTTCAAATTTTTTGTTGTTGTTGTTTAAATCTTTTTTCCCTCCCCAGAGCAACAACTTTTGTCCCGCTCTCATTTGAAGCATAGCTGCCAAAACATAAACCATCTGGGGGAAGATACGGCCTCCCACGTGTTCTGCTTTTTATGGCCGTGAAAAGAATAAATGTGGTTTAAATACAAGGAATATAGTGCTTACTTGGATTGTTGAGTCCTTCGAGTGGTGGAGAGGAGAGCCATGGTGCTCTGTCACATCTTCAGAAAGTTCTTGTCTTTCTTGAACAGTCAGCCCAGGATCTCTACTGTTTCTGCCACACTCTTTTGTCCTACTGCAGGTTTATTTATGCCTTTATATGTAGAAAGTTCTCAGCAGTAACACTTTAACAGTGGAGAAACAGCTGCCTTGCATCACTTAGTGATTCCACAGCCAATGGACTGACCAGAAAAATCAGTATCTTAACTCTTCTAAATGTAAAAATGATGTTACTTAAGAAATCATTTTGTGTATCAGTTAGGACATGGGAGAATTAAACCAAGTGGTGTGCAAACAGCAGTCCGTCTCTTTGCACACAGTCTTGCCAGACAGAAACGCAGTGGTTTGCGACCCACAGCTGAGCATGGGGGGAATGTGTTTGAGTGGCTCCCTTGGAAGACTTGAGTTTTGTTCCTGTTATGGCTTTAGCTTCTCACTATCTTGCTTTATGGGAGAGCCTGTCTCGTGGGCTGCACTGGAAGGAAACAGCAGCCAGTTTGACACCTGACCGTCCCTCCCCCCGGCCAAGAACGGAGCAGCCAGGTCATGCAAGGGCACAGCAGGGCTGGTACTGGGGTACCTGGAACTGGATTTTGGCAATGTGCCTTGATGACATTAGCTAAAAGGGCTCAAAGATGCTTTTCATTCACATCTAGGAAGAGGGAAGCCAGAAGCTGCTGTTTCTTTAAGCGACGGTGTCTGTGAGGGCTGCCCTGCCTGGCCATGCAGGCCCTCGGAGCGGTGCTGGGAGGTTTTCAGCACGGCTGAACTCCTGGTGACCCTCAGCAACAGTAATTGTTTTAGCATAGGTTTGACAACAACAGCAAGAAACGCTCTAAAAATAAGCACAAGCTTAAAATAAATTTCAACCCTGGAGCCCTGTTCATGTAAAGAGCCCCGTCCATCTCCCGTGTTGTTCTTGATTAGCATCACAGCTCTGGGTGCTCGCAGAAGTGACAGCTTTCAAACCACTTCCACTGCCTCCTGCTCCACTCCCAGCCTGACAGGGAGCCAGCCTGCACCGACAGCAGTGGCCTGGAAAGCAACATCACAGTGTGGCTCTGGCTCAGGACACACACTGCGTACCCCAGTATTTATCTGAAGCTGAGATAGGGAATAAATCCAGTCTTATTGCAGCTATTGGAATAAATGCCTTTCCTCCCTCTGTAGCTATGACACAGCAGTGGTTACAAAGGAAGTAGTCTTTGTCATCCGCTGTGATGCAAAGTGCCCAAAGCTGCTCACCAAACCCATACTCACCCAGCCCACCTCGTGCTGGAAGGATCAAACAGCTTTCTGCCCATCAAAAAGAAAAGTGGAAATTTTGACTGTAAGTACTGAAGGAATTCTTTGCTCTTGGAAGAAGGGCACATGCAGAGCAAAGGCATGTCCAGAATTTCACAACACTTTCAGACAATTTCCTGTTATAATGAGCCACCTGGAAATTAGCCCTTATCCCCCCAAGGTTTTAAGGCAGCACGTATACCTTCCTGTTACATTCCACCTGGGGTCCAGAAATCCCAAATGTTCGCTAAACGTGATGGAAAGAAACTCTTCTTTAAATAGGGAAGAAGAAAGCATTTTACTTGAAGAGCATGAGGCCTGCTGTGCCTGCCCATTCAGCAGTGGCACACAAGGGAGTCCTTCCAACAGCATCCCCCAAGCTGGTGATGTTAAAAAGCTGCCAGATTGCACTGTGTGGAGCACAAGGAGAATTTTCACTTGGTGAGTAATGGAGAAGAGAACCAAATTATTGCATTCTGGCTCTTTGTAAAGATTTTTCACAGCTTGCCTGGCTGACTTCTTGCAGAGAGCAGTCTCACAGACTACTGAAAGTTAGAAAGTACGTCTGCACTCTGCATACTCTCCTCTTATTAATATCTTAGGGGATGGTATGTTGAGAAAGAGCTGTTAGGACACAGGCTAAGAACAAAAGATGTGCACAAAACTGTGCAAGACAGTCAGTGAGTAATGGAGGCTCCTGTGTTTTATTCCCACAGGAAAACTTCATGTGAAATACTTCTCACATAAAGAATTTGTATCAAGTTTCAATCCTCTACAGGAAACCTACAGAAAATGAAGTGTTTCAAGCTATAAATACCAGCAGGTGCCAGGATGTGGTGTGTGGGGCAAGAGAAGACATTTTCTCTGCATACTGTTGTCTGTAAATGGCATTATTTTTGCCTTTTCTCTCTCACATAAAAGCTAGTTAGATCCTGACTGCAGACTGAAGCCTTCAGCTAACAGTGAATATTCAGATATTGCAGACAACTCTAACACAGCCCCCTCTCCTATGGCAAACTACAGATATCTGATTTCTGAGAGATACAAACATGAAGAAGTCCACAATCTTAACTTTGTTGTCTGACTAAACACAATTCTGCTCCATCATCACTGGAGAACTTAGGTTAATCTGGACAAATGAGTTTTGGTGGCAAAATGTGGACTTTGGTGGACTTAGCTTTTTAGGTGCCTTCATTTTGGAAAAAACAAAAACAAAACCAAACCAGCTTTATCAGCTTGCTAAAAACAAAACTAGTGAAGTTGCTCATTTTAGTTGTCATTCGGACTAGTACTAATTATGCTTGTTAATAGTAAAATGAGGTTTTAATGCTGATTAATGAAACTGATAAACTGTCAAGACTGCTAGTCACACTTAAGGATCTCTGGAGACTGTACCCTAAAATAGTTGGTATCGTGTGCAATATGGCTTTTCTGGAGGACCAGATGTGAAACATATGGTGACCTATTATTGTAAAGATGAGCCACAAGTCCTGGCTGAATTATATTGGACAAACTACCCGAATGGAAAGCTAACATCCAGTGATTATTACGGGATCATAGCAGCTTTCTAGAGTGTAAGGGACTATGATGGGCTTGGGAAATTGCCTAGCTCAGTTACTCATTCCTGGTTGACAGAGCAGTACTGTTACCTGTTCATGCTTATTTATATTCTAGACAGATAACGTTTTGTTTTGGGTGCAAGCATCCTCTAAAACATGTTGCCATCAGAGAACACTTGTTGCCTCTCATCCCAGAAGCCTTTTCTCAGTGCTGGCAGGCAGTCCCAGGGGCAGGGCAGTCCCAGTGCTCAGCCAGTGGCCATCACGAGCAGACCTGCTCAGCTGAGGAGGAGCAAATGGGCTGTAGCACTGAAGACTGGAGGATTAAAAGGATATCGTACTTCTGGAGTGCAAATAAGTAGGCAGAAAAACTACTAATGTAATGAAACTCACTGCTCCTTTATGCAGAGATGCAATCATGGTGCATCAGACGTATGTCACGCAATCAGGTCGCTTAGCTGTTTGGGCAGGGTCCTGTGCTGTGCTGGTCACCCCTCACCTGCAGGAACCTGGCCAATTGCTGGGCTGAGCTCTGGAGGGCCATTGCGAGAGCACTCAGGTCCCCTGGCAGGAGGAATGAAGGCAAGGCTCTTCTCTGAATTACCCTATTTCCCCATATCCATTAACCTGATCGTTATCCAATACCGTACTCCATCTTCAGTGTGGTGGCAGGTACTAGCCAGAGCAGAATATAAGGGACTGCTTTTCAGTTTTGCTGCTGCCACTCTGTATTACTCTTTGGTATGATTCTATCGTTTTATGAACAGTTTAACCTATTTACTCATGTGTAAATGGACAATGGTTGAAGATTAGAGAGGCTTCATTTGCTACGAAGAGCTACTATCTTGTCTCAAAGGAAAAAGAACCAGCTGACCTAGATGGCAGAGCTTCTTTCTCTGGATGTATCCTATTACCACCACAGCATCGGCCTATGGGCATAGTAACAAACAGCAGCACAGCTACATAATGATTGTTAGAGGCCAGAAAAAAGATAAACAAGTATTTCAATAACTAAATATGCAAATGCACAGATACCATGTTTCATGTTCATTTCTGAATTCAGTGTAATTGCTGCTCATCAAATTTACTTTAGAAATGATACATTAAAAATTATATATATAAATGAAAATGTATTTGTAAGAAGGATTAAATTTTGTGTTGCCTCCCTTTAAATATTACCAGTGTAATACCAGGGCTTCATTCTTGGCTGTAGGTTTGTTAGACTGAAGCAGAAGTGTTCCTCTTTCATCAGCCATTTCAGCACAGCACCCAGCCCTACATCCTTAACCCACGTGACCGTGTCACTAAATTCACAGAATCAAATCCATAGAAATGCTGAAACTATGTACTGCAGTTCTGTAACCATGCAAGACTAATTCATTGCAATAAAAATCCTCTTAAAATTGTCTAGCAACAAAACCAGAGGTATTTTTGTTATTTGGCCAAGCTTTTCACGATGAATAATGCTACCACAGCTTAAATGGCCTTCACATCTATATTCTGGCCAGGACACATGATCCCACTGAAGCCACTGAAGGCTACAGCTGTGGTTGTCTGCACAGGGTTACTACACTCCTGATAGATAATTTGTTCCTTGGAAAAGTCTGTTTTAGTAGTTAGAAGGCAGCCTCACATGTGCCAATGTGCTGGGAAAGCACATCACAGACAAACTGTAATGACTGCTGACACCCGACCAGCTTTCCTCTCGTTCCATATAAAAGCCAGCAAGCTAAATCATCAGAGCAATCATGCTGTTCACCTTCCCTCACTGTTCAAGCACGTCTTTTACATCAGGGAGCTAAGTCTATCAACACATAGCTTAAGAAAAAAAATATTATTGCATGGTGTATAGGAGTCCTACTGACTGGTCTGAAAAAATAAACTGGGATTAATGTTTCAACAGAGAACAACTCCTACCCAAGGAATTGAACTTTGTGAAACACTTCACAGATGCACAGAAACATCTGAGCTGTGATGGACTTAAAACTGTTCTTACCCTGGTCACTTTGCTACATACCCTTGCAAGATTTATCAGAAAATAAAGATTTCAGTAAACAAGGAATAAAATACTGCTTGTCTAAATAAACCAGCATGCATCTTGCCTGAAGCATGGGAACACTACTAATTCTGAAAAGTATAAGCAAGTAACGTATGTAAATAATTATTTTTAATTAGTTCCTACAAGTTAGGATCAGGGAACCAGTTAATTCTCACTCTAAGACCTTTAAAAACAAAAAGCTGGAGGAATGAAACAGCTGCAAACTGCATGTTCAGAAAATAAGGATTCTATGCTTAGTTTGGCCACAGGTTACTTATGTAACTGCTTTTGCTTAATTTCTGTCCCATAGCTCCTCCAACAGTAAGAACAGCACCCTGTTACCTGATTCCTGCTCTCCCTGATTCTTGCTTGCTGTGTGCTTCACTCTAAAAGGACTCTCACGTTGGACACGTAACACCAAATCAAGCAGGTTGCAGCCTTGGTTGAGCACCGCTATCACAGAGATGAAGCTGAGGTTTTCCTGGGAGAGTCCTTGCATAATCTGCTATTTGCTGCAGGACATTATAGTAAGAATGGTAAATTTTAATCTGCAGCTATCCACTGTGTTTAAATCTAACTGGTAACTTAGTAAAATTTGACAAAAGTAATCTTGGAGCAATCAATTCGCTTTTTTTTGCACAGGAAGTAACACAAAAACAGATTTTTTCCATACTTCCAGATACTGTAAGGTGATGGATTTAAATGCCACCAAAGATGCAGTATCTATTAAGGTATTACAAACGCTGCTGGTAACCTAAAGATACCTGAAAATCTGGCCTCAGTAACAGAAACCGCAATCAAAGACAAAAATACACTGAGTTTCATTTTAAGCAGCTGTAGCTATTGAATTTCAAAGTTTTATGTCTAGTACAATTGATCATGGATAATAAGTCCATGTATTTTGTAGTTTTAAGTCTCCAGTAAATTCAGCAGCACTTTGTACTAGAAGTTCTGCTGATTAGGAAGCCTTAATCAATACAATTTAGCTCCTCTTAGGAGCTGCTACTCTCCCCCAGTCTGAGTTGGACTTCAGCCAGAAGCCTCAGTGTCAATATGATGTTCAAATATGCAGTCTTCAAAACCCTCTAGATACCTCATAACATAAAGCCAATAACAAGGTGGTCTTACTGACAGAGCTGTAGTCTCTGTCTTAAAGTAACGTAAAGATTTTGTACCTGCTTCAGATCTTTCAAAGAATCTGTGCTAGTGTTGATCTTCAGAGAGTTTGAAGTAAGCTAATTCATCACTTATTTGCCTGCTGAAGAAAAAACACAAGATGCACTTTAAGATGATTGATAAGGGTTTTTGCTGTGCATCTAACAAAGATTGCTTGCTCTATTACCAGGAGCCTGGCTTTACCCGTTTATCCTCATTGTATCCTGGCTTGATTAAAAATGCAGGAATTGGCTTTGACTTTTGTTTTCCATCTAGCTGAAAGAAGGCTCCCCTGTCATTCTGTGTTCCAGGATCCAGGGATGATTATCACAGCAGCAGCTTTGTTGTTGGGGAAACAAAGGAATTGGGTTCTCCACCTATTTCCAAAGTAAAAAATGGAAAACTGTCATCGAAACAGTTTGAGAGATGCAGACTTGGTTAAGAACGTGAGATCTGCTGTGTGATCTTAGGCAAGTCAGTTTTCCACTTGTGAAGTCAATATATTCCTTTTCTCCTACCTTTACAGCAACCTGTCCTTTGAGATTCAGCCTTACAGCATGGGCGACCTCCTGCTGTGTGTATTGTGAGCTCCCAAACAAATCAGATCCATGCTGACACAAGGTATCCACAATCAGCAACAACAACCAAAGAGAAAAATTATACTCTTCCTCCAATTGCAGAGTGACCGACCCCCTGCAGCCAGTAGAAATATTTTGCTGCAATACTTGCATGGCAGTGAACACTGAAGAGGACTGTACACTGTATGCAAAAAAAATTAAATATTTTGTGTTGGCTCTTTTCTAACAGAAAAATCATCCCAGAATGCTCCTCTCAATACTTACACGTTTGAGTCACAGCAATAGTAACTAACATTAATAGAAGAATAGATTTTATTGAGATTTGAGGAAGACCAAGTCTTTTATTTCAGACATTTAACTCCACATTTTCAAGCCTGCTTTTGAATATTTTGTAGATATTTTTGTAGTCCTAAACGCCTAGAAGCCTTTCAGTCCAAACTCCTCAGCGGACAAATCCTGTTCTACCACAGAGCCCAGGTAAACACTAACCTCATCTTGAGGAAGACATTCACTCAGTAATCCTATACTGAGGCAAACGCTCTTGTCAGACCCCCTCCTGCGAATGCAAACTTCAGGTACAAAGCAAGTGGCTATAACTGAGCAATAAGAACTGCAGAAAAACGTTCCCTAGAAGAAATGAAGAACCTCTCCAGTTCTATGCCATAACCAACAGAAAGCAAACTGAGCCTGTGGAAAATGTCCTCAGCAAAACTGAGAGTAGAACAAAACAAGATGTAGCCTTAGAGCCAGGTCATGAATGAATCATTACAAAGTTGGCTGGCTCAAGCCAGACATGAAGGCATGGAAACTGATAGAGAGATGGAGAAAAATAAATCAATATGGATGACTGAAATCCGATTCAGTGCACTAAAACTCCCTCAGATTTCTCTTGCATTTTCTCTTAATTAGGCTGACAGGAACTGAAGCTGAAAATGTTAAAACCCAACTTTAGTCTTCCATGTTGCACTTAGGTACAGTGATTTATTAGAGTCCTTTTCTCTGCGCCTTGGGAGGGCAGACAGTGCTTTGATGGCTAGGACTTTCTGCAAAAGTGCATAGGGTGTCCTGTGAGGGCTGAAATAGCTGAAGCAGTGTCTACACCTGGTCATAAGAAGATTTAATCTGCTTAGTGGGTAAACGTCAATTAGCAACAAAGACAGTGCATAAAAGGCTGGTTACTACAAATGAGGAATCTGTAAGGAAGATAGGATCTATACCTCAAGCCAGGGGCAAGACAAAACGCACTGCTCTTTGTTGCAGGCTTTCCTGCACACACCTGAATTGATGCACTTCTAATAATAAGTTAGTCATGGCAGGCAGGGAGAATAAGAATCCCTACCCGACTTAAACTACTAGACAGCATGCTGGAAAAAAAAAAAAAAAAGAAAGAAAAAGGAAAAATAAAAAAGAAAGAAAAAAGGGGGAGGTTGTTGGTAAGGGAAGAATATTCCAGAAGTGTAATTCAATCAGGTGTGGTCAAAAGCAAGGTCTCAGCCCTTGTGTCAATTTAACACCAAACAGAAGGACTGCAGAGTTTGGATGTCTCCCTCCACCTTAAATTATGGATGATTTCCAGGAGTTTCCTTAATAAAATTTGTCTAGAGAGAAAATATTGGTGTCAGCAAGGGGAAAAAAATTCTGATTCACGGAAAATGGAAAAGAGAAAGGCAGCTTCAACCAGGAGTTAGCCATCAATCTATTTCTTAGACACAGTCTTGGCAGAACCCATTCTCCTGGTAGAACTTGCCTGGAGTAGACCAGATTGATTTGACAGTCTCTTAGCCTAATAAATGCTTGACCTCAAGGTCTGCTGAATTCACTAAATTCACTATGCAGAGTGAATTGGGAACCAATCACCTCAGGGGAGCATACAGTTCCACAGCCCTCCCCTGATAAAGGCCTTGACTGCTTTCAGCCTTAGCGAGATGACTAGATGGAAGCTGCTCTCAAAAGAAGAAAGGTTAATCGACTACACTGCCATTAATCAATCACTTGGAAAGATTCAGCACTTACAATAGGTAGGTCCTCTTCCTGCCAAGAGGTTCTTGCATGTTAACCAGGGACACACCATTTCCTCCTGTATGAAGGATGAGTAATAGACAGAAACAATGCAGATAGATGCCAGGTGTATGATCCAAAGCCAGCTGAAGTCTATAGAATGACTCCCAGCAAGTTCAATGGACTTGGATCAGATCTCAGAGGAAGACTTATTATCCAAGTTTTATATTGCGTATGGATACTGAGCTACTTTTATTAGTGAGGAATCCTTGAAAAGAAGCAGATTCACTACAGTTTTGCCTCCCTGTGAAACAGTACTTCTTCAAATCATACTGTGCCCTATTTACACTGATTGTCAGATAAGGCTGACATCCAGCAAAGGAAAATTACCTGCCTCTGACAGTAGATAGACACATATACATTTCAAAGACTCTAAAGAGTACAGGAAGAAAAAAAACACCGAAATATCTCTGCAAATGTTTTTCTGGCCTTTTCGTAACTGCTCAGAACCAGAATGTTGCCTTTCTGAGAAAACCTAGATCAGCTTCTAAAATCATGAAGCAGAAGGAGAAAATAAAATTGAGGAGATCCTGGCATGGAGAAGAACAAGTGATGAAAAACAGCTGCAAGGATGGTAAAGCTGATAGAGCCAGAGAAAGAACATACAAGAGTAAAAAACGCTTTGAAAGTACCTCTGAAGAATACACATTTCTCTAAATGAACATGTGCATTCACCAACAACATCTCCTGATGATGAAGCAGTGACTGTCCTTGATGCTCGTCTAAGTGGGAAAAGTCTCAGGCTGTTACAAATAAAGGCCCTCCTATTCCAGTGCAGGACAACTTGATTCTATCTGCTACGCACCATGGTCAAAAAGCTGCAAGGCAAACCAAAAGATACAAACCTTTGCAACATACGCAGCTTGGCTATTGCAGAGCCTGGTACAGACTTTTATGTCTGCAAGGAATTGCCTGGAATTTCCTCACTACCAGCCTTCCTCAAGACATACTCCTGGCTGCACTTCTGCCAGCCTTCATTTATCTGAGTGTTGCCAGAAGGCTTCAGGCTGCTCAAATCCTTGAGCAAACCTGCTGACTCAAAATTTTAGCTTTAGGGGTAATAACTCAGTTTTCGCTACAAATACCTGCAGCAGTGAATGCAGACCTGTATCACAGACTGCACCTGTCCTAGCTACATGCATGCAGTGAAGAGTTGCCAGGTCCGTCAGGAGGCTGGAGAGCAATCCAGGTGCAATGGCTGGAATGTTCTAGAAGCTCATGGCACAATGAAGTATCCCAGGAAATGGATCCTTCCTCCTTATGTGATAAGAACAAACAAAATACCAGTGAGTGAGAATAACGCAGGGTGCATTACATGTAAGGTTGTGCTTGGCTTTTTTTGTCCTCCAAGAAGCTTTATCTGAGGAAGGCCAGCCATGTTAAATACAGTTGTTCTTAAATATACAGTTCTTTGTCAGCAAACAGGTGTGGCTGAGAAAACCAATTCTCTAGTCTACCACCCATTGCTGGCTGAAAAAAGAAAAGATTCTGAACTGACACCCAAAATGAAGAACTGATCTTTGGTTACAATAAGATTTCAATAGCACCAGGAGGCTTAATAGTTGTCAACTTATTAAGACAAATGGGAAGGCTGTTTATCTCCTCATTTCCTGTATTCACACTACTGCAGGTGCAGAATCACGGAAACACCTCATTTTATTTTTTTGAAACTACATTTTCACAGCAATAAGTGCTTTTTGAAAAGAAGACTCTGCTATTAAATACTTAACTGTATTGCCACAATACCAGCAGGTTCCGTTGTGTTTGTCATTCTATAGGCATACACTGAACCATAATCTCAAGAAGTTCTCCTGCCATCTATGGATTCTGCTGCAGCCACACAACTGAGAACAGATTCAAATAAAGATCCATTTTATTTATCTATGTTTATCTATGACCATTCATTTCTTAACCCACGCTGGATAAAGCCTAAAGCCCCTGCAGCTCAGTACTAATGAACAAGTACACAGGTTAGTACCTAATCCATTTTCCCTTGTGTCATCTAAAACAATACCCTGCAAGACTTAACTGTGCAATCCTGGTTGCACTGAATTATGTAACCTGAAGACAAAGTCTCTTCTGTCTAACAGGAATGAAAAGGATGGATGGCAGAGAAGTGAGAGAAAAATTCCGAGTGCCTTATCGACCCAGCTGACATCCTAAGAATGGTACGCCATAAAAATTTATTGAGGATTAGAAAAGTTCTTACTTACTGCTGCACCCCCAGCTGTTCATGCCACACAAAAATGTAAAATTCCCTTAAACCACATATTTAAAAATCTTGCAATTTTATTTGCATATAAAGGCCGCTAGATATATCACAATAAATTTAAAGAAACAACTGCTTTCTAAATTCCATTAACAAGTTAACATAAAACAGAACAAAGCTCAATAGCATTTACAGTGGTAGAACAGAAATAACTATCTGCAACAGTATTTTGTGCTAGCAAGATTGCATTTACACACAGTGCAAAATAAGAAAAAGGAAATAAAAAGACAAGAAGAATATTTAAATATAAAGGACAACTAAGCCTTATTTTAGTTAGGCTCGATTGTATCCATATGACTCTATACATGCCTGAACTACAACAAAGATTGAACTCAGGCTCTGGAAGGCCTTGAGCACTTGGAAAATGTGTCACATCCTTCATAATTTAGATGTGCTGTACAGCATAATTTTGCAGATGCTATACTGGCAATATTAAATCCTAGCTTAGTTATAATGCACAAAAAATACATATATATATAAATTCATATTTAAAAGGAGTCCGCATTTACATTATTTTTTTTACTGCATGAAACGCCTGCTCTTTGCAGCTTTCATTCCCAGTTTTTTAAAGCTAAAATAATTTAAAAACAAACAATAAAAGGCAGATATCACATACAGACCGTGGCTATCTATACCATTCTTTACCATACAAAGCAGGTAGTGGACAAACAAACAACTGAGAAGTCTATTCTCCCCTCGCTGCATTTTACTGTGAACAGAAACAAGTTTCAGCACACGCACACATATCAAGAGGCAAATGGACCCCAAAGTCTTGTCTGTGCTATAAAAAAAAAAGTAAAAAAGAAAGGCAGGAAGAAAAAAGAATATAAATGGAGAGATGAAAAGCTAACATTTAGACCATAGGGAAAAGACATTAAAAAAAAACCACGACATTAACAAAAGTTGTGCAAATTTGGGTGTTTTTAAATGCTGCCTATTTTTTTTTAGCTTATCATATAATATTAAAATAAGGTCTCTCACTTCTTAAAAGAAAGCTTGGCTGTCCTTTTGAGAACACTATAACAATTTACAATGGCAGTTTATTGAAAAACAAAATTAATTTTACAAATTCACAATGCTCTTCCAATTTCAAATGAACGCTGCATTTCCAAAAAGCACAACCTCTAACTTTTCGTCTTGTTTCGTTGCACCAGCAATTTACTAAAAAAAACCCCCGCCCCAAAACAAAAACCCCTCCACTCTCCCTCCCAAAATGCCCCCCACAAAAACCTTTGAAATAAACATGTAACAGAATGCAAGTATTGTAATTAGAAAATGGCAGTTTATAGACCTTCCTCAGTTCCAAACGTGCAGCAGTGCTTCATGATCCTTGAGGGGTTGGAAGGTCAAATATAATTGGAGGGTTGGTTGGTTGAAAGCTGACTGTACACGTTGAAGCATTGATGTACGTTGTGTAACCGTCTGTCATAATGCCATAACCTGTAGGGACAATGTGTCACACTTACTGTAATATAAACAAACGATGCTGCCCATGGGCAGCTGCAGCGAAAGCCTGTTGTGGGATCAATGCTTCGGAATAAAATTATATTAATCCCTTCAAAACGACATGAGCTCTTGAGAGCTGCCAGGAAGACTTGATTGAAAAAGCACAATATACCGTATTTGAAATAAGAACTGAAGCTTTTGTTTTATGCACACATTTTCTCACAGAAAATCCTCTGCTGCAATTTGTTACAGAAAACCAGAGACAAAACCACACATGCACTATTTCTAATTACTTAATTAGTGTGTTGTACTTTGCAAGCTTGTAAAGCCTGTCAGATAATAAAAGAAACAGTAAGGAACAAGAGATTTAGAAGTCACTTCCATTTAATCTACAAAAATCATTGCCCTCTCTGGGCAATAAATGAAACCTCGTAAGCTTTTCCCATGATAGCCTTTATCATACAGGTCCTCACTGCACAACTGCCAAGCTTGTGTTCACACTGGCTCACGAAACCTTAGAAATCTATTAGCATGAGCAGCTGAGGGCCCTGGGTTTGCTCAGCGCAGAGCAGAGCAGGCTGAGGGTCGCCCCATGGTGGCTGCAGCTCCTCACAGGGGGTGGGGGGCAGCACCCAGCTCTGCTCTCTGACAGCGACAGGGCCCCAGGGAATGGCATGGAGCTGTTAGGAGGGTTAGGGAAAGGGTCTGCACCAGAGGGTGGTCAGACACTGGAACACTCTGCACAAGGCATGGCCCCACGCTGCCAGAGTTCAGGGAGCACTCGGATGTCGGGCTTGGATTTGGGGTGGTTCTGTGCGGAGCCAGAAGTTGGACTCCGTGATCCTTGTAGCCCTCTTCCAACTCAAGTTACTCGGTGGTTCTATGATACAGTCCCACTCATAAATGCTGCTGCAAAGTACTACTTTGAATGAATAACTGGATCTAACCAGCAGTGTAAAATTCAGGTATGGTTTGCTTCTAAGAGGCTTTCACACAGAGCTGAGACTGGCTGATTTGAAAGGAGACTGCAGTTACAGCAGCCTAACAGGCAAGAGAATTCAAATGTAAGAATAGACTTAACAAGAACACAGAGAGATTAAATTCTTCACAAAAAGACCAGAGAAAATCATGACTAAGCAAAGGAATCTCTTGCTGTAAGCACAGTAGAGCGCAGGAGGTCAATGAACAACTACTGGCTTAAGCAGAAAACTGAGGTGAGAGTTACATAGATGACTGCTTTTCGTGAAGGGATGTTGACAACTTGTTCCCAAATAAAGCAAGAATTAGTGAATTTTGATCACAGGATTTTTCAACATGTCAAGGATTTGACTCCACACTAACACCACAGCATCAGTTTCAGGAGGCTGGATGCTTCTCAGCCTCCTAAACATCTGGCCAGCAGTGCTCTTGTTTCGGACAGATCTGAGGAACCAGCAGTAATGCCTCCTCTCTCCTAGCCTGCATCATCTCTTCCACCTGCCACACAGGAACAGGATGGGATAGAAGAGCGGCCTGCACACATGTAGAATTTTGGGCAAGCGGAACAAACTCTGTGTGCCTTGTGAACAGTCACACCTGAATCTTCATTAAGCCATGTGTGATACTATGACGTGAGAACATGAATTTCTCACTGTGCAAAAGCACAGAAGTTCTCTTCTTGCAGACATTCTCTCAAGGACAGGGAGATAGAGCTCCAGTCCCATCGGTGCATAAGATCCATTGTTTTCAGCTGACATCCACTGAGAGCTTGCAAAGAAACTAGAACAGGTCTGGGAAGAATTTGGCACAAAATGCACTTTTTTTTATTAGAGGTTCATTAGAGGAAGAGAACTTCCCACCGCTAACCCACAGGGGAAAAATGTTTTTCTTTTAAACCATTATGATACAGTACAGATCACTGCTGTCTGAAAGCTAAGATAAATCCAGCTACCCACAGTTTCTATCACAAAGAATAATCACTTCAGAATTGCTGCACTTTATTTATTTGGACTAGCAATTTTGATTTAGATCATCTCGTGGTGGGAAAAACATTGTTTGTGGCTGTTTTTACTTATCAACCAGAAAAAAAACAGGCATGATCAGAATGTGTGTAGCCTCCCTCGATTTAATGGAATGCAGTCTGTGTTCATCTAAGCTAGAGATGAATGAGAATTAATTGTATTGCAGGATAATGCTCTTAACAATTGGCTATTTCTTTCTGTACCAAAACTGGCCACTCTTATGTCTTCTGCATAAATACTAAAACAGGTTCTAAACTTTTTTAGTATTCTTGTAAGAATGTATTTGAATGTTCACTTTCAACACGTGCTACCACCTTTCATGTGAGATTTAAATGTAAGATGCTGCATTATGGTCCCTCAGTGCTTTGTCATAATGATCCTGTGCATTAAAATACCTTTCTCTCCTATTGCAATTGAAAATTTCAGTATCCAGTGTGCTTACAAAAGCTGCAGACCATTTCTGTGCTTTAGCTGGAACTCTTGCTGTGTTCACTTACTCTCAGTATGCGAGGATTGGTATTTGTACAAAATATCCAGTGGTTTCCTGGGAGCATTCTAACACAGCGAACATGCTACTTGAAGTCACATCAGTATTTCCCTTAAAAACTATTGACAGAACTTTATAAACCAGGAATAAAATCAATTTCATAATGTCACAAGGGCTTAAGTAAAACCAATGGTACTAGTTGACAAAGCTGTGCTTTTTTTTTTTTTTCCTTCCCATTTCTCTTTTGTGAAGTTCTCCAAATCTGTGAGCTGATGGAGAACCTAATTAGAAACAGTGCAGAAATCTGCAGATGGGAGGGGATATAAAGCATTTACTGCATCACTTTGAGTCCTAGGGTCACACAGACTTACACTCTCTCAGGCAAACTTCCTAATATTTGTCTCACAGGCATGTAAAAGCCACAAAATTGGTTTAAATATTTAAATGTCTCCAAAATTATCTCATTCCCTCCCACTGCCAACAAACAGCTTTTTGTTTCTGATCTGGAACTGATTATGAGCATATCTCTTTTTATATGTGAGACTGCTGTAAGGTAACACACATTATGAACCGTATCCCAGGATACTTTTAGAAATGCATGCAAAGTGAGTTCTGGCAATGATATTTGCCCTCCTTTCTGCTTTTCTTTACACGCTGAGGGAGGTGAGCTGAGACAGTAAGTTGTCTTCAGTTTTCTTTTTTTCTAGCACCTTTCTTGGCTCTTGCACTTGGAATAATTGGACTAAGTTTCATTTTGGCTTGCATGTGTGGGGAATCTCATCTGTTTCTCTAACTAAGTTTGTCAAAATTTAAATTGCTTTCAAATAACCTGTATAGAGCAACCTTTGCACAGTGAGAGATGTAGGTGGCAAAATGCAGCACACGTTCCTGAAACAGCCTGTTTTAATTCTGGCATAAATTCACAAAGTGCCGTGTGTGCAATCACTTCCCTCAGCTCCCTCTCTACTTTAGTCCAATATGTCATTACCCACCCTTTGCAATGCACAACTGACGTGTGCTTCTTTGGAACCAGGCTCAGATCAAAGAGCAGAGAAGCAGTGCTGCTTACCTTCATGGATCCCACCAAAGACATGGAGTTTGGGCCTTACTCGCCTTTGCACTGTGTTTAGCAGTTCCACACAACCAACTCTCTGCAGCTCTTTTGGAACCCAGTCTCGAAAACCTGCAGGCAAAAAATGCAATCAATACTATTAATTTTCTCTATTCAGGTAAGGTTTCACACAGTCTTTCAGGAAGTCATAATTCACTGAAGGTTTATTACATTATCTGCAGTCATAACCTCTCCATTAAAGCACACAATGGCTTTTAAGAAGCGTTTCACTGTCACTTTGTCTTCCTCAAGATCACCCTCCTCCATCTGCATTGATATTTTTCTGGATGTGATTTGTTTTTTTAAACTATGGGCTTAAACTCATCTTCCACCTTGAAACCTTGGAACGTTTATTCCCGGCATTGCTGCTGATTTTTCTTCCCTTTCCCCTGGCTCTCACAGCAGCCACCTTCCCAAGTCAGCAAGGTGGCTACTCCAGAACAAAATACCTGAGGAAGACTGGCTGTTGTACAACCTGATAGCTGCTGCCACCTGAGAGATTTGAAATACAGTCTCCCAACAACTTCCAAGTGCAAGTGCCAGTCTTGTTCTGAATCCCCAGTCACCAACAACAGGCAATGAGTATTCAATCAAAACATTAGCATCCATAGCATCAAAGTATTTCTATACAAAAGCAATTCTGAGCAGAAGGATTAGCAATCCTTTCAAAACAGTACCTATGAAAAACTATAAAAGTGGTTGTGGGTTGTTTTTTGGTTTTTTTTTGCTTCTTTGGGAAAATAAACAGATTAAAAGAGGGCTGTTCAAGGTGTTGGCTTTCAATACCCAGCGTGTTCCACTGTCAGTGGGACACAGGTAGCCCTAGTTAGCTTAACAGTATGAAAAGAGCTGTTAGTGACCAAGATATCAGAAGAGCATGAGTACATTATTAGTCAAAAAGGTCTTTTTTTCCCCTTCTTTTCTCTGCATAGATTGCTGACTATTAACTTCGTGGTGACACAATGCATAAGCCATGCATTAATTCCTGACTCCAGAGTCACCGTGAAACTCTGCAAGAACACAGAGCCAGCTAGGTAGCATTTAAATGCTGCTTTATAATGGCACCATGCAATCCTGGTTACTGGTGGGGCTTTTTTGTTTTCTTTAAAGTCATTACCATCACAGAATTGAGTGACTACATCTGAGCACCTGACTCCTTGGACTTACTAGAACTATGACAAAATTACAGTCTATTAGCAGTAATGAATAAGAGGCTGATGCTTCCTCATGCTCAGAAGCCACATTTAGAAAAGGCAGGCGCTCAGTTGTTTTAAAACTGACTGAAATATGAAAGATATGACTCCAGAGTCCTCACCACATGCATTTCAAAGGAAAGCAGTAAATAATGTGTAATAGTATCTTGTGAGGTTACAGGATAGGGGAAAAAAAAAATTCAAATCATTCAATGTAGGCGTTAATTACTTTAGATATGTCCCAAACCAAGCACTCTTGCCTCTGCTGAGCAAGCATCTCAGCATCTTCTTGAGAATTCTGTTTATCACAGAATGAGCACAGAGATCAGAGAGCACAATTGAACCAAATGAAGACTTCAACTAATTTATGAAAAAAAAAAAGAAAAAAAGAAGTATGCATACACAGATTGATTTGAGGGCCTAAATTTCTTACTTCACGAGTTTACTATAAGTCAGCTAGAATATGCAAGAGTAGTTTTAAAGACATTATTAAGTTTAAAAGGAAATAGTCAAGGAGAACGTGACTGTATACTCTTGAACTTTTGACTGCATACTCTCAAACCTTAAAGAAACATGTCATAGTAGTTGGGAAAATGTTTTAGAAGTTTTAGTCAATCTCTGAAAAATCATATGGGATTGGAAAGTGCAAGATGAATAATGTTCTTAAGTGAAATGTCAAACTCTCACGGCCATGGAATCAGATATTTGATATTCCCTTGTTTGAGCGAAACAAAAAATGTAATTGAAAAAAAACACCTGGAAGCTCAACAGTTCTGCTAACCCTAATAATCTCTGTGCTCTTCTTACCAAAAGGCTTTAATTCACAGCCCGGAGTTAGCACACAGTTACAATAAATCTTATAGCAGCATTAATAATTTTGGTTATTTTGAAGGTAAAATTCTCAGAGGGGAAAAAAATCTCACACAGCTTTTGTTTCACTTACCAAGGGGAGGTCCATGTGTCATTAGTATATCAATGCCCTCAGGGATAAGGTTCCACTTGTCTAGCAAAGACTGACCTCTGGGTAGGTTAAAGCCCCATCCATTAAACCACGGTGTCCTTTGGGGAAAAATAAGATGAACTGCATCAGTGCAAAATAAAAATCTCTTCTCCATTTTTTTTCTGGATTATAACAAGTTCTGCACTGCAGAGACTACTTGCAAACAGCCTTTTCAACAGGAAAGCCTCTCAAGCAAACCAGTTCAAATACATACACACACACAAATCTGTATGTTTGAATTAAAATTAATATCTTATGCTCTTTTTGTATCTCAAGAGTACATGGCCTTTATCTACCAGAGAGAAAAACATTGAAGTAACTAAGGTATAACTAGACTTTAAGTTTAGTGATGTTTAAATGTAAGAACTCTCACCTTATCTTACCTATAAAAACAAACAAAAACCAAGGTTTTGGAGGTAAGGAGAATTAAAGCAAAAAACATCTAGTAGAAAAGAGTTCATTAGGAAGGCCGTGTAACATTGCGGTTATGAGCACTCTGATACTTCACTAAAGTCAAACTTCTTTTGCCCAGTACTTTCAGTATCGTAACACTTTCACATAACTTGGCTTAACTCCTGAGCCTCCTAGAGATCCTGATCAATGTTTGGCCTCACAGTAACTTTTTAAGGGAGATCTTATCACAATTCATTTAGGATTTCCTGAGAAAAACAGAGATCCTAAGTTTTCCCCATCACAGCACAGCGTTGCTCTGGGACATTTGTTTATCCATCAAGCCAGACATGTAATAATAAAAAGCTTACTTTTAAGGAGTGTTTTTTCAACATGTACCAGTGAAGCAAGTGGTTTTGATGCAAGCATGATACAACAAAGCCCCTTCTGATCAGGTACATCCATAGCACAGGCATTCCTAATGATGTCCACAGCTGTTATTAGCAAGATTCTGTGTAGCTGTTAGAATTGCAATATTTTTGATAGTTCTCATTTAGGAAGCTTTACTTCCTAGAATCTAGGTAACAGACTAGGTTGCTTCATTTTCTACCTAGCATAGCCCTGTTCCAGCCCCAGAGAGCTCAAGCTGCTCTTGTAGCCTTCTTTGTTCTGTAGTTCTGAAAAGAAAATTTTCAGTTTAAAAATAAACCTTGCAGGAAAGCA
The DNA here is from genome assembly GCF_023343835.1 of Lagopus muta. Classification (NCBI taxonomy): domain Eukaryota; kingdom Metazoa; phylum Chordata; class Aves; order Galliformes; family Phasianidae; genus Lagopus; species Lagopus muta. The sequence continues at coordinate 1,896,578 of NC_064438.1, read as the reverse complement.
TACACGTTAAATAGGAAAGAGACCATCATGAGTTTTACATCACTTCATTATGTAATCTGCCTCCTGCACCCTCTGAATTATGCAAACATTCAATACCAAACATGCATCCGAGTGGAAATTTCCTGTTGAGACAGTCTCTACTTCATTTTTACTTTTTTTGCAATTAAAGGTGTTTGCTCGTGACAGACAGTCATTTGAACAATGGGGAGTTTGCACACTTGTAAGTATATTCTGAGTTCCTGAAAGTCAGCAGCACAGGCAAACAGCAGGCAATAGCAGTACGGGTGCAAGAAGGACACTGGTGCCCCAGCCATAGACACCATGCGGTCCTGCTGAGCCACTGCTACTCGTACACAGGAACTTGCTCAACCTAGTAGACTTCCTGGGCTTGGATGAATGGCAACAAAGACAGGAAAACCAATGTCATTAAGTGTTTTAGGTAAGCTATGGGTTCCTCATGTGTAGTAAAGCAGCTCCAGCTCTCACTGTTGGCTCGTTCTGCGCCCAGTGAAATGCTGAGGCAAGGCCTTACGCTGTGTAGTAAGGCAAGCATGCTGCAGACTAGCTTGACACACAACTGAAATAAAATTGAAGCATGTGCCTTCACTTCAGCTAAATTACAGGTGTTCCTGCTTTTCTATGATTCACCCTTCTGAAACAAGTCCAAATTAGGTACGAATGTTTCCTTTCCTATCATGTTCCCAGGATTTAACGCATCAAGATTATCGTAGCCCTCAGGACTGCAGTTAAAAGTTAAAATACAGTTTGGCTAAACATTCAGCTGCTTAAAAAAACAAATACAGCTCATAGATTGAACTTTTCACTATCAATTAATGATTCTTTCCCCACTTGCATTTCTTCTGCAGATAGTACTTTAGTTATTAAACCATAGTTAAACCTGAAACATGAAACCACATCTGTGATCTCTTTGGAGCTCTTTGGAGACTGCAACCACAGAAAAGCCTCCATTTATCTACAGGTTTTTTATTTTATGTTACTCTTAAGCACTGAGGGAGGAGGAGGGGAACCTGAGCTCCTCTATATTCTTCCTTCATCAGTCTCTGTAATTAGCTGTGACTAACAGCTACCACGTGGGAATCCACTTGTAAGAAAACTTTCAAGAAGCCTTCACCATTGTGCAGCATGTGCATAAAAAAAAGTAAAATACTTTAATATGCTAAATATTTTCACAGGAAATAAAAATAAAAATAAATAAAAATAAAAAGCGGGGAGGGCGTGAGTGGAAGAACACCTGGGTCACAGATTTAGGTTTTGCTGCCTGAAGCAGATGCTCGGAACGGAACAGCGTGAGCACCATGCCCTGGCTCGTACCCAGAGAGCTGCCAGGCCCCGGTGGCACTGTGCAGTTCCAGGCCTTGCAGGAGAGCCAGCAGGGAAGAGCAGAACAGCTTCGTGGCACAGGTTCAGCCTGAGATGAGATCACAAGGAAGGTCACCCCGCGTTTGCACTGTGCTGTGTTGCCGTGCAGGCAAAACGGAGTTGATGTGCTGTGAATCCCTGGAGTGTGCAGGAGCGGCTGCTCCCCCAGCGAGCTTTGGACATGTGGAGACAAGGCCTGCACTGCAGGCAGGCAGGTTCCTCTTGGCAGATATTGGATATTCCACTCCAGTTGCTGCCTCTCTTTGATGACGCAAGGTTAAATATTGTCAAATGCAACTTCTAAATAATCTAGGGGAAAGAAAATGCGCACGTAGTTGCGCAGCTCCTGCAGCATCTTTTGAGCTGAGTGCTTGCTGGCACAGAGCACCTCAGCTCTAGGAGGGCATGACTCTAAGGTCCTTTGGCTGCACCCACCTGTGATAAGCTGCAATCCACTGCAAATAGTTAGGCAAAGGCTAATTAAGCATTTATACATGCGTATTTTTCTTTCCTATTCTGTATTTTAGGTAAGAGGGTTCAGTTAGCTACTAGAAACTACAGTTGCATAGTTCATTTTGAAGCAGCTCAAAGAAAAGAAAGCAATCAGCTGTAGGAACGCTACAGGGGAGGCACAGACGTAAAACCATGGGAGTCAGGAATGAGATTACAAATGATTTTGTCATTTTACGTTTGATGGACCAGAACACTTCCTGGTACACACCGCATGGCATGACACAGGCCCTGCTCACACTCCGTGTCAGCCCATGGCTGGGAAAACCTAATTGAGCCCCTGCTCTTTGCAGCCACGATGCACTTCATAGCATCTTTCATGTGCCATGAAACCGTCACGGTAATTCTTGATCCCTGGCTCACCTGACAGCACAGCCCTCCCCTGCCTGCAAAGCTCCCTTATCGTTTAGGAATAGCAGCTGGCACCAGATGTGTCTCAGGGAATAACCTAATGAAAAGCAGACACCTGCCCCATCACTGCCCTCTGCAGTTCCTCATCTCCATGCAGCATTCCCCACAGATCCCTGTCCACCTGGCATTTCAGAACTCACATTTTCCACAGTTAGAAGAATGCCTATGCAGCAGGCCGCATACTGCCTCACACCTTGTGCCACGAGACACGCACCTCACCTGCCACAACACCAAGGAGAGGATCTTAAGCTCCAGGGCAAGACTTCCCCTCTCTGCACTGCAAGAACTGCTTGATAAGAAAGGCAAATCCCTGCCCTTAGAGGCAGAGAGCTTGTTCTTCACCTGCTGATCACGTCTCCCTTTCCCCAAGAGACTTTACTGGTCTTTACTATTTTACAATTAAAAATAAAAAAAAAGAAGTGAGAAAGCATTGATTTATTATGTAAGTTTTGGAAAATAAAGTCACAACTGCTCCTTGGTGTGCAGATCTCAGAAGCCAGAAAGCCACAGTCATACAGGGAAACAAATGACATAAGGCCATGGCCAAGTTCATCCCAATTATACAGGAACTTGCCTACTTCTGGAACGCTTGTGTCTTTAAGGGGTGGTATCTTCCACTGTGCTCTTTCATTCTTCTTTGGCTAGAGGCACATGAATTTAATTCTGCAATCCTCAGAGCAACAACTCAGAAGGGGTACAGTGAGATAAAGTCTAGATAAAGGGTTTCCTTTTACTTCTGGTTTTAACTCTTAAATGCAATTATTTCAATAGTTACTTCTTAACAGGAACACATTCCCAGCTTTTAATTCGCAGTATTAATTCGTTTTAAGACTAACCAATCTCCTCAGAAAGCTTCAGTATTATCTTTAGTCCAGTGACTAAAGTACACAAGAGACAGAAATCTCAGGCTGCTTCCTTCTGCAAGACAGAGTTGAAGGAATGCCTAACATGCATCACAGCAGGGAAACTTCCACACTACCAACAACAAAAAGCTCTGTATTTTGGTCTGCATTGGATGTGAACTCACAAGCCTGGCTTAGAAGAGAGATTGGTGGCCCTCCTTCAGCAGAAGAGAAAGGATGGGACAGGGCACTGAACGTGCGCTCCTAGAGTTGCTCAGTTACAGGACTAACTTACACACGTATCTCCAAGGTGCCTGTTGCAGCCCTACGTGAATGGGGCAGCAGGGCAGTGCATTAGTAGAAGAGAAACTGCAAAAAACCAACCAGCAGAACCAATACCAAGTCCTCCCTCCACACTTGTCTGCTGAATGGAGAACTGCCTGCTGAGATGCATCAAGTAACTGCAGTGGGCAACAGAAGGGGATCTGCAGAGTGCATGTAGCCAGGAAAACAAGACACAGCAGGGCAAGTGCACAATGCACTACATAAGCACATTTTACGTTTTATAAGGTAAGAGCTGCTATAAAGACAGTGACACTTGCTTTCAGTGCTACAAAAGCATTTTTCATTAAGCACTTTCTCATAGTGGGTATTAAAACACTTTTTTTTTTAATAAAATATAATGGAACGAGGAAATCTTAAAGGCTAAATAATTTCCTAAATGTGCTCATTATAACATTGTGATTTTGCTCATAATGTTGTAGCATCTGAAAAGGACAAAGCCTGGTGATTCTAGCTGTCTGAGCTCATTTCCACTAGCATGTACGTACTGTGCCTAACTGTCTCACCGGGCATGTGGGGATGCTAATATACAACCTAAAGAAGTATCAGAGTCCGGATCCTTGGGATTTTGCTTATCAGGCATCTTTAATCAATTGAAGCTCTCCTGGGGCAGCTCTTATGAAAGTGGGTTACCAGCACTGTGATGATGTAATGGTATGCATCTTCTTGTTAGTGAAGCACAGATTTTAGGCACCTATGCAAGTGTTTGAAAAACAGCAGAGCTACGTTTTCAACATTACAAAAAAAAACACAACTGAAGCTACAACAGCTGTTGGCATGTTGGCAGGTTTTCTCTGTCTCTTTCAACTCACACACTACGATTTCTAAACATTCACTGCTTCTCTAAATGATAAAACATTTGAGAGAAACAACCAACGCACATCCCCCAAGTTTTTTCCACAGCACCTTTTTCCACAAAGCAGTCTTCCACAAAGTGGCAGTAAGCACCCTGCTACTACAGAACTAGTGTGAATTAGTGTATGCCTTGCATTAAGCTGTTCTGAATTTCCACCCTCGATTGTACAGCTATAGAAGGAGGTTTTCACTTGGTCTCCTTGCAGAAAGAGATCTGTGCTTGGATCTTTGAGAGGTAAGAAATAAAAACAAGGTCTTCAGCTGCTGCTATTTAGCAAGTTCTTTAGATGTGCTGATCTGGACCAGATTATCTCCTAAAACAAGACAGACGCGGGCATAAGCGCAGCATTAGCTGTCTGTCTGATTGGAAAATGCTGCGTGAAAAGAATTCCATTCTTCATCTTGCAGTTCTTCCCTGTCTCATTCTCTTCACATCTCTCTGCCTGTGATGCCTCAAGGCTGCTCCACCTTTTCTTGACAAATGACTGAGCTCTGCTCCCGAAATCTACTCCTGCGTAGAAGGCAGTCATGTAAAGGAAAACAAAAACCTGCAAGGGTTTGACAAGCATAAGGCCAAAAGTGCTGGCTAATGGGAGGTTAAAATGCCAGCAGTGTCCTGGAGGATCATAGGATATGACGGACAGCAGGACACAGAGCATGGGGCTCCCTGAGGACAGGAAGAAAGAACACGCAGTGAAGCAGAGGTGGGGGCAACAAAAGCAAGGCAGTGATACAGGAGAGAATGGCAATAGCTGAGATTTTCAACTTTGCCTCAGAGAAATTTTGGATAAGTAACTGAACTGCTCATCAAAGAGGAAATCTCCAAATCTTCTGAGGCTTCCCAATCTCTAGATGTATTGCAATTATTTTATTTAGGGCTTTACTTAATGAGATCTGGGAGATATTTTAATATCCCAAAAATATGAAAATAATTCAAACTTGACTCAAGGGCTAATTTCATTCCACTTTTAAAAAGAATGGGACTACAAAGACCTACTAACAAAAGCGTTTATTAGACCTTGCATGTTTCTGCATTATGTATGACTGAGGAGGGTTTGAAGGATACACCTGGCTGTAAGTTAGGGGCAGCCTCAGTTGGGCCCATAAAGGACACTGCATTGCCCCAACTGCAATGGGGAAACAACGCACCATGCAGCCTGATTTGCAGAACTGGTTCTTCTTCCAGAGTGGGCACCTTGTCCCCTTCATCCCATACTTCTTCTCTGTGCAGGGTACATCCCCTTACATGCCAAAGGATGCTGCAGTATTCAAAGGAGCTGGAAATTCTCAGTATTTAAACGGTAGAATTTCATGGTCTTTGTAGAAAGAGAGGATGGATTGTTTGGCTCAAAAGCTTCCCACAGCACAAAGTGAACACCTGCCCTGAAGGAAAGGGCAGAGGGAAGAAGGAAGAAGAAAAACCAGCAGCAGTTGGCTGAAATTTGGATCTGATTTTTCTCACTGACTTTGTGTGTTCTGGAATGATGCTTGGATGTCCAGCTTCTCCTAGGAAACATGATTGTATGCTATTTATATGTTACCTCGAATTTATGTTCCACGTGCCTCTTACTATCCGTGCAGGAAATGTAAATGGACAGAGCTTCAATCCCAGGCAGAGCTGAAAGAGGGTTTTATTAGTAGCTGTTTTTCTGCACTGACAACAGGTACAGTGAAGACAGAAGGGAAGTAATTGCCTCTCCTCACAATCCATACATAATTTCTGCATATTTTCCATTTATGTAATTGCTTCTAGTAGCTTCTGTTGAATATATACATGTATAAATCAAAGTTGCATTTAGAAAATACTATCTATAACACAAACAAGCTACATTGCAAGTGAACCATTAAACAAACACTGTCAGATACAAGGGTTTATAACAATTACAACTCTGAAAAGAAGTTATTCCTGCCTGTCCTATTGGTGAATTTGGTTTGTTTCCCTAGGAAACAGGCTCCAGAAACTTCATGGTTTTGGATGATACTTAAAACAGAATTCTTTACCATCACTAGAGTCTCCACAGTTCCTCTGAAAGGCTGTACTGGCCATAGAAAAGCATGATTGCTTATTTACTAATAAGTGCTGGAAACACAAACTAGATTTGTTCCACATATATCTGTGCGTGTATTTACGCAGTGCTTCAGCATCTTAAGTAACTTTATGTCTGTACTCCTTGCTATTAATATACGTAACTTAATGACAGCATCATGAAAACAGAACTGTCCCCCATTAGGGGGGATTAGCACTGGCTGGGGACTCCTTAAGATCCCCTAAGCCAAGGGAGCAGCTCATTGCTGCCAGAGGGGTCTCCACATTACCCTGCTACAACTCCTTACATCAGCTCCAGCTCTTGCAGTTCTTCATGAGCTGATCCAACTCACTAAAACAGCAGAAAACTAACTAAAGAGTAGAAAAAAAACCACACAAGCGAACAAAAGAACACCTCTGGTTATTTGCTTTGCATGCACACACAGAAATTCTGTGGTTGACATTACATACAACTTGTGTAAATACACATGGGTGCATACTGCATGTATATACACACACTATATTATGTGTGGGTATGATATATATGAGTATAAATACATATATCTTCTGTTGCTCTGCCTGTGACAAGGAGTCCAGCAAATAACTTGAGGAGATGGAAGACTGTACTCCCAGGTCAATGAAAACTTGTACTACAACAGCACTCAAGCATGAGAGCAGGAATATGAGTTAACATTTTCGGGTTATTACCTGGAGGAGCTGTCTTATGAATGAGTCAATTTAGCAAATCAATTAAAGTAATGCAGTTACTTGATCAACAGATGAACACGAAGAAAAAAAAAAGGCAAAGGCTGAGAAAAAAAAAAACAACGCATGAGGATCATAAAAGAAGCAGAAGCTGCTAAAAGGACTGCAGAGCATTCAGCATTGCAGAGGTAGCAGCAGCAGCATTACTTTAATTGAAAAGGATCTGTTTAAGCATGGGTCACTCGCTTTTGTTATCTCTGAGACCATTAAGCAAAGAGCTCAGGTTACATGCAGATCAATTTATGCAACATTTCATTTTAGGCTCACCCACCCTCATGATGTCCCTACAAAGAGGTTTGTGGGAGATGCCGATTACCACAGACCAAACGAGGATTAATTTGACTGTTTGGGGGAAAAAAAAAAACAAACACCCAAAAACCTAACATGGAAACTTTAATTAGAAACCAATGTAGTAGAATCTTTACCTCAATATCAGGGACTCCACCTGATCAACAAAATGGTCCTCAGGCTCTATCCAGCTCTCATCTTGACTGAGAGGATTTTCATTGCATATCCCTCCAAGGCAACATGCAACACCTGATTTCCCTCAGAAGAGGTTTAATGGCACATAAATAAGTGCAAGCGAGCAGCAGGGGAGGGAAAGAAAGGAAAAAAAAGAAAAAGAAGAGGCAAGTAAGATCTGATCTCGCTCTCTTCTAGCCAGGGGCATTCTGCAGTAGCCAAAGTCCTGGCATCGTCAGATGTTCTCCTTTGCTGTTAGAGCTTCACAACAACGTATTCAAATCCCTCTACACGATACACACTCATGTTTTTCAAAAAACTCATTTCCAAAGAAAAGCTGTGAGCTCATACTCCACGTTTCCAGCCGAAGTGAGTTTTTAGCGATGAGTTACAAGCCTATGAACTGGTGGTTTATAATAGAAAGTCAGACTGACATTTAAATAGAGTGACACTGGAATGATGGTTTAGCATTAGTATTTTATGGGAGGATGAATAACCACAAAGTTAACACACTGTATTTTCCAGCAATAAAAAATCTATTGAAAACAAAAGGTCATTTTATTTGATAATGCAAATGAATTAGATTTGTACTGTATGGTCACGAGAGTAAAGGAAAGATTAATTCTTAAAGAAGTCAGTATATCAGGATAGCTGGGATTGGTTTGTTTTGAATTCCTTAACCATGTCGGAAGGCCTGAGGTTCACAACCCACAGCCATATATTGCTGTACTCTCCATTTTAATACAGGCCCTGGACTTCAGTCGGATCTGATAAAAATCTGGAACTTGCAGTAGGCCATTATGTGGGCAAACTATTCATTTTATATTCACCTCCTTGTTGTGTCAGTGCAGAGGTCATCTAAAGAGGGGGCCTAATTAATCAAACTGTCAGAGCCAATGAGGAGGAGCATGTTAATAGGACTTTTATTTCACCCAGGAAAGCAGTGGTCTGACAGGAACCAGAAAATATGGCCTTGATGTTGCTGTTTATTAGCAATGCTGAGATCAGTGGTAATAGGTGCCAAGCAGCTTATGTTTGATAAAGTGCTGAATGTCAAGAACCTGCACCAACTAGAAATTAGACTGACAAGAGGCAGGAATCTCGGTATATTGATAGCTACCGAGAGGAGAGGCAGGTTGGATATCATCACAGAATGGGAATCTGCACAGGCTGCACTCTCAGTTCTTCAAAAGAGAAGCAACCCCACCCCCAAACGACAAAAACAAAACCAAACAACAAAACAAGCAAGCAAGCAAACTACAGCTATTTTCCTGGACTTAAAGGTGAGGGTTTTGTTTCGTTTTCTTGCACTCCAGTTTGATACTGGAGTACATAATACATTAGCTAATGTAGTCACATTGGCAGAAGAGATCCCTAAACTTGGTACAGCAGTGCAGAACTTAAGGGGATCACCTGGATGGGAGCCCGTGTTAGCATAAGGCTGGCATGCAGGTGCAGCCTTAGAGAGAACTGGCCAGAGATTCAGCATGGACCAGCTAACACTGAGTTGAGGCCAGTGCAGAGGCTGCAGCAGATGAAGCAGGTAGGTCCACACACCTCTCACTCTGTTAGCTTGCGTACTCAGCAAGTTAACCCCTAGCCCCACTAAACATCATAATACTGCTAACATAAATGTGGCCTTCCCACAAAATGGATGTTCTTAAACAAATTGCACACCCATAGTAAAGAAAAAAGTAAGCGCATCTAAAAGGGAGTGAGTGGGAGACAGAAGAGATGCTCACAGTTTTTGAAGGGCATTGGACTCATTTTAGCAGCAGCCACAGCATTTGCTGTGTGGGTGATATATGTAAAACCTTACATTAATTATTTTAGTAATGTGCCTCTACACAATTTCTCAGTCTGCAATGCATTTTATACTTCAGGCCATGGTAAGTTTTATAATTAACTACTTTCTCAAGCCATTTTAATTAAATTTTTTTCCAACACCATTATTTCCAAATGAAGAGAGAGCTAACATTAAATAGCCTTCTAAATAGAGTTCTGCAGGAATGTACTCCTGTAGGATAAAGCACTCAAGAATTGGCAATGCCCCTGGGAAGGCGTAAGCAAGGAAAGGAAATGAGCTGCTAAGGGGAACCTCGAACACTGATGGGACACACGAGTGACCTGATAAGGCAAAATCTTTCTTGGTGGAAGAAGGCTGTTGTGTTTACGGCTGCTGCTATGGATCCAAATAACCTCATCCTGAGTTATCTTCTTGTTTTTATTTTCCCTGAGAACATTCCCTTGTCTGGGTCTTCCTCTTAGAGCCAGCAATACTAAAATTGGAAGCAAATGTTGCAGAACTGAATTGTGTGGCCACTGACCGCCCTGGCTCAGCCTCCAGGGCAGCCATGCTCCAGCCCCGAGCTCTCAGGAGGCTGACACAGAGGCACAAGCCACTGTCCAGGGCCGCTGAGCCTTTGTCGTATGGATGGCTGTCCTGTTGAGTGGCCTAGCACAGAGACCAGAAAGATATGCACTAAGGTCACTGATCTCAGCTGGATTTTAGACTGCTGAGCATTAAGGTGTATAACAATTCCTTCTTTGGTGGTAAACTCATTTTGAAAACTGTCTGCCTTTCTCCCAACCCTTCCCCTGCTTCTCCAGCTAGGGGCACCGCTGCCTTCTCTTGGTGCCAAGACTGAGATGTGAACTACCACATAGCCCATGTTTTGCTTTGTTTGTTTAAAGGAATATCTTTTCAGTTACAGCATTCAGATCTTCAGCTGCACAGATAAGGGACTGGCAGCACTGCACACAGCACGGGGTACTCAGGGCAGGAACTGCTCCTTTGGTAGCAAAGCCCACTTGAAGCCATACCATCAAACAACAGCTTTAAAGATAACAGTTCACCCCTCCTAGAGCAGAAAAATAACAAAGAGGAGTTAGGACATTTCCTAACATTCTGCTGTTGATAATGCCCTTTCAAATGGTTAAAATTATATTGACTTTTCCTTACAGTTCCTAATTTAAACAAATTGAGGCACAACTCTGTACTTCAAGTAAGCGTGTCAGGTTGAAAACAAACACACAAAGATAAAGTCTAGTCCAAATGACCACCTTTTGGAAATTTGAACGGCTGCTCTTACAGCTACAAGAACAGACCTGGTGTAAAACCTTAATGGCTGTGAGCATCACTTTTGCATTCCTTAGGGACAGCACTGTTTTTCCATGTTATATTTATGTTTGACATTTCTTTCAGCATTAGCATGCAAAGTAGAAAGTAGCATCAACTCAGAACTGTGTTAATTGAGTAACATTAGAAAAAAAAAGCACTATCTGTGTTTTTTTTCTGCTGTTGACAATTATTACTTTACCATTAGCATAGTATTTTATTAGTGTCAGGATTTTATTAGCTAGATTGTACTGCTACATTATTACTGGGCTGGGAGGGCCATGCTTGCATTTTTTATAATCTCACACCTTTATTTGCGATGCTTGTGTAGTCCAAGTATGGGCTAGAAAATGTTTCTCCAACAGCTCTGTAAAAGTGTATTCTTAAAACTACTTGCCTAACAGAGACATTGCTGTTAATTTGAAACAAAGGAAAATCTGCATGTTAATCCCAGTGACATTTCTATAGGAACCTTATTTATGGTATGACAAAAAAAAAAAAAAAAAAAAAAGGTTTTTTCTTACAGACTCATTAAATCTAAGTCTCAATTAACTACTAGGACATTTTTACAATGGGTTTAGTGACATACGATGATAAATGTCTGTATAACATCCTCCAACAATAGCCACGACGATACTCATAACTTCAGTGTGTATAAACACTGCATCAGTTTTAACAATGAGCCGTCCTGAATAGTAGGAAGTGAAGTAACACTAAATGCATTCTTAGTGACCAAACCTGCTCTTTGCTTTAGTTGTCTCCCCCATTGGTTTCTGTTTTGTTTGAAGCAATTGCTTTGTTTTGTCTTCCCAGTGGGAAAAGTAATCTCCCCCTTAAAATTATGAGAATTTAGAAGCTAAAGTTTTTAAATATTACCCCATCCCTTTGAAATTTTGACCTAGGCAGAAAGGTTTCCTGAAATTTGATTCTTTAGAGATAAAAGGGTTGGCAGCAGGATGAAAGCAGCCCTGCCCTTTTTTCCATGTCAGAGAAATGAATGGAATGGCTTATGAATACATGCAACTCACCCCATTCAGGAGCCACTCTGGTGCCTATTTGTCCTGAAATATCAGTGTTGGGTTACTGTGCAAATCAACAGAACTGTTAGCCAGCACGAACTTGATTCACAAGAACAATGAGGGCTAGACAAGCTTTTGAGAAACTTAACAAACTTCTCAAAGGGAGTGCAGAAAATTTAAAGATATTTCTAAGGGAACTGGTTTCCAAATACTTTACAACAGCTACCAATTGTAACTGAACAGGCTCGATTGCTTTCCTGTTCAAGGCTGGCCTCTGATTTAATTTCACATCAAATGATATCACAAAGCTGGACATGGTAAACTACAGCATTTACACTGGAGACTGGGGTCTGACATTCTGTCTAAATGAAATTTCCCAGTTGTCCCAAACACTTTTTATCTTATTTCCATGCTAGCAGTTTGAAATGTCACTACATATTGCCACAGTGACAGATGAGTAAAAGCACAAGAAAGCAACCTAGCTGGTTTCTCCGATGGATTCTGCATGGCAAATGCAAAAATTTACTTTTGCTCTGCTTCTTGGTTCACACACCCAGGTGTTAATGGCACCAGAGGTTTGGAATGCAACTTTATGCAAACTGAAATATAGATCAGCAATTAAGAATGCTTTGTATGTATTTATATACATACACACATCTTTAAAAACAGCACATAGGGCCACACCTTGCAAAGTTTTTGCTTCACTACCACAAGGTATTTCAGTAAGGTTAATAAGAAACTGACAGCAATAAACCCCCTAGACTATAGGCTTGAGGAGTGAAGCCACAATGCATACCTTATGTGGATTAAAGGCTGATAGCAATGGATAGCATTGATGGAAAACCTAAAGCGTCCTTCAGAAAAATGTGTTTGAGGTGAATGCCCCTCTCTACAGGCTTGTCCATGCCACAGAACTACCAGAAGAAAAAGAGGTGGGGTAACACTACCAGTGAACAACTAGAAGTTGCTTACTCTCTCTTCCAGGTGAGTAACAACACTCCCATTTCCCTCAGTGAGGTAAGGGGACTTGTGGCAATCACTCTATTTGAGCAATGCTTAAAAAAAAAAAAAAGGAGCAGCGAGCATTGGTATGCAGCATGCTCCACCTAGAAACATCCAGGACCTGTATCAATACGTGTGAAATGCTGGTCTCATCGAAGTCAACACTTAAAATTTCACCCATGATCTATTTTTCAATAAGCAGTGTCTCGCTGTTCTGCTCTTTTCTAGTGCTTTGCTTCTGAGAGCAAACGAGATATGAAAAGGTGCATTTCCACTAGCGACATCCACTTTAAAACCTCACTTTTCACCCTCTAGGTAAGGCTCTGCTGTTATCCATTCTCTGATGCAAGAGGCTTTTCAGCCTTCATCTGCCTTTATCCTCAAGAGATCATTCTGACTATGACAATATCCAACTACGCTGAAAAAACCACAGGTCAGCATGGATTCTCATAAGCATTGGGAAATGAACTTTTGAGTGGTAGAGATAGAGTAAAAATAGAGTTCACCAGCACATTTTGAATAAATTCCTCAGAAGACAGAAATTGTACAGCTGTGTAAGGAGTGTAGTACAAGTGAGGCCCCAGATGAGCAGAATCTTCTACGAGTCAGATACACAAGGTATTAGGAGCATTATTTTCAGAGTTAATGTGAGATGCATCTCAAAAAACTTTCTCTTCCTGGGATGCAGGTTGCCTGCCCTAGGAGACACACTGCCCAAACTTACCATCCCTTAGCTACTGCTGGGAGGTGGAAGGGGGGACGGAAACAGAAGGCTAGGGGTGATGACTTCAGTTTACACAATACACTGGTGGTTAAATAATTTCCTCAGAAAGCAGCAGATATGAAAAAACAAAAACAAAAAAAGAAAGGGTTTCATCATCACCTGTAGGCAAGGCAATTAAGTCTATGCAAACAAATATATGTATTTCAAAAAATACTCTATGTTACATGCTAAGCAACTGCAATCAAATAGAAACAAAGTACAAAGAAATTGAATATGATTTCATATGATGCTAAAGCAGTTTGAAATACTTGCATATCAAAACATCAGAGCCCTCATTGATCTTGGTTGTCAAATGACAGAGCGGTAGAACTGCTGCCTGAAAATACCACTCTCCTTTAAGAAAAGTTACACTTAACTTCCTGTTTCAATGTCTAATCACTTCACTGTAACTTGTATTCAATCAGATGTATCAGCAAAGCGTTCAAAATATAAGCTGCTGCTGCTTGTCATCAGGAGCAAGTTTTCCGCAGTGCTCAGAACTGCTGTGTGCCTGCAACACCTTTTCCTTATCAAAGTGCTTTTACCCCTGCTGCAGCTTTATTTCTTACAGTGCATCAGGAACAAACACAAGCTATTATTGCTAGGTAAAGTGAACGCATGCCTGCTAACACATTTGGTCCAAGCTAGCTTCTGGGGCTCCTTTAGAGGCAATGGAGAGCACCAACCCTAGCCAAGAGCAATTCAACTTGCCTACAGGCTGATCTCTGAAGAGACTGGGAAGGAATGCAGGGGCTGCTTTCTTTCCCCTTTAACTAAAGGGGCAGCTGAGCAACTCAGTTTGTTTTACATTCTCAGCTTTTAAATGTAAAAACAAAAAAAACCCAAACAAACAAACAAAAAACCCCCCAAAAAAACAAACCAACCTCAACAATCCCACTGACTTTACCTTAAGGAACATCATGAATATATGCAATAAAACTTCCACAGAAAAAGTGGTAAGAAAGGTGTTTGTTTGCATAAGAGTGTTTGTGTGTATATATATATATATATGCAGCATATAACATTTGAAGCCTAAAAAAACCATGCATTGATACACCAACTACTAGCAAAACTGAAAACCCTTTGGCATGCTTCATCTTTCAAATGTGCAATGCTTATATGAAGGCAACTGTGATACTGCTTTTAAGCTATTTTAGTAAAGGACCTTGACAAGCTTCACATAAAATATTCAGCATTGGTGCTTTCAGGTCCACACAATTTAAGTTAAAAAGCTCTCCATCTTCAGCCCACATTATGAATGGGGTTATTATGAAGGTGCTGTGTGGATTAGATGTTTTCCTTTACCCTTTCCATCTGCCTTTCTCAAGTGTATTAGCATTGAACCACATCACAAACACACGCTAAAAATTCAACTTTTTTTTTCCTCTTGTAAAAATTACAATTATTTGGTAAAAGTTGAAGTAGTTTATAAGAAAACTGCTATGGAGGCATTTCAGATATAGCTTCAATTATCTATGTTTCCCTCTCCAGTATGTAAGGCACAGCCGACAAGCAGAGGGGCTGTAAGGGTCCTCTATTTACTGGCTATGCTGTTTCCTGGGGAGGCTTTTGTCTTCCAAATTAATTTTTGAAATGAAACTCTGGCTTTGTAGAACTGAGGAGCCAATGATATTGATTTCAGAAGGAGCTGGCTTTCATCCCTAATCTTTCATTATCACCTACATAATAAACTGACACCTTCTCAAAGCAACAGTTTTTAAAATAAGACACTTTTGCTAGCAAAAAACAAAAGTCATATTCAGAAAATAGACTTCTAAGTTATTTAGATGCCAAAGCTGGCGCTGGGATGGAGATATGGGTGAACTGGACCCCTGCTCTTCATGATGTAAATCTGTAGCCCTTAGTCAAGCAAAAATTCAAGTGCAGCATTTAAATCTTCCTTACCTGTTGTCTGACTGAGATCTTCAGATCAAGCACATAATTTAATGCCTACTGAGATCAATGGAAGAGATCCTACTGGCTTTGATAAGCTTTGGCTCAGACTCAGAGGACCATAGGCAGAAAGTTACGCAGGACCTAAAATGCAAGCTGGCATCTAACAAGTTCTCCAAAGAACCAATGCAGACGCTGAAAACACTTCTATGACTGAGCGCTTTCAGCATGGATTTTGAAAACAGATTCTCAGTTGAACTACACCAATTCTGCCAGCTCAGCATGAAATCTCCCAGTTATCTTAGCTTTCTACATGGAACCACACCAATCCGACATTTTATTTATGCTGTGTTTCATTGGAAATTGGGTACCTGTTTTCTGATCCTTTTTATCCAACAACTTCATGATAACATAGAGACTAAGAACACTTTTGACTTCTACTCACTTTATGTAAAGATATTTTAACTTCTGTTGAACTCAAGCTATAGGAAATGGTGATTTCAAACTTGACTTGATACATGATATGGTCTCTGAGATACTTCCTATAAATATTTTAGATGGTAATTCTATTCTTCTCCAAGAGAAAATGATTTAATTATCAAGGTCTTTTATTCACACTATTCGTGGAAACAGATATTCTTTTGTAGCATATTTGAAGATACTAAATTCTGAAAACCATTTCACGCAGGGTAACTAGCAGAGATAATTATTTGAGTGTTCACTGTGATGACTATAGGAAAGTTACTCATATTAAGTGCTGTGTTTTATAACATGGCACCACAATCAGGTACTACTACATAGCCAGGAAAACCTTCTACAGTTCTGGCAGATTAAAAATGACTGTAACCTCGTCCTCTGGCTACCTCATTAAAGCCACAGACACACTTCTCTTTGCTGCATCAATGCTGCACAGCCACCACAGCCAATTTTCTCGTGCAAAGCCCACTCAGGTCAGCCTGCTGACTTGCAAGACAAGAGCTGCACATTCGTAAATGTGATCTGTCATTGTGTGTGTTTAATAACCTAACATTTACCCTTTATGCATATGTTTGCTAAAACCCCTATAAGAACAATGTCTTGATTTGACACTTATTTACAACGACAGATCCCACTGAAACCAGAAGTTTGCCCCAGATTTAATTCCAGGTGACAACTGGCAAAGCATTTCGTATTTCCCTGCTGCTGTTCATGCACATATGGACTAGGCCTAATCGCTTCCTGCAGGGTTGTTGCAAACATATTTTGCTGATGGTAATGCTATGGAAACATCTGAAATCTATGACGGTGCAGTCAGAAGGCTGAGACCAAACGCTCACAGAATTCAGTGAAAGATGAAGTCAGCTCTGGATATCACCTCATTTACAAAGCACCATCTTCCTTACAGCTAACAAAATCTCACACAAGGAATTACAGCCATGTTACTGACTATCCATATGAGTTCCCCATTAAAAAAAAAAACAAAAAAAAAAACATAAAAGAAAATATAAGAGTGCTGAAAACACAGTGAGAAAGCAAGAACAGCAGGAAGATTTTATTTCCACAAGTGCTTAAGTAAGTACAATCACTGACACACCTTCAGGGGGCTGTTTCTAACAAACGCAATCTCTCACACAGCAATCTGCAGGACGTGCTGCTCTGCTTACTTTCAGAAGCCTGACTGCCTATTTCACAAACCAAGCCTAGAAGCAACATCCATTGATAGCACAAGGAGTAACGGCCTGAAACGTGTATGCAGGAAGTTCTGTACTAACGTGTGGAAGAACTTCTTTACAGTAAGGGTGACGGAGCATCGGAACAGACTGTCCAGAGATCTTGTGAAGTCTCCTTCCATGGAGATATTCAAGACCTGTCTGGACACCCACCTGTGTGACCTATTGTAGGGGACCTGCTTCAGCAGGGGGCTGGACTCGATGGTCTTGAGGTCTCTTCCAACCCTTGTGATTCTGTGAAACCACAATCCATGGACTTCTTGCTGCCATTCTAACAATCCCCACACTATTGAAAAAGTTCAGTTTCTGGAACAGAGCATCAAATCAAGGAGGTTTGATAAATTTGCCAATTTTGCCTTTTCCTGTCAGTGTTTGCTGAAGTAAAATGAATTTGCCTGCAATGTTACCATCAGAGTGGGGCAAGAGGAAAGTGCAGTATGTAACTACATTCAAAAGCAAGACGTGAAAGCTACGATATGTAAAATCCCCACCACCTCCACTATTATTGTGGCTAGGATATTATCTTTTGTTCACACCAACGCTTACCTCCTTGTCATTAAAACAGAGAAAATTGCTGTGGCTGACCAACTTTCAATTAACTTACAGACCACGCATTCAAAATAAATTTACCAAATCGTTTGACATGTGGCTTCTCTGTGCTGTTTATCACAGATATGCAGCAAAAATTACTAAGATTCACAACACTAAATGGTGGGGGAGAGATGAACTTACATTTCTGCCTTATTTAATTTCATTTTAGAGTTTTTACATAATGAGTTCTATCCTATATTGCATACATTTTTATTGCTGTTTTGGATATCTATTTACTTTCAACATTTAACTGCAATCTGTAGCTATCCATATGAAGACTAAACTTCCAATATAAAAATAATTAATATTCTAAGAAGTGAGCACTGTTTAATCATTGCTAAACTTAGAAGTCCAACCACTGAACTGGGAGAAGTTCCCAAATAAGCTCTTAGAAACAGTCTGCTGAGGAAGATTATACTGGATTAGTCTCTGCTTCTGGTGCACAGAGAATACATTTTTAGCTTTAGCCTACACAAATTCATATTAATATTTAGCTAAAATGAAAAAAAATAGGCTGGGAATTGGAAAAGTAAAGGCCACCAGCAATTTATGAATAAAACCTCAGAATGAAAGACGAGGGCCACTATCTGTGCAATCTGGAAAGACTAGCTTGACCAGGAACAATAGGCCAGTTAGAAACTGAGACAGAGGTAATACTCTGTCTAGAAGACGCACAAACAAATTGTTGAGACAAATTTACTTTGTACGTTCAGCAGCTGTAGGGGCAGTTTTATTCTCGTAAAAGTTTAAGTGTTCTGTATTTATTCATATATGTGTTCTGTGTTTAATCATATGTTTATTCATTCTAACTTGCACTCCAAAGTTGCTTGAGTGAATGCCAAAGAGTAAAAAAGCAAAATTTACCATTCTTTAGCCAGAATAATGTAAAATGCATTCACCAACATAGTGGTAAAATAAAGACGTAATGGCCAAGGCACAGCAAGATAATCTGTTACTCAAATAAGAGTAAGGAGAGTTAACACTCAAGTTACTAAGAACGCAACATGGCAAATCAGCAAACAAACCTGCTTCAAATAGTCATTTATAGTTTAAAAAGCACCAAGGTAAAACCAGATTAAGTCTAATTAGAAAGCCTAGCTCCATTCAAGCCAACTCACCCTCTAAACCAACTCAACAGCCCTGTACAAACAGGTAGGTGGGCAAGCAGCAACGCCAAGCCTCCCATGGCCCTCCCCAGTACCAGCAGTGCTTCAACCTCCCCAGCCCTGCTCCCTCCTCAGCATGCCCTCCTCCTGCACCCCGCCACTGCTTGTCTGCCTTATCAGCTCAGGAAGAAATTTCGGCAGAACTCTTCCTCTGGTCACTGATATCTCTGGGAACCGAATCCATTAAGATATTTCTGCCCCCTACTCATGCTATTTTAACTGGCTGTTGTACAGGAAGGAACTGATAAAAATAGGCTTACAATGCCCTTACAGATGAACAAGCAGGAGGCTTGATTGTGATTGATGCCTGAATAAATATACAATAACAGGCCCTACATTTCATCATGGCTTTTGAAAGAAGGTAGGAAGAAGTGTCAGTTTTCACTGCCTGGATTGCAGCTTTCTTTTCACAAATACCTGGGAAGGGCCTTTCACAGAAGACTGGATCTCCTGCTTTGATTTTAAATAAAGAGCAGGAGGTAGCATTAATAGACAGCAGCGAGTATTTGTATTATGGTAATTATGGTAAGTTACAAAGCTGTGTTGCTTCCCACAGGTGCTTGCATGTGAGATCCAAGCCTGTATACAAGTCTAAGTCCCCTTGAAGTCCAGCTCCCCTTTCCAGATCCTCCACAGGAGAAGCAGGCAGCATGAAGCAGCACTGGGGAAAGCAGGAGGCTTGGATTTGGAGCAAGACTGGGAGCACAGAGATGGGCTGCTGTGGTTGTTGTGAGCTCACCAACTGCTCAGAGAAGTTCTCAACAGGCATTCAGGTACAGACCTTGCTCTGGGCACAGCTGAAGGCAGGGCCAGCCTTCTGTTTTTCCCTATTACCTAGGAAGGCAAGCCAGGCCTGGAGCACCGTGCCCTCAACCACAGCTGCAGGGCTATTCTTCAGGCATTGTGGGTCCTTGGGCCACACAGGAGCCAACTAGAGGGCATCACATTTCCAGCTGTCATCCTTTCACTGTACTGCAGTACAGACTCACGTCTGTATTCTTTTAATCATTCTTGGTAAACTATTATTCAGTGGTGCTGTTATCATCCCAAACAAAATTTTCAGGAAGCAAACTCAACGCTTGACTTTTATTAATCTTCCTTTTTTGGCAGAAGAGGGCTTCAAGCGTCCTGAAACAACACATTATCAGTTCCCACTTCAAGCACCACAGCTATCTCTTCCTCTTCTCAAATCTGCCCTTATCCTGCAAGAAATAGACACCTACTTAGCTTTCAGTGGCACAATCTAGCAACGTGCTCAAGCAAGTACACAAACTTCAAAAAGGAGGGCCACCGGATTCTTTGAAATCATTCATGAAATTCTGCACCTGCTCAGTACCTTGCTGGGTCATCTTACTAAAAATAAGGAACAGTAACGCTTGGCATTTTCACAGTACTTCCAGTGTTAATGCCACTGTCCAAGCAGCAAGTAGAGAAGTGCGTAAACAAACATGAATAGCCCCGGTTTGCAGCTGAAGAAACGAAGACAAAGAACCAAGTTCCCTCCCGTTCCTGTGCAGCCAGGCAGTGCCAGAGCCCTCCCCATATGCTCAGCCCTTCTGGCGTCCAAGCAGCCCTTTAGCTGGGAGCATGGTGAGCATATGTGGCAGCTGCCTGGCAGTCTGCAGCTCTACAAACAATCTTGAAAGATTCAGTTCCACCAATTGCTGCAGTTTGCAACAATTAATACAGATGAAATAGGAAAAATAAAAATAGGCATACCATTAGCACAATGCAAACCAACCCAGCATCATTCCAGAGATGCTCAGGAGGATCGGGTCTCCTTGAAGATACTTCTTCTCTTACTTGTATAGTAACTTGGAAAGCTAAGAATTCGGAGGCATTTCTGACATGGATGTGTGCACTGTCTTTGTTGTGGGGCTGCAGAAAACCACCCATTAACTAGAGGCCTAACTGCAGGAAGAGATGTTAGTTTCTAGTCATAGCTCCTACAGAGCTTGCCTTTGGAGCACCACAACTTAACACTGCATAAAGGCAACACACTGCTAAGCAGTGACAAACACAGTTTTCCTGGACAGCACCGTGGTTCCCAGTACTGTAGGGAATGCATGTTCCTGCAACCCGCTCTCCTCTGCTCCAGGAGCCTGCGATGCAGCAGTTCATCTCCTGAATAAACCGATGCTTTTTTTGCATCTCCCTCTCACCTACTTACCCTTCTGAAAACTGTCTGAATTGAAATCATTTCACAGGTGACCTGTGTACAACTGGCTTTCAGAGACATGCATAAGAGCAAATCACGTGGATTTTTGATGTGAGGGTGCTGTAACTTCCTAATGGATTTCTCCTCAACAGTTCAACTCGCTAAAAATGTAAGCCAGACAAACAATGCTGTTTAAAAATACATCATGGCCAGCTCCTAATGCCTGCTTTATGCACAGAGCACTTCAGTTTAAATGAAACAGCCTTACGTTCGAAGTACAAGCAGACACCAGACCTGCCCCTGCAGCTCTCACCGTTCATTATTAGCAGATCTCACTGCAGCACTCTGTCCAGATCCATGGTTCGACAAGCCAGTAAACTCCATGCCAGGGAAGAACCAGACCAGAACTAGATCAAAACCCCAAACAAACCCTAAAACAAGGCACCGCAGCACCAAACAGCAAAGCAGCATAAGCTCAGCCAGTTCAGACTGTTAAATGCAACCAAAGGAATAGCCCCATCTCCCCTGCAGCCAGCAGATCTCCCTGTTTTGTACTGTGCACAGTGAGTCAGAAACACATCTGACGGAGGGCAGCCTGTACCAGCAGGTAAAATAAAGCAGATCTCAGGGCCAGCACTACCGACTGCAGACCTGTGGCCTGCGATCTCTGCGCCTCAGCCTCCCTCCCCTTCCTCAATTCCACCGGCATTTAATGCTGGCAGGGTGACATCAAAATCCCTGTGTTTAAAGTCATTTAACACAGCACCTCCCTGCCTGGTGTCACTGGAGAGGCCGCTTGGCTCAGTGTGGGGAGCAGCGAGTCCTGGCGCAGGGGCGGCAGTGATTTATGAGCGCTGTGAGTGGTGAGGGGGATTTCTCTGCTCAGACTGCTCTGCCCCCCAGCCCAAACGTAACAACAAGCGCTCTGGTTTTATGTTACTGTAGTTCTGGATTAGCACAGTCGTAAATCAGGGCTGTGACCCATATTTTAATACCTTTTCTGCTTCCAGTTATTACAACTCAGCTCTGATTTGAACAGCACGCCACTCCAACCAAGCTGCAACAAATAAACTCTCCACACTACACTTCATAACGTAAAAATAAATTTGTGTACTGTGCTTGTAAACTAAAGCCTAAAACACATAAAAGAAACTGAAATTTCCCAAGATTGTTATTTTTCAATTGCTGATGATGCAACTTGTTCAAATTCATACAGACGCACACAATGTAAGAGGGAAAAATGAAGCAAAAGATTCTTCCTATTGCAACTCAGAATATCTTGGATTTCAAATGGGACATAAATTCAGTGAACTGCCCAGCGATTCCCCCAAGCTGCAGAGCAGGAAAGCACTTAAGCCCAAATTAAACTTAAGCAGATACATAAATCTTCAGAATTTCAGAAGGATTGATGCATGCACTGGAAATGAAGTCAGGAGTTTCCTGTTGTTTTTGCAAACACGTGAATGAAAATTCAGATGTGCAGATACATAAATACAGCATAACAAAGCTCTGCCCACAATGCCTTCCAAACAAAACAAAAGACAGTCCAAAGCTTTGAATGCTGGCGGAAGAATTCTATATAGAGCACTAGCAGGGAAATTGCAAAAATTAAATTCAAGTGCAAAAATAATATGGTAGATGATATCACCCTAGACTTCATCAAAACGCAATATAGTCCTTAGGAAAAGCTCTGGAATTGGCTTGCCTGCTAGAAGCATCCCATAGATGAAAGGTGGCTGGAGGGCTGTAAACAAATAGAGTGCAGCAGCACAAGGGAGGTGCTAGCAGAACGCTACAGGGACTGGTATTAGCATCAGTTTTATTTAACATCTTTATTAATGATTTGGAAGAATGGGTAAACAAAACGCTAATTGAATTCACAGATTTCAATAGAGTGAGAGGTGTTATAAACATGACAGAGGAGAAAAATTCACGTAAAAGGAGGTTAGAAGCACAGAAAACGGGATTCCTTCTGAATAAATAAAGGCTAATACAACTGAGAAGAATTTTAAAATGTAAATAACTAGAGAGAAGGAGAAACCTGAAAGTTGTTAGGTTGAAACAAAAGACCTAAGGGCAGCAGCTGACAGCAAATTATGTATGAGCTTGCAACATGAACACGGATGTATCACAAGACATCAAAAAGACAACGCAGTGCAAGACTGGACTTCCTGCAGAAGCAGTGACACACACAGTTGCCACACTAAATCAGCGTTCCAACTAGCCAAGAGTCCCCACTCAACATCCATCATGTCAGCAGTGATGGTCCTGCAAAACACTGGGCTTTAGGTTTTCAGCCTCCTGTGAAGATTTAAAAAAGTAGAAGGAACAAGAATACGACCACCCGGGGAAAATGTGTGTATCAAAAATACATATATAATATACCGACCACCTTACCAGAAATTAAGGTAGAGCAAGAAGGATAAACCTGGAAGGATTACAAAGATTGTAATTGAAACAGGAACTGAAAGGCACGAGAAGACAAACATCGGGAAAGGGAAAGAAGCCTTCAGGCAGTTCAAAAGTGAGACAACTTGGATCTTTAAAGGAAGAAAATAAATGCAGGAAGAACGTAAGCGAAACATCAGTCCCCATGCATAACCCCTACCAAACGAAGGAATAATCTTGAAGGGAAGTTTCTAAAAAGTCTTTTTCTTCGCTCACTGAACTGCAGCGAGACATTCAAAAATACAGTGCAGGGACAACCCTGCAACAGCAGAACGACTTAATAGGTCTTTTCCATCTCTAACTTGAACGATTCCATAAGGGACAATAAGCAGGGAGACAACCTTCTGCAAAATTAAATCACTGGGAATCAACTAGAGAACGAAAATTAAATCACAGTAAAGTATTTTCTTCTTTGTAAGCATTAGCATTAATCACATGCAAAAGTAAAATATTAGTTAATTTGATTCTCTGTGCCTTCCAGACTCCAGTCGAAATGAATCAATGCAGGAAGAGTGATTTCTCTGATAACTGAGGAGACGATAAGGAAAAAATATCAGCAGAAAGAGATGGTGAAAATGAAATGACCAGAAAGGGACTATAGAAAACCGTTTAGGCTCTATTTCTTCCTGAATTCCTAGTAAGGACAATGTATGTGATCCTTCACAATGGTGGCTTTAAAGAGCCTTACCTAAAGCTGGTTAGAAGCGCAAAGAAAAACGCTTCCCATGCTATAAACCACTCCTAGTTTGTTGGTTTAAATGACTGTTATCACTGCTCTGCAAACCTGCAAAAGCCAGCTTTGTTGCGTGGTACCTTCAAAGGGTTATTAGTGTGCTGGAACGCCTCCAACCTGCCACAGGGAAAAGAACAAGGTAACCTAGAATCCCTGCAGCCCTTCCTCGAGGCACAGAAGCAAACAGGCCTGGACACAAAGTGTTTGCAAAGCATGGTACAACTGGGGACCCGTTTGCCCTAATTGCTCTGACACAGGTTACTGGGGTGTGCAGAAGGCACTCGCTCAGCTCTGCACGTCAGCACCACGTTGGTGCTGTGATGCAGCCTCAAGAATTACACCTGCACTGTGTCAGCACCAGGAAAGAGGCACGGCCCGGCATTTACCTCTGCTCTGGGGGTCCCAAAAGGTCACAGCAGACAAACAGCCCAATGGAGCAGTGTGTGTCAGGGAGGCAGCACAAGGCCATGTCAGTCAGCAGATAGTCTGCAGCTGACGCCATGAAGGACCTGCGCTGCTCCACAGCCAACAATTCAGATGTGTACTTCACTGGGCCCAACCCAGGCACTGGTGAAACTGAGGCACGTGCTGTGGAAATGAAAAAAAAAAATGCCCATGCAGGCAGTGAGAGCAGCACTGTGCTCAGACAAACCCTGCTGCCTCTCCTCCTGCTTGCTCTGCAGCACACAGTCCTATTTCTTCAGGTCAGTGACAGACAGTCTCCATCTGACATGGAAATAGGTAATAATTGTAGCACAAACTTAAAAGCAATAGTAGTCCAGCCAAATGAACAATACAGCAAGAGATAGCTAAGAATCTGTTTTGCCTCTCTAATACATTTTGAAAATAGATGCTTTAATGCTATCAGGAGGAAATACAATATTTAATTAGAATCATAAATTGTTAAGCTTTTATAGTTAGTGATGTATAATGAAACTAAATTAGTTTCTCGCCACGTATGTTGTTTATTGTTCAAATTTTACAATATGTTCTAATACTGGAAGTGTTATAGATCAGTTTAGCTTGTGGGGTTGATTTTCCATTTATATTCCACCAACGCCTTGATTTTTATTTAGTTCAGATCCGTAGAAATCTGCATAGCCTCTACCTCCTCCAGAAAAATACAGAGTATCTTAAACAACTCTGTCTATTACAGGGCCAGGTGCTTCTTTAAAACTCTCTAAGCAGAGCTACGAACTTCACCTTCCTTCTGCAATCAAAGCTTAGATTGTAGATCTAACACACAAAGCTGGGCGCCCAGCAAGCACTCTGCAGTGCCAGCTCCTTCCTGAGGCTGTGCTCACCTCTCTAGCAAACACACAGAGCCACAAATGGCACCAACTTGAGCAGTTTTCCATAGGACCACAATTATTTTCCTCTTTCCATTCTCCCCAACCCACAGCAACACAATCAAGATGCAAAAACAAGAAGTGCAGCAAACATCTCTGATTTCATTGCTATTTAAGAGAAGCCCAGCAGCCCTGCACCGTGGACTGGTGAGGAAAGCACATTAAGCACTTGCAGCAGAGCATCCAAGTAGACCTGTTTTGCAGCCTGATTAATAGAAACAACCTCTAAGGACTAATCACAAGTCGAGCCCTGTTTTGCAGATTAATAGAACACAGGCACATGAGAATAGGGAAGGTTACTGGATCGGAATATAAATAAGAAAAGGTGTACAACTCTGGGTAGCCTGCCCGCTAGTAATCACCAGCTAAAGACACATCCTTACAGGGAGATCTCAACTTCTGTGCTAAAGCAGCTCATGTCTGGATGGGCAAGCTTGGTATGCATCTCACAATGGCTAACCTATATTTTAACTCCAAACTCATGCAACACAATCAAAACTTCTCTCTGAAGTAAAGGCTGTTTTCTTCTTAAATATCATTTTTTTTTTGTTGTTGAGATGAGGTTATTACAAAATTTGCAGAAAGCTGCTATAAAATTTTCAGTTATATGACATAGCTCAGCAATTACAGTGCTGGCATACAAAGGCTCAAGCTCCGTTGCCACTCCAGTACAGCAGCAGCTGCTAAGGCCCAGCAGAGATGCTGAGCACACATGGAATCTGGTGTCCAAAACCCTGGATGAACTAAGGAAACCCTTTAACTTCGAAGAGGATACAATTCATCATTCATGTTTCAAAGGATCTCTTTATTGACAGAAAGATTAAACGATAAATCAAGCCCTACCAGAATGATTTATGCTCATTTCCACATTTTCTAGGCTTTCCCTAAACTCAGCCTCTTGCAGTGCTATAATCACACAGACACCAGCAGTATCATTCTCAAACTTTTAAATCTAGGAGTTAATTAAAAAGCATCTTCAAGCTAGTCAATGGAAGACATTGCCTTAAAATGGTATTTTCTGAGTTTTTCAGCAAATGTAAAACCTATGTTGGGTTCACAAGCAGGAGAGGAATCACTAAGAGCTGAAAAAACAAATTTTGATGCACATACTCCTGGTCACTGCGTATCGGGGCATCTCACGTTGGAAACCTGTAGGAGTGCAGCTTTCAGCAGGTTAGTACTCAGTTTCCATTTGTCCTACATCTTCCTGCTATGCAGGATATGGAAGTGTCCCCAGCAGCCCAGATGGAGCACCAGGAGAGGTGTTGCAGAGAGCATTTTTCTTGGGGATTCTTTTTATTACATTCCCAGATTTGGAACAAGATGCATTAAAATCTGTGCCAGGAAAAGGCGACAAAGATTCCTTCTTACAAAAAGCTTCTTCTTCTTTCCCATACAGATTTTGAGGCAATGCACAGTCTGTAAGTATATTCTCAGGGTGCAGACTCACAAGCCTTTCCCAATGAGGCACTACAGTGAGCAACTGTGAGACGCTGATGCGCGTGTGCAGAAATAAACTGTCTTTCTAAGGAAGCAGACCACACAGCTTTCTGCCATTGCTACCCAGGCATGACACATGAAGCACATCTATTGAAGGTCGCTGCCTTGTTTACAGAGATACTTCAACCAAATTACTGCAGACAAGGAATGGAGTTACTAGGTGGTAACTGATTACTTTCTCCCTGCACTCTGTGCATGCACCCAGCGTGCTCTTGTTTGTACACAACTACAGCAGGTACCAGAACCAGTCCTTCTGACCACATTAACATCCTGCTCAGAGGAAGCTTAACTGGTAAAGTCAGGAATGGCAGCGGCTCCCATCGTTGAGATACAACAGGCCAAAAAATTAACTAGCACCTACATATTTTAGAGGTGGTAAATACCCAGTGGTCTCATTGATTTTCAGCTGAATCCGTGAGTCTTGACCATTTGTGAAATTAAATGCTGAATCTATTCTACTGCAAGGATTCTCATGAAAATCTGATGAATGTAGTTGTCACTCCTGACCTTTCCATCTACGCTCAGATTCACAATCAGTGTTCTCTTATTTGGAGTGCTATTGCAATTTCTGCTTTATCTCATAGCTTCTGTGAGTTCCATTAAGCACTTTAAACTGGTTAAAGTTAGCATTCTGATCAATAAATATTAGATAAATACAACCCAAATAATATTCAAGATAGTCATGAGAAATCTTAGCCTTCATTGGGAGCTAACAAAATCTAGTCACTTGCTATATTACTTACTTTTATTACATTCATATACTGCTTTTCAAATTTGATTGCTCTTCCATTTCTCTTCTACTTTGATCACCATCACAGCATGGAGCCTCATCGTCACCATTGCCTGAACAATGGAAATTCTTCCACCTGGTCTAGAAACACGCACACGACTTGTAGATGTTGCACGCACAACTTACACATCAAAATTACGTTGCCACTGAGCAAATTAAGTTTAACCTATGAGCAGGAGATCGCCAGCATTAACTAGCCTCTGAAAAGCATAGGTGATACTCGTTCTGGACCTCTGCTGTTTTGCCTAGCACCTACTGAACTGAAAATGTTCCAGGAATTAAGAGACACAGCATAGGTTGCCTCAGTCAGTTTGATACTACACTGAAGAAGCTCAAATCCCTGCTTCCACAATAGAGAAAAAGCAAGAGTTAGGAGAGCCACTATTTTATGCCTGTTTGTTTGAACTGGCTAGACTTCCACTCATAAATCAACAGCTTGCATGTTAAACCAGCAATGAATACCCTAAAGCTCTTACTTGTGTTGAAGCCGAGCTCGAGGGACAGCTTGAGGCTTTATCATTTGTTCCTGTGCTGGGGTGCAGAGCTTTCCAAAATAAGTTAGCCAGGAGAGGTTAGCATTCCAGAATTTAAAATCACTTAGGCAATAACCTATTTCAAATTACAGACGTTCCAATATTTCTTTAAAGAAAAATAAAATCAAAAAGCCTTTAGAAGCAAACAGGAAAATGTTTAGCTTAGAGCAAATCTGGTATCAAGCAGACTGAAGAAAAATCAGTTCCCAACCAGGCAAAAAATGTAAACAAAACACTGCAATCTGGACCTGGGGGAACGCATTCTTCCATCTTAAAATGAGAAGCTTGAGGGACAAATGCCAAGAAAAACGAAACAGAAGCCTGCACCTTTTAACACAAGCACACTGCAGCGGTGGGGTGTTTGTTCAGCACACAGACAGAAGACTTCAGTCTTTGCCAACGCTTTGCTCGGTTGCTGACTTCTACTGAGTAAACTAGAACTCGTGAAAAACTGGGACATCACCAAGCCTGCTGCCCAGTCTCCTCGTGGTTTCCTCAGCACTAAACAGCAAAGAAGAACTTTATTGCTGAGTAGTTCAATCTCTATTCCTCTTTTTTTTTTTCTTTTCCAGGCACAAGTTAATTGCCAGTTAAGACTATGAAATAAAAGAAATGAGATCCATTCCAACCCATCAGTATATCTGAATCCTACCACACGAGCTGCCAATCGGTTTTCCAGTCCTCACACTCAATATCTGCTGTTAATTTGCTTGCTATTGCAAGAACTTAAAGACTGTCAGCAAAATCCATGATGCATTACAAAACTTATAATTGAAAAGGGGAAAAAAAAACACCAACATCTGATGCTTTTCTGACAGGATAAACAGAAAGTCTGAGGAGGCTGATCAGAACGAGGGAGATGTGCTAACTTAGAGCAGCTTGAATTAAAATATAATTGCAAACGGAGCAGAGAAAGAGTTTCAGAAGAAAGTTGAAACTTATGCAAAGCCTTTTGATGAAACCCACAATATTTACACGGTTCTAAAAAGAGAAGTGCAAAAATTGTTATTTCTAAAGCAGATGAACAAATGTCTCTCTCTCTTAAGGCTTTCTTAAGGCTGCATTATCTATGCCAATTAAAATTGTGCTTCTGAAAAAGAAGTTCAGGCACTTCCTCTAGAGTTACTAAAAAAAGCAAATGAAAGCCTTGGCTCCGCAGAGGTGAGCGACAGCCACTCGTTTGTTCTTGACCCCTGCATCACCCTACAGATCAAATTCTTGGACATAGGAAAAACCCACCAGTATTCATTAAAAGCAACTGGGAGGCCAGCTTTGTGCTTCGCTTCTTGAGAGCAGAGGAGCTGCAACCTGACAAAGGTGCAGGATATTGCCTGACAATGGCACTGCTCCTGTCAGAAGGGAAGAGCTTTATCCCCAGCTTCACTCAAAACAAAGCCACGTTACGCACAGTGATGCAAATCACAGGTTTTGAGCCATTATTTAAATCATCAATTTTTACTTTTAGGTTTGTGCTTTTCCGCTATTACCATGAAGTTGATTCAATTAACCATTAAAATGCATTCATTTATACCAAATTAGCTTTTATGCAAAACATTTCTGCTCCTCAAAAAGATTCATCTCTACAGCAATTTAAACAAATATTTATGCTGAAAGTCTTTGGTCTTCAGTTTCACTTTGCATACGGGTAGAATTTGCCCACGTATTTTAATAGCAAAAAAACCAACGTAACCGATTGCTTTATGAGATTTCACACCCGTGACACTTCTTATGAAACATCCTGGAGAACAGAATTTAAAACTGGCAAATGAACCTATCATCTAATTGTTCATGAAGTTACATACCACGCAGCTCTAAGCACACACAAGTTTAACACGACATTTTCTCATTACAACTTCTTGTGTCTTTTAAACAAACCAAGAAACAGCTAGCTGAGGAGATGGACAAAAGAAGACACAAAATATTTTCCCTCAACAATTGTTTCTGTCAAAATGTGGTTTAAAAAGCTCTGGCTCCTGTTAACTGCAGCTCTCCAGTGGTTTGACTGCTTTAAAGCCTTATCCAAAATCCAGACATTGCTAGAATATTTGCATTTAAATGTCAGTAGCACACTACAGTAAATGCAGACCTCAGTGCGGATGAACAATTACAAACATTATTTAAACACATGTAATTTAAAGTAAAATATGTGATCACTTCAGACATATTAAGTACCTGAAGATGCATGAAAGCACACAGCCTCTGCTTACCCTCCTAAAGATACAGCAGCATACGAGTTGTGCTTATGTGACCTTGACATACAGAGCCTCACAATTTAAACTTCAGTTATCCATCACTGTTTGTAATTTTGTCTTATTTAGTAACTAGCCTTAATCTCACATATACGAAGGGTAAAATCTGTCTATTGTCCTGAAAGAGTTTTGACCACATGAGGTATAAACTATTAGGGCAAAGTCAGAAGGACTGGAAAGGAGAGAAACATTTGGTGGATAGCCTGCAAACTAAATGCACAACCTTCAGCCACTTTACTCCTTTCGAGGCACATCCAAGAATCTCCTTTCCAAGGTGTGAAAACATCTGTTAGATTTTCCTCCTCTGAAAGCGAGCAGAGCCCAGAGCGTGCCTCACATCCCACCTTGCCCTTTCCTCTGCTAGAGGCTGTTGCTCTGTTTCCAAGTCCCCTTCAGCTAATGCCATTTAATACTCTCAGAACCATCAGGCTAAATTCAAATTTTCTGCTCCTTAGAGGCTGTTGATATGCACCGCTGCACATTCCAATTGCAAATACACATGAATGCTCCTGTGTATTCTAAGTTATTTTCTACGCACAAATTCTACTAAATTGTAAGTTAGGAGGCACTACTTGAATTCTCTCAGGTCTTTAGGAAGCTTTCAGATGCACCAGGAGCAATAAGACGTAATGAATATGGACTGATATTTCTTTTCTGTAGTTACACTGAGTTAGCAATTTGCATTTTCTAAACAGATAGATGACTTATAGCCAGTTTTCCCAGTCTTCTGGCAATTACTTCTTAGAATCCTCCGACAGGCTGAAGCCTCCAGAATCACAGCTGTTATTCTTGGGTTGATCCCCCTTTTTAAATTAAAACCAGTAGCTTTATCAGCAAATGAGATTTTTTTCCCTCTGGAAATACAAAAATGCACATAAATTGAACGTGCCAACTTATCTCATTTTAGGGTTGGAGCATCTTCTGGGTTAACGACCACTGTTCCACATCTGTGACAGAACTAATTGGGGTAAGGAGGCCATAAATACATACAACTCCACCACAAATTCTCTTCCTTTGGGGTAATCTAAAGATTTATAGGTAGTAGAGTGAGACGTCATTGGAGAAGAAGGGGAAAAAAAAAAGTGCCAAAATGCTCGTCTGATTATTCTGTCTCAGTTTCCAGGCACAGATCAGATTTGAAACATTTTTCCAGTATCTGATGTGACTTTTCCTTCCTCTCAAGAACCAAGTAAAATGCAGGGAACGCTTAGTTTTTACACTTTCTAAGGCTAAAAGCAAACAAATCTATCCTCTGAAGAGACTCCATGTACTGATCTAAAAAGCTGCACCCTAAGTGATAGCCCCAAATCAAATTCTCATCACCAGTTGCTTCAGAACATGGTTTGACAAGTTTTTTCAGCTGACCACAGATGAAACATCCTCCAAAAGAGAGCAAAAGCAGGACTTGGGCAGAGCTCAGCTTGTCTTTCTAGCAATCCAGCTTAATCTCCCAGCAATCATTAATTGGGAAAGCTCAGTTATCAATCAAAGCTTGTGATTCTATGATTCTATGAATGAATTGATAGGGAGGAATAATTAAGATTTGTCTGCCATGAAAAGGTCAGAATATGTATGTCACTCGTTCATTATGGTTAAAATCAACTCTGACGACTTGACCCTTGATATTTCAGAACAAATATTCTAAATTCCCGTGCACGTGTGCAAAATGAAACACTTCAGATGCAGGTGGAAGTTAAAGGGTAACAAATTGTCATTATGAATTTGGAAACCACAGGGCAGAAAACATTGCCACATTTTGCCAGTACACAAACATTAACACATATAAAAGGCATTTCACACGGTTCCCCCATTTCAGACAGCTGATCATCCTGCAGCAAGTCTCAAATCCACGGTACCCTCTGTAGGGCTTTTATGGACTCTGTCTTCTGTGCGTTTTATGTTGCTATAGTGAAAAGAAACACTGTGAAATATCTTTACAAGATGGTTCCTATGCTGAATTAAGACTATCTTTCCCAATTAGATGATACTACAGGATTTAGAGGGTTAAGTTAAGCAATGTCAGGTTGATTTAAGCTAGTTTAAATGAAGAATTTCAAATAGAGCTCCATCACTGTTTTGTAGCCAGCACCAGTGTAAAAACATTATCTACAAAGCATTGTCAGAAACATCACCGTGTACATGAACTACCAAAGACTGAGAGTTAAGTGAACAGTAAGGAGAAATACGAAAAAGACAAGTACAAGAAAAGGGGAAAATTTCTCAGGTCCTCATGCATTTGCCCCATTCTTTGGCTTAATATTCTCTATTTCCTCTTTCTCTACATTCACCTGTAAAACATGCCTGACACCAAAAATATAAGTTATAAGCTTAAAATAAGCCCTCTTTACAGATGTGCACAAATCAGCATCTAAACACTTCAACTGACAATTAAGAATGCCAGGTAGCATAATGATCACCACCACTGCACATCAGTTTTCCAGTGGAGGCTCAAAGAGCCGTGATTGTTGCTAGTGTAAGAATTCAAAATGAGTGCTACCAAACGATCCTGGAGGTTTTTGTAACCGCAGTGATTCTATGAAAACCATATTGACTAAGCTAAGATGATTTCAAAGGCTCCACAGAGAGATAACAGGCACTGCAATTCAACACGTGGAAAAATCAAGACAGGGTCTCCTTAGAACAACAATGGACAGTAATTTTCCTCTTGCATATAGTTGGTTCAGGAACTGAAATCAAAACTGTCTCAATATCATATTATTATAACTTGACAAGCAGAAGAGAACACTGCCTGTAACTGATCTGAAATAGCACTCAAAGTACCTACTGCCATGTACTCTGTGCTACATGGTGCTAAATGCTACCATACCAATCTATGAGAGCAGCAGATACAAACACCTAAATAGCATACAATATAATGGAACTTCCTTCCCTAATACACATTAAGATGCCCTTTCAGTTAATCCACAAGCACAGAACAGATACTGCGTCCACTATTTTTTAACTGTGTTCAGCAGGCAGAATAGAGATGACAACCTTCTCCCCGTATTTCACACAGATGGCCACACGCAGCATGCTTATGCACAGAAAGAATACAGCCACTGTTTCAGAGCGGTTGACAGCTAGGTTTTATACAATTCTGCAGGGCAAAGCAACAAAGCAGCTTCGTGCATTTTCAGCAGGAATCATTCCTGTTGTGGTTTAAGTAATCAAGAGCAAATAAAGTTTAAATTCAGACTTACCACGGGGCACCATATATCCGGAATCCTTTAACTGTTACTTCTGAATCTTGTAAGTAAATACTATTTGTCAGGAGTGACTGAACATTGTCAAAGTCCTCTGGTTTCAATTTGGACACAGAAGGAAAGCGGTAGTAATCTTGTTTAACAAGGTCTGCCATGAATTCCTTATCAAATGTCAGTTCATGATTCCCAGCAATCACTATTTTATATTCATATGGCAGGTTTCCTGAAATAACAAAAAGAGAGAACTTAATTAGCACATTCTTCTCCCACACCTCATTGCCAGCACAATAAGTAGACAGCTAGCAGTGACAGAATGAAATACCCAAAATCTGTGCGCACCTCCGTTTTGAGCAGAAGTCATTAACACCGCCTCTCTTCCATTGAATTGAACCATTTTGAAATGTAAAATAATGCCACAAAGAAACATCCTAATAAAAAGTGTGCGCTTTCACAGATTCTGTCTCGCTGAGACTTGCCAAAAATCACATGCAAGTTTGCATCAAAGCTAAAAGTAGTCTAACATCCCCCCTCTGCCATCACTGTAAGTCGTTTTCTTGTCTTTTAACCAATCTTTTATTTTGGTGCATATTCCTAACAATCATTTAGAAGGTGATTTCTTTTTCTTCCACAAAGGTACAAGCAGATGGATTCAATATATCGTTATATGTTCACTTCCTTTACTGCTCATGGGTCCGTGGTTATTTACACAAACCACAAAAGCAACAATGGACCCACCATAATCGTTAGTGCTGTTAGCCCAGATCTCATATACACACACAAACACACACAGATGTAGATGTTAGTAGATGTTACCATCCACTAATTTGGAAGTAAAACACAGGTCCTCAAAACACGTGGAAATTCATGCGTACATCTTCCTGTTCTGCAACTTCAACATCTGCCTCAGAGGAGCAAGGACCTGGATGCTATGTATTCCTCTTGAATATTCTTCCCCTATACATAAGCATTTGCTATTTCACAGCTTTGACAGTTTAAACACTGCGTTTCAAGCAGCTTCTGAAAGTGTTTTTTCTTCTGTTAAAAAGAAGCTTTTAACAGTACCTGTAAGCACCTATATAGCAAGATTAACCTTCCCCTAAGAAAAGCTCACAGAAAACTAGTCCAAACTCTGCTTTTCAATATTTACACAGAAACTATGCACGGAACACAAGCATCATCTTCACAAAAATCAGCTAATTCTGGACAGAATAACTAGAAGTTATAAATCCCTTGAAAAAAAAAAAGAAAAACACACAATTTCATAGATTTCAAGACTGAACAAAATGCAGGTCATATACAGTCGTAATTCTGCACTTCTACATTGGACTAAAGGCTGGGGGAGATGCAATAAACGCTCCTCTACCGTATTCCCTCCCCCATGTCTGCTACATGCATCTCTGCAATTCATTTTTATTGAAACACCAGAAGTGGCAAGTAGCTACAGTTCCTGCTCTCTGACAATCTTGGGCACAAGGTAAAATCCCTGCTTTCTTTTCTCAGGAAACACAAAAGAGACAACTGGCATGCAATGTGATATGCCTCATCAGAGCTGCCAGTCCCCCAAAACATGCCAAATGTGATTACATTCTCAGAAAAGTAGGATGAATATGTCAGATTCAAGTTTCTGCCACGTTATCAACATTTGCCAGCTTTAGCAGAGAAAACTTCTCGTCTTACTAGATAAATGTCCACATTTTACACTCTCTCCAGTTTGTTTTGATAAGAGATTTGAAAACTGGTACATTTTCCTGATATTATGTTCAATTAAACCTGGGCCGCTGCGTTTGAAGCCAGTGCTTTCTATCTTGCTGTGTTAAAAAGAGGGTTTACTTTGAAGACGTAGGACATGAAAAGACAGACCAGTAGTGGGATCAGTGAGTACTGAAAGGTGCAAATGTAATATTTTGTTATATAAATGTTATATAAACACCTGAATTCAGCAGAGAACAATCTAACAATACTTGCTGCTGTTGATGTCCAAAAAGCTGTTCATTTTACCGAACGTGGCCCCGCTTGGTCAGGTTGTGAGTGCCAGCAGTGGAAGAGGAGCCTCGGGTTTTGAGCCAGGTAAAAGCAGGGAGCTCAGGGCAGAGCTGTACCAATGAACCCTACGGATCAACAGCACGGCCTGAGAAACATGGTCCTCCAGGAGAAATCCCAGTTGTGATCAAATGTGTCAGTGCCTGCCTGTGAGCTCCAGCTCTGCTGTAGTTCACATACAGTGAAGAGCACAAACACCTGACGAGCAAGCAGTGCTGGCTGGAGATGTGTTTGCTGCAGGTCCACGTCCCCACGCAGGGGGAAGACAAGACGCGCTTCTTTCCATAGCTGTACATATTTAGCACAGGATGGGGACAAAGCTTTGACCTGGCTCCCTTGCTCTGTGCCCTGACTGTTTAAAACACTCTCCTTTTCTGGAGTGACAGCCACTGCTGCTGGCTCAAGGGACAGAGATGAGACACACAACTGACAACGACACAAATGTACCAACGCCAGGCCCAAGCAAAGGAGAAGCCAGAGGAAGTCTCATCCATTTCTTTCCTCTTCCCAGAGGAAAGACTATCTAGTACTAATCACAGTAATAAATTACCTGCAATTGGATTAGCTATTTGTTCATTGCATTTAGGTTTTCCCTTCCAGAAAGACCTGCTGGCAGTGCACAACATTCATCCTCTCTGATACAATTTATGAAACATTTTGGTGTTTCTTCCTTTGACAGTTCTGCCCTTTGTCTATAATCTGCTGACCTTTTGTGCTTCATACAGGAGCATGAACAGCTACACAAAGTCTCCTACTCTGTGGTATTTCAGTTTCCATCTTGACTAGATTAATCTCTGCATTACTACTTCCACGCTGTTCAGTAAGAGAGCCACTGCAGCATAATATACAGGCTGAAAGGTATTCTCTGACTTTTCTTGACTGCATTTCTGCCAGCTGCGCTTGGTCTTCATTATTTTCCCAACAATTATTTTTCCATCACGTATCAGTAGTATCATTCATTCCATATTAAACCGTGAACCTAGAAAAGGTACTTTTCAAGCTGGAAAAAGAGTTGATGTGTTTGATGGGATACACTCTTCAGAAACCTCAACTCCCCAAGTAAGATCTAGATTTAAATTAAAAATACCTGTTTTCCATGAGAAAACAAAAAGGTACTAAAAATGATTAGAGCACTGTGTCTACACAAACAGTCTACTAAACACTGTATTTTGTAGGTAATGTGATACTAATTGTCTAAATAGTGGTAGAAGCCTGTATTTACTCCATAAATACTTCTGATGTGAAGCTCTGAATAACTATATGCATGCATTAACTATTCAAACCACACAACACTTCTATGAAAGGTTAAGTGATTTCATATGCATTTCACAGACTCATAGACCCTTTGGCCATACGCTAAGAACTGGGCTTAGAAACCTTGAAGTACAAATCCTTGTCCCTTCAAAAAGAAGGAAAGTCTCTACAAGTGAGATGCCTGCACAAGTCAATTCCCTCCAATTCAGTGTACCATATATGCTTCAAAGTCATAACTGGCCATGAAACCTGTAAGCAACTGTATACACCTCCAGAGATAAATACAGAATGAGCTGATTCTGTGCTGTTCCAATGGACTTCCAGAGACTGCAGGGTGCCATCAGTTGTCCAGCCACAGCTGCACAAGTGCCCAAGGCAGCCAGCAAACGTCACTGAACAGAACAGCAGTGCCGTCCAGCAGCACCGCAACTCCCCACAGGTTTTTTGTGGGAAGCCCACTGAATGTCCAGACAGTAACTACTTTCTTCTCAGCATTTACAGTACAACCACAACACACACAAACTCTGTCCAGCATTTTAAAAGAGCACTTGAAAGGCTCCAATTAATCCTTCAGCAGCAACAAATGCAATCTGCACAAGTACAGTTAGGAAGGCTTGAGCTCTCATCAAACACTAGACTTCTCTCACCAAAAAGGGTAACAGTCCACTCACTGTAGGTAAAGGGATTCAAAATTGGGTAAGAAAAACAAACATCAAACGTCTAGGATAAGATGGATTGTAAAAATTTTCTGGCTGTTTTGATCAAACAGCTTTCAAAGAAAGTCCTCAATGGAAAAGCTAATACTGACACCAACTGATACATGGATTGAAAGCCTAAACCACGTATGCCAATGAATCTTCCCCTTGCATCTGTACAAATTTAAAGACTGAAATAAATAAAAAGAGTGGAAAAATTATAAAACATGCACAAAAATAGAACAAGATTCTAAAGAAGGAGAAAGAGCTAAAGTACAAGAGCTCGCAAAGTCTTCACGATGAAAATATTCCACCAGCTTTTAAAATTGCATCAGTTCAGACGCCTTTTTTTTTTTTCCGCTCTAAAAGAACATTTGGAGAAGGAAAACTAAGGCAAAACACACACAGGCAATGCAGCAAGGCAAGTCGATGAATGGAAGTTTAAATGTTTTGCCTTTTTGCAAGGAAAACAGACCACAGCACAGGGAGAAGCAAAGGCTGAGACCCTTGAGTTCCAGTGATAAATCTAAAGCTTGCACATTAAAGCTCCCCTTTGTTGAAAATGCTGTTAGACACAACAAAACAGAAATGTTACGTAAGTGCAAGCTCTGCCTCTGACCTTTCACTCTGTAACCGTCAGGCTTCATTAATTTTCACAAGGCCTGACAGCTCTAGCGTTAATACTCACACTTGCTGATCGAGCCACACAGCAGGTTCAGACTGCTACCTTCTCCTCTGAAACTCATGCATTAGGATTTCTTCCATGCTGGCAATGGAAAACCAAGTCTAAGAAACATTAAACACAAAAAACTACGTTACAATAATGCCAAGGTTGAGTCATAAACCCATGAAAGCAAGGAAGTATGGAGTGAATGTTGCCTCAGCACCTACAACTCAGCTGTGCAAAGCCAAGATACTGCAGCCTATAACATCTTCTCTGAGCAACTGCAGGTATCGGTGCTGCTCAGCCTAGCTGCCTGACACTGCAGAACCAACAAACCTACCACCAAGTGCTTCCATTCGTTCTCTCTCCCATCTGGGCAAACGGAGTGAGTTTGTCACAATGCTGGGCCGCAACATCGCATCAAACCCCGAGGCAGGGCCATGTATACACTGCCAAACCAGTCAGCTGCGGT
Organism: Lagopus muta; assembly: GCF_023343835.1. Taxonomy (NCBI): domain Eukaryota; kingdom Metazoa; phylum Chordata; class Aves; order Galliformes; family Phasianidae; genus Lagopus; species Lagopus muta. The sequence goes on along the minus strand of NC_064438.1, from coordinate 1,857,636 downwards.
CTGACTGAATCACGCTCTGACATGGGGAACGGTTCCTTGCTTTTATGTATTTATGTCTCAACCGTAACATTATTCTAATGTAACCGTTTGTGATTAATATCATTCTCTTCTCTTTAACAGACAAAAAGCACCATCACATAAACGGCAACCTTCTGTTTCACTTGAATGCTGCACAGCTTCTTTAGCACGATTACAGCATTACAGAGTTGTTTTTGTTGGTTTTTCTTAATCTCAAAGAAACTTTGAATTCCATTGGAGTATTGTCACCAAAACTTCTTTCCTCGAAACAGAAGGCTTCACTATTAGTTTTTTTAGCCATTAATACATGGCAATTATTTGTTTTGAAACAGAACCTGGAGGATTTGTTTAGTCTAAGCTCAAAGAAAGAAACCCTCAGGATTTTGCAGCTCACAGCACTGCCAGCTGTAGGTGTAAAAAGTTCCCAGAATTGACTTAAAAAATGTGAAATTTGGAACATAAGTAGCACAGATTTCTCTGCTCACGAGCCCCCGGTAAGGCTTTCTTTGCAGGCTCGTAATTATGCAACCTAAAGGATGAAGCTCTTAAAAATACAAATAAATAAAATCGCGTAACTTAAAATCAAAAAAGCTGCAGCTATGGAGCTTCCCTCTAAATGTAGCAAATTCTGAAAGCAGCATCCTCACTGCAAACCACACGCCTAGTTCTGCCTTTTCATCTTTGCAAACGATTCTTGCAGAAATGGTAGTTCCTCCTACTGTTCTGTTTCCTACAAACAAAGCAACACGTAAAGGACCAGCATGACTGCTTTTGGGCTGTGTGCACACTTTTAGAGAGATCCTGTAAGTGAAGCAGAGGTCACGTGGGACAACGTATAGGGTTTTCAGGCAAAAACTTCTTCAGGCGTGTCAGTTTGAAGAGTGTTCCTTTCAACAGAATTACCTCATATTTACATGTTGATCTGCATCTAACTGCCCATAGTTTCAGGTCTGTAAAGATCCTGTGACCACGAGCATCAGTGCACTAAGAAATACTGCACCAGGGCTCACTGAACTACTTCTCCTTTCACTGTGAGCTCAGTCTCTTGAGCTCTGAGTATCAAAGCTGAGAACAGAACCAAACACTGCCTTCTCAGTACCAGCGGGGCTACGGAGAAATGTTCTTATTGAACACGATCAAGGCAAAATTGAAAAGGAACACTTTTGATTGCTATTGTATTAGGCTAAAATATAGAAACGAAACCTAATACTACCTAAATCTAATAAGAAAAAGCCATCTCTATTCCAAAAATTTCAAAGCATTCCCCATAAACGCATCACAGATCAATTTACATGGTACTTTTGCCAATAAGCAAAATGAAATCACAAGTTCCAATTGGCTTAACTCATATTGGAAAGTGCAAAAGCAAATACCGGAAAATGCAATTACTGCAAACAAACTCCATTTTCTTCATTCAGGAGGGAATTCCAGGGAACATTTTATTGCCATCAAATAATATTTCTAAAGGCATCAATACCCAATTCTATTTTCTTTCCAAAGTCCCCCCACGCTATATAACCTCATCTTCTATAAGGAAACTCTCCAGATTTTGAAATAATACATTGGTAGTTGATATTACGAACCTCGAGCGCAGACATATTGTATTAATTTAAATGATTTTTCTCTCTGAATCTTAAGAGCATCAAAACCAGCAGTCCCTGACACAAACAGTTCTGGACCTACTTCTCACAATATACCCTTTGTTTCTGTAATTTACAATTCCAATTAAGTCTTTCTTTTAGTATATAAAATAAATGAATAAAAGTCATCCATAAGGAGGTCAGCTTGAGAACAATTATACAGCAAGTAATTAAGCTAATCATAATTATCACAGACAGAGGCTTGGAATTTTCATGTACTTATATTTTCACACTATCGAAGGCCAGACAGTGCTAAAGGCACTGCATAAAATAAGATCATTTTTTAGAAATTTAAGAAAGATCATTTAAGAAAGATAAAGCTCTGGACATCAAATGCTGAAAGAAAACTTGCCACAAATCAGTGAGAACTACGGACACAAGACCCAGAACTAGACCCTGCTCCAAATCATTCTGCCTTTTCAGCAGGGAGCTCTGTGTGAACAGCATGATCGAGAAATTGACGTGTGCCATAGTGTCTCAAATGCCAGCAAACAACCTTAAAATAAATACATAAATAAATGAGGAATTGTAGGAAACACTCTCCTGCTTCTCAACTCAGTGAATGTGTTCCTGTTATTTGCATTCTCATCCTTAAAGAAAAGGTGCAGTCTGTGTGGCTTACAAAGCAGAAGCAGGCACTTCCCTCTGCCTCGCAGCCTGGGAAGCCTCACCACCAGTCCTGAGTATTCCTCCAAAAGCCTCTTCTTTAAATACCTTTTTAATACCTTTAAATACGTAAGTGAAACGTTTGATAAACTATTCTACTTTCCTTTCTGGAATAAGGAATCTGTTACACACCTTCTCCGCTTCTGTTGCGGAATTGAAATCTTTCCTGGCAAAACAATGATTTTTGAGTACAGTGCTGATAAACTGCAAAAAATCCTGGGGCTCGGATCTGACCACCACACATTAATGTAATGTGGGCAGATTCCAATAAAGGCAAGGCAAAACTAGTAAGCGGGAGCAGCAAGAATTACCCCAAGTAAAATAAACTGAAAGGGAAAAGAGAAACAAGGTAACATCCTTTTAAAGTACCTTAACGGCTTTAAAAGCATGGACTGCTGTCTAAAAGCAGGGCATCAGCTTTACAGCAATTCTGAAAACATAACATTTTCCAATGTGCTAAAGCAATTAGCTGCTTTGGAAGTTCTACCCTGCGCTCATTTGTTGTGATTTTACTTGTGAACAAATAGCATAGGAAGCAAGTCTGATTTTCAGGGATATTTTTACACAGGTTTTTGGATGGCGATGCTGATGTTGGCTGGGAATTGCTTCTTCCTCTTTCAAGTCAGAAGAGGAAAACATCTAAAACCTGAACTAAACTCCATTTCTAGAAGGAGACCAGTTCACATCTGACGGCAGTATGCACTGTATTTCAGAATTACCTTCACAGTCCCTCCCTGACATTTTTTCAGAGGATAAAAAAAACAAAGACAAAGTACTGGGAAAACGCAAACAGAAATTACAGACAACTAAAAATACACAGGCAGGTCTCTGTGAACCTCCAGCACCGTTTTCTGAATTCCATGCCTGAATTTATTATTCTAAATAAACCTAAACATTCCATTACAGTCTTTCACGATGAACTTGGATACCAGGAATCTCCTGAGTCCTTTAAGGAAATTCCTTTTAATAATCCAGCCCACAGAGAGACTTCTTAGCTGCTAAAGGATACAACCAAGTCACTCCAGCTGCATCATCTTATTACAAGGAACTGAATTTCTTACACCCAGGCTTTTTTCCCTAGCCATCTACAGTTGCCTGAGCAGAATGGCACATAGTCTCAGATATGTCTCAGATATTTTCCTTAACATGTACTAACCCCAAATACTAAAAGACAAAGGTGGAAACTCAAGTCTGAAAGTATTAACCGTGGAAATTAAGAGCCAGCGAGTTCTGATTTCCAAATCTCACCTCTGTAACTATTTTTGCCAGCTCCTCTCTTCCTCAGGCTTTGCAGGATTTCCATCACCAAACTATTTATGCTACAGCATCCCAGGACCCCGTGGAAGAAAGTCTAGACAAAAGTTTGCTAGAAATCCAACATGCTGCTTGTCAGCTTTCAGCAGACAAACCAGTGTGCTGAAGTACCTCCTAGTGACCCTCACAAAGCAAACATAACAGATGAATGGAAAATACCGTGTAAAATATAACTCCATTCTGCAATATAAGTTCACGTGCTTTCTCTGTAACAGAACTGAGGTAAAACCTGCCTCTTTTACTCTTGCTACAACAAATCCATTGGCCCTCTGCTGCAGCCATCGCTGCTCCTTATTAAAACAAGGGTAACAGTGCCCAACCTACTGAGGTACTAAAATGCCTTTAAAGCAAGCTACAGGGTGTGTGTGATACTTCTTCTGTCTGTGCACCTGAATTTACAGTAACCATTTTGTGAGGTGCTGCCAAACCTCTGTGATGCAGCATCAGTAGTTTCCTTTTGTGTAAAGAAACACACCAAAATCCTTGGTAGGTGAACAAATGTTCCTCTGCAATTAAATGCTATCATTAACCATTGGAATATGCAGCATTTCTTATTTTGCATCTACTTTGCTTTCTTTTGAGTCCCTCTTAACCATTTTAGACCCATTTCTAGACTAAAAAAAAAAAAAGCCATAAGAAGGCATGATACACAGACCTTAATTTTTGCTGAATAAAGAGGAGATCACAGTCACAGCTGGCCATTAAGACAAAGCACGAACAGTACTGCTATTTCAGTCACTTACACAAAGGTAACAATTTATGTCTTATTTATACTCCTTTCTGCTAAGGTTTTGCCCTTTCACCTCAAAGGCAACCATCATTGTTTTTACAGCTGGCTTGACGGAAACATTTGTTTATGAATGGCTATATTGCTTCCACTATAACTGTACGCACATCCTCTCTAGGAACTCAGTCTGTTGCCAGCCCACATTTTAGCATACATAACCAGAGCTGCCTGTCACCAAAGCCGTAGCTTTTCCTGCCCTCTGCCCCAGTACTGAGTAGCAGGGCTGCCCAGGTGAGGGCCCAGCACAGCACCTCCTGAGCCATCCTCACTTGCTCAGTCCCTCCCTGCTCTCCATGTGTAGCCAATGACATGGAGCTATAATTTATAGCCAGGTGACTGCACGTGAGGAATGCCTTTCCCCATGGTAAACCCTACAGAGCCCAGTGCTCTCCCAGTAATTCCTTCACCAGCAGTTGGGAAGGGCTGCTATTCTGGAACCTTTCCTCAGGAAAACAAGTATGGCCAACACTGTTTTATTCCTAGCAACCAGCACTGCTTCCAGAGAGGACATGAGAGAGCAGAAGGGACGAACTCCTGACAACACTATGGAGAAATCTCCTGCAGAAGGCAGCAGAAAATTTCAAGGCTGCCTCGTAGCTTTGCTGCTCGTTCACAGTGGGGACTGCAAATAGCAAATGCTGCTGAGAAAGTGCAGAGATGTAAGGGGATCACATGAGGAAGGGCAGTTCAGAGAAAGTAAGGAAGTGTGGGTAATTTTTTAGCATTTGTAGCTCTGTTTTAATCTAAAACTCTCCTCGTTTCTGTTGGTAGCTACCCAGAACAATAAAAAGCAGCATTCAGGAGAAAAGGAGCTATGATGCCCGATGGCTGGCCTGCAATATTACAGACTCTGGTTCATTAGACATACATAACCCCAGGGCCCTGACGTTTCGCTCATCAAAAGTCACAGGAAATTCAAAAGTACAAATTGTTTCTGAGCTCTCATTTGATAATTGTATTAACTTGGAAAGAAATTCAAGCTCTGGAAAAGCAGGTGAATCTTCACTGCTTTATATCCCCATGCGCTCATTTGTCTCTCTTCTTCGGAGACGCCGTCCCTCCCCCAGTTTGATGTGATTTCGCTCTCTTCTGTGCTGCTCTTGCATCTCCTTGCCTCTCTCCTTGCAGCACCAGCCCCTGTTGTGCTGCTTTGTTCCTTCTCTGCTAAATGCGCTGTCAATAGCAAGTGAGGCTCCCAGAGCCATCACCTCACAGCATGCTGGAGAACTGAGACCGGCCTGGCTCAGGAAGAAGCTCGGTACAGCGTGCAGACAGCTCATCTCTAAGCAGGCCATGTGCAGGCCCAGCGCTGCCATCAGCCCCGACACGGGATGCTGACGAGAAATTTCCCCACAGAAAAATGGTTGCTCCCAGCTGCACCAAGGGGAGCTGACAGAAGCAGCCCGAGGGTCTCACACCCACCCCACAGAGACAGCCTCTGGGGACAAGCGGCTGCTTTCCCCTGCCATGCTCAGGGTGACTGACAGGACAAAGAAAATACAAATTCCTTCTCCAACGAAAGTTCAGAAACGGGAGCTCTCCTCCCCTTTCTCTCCCTACAGTCATATCAGATCGCCCACAAACACAGCAGCCATCCTCTGAGATCAGCATGATTTCCCAGTATTGCCAACAGAGACTTCAGGCTCTTCTATGAGACGCGCTGCAGAGGGGAAGAGGTGGCAATGCACAGCTTTTTCCTTTGCAGCCCTTTTGTGCCACGACTGGAGCATTCCCCATACATAAAATCCATGCAGAATTTGTCAGAGCGCGAATCCTCAGCTCCAGCCCGCTGGAACAAGGATTAATTAACAGGCTACAGAGGCTGGTTATAGCTAGTAAGAAGCAACGGTCTATTTTGTCTTTAATAAAAAAAAAAAGTCAGTAATTCTTGGAACATTTATTAACTCCCCCAGTATAGGCAATTACTGTAAGATAAAGGTCTGCCAGTCTTGCATTAAAGTAAACTGCTGCATGTTGCTTTTCTACTGCATAGTAATGTCCACAGTACTGTGAATAAATGCTATCATTTTGGTTTTAAGCTTGAATCAACCTCTCAATCTGATGTTTGTAGCAGACCTTCACTCTCAGTGACTGGTCACAAAAGAAAACAAAGACAAAAATCTACAAACCAAAAAAATCAATCTGGCATTTCACTAGTTTTATAGCTCTGGTTAAGGTAATCTCACACACTCCTCAACGTGCCAAACTGAAAGGCGGAAGCACAAAACCCAGAAACCATTCCTGCTGTCTGCTATGTTCCACAGTCACATACAACTTTAAAAAAATAGAGTGGTGACTTAAAAACAAACAAACAATCCCACCCACAGGCTCCGTAATACACAGGACACTGCCAACCAGCTTTAAATTGAATTACACAGCCTGCTAATCTTTATGATGAAATAAAATTTCTTTGAACACTGCACATTATACTAAAATCTGCAGTGCTTTCTGCCCCTAGTCCCAGCCTCTCTCTGCTCAAAGCAACTCCTCCATCCCTGAAACCATTGTTCTTTCTAAGCAGGAACGCGATGATCTGCAAAAAGGAAGATTTCTTATTTTAATTAGAGGTAGTTAATATGGTGTTCGTGATGTGAAAACTCAAGAGATGGGAGTTTCTGCGCTCCGTATATTTGGATGCAAGATTTAATTTCGAAGCGACAAACCAGTGGTATACAGTGAATACATACTTGGACTGCAGGCTACTGAAATCATTCCCAGAGCTGATATACAGCTAAAGAATCTGATGACGACACCCATAAAACTCTCTATTTGGATAGTGCTCCTTGTTTGATATCCCATCAGTGCAACAACCATACATCTATCTTCTCTTTTACTGTGTATTTGGGAGAAAGAGGGAAGTGAAAGAATTGTTTTGATTACTTTAAATATTTGTTTTCACAATGGTTTGCTATTTAAAACCTAGTCATTCCCTGCATTTTTCATGCAGTCCAGGGAAACAAATCCAAGAAATGATCCAACTATTATCATTATTAACAGTCCTGTCCAAGAACTGTGCAACACCTGTAGCTTGTGGCACTGATAGGAATGGGAGGGTGGTTGGACTGGATGATCTTGCAGGTCGTTTCCAAACTTGTGATTCTGTGAACACTCAGTGCTGTGGCTCCCTTCTTTCATTGAAAATTACCAGAAGAACCTGCTAGATTAGGACACACGAAGAACTAACCAACCTAGAATATTATTCTTCTTGAAAGCATATCTAACTTGAGCTGTTTTCTAGTGGCTGTTCACACTTCAGGGTTTGGTTTGGCTGCTTGGGATTGGCAGTACACAGCCTGTATTGGGAATTGTGCACCATCTCCAGTAATTAGGTGACTACAGTATAAGAAGAAAAGCTCAAAGTTTCTCTCCATGCCGTTAACAGATTATAAAAACAGTCTCTTGTGAAATTTCTTCATGAAAAGTCGCCAGGAATAACGAACAAATCAAGAGAGCAGTGTCAGTCAGTGGAAATCCTGTATGGAAATGGTATTAGGTAGTGATTTCTTTTACCTTTTATGTTACACCTTCAGGGTTCTGTTTTCCACAAAGTATATATATCCGACACAGAGCAAAGGATGAATATAAGGAAACAACGGAAATAACAGTTACATAAAACTAGAAAGAAAGATACAGGTAGGGCTTTTGGATTTTATATCCTTTTCAGAGTAGATGACTACATGAGGAAAACACTACTCAACCAATGAAAAAATGTACATGGCTGTATTTGTCTGCAGTTTTAAGACGCAACCTTGAAATTATTTTTGTTTTCCTCTAAGAAAAATAAATTAGTATGCCCAAAAAAGGTGAATGCAAACAAAAGCTAAGCATCATTAATTAATTTGTTCAAGACATATGAGAATTTAAAAGTACCAAGGAGAGTTTAACTGTGACATTAAACACAAGAAGCAACACTGCAATAAAATCTAAATAAAGTTGGGATGACGTGCACGTCCCAGGAAGCTAAATAAATAAAGGAACACTAAAACTTAAGACTCCAGATTCCATCATATAAACACTTTAAAAAACTCATCAATATTCCACGCTCATAATCACAGAACGGCTTAGGTTGGAGAGGACTTTAAAGATCATCTGGATCCAAACTCTTGCCATGTGTAGGATTGCAATCCACTGGATCAGGGTGCCCAGGGCCTCATTCAACCTGGCCTCAAAGGCCTCCAGAGATGGGACATCCATCTGGGCAAACTGTTCCAGCACCTCACCACCTTTGAGTAAAATAATTTCCCTGATACCTAACTTTTATCTCCCCTCTTTTAGTTTAAAGCCATTCCCCTCATCCTGTCACTACCAGACCATGTAAAAAAGTTGGTTCCCCTCTGCTAGTAACCTCCTTTCAAGTACTAGAAGGCTGCCATGTGGTCTCCCTGGAGCCTTCTCTTCTCCAAGCTCAACAAGCCCCAATTGCTCAACCTGCCTTCATAGGAGAGCTGCTGCAGCCCTTCAATCATCTCAATGCCCTCCTCTGGACCCGCTCCCAGAGCTCCACGTCCTTCCTGTGCTGGGGGCGCCAGGCCTGGACGCAGCACTGCAGATGGGGCCTCACAAGGGCAGAGCAGAGGGGGACGATCACCTCCCTCTCCCTGCTGGCCACCCCTGTGTTGATGAAGGCCACCCCTGGCCTTCTGGGTGGCAAGAGCACACTACTGGCTCACGTCCAGCTTTTTGTCCAGCAGGACCCCCCAAGTTCTTCTCCTCGGGGCTGTTCTCAATGAGTTGTTCTCCCAGTCTATGAATATAATCCAGGATTGCTAAAAAAACCCAAAACAACTCTGCATGTAATACCAAGAGGAATCAGTAAGAACCTCTGAAGTATACAGCCAATGTGGTCTGGCCCTACAAATAACACAGAGCTCATAAAAGCTGCAGACGGAAAGCAAAATGCCAGCACTGACCTGTTATTAAAACACACATTTCCCATTCCGGTGCCTGAAGCCCAGCTCAGCTCCTCACCAAAGCCACCCGCAGAAGACACAGCAGTCTTCAAAACTACGCTAGGAGGTTTTGCACGAAGCTGCTTCCCTTTCTCCCAGAACAGCTGTGCAAAACCCACGCTTACAGGATTAAAGCCACCTCAGCATTTTCTTTCACTCGCAATGAATGCAATATTTTTTTTTTCTAACAGTTAAGAGTTTTGTTCAAAGTGGTATTTTATGTTTAGTCACTTAATTATTCATTCTGGCTAAAACAAGTAGAGCAATATAAGGTTCAAAATATGTTCCAGATGGTAAAAACACAAATCAGAAATAAATCATTTTATAAAAATAGGAATACATTTGTTTTTATTGCCATAATGCTACTCTAAATTATGCATAAGCTTCCTTTTGGATCTAAATTAGTGCAGAATACTTTGAGCTAATATCCCTCTGAATTTTGAGAAATCTAGAGCTTACTGGCATGTCTCAATAGAAAATCTTTCGTGTCAGATGCTGAGATAACTCACATCTGAAGCACACTGGTCAGGAGCAAAAGCTCTGAAGGACAAATAGTTGGTCATACCGACATTGTTTTCAGTGCACAGAAGCAAAAGGAATACAGTCATACAAAGCTCTAAATGAAATATTTCTTGATAAGAGATCAAGCTTGGATAGCATGAGGGAACAATTGAGCCAGACTGAGAAAGAACACACGAGGACTGTAATCACAAATTTTTAAATGGTGATAAGAGCTTGAAGGTGGTTCACCATTTTGTTACAGCTCTTTGTCTGTTTCCAGCTTAGGTCTTATTTTCTGAAGATTATTTTGGCAGTTTTGGATATAATTTCCAGTTTCTAAGGTGCTAAATACACAAATCCAAGAGTAGACTAGAATTAACTGACTGTCCTTACCTACACATTTCCAGTGCACTTCTTTTGTCATTTGTTCTGTTACAGGCAGCAGTTGCAATCTGAAGCAGCTATTTTCTATTTTCTAGAACTAAACACTCATAAATGAGCAGGAGCTACTTAACATCAGTCCAACTAATACAAAAATAAACTTTAAAAGAACCAATGACACATTTCTGAGAACCATACCCATATATGTATAAAGTAGCAAGAAAAACACCGCATTAAAATAGTACAATCAATATTTTCTTTTCACTTTAAGTAGTATGACAGAGAAACTAAACAGCAGGGAAAAGCTCAATTTTAATTTTAGCTGTATCAAGACCATCTATATCAAAGGCAACAATAGATTGCAATTTAGAAAAATAAAATTGTTACAGTCCAGACCCATATTTATTTGTTCACAGCATCATTCACAGAGTTCCTCAACTCCTCGAGTAATAATCTAGAATAATCAGAAAAATACTGGAACAGGCATTTGAAACAAAAAACATGGAAGAAAAAAAAACCATAAAATAAGCAAGCTGCCAAATCCCAAAATAACTCAGAAAAAACAAACAAACCCTATTAAATCCATTAAATCTACTAAAATCTATTTTTGAATACATTCAGTGAGAAAAATACTGGGCACAGAATAATGTCTTAATTCTCCCCCAGCACTAACTCTGCTGCCAGTCATTCCACCTACTTGGATCCATCCATATCCAGGCTGGACAGGGCTCTGAGCAACCTGACCCAGCTGTGTGCCCGTTCTCTGCAGGGGAGCTGGACTCGATGGCCTTTCAAGGTCCCTTCCGATTCCAAGGATACTCTGATATCCACCACTACAAAACTTTGCCAGCTTTGTCCAATAATACATCTCATAGTAGAAAACTTAATTAAAAAATGACTGAAAAAAATCAACAATATGAAAGAACCATCCGAATAACAACAACAAAAAAAACTTTTCAGAAAATGACTGGAATGGTTCTGAGTTATTTACACAAGTAAGGCTATGCACAATCAGGCCCATACTAATTGAGCACCACGTGCATATTATCACTCATTAAAGATATATCTGCCTGAATTTATCTTTGCTTTCTCTTCATTTCAATTACTCAATCACTTTCCATCACACAGAAAAGGAAGTATTATATTACAAAGACAGAGCTATAATTAAGACACGCCTGCATCTCATTTCCCATATATGACTGAATGAGAAAGGCTGGGGAAAAACAGGACCGCTGGTAACAGCAATATGTTGAGTACATTCAGTGAGGCTTATACTGGGCACAGAATAATGTCTTCATTCTTCCTCGGCAAAAAATGTTGTGTTTACTGCAAGGTCAGTTAAGTTACTATAAGAGATTTTTAATGAAAACAATTATAAATTTAAAATAACTGTGTTTAAAGCATTTAATAGTCACTGAGGTCAAGTGATTACAGCAGTTACAAGACCCGAGGGACGTGTTCACACCAAAACAAAGTGAATAAATTAACTCAGCCATTGTATGCAATCACTAAGTGACCACAGAGGTTATTCAGCATATGAGCCTAGACGACTTTTCATGGAAAACCAACAATGAAAATTTATCAGCTGAAGGGGAAAAAAAACCTAAGAATCTGTAAAAGCTGCACGATGGGTTGAGAGCTAGAAAGATCAGAAAAGAAGATGTAGAAAGCATGCTCTGTGATCCAAATGCAGAGACAAGGAGTAAAAGCATCCACCCATTTCAGTAACACTCAAGGTGCTGAACGTTTTGTTTCAGTGAAATCACTGAAGACTTGCAACGGTGTGTGGGACCAACAAGCTTTAAAGTCACAAGAACTGCCTTCAGTCTTGAGCAACTCTGACACATGTAACACACAGAGAAGAAAAAGTGATACAGGAATTCATTATAATCATCTTTTAATTTTCCCTTGGCTTATCAACTACAAAAATTACTTGACTGGCATTGCATCTTAAAATGATTCCATTATATAATCCTAGTGGAGATAAGTGTTGTTTTACCACAAAGAAAGCAAACTAAGATGTAGAAGGAAGTCCAGTTCTTGTTTTGTTTCCTCAAGGTAGAAGAGATACAAATGCTTTGACTCCACCACTGCTTTACAACAGGATTGCCAGTGAAGACACAGGGCAAAAAGACATCCATGAATTCATTCTGTTTTGATTCCAAATGAGGAGAGGGCAGCACTGGAGCCAATATTCATGTGATTCCACAGAGGAATCAATTTGCAGCTTCACTTCATGCTAGAAACCTAATAACCAGTGTTGTTGTATATATGGAGATGTAGGTAAACTCAGTGCTTGTCAAAAAAAAAAAAAAAACAAAAAAACAACAACTAAACACCAAAAGAGGTTTTCTCTGCACCTGAAATATAAAAGGCTGAGGACAAAACCAGCAGGTCCTCTCGCAGCCATAGCTTCCAGCTAGCTTCAGTGACACCAAGTGCCAAAGAATGCAAAAGCTGCTTTCTCAGATAAATAGCATGCTGACATCTACAAGAACTATGTATGTTAAGAAAGCCCCATGATATATTATTGAGGCTGGAACAAAATCCATTCAAAGAGTTAAGATTTGTCTGTTGCAAACGCTAAACAAAGGATGTATGTGATAAAATAATGCCATCATGAAATGCCTATTATACACAAGGGAAATGCCAATGCTTATGCTGTAAGAGTCCCTGCAGAAATCTAGGAACACAGTATCAACTTACTTGCTTTGGCTTTCAGCAGTAAGTACTGAGTCAGAATTTTCCAACAACACTGGACATAGGCTCTGGTTGTAACAAAATAATACGTGTGTAATGACCTGATATCCAAAGAACTTTCACAGGGATTCACTTTGGAGATCAACACACTCCAGAAAGCAATTCCTTTCCTGGAGCTGCCTGATACCAAAGGCATTTGTGACAACTGAACCTCACTGAAGAGCAGCGCTGCCTAACTTGTCCACAAGGACTGCAACTGAGTGGGACCACACCTCCTGAGCTCAGGGGAGCCCTGCAGCCTACCCAGCCCTTACACTGCTTTCTCATCCTCTTCCTTCTTTGCAGTACTTGAACATGTACAGGTCATCACAAACCCAAACATAAGTATATAAGCAACAAAGCATATAAACTGAGGAGGACAATTCCTATTATGTGTTTTCCCTCAACTTATGTACAACTACTTCTCATACCATTTCTGAATTCCTAGCCTAGTGAAGCCTAGTGAAAAACAAAAAAACAAAAAAACAAAAAAACAGTTTTTGAGGCCATTAAATCTAGAGCTGTTTTCTAGAAATATGAACAATAAAACCAATTTTCAATAATACAGCAGTACCCCAAAGCCCCAATCCTGCATGCACAACCACATAAAAGGCAGAAAAGCATTCTTTAAAATCGCACCAGAGAAACCTAAGATCAGAGGGCAGATGGTTTGAAAGAACAGTATGGACAAAGTGCAAAGGCAGGTGAAAAAACTGAGACTATAAAAGCTCTTTTATTTAAAAACTATTTTTGCAAATCTTAATATTCTTTACTTATCCCTTGAATGGTCAGCCAGTGTTCTCCAATGGAATAAAATGATGCTAGGTGTAGAGATGAGTTAAAGCATGATGACAAAGCCATGCTTTCAAAGGTTTTTATGCACTGCTCTAAACTCATGTAACATTTCTGGAGGATCAGCTGGCTTGAGTCACTTTCGCCTCTGAGGATTTCTAGTGTAACTGGTAACACAGCAGTGCCCAGCGAGCCTACCAGCTGCATTTGCAATAGGAGCACCACGGACAAGTTTCTCCTTCTACCTTTCGGACTTCTGCTGTTGCAAGCTAATTCATCTGTAGCTACACAATAGCAAGACACTGTCACAATACAGCAGAATACAAAACACCTTCTGCTTAGGAGGCGCTGAGCATCTGTGTGCAAAGCAGTTCTCTAGCTCAAAGCACTAATCACGTTACTATCCCAGTAAAAAGTTTCCTCCTTCAAATTTTGACATCCTGTATCATTCAGAAAAAGCACTTTCACTATTTCTGTTTATAGCTTATAGCTTTTAGTCCTGCTTGAAATTACAGTCAGCCAAAAAGGCAGAGCAAGCACTAGTTCTGGATGTGGACATAAAAGCCCATAGCATCATGGACGCTGAATGCACTCACATTAGGTGCCACCACTCCCTCAGGGCACACAGAATGTTGCACAGTCCTTGCTTGGGAGTGACAGAATGTTTCCCCCAAGATAACGCAGAAATGAAGTCCTTATATTTGTCTTAATTAACAGAATCATACTGAGCTAGAACAGCACATCACATGAGGACAAGTGAAGCAAAGGTAGGGGGGTGGATTCTCATGTGCTCTAATTCAATTAGGAAGCAGTGACTGACACTTGGACAGGAGAGGTTAATTGGGGTCACCAAAACGCAGTAATTCCTTACCTAACCAGTCATTAAACTTCTTAACCTCTGAGGGCAGTCCCAGCTCGGTGAAATCGCCCGTGTGGAGAAGGATGTCCCCATAAGGCATCTGGATGCCATCTGTTCTGGAGTGTGTGTCTGAGATGCAGACAAATCGCGTGTGGCCCGCTGGTTTTGGAGTATCATATGGGATAGGGTCGACCCTAAAGCAGACACAAAGATCTCGTAACAGTTACAAGGTTAAAAGCCTCACATCTATAATTTCAAACATCAACACAAATCCAAGTAGACATCAGTACGCATGCACACCCATTTGCACACACCACGCTGAAAGAAACGACTGTAAAGTAACGCTGCCAAAAATCAAGGAGGGACCACATTCTCAAATACTTACCTGGTAAGGAAGGAAAATTAAGAAAATATGTAGGATATGACTAGTTTCTGCTCCTGATACCAAAATTAAACACTGGAGGGAAAAAAAGGTTTGGGGAACTTAGAATTTATATAGATTTTTTTTCAACATCTGCCTTGTAAATAAACAGGTGTACAGGTTTTAGGTAACAAGTCCTGCAGGAGGGCCAGCAAAAGGCTCTCACTTGAGCTGAGCTCAGTATATGATTTTGTTCAAGGGCACAGGCACTCCTACCATTCCCAGCAAGGGTGTTTGTTCACACACTCAGCTACAATGCTTTGATGAGGCCTGGAAATTGCAGAATTGAGCGTAGTGTCAACTCCTTACTCTCAAAAATCCTGAGCTCATCCATCACTATAATTCAACATTGGAATAGCACAGAACCTGGCCTAACATTGAATCAAACCCCACTGCAGCTATATAGAATTTCAATCCCTTCCTCTGATGTGCTACTTTGATCATGGACAGAGCTCAGCTTAATTCTAAGAGCTGCAGGAATTATTATGGTCCACTACCATCCCTAATCATTGCAGCACTGCAAACAAACCAAGCATTTTAAAGCACTTAAAATAATTTTATTCAATAGGTGTATATTGGAACAAACCAACACAACGACGTGCATTCAAAAATTGGAGCCTGAAAGTAAAAAAGAATATTTGAGAGAATTTATTAGTTTTGCTCTTTGTACTGCATGGAAAACAAGGAAATACAAACTTCGTAAGTTTTTCTTTACCTTATGAAAGTCAGTACACTGAATTACTATTTACTACACACTGAGCTGTGTGATAACTTCTGCTGATGTGCTCAACTCCAGCTCCCTAGGGAGGTGAGAAAGCCCCTACTTTGAGGAGCTTACAGTGAAATCTCCAAGCGGACACGCGCTCATTGGGCTTCAATGAAAAAATGGCCACGTGAATGCACTTCCTAACCAGGCCTTACTGAATCTATTTTAGATTTGGGAGAATGCTTACACACAGCTAAAATTCCAGCATATGAGAAAACTGTGTGTGCAGGGAGAGCTACTGGTCGGACTGTGTTTTCCTAGGTACCATGAATAAGTAGTTCCATTCAAACTGTATTTCCCATGCATGCCTCACATTTGGTTGCCACTGGGTCACTGAACTTCTTTATGTAGAATTCAGGCTCGACAAGACTGTGTTTACTTTGATATGGTCTTTATCTAAAAACAAAATTGCTGTGGGCTGGACAGTATGGGAAGGGGCAGTTCAGCAGAGAACTCCTTGCCTTTTTGGTACTGCACCTCCTTTTCCTCCCAGAGCACCACACATGATTAGTTGAGTCACAGAACCAGTTATCACTACTGAAACGCCTCACTGCAAAACATGAACTAAAGCAATCAATGGATTCATCTTTTCTACAAGAGTTAGAAAATAATAAAATCATTATTATAGAGGAAAACTCACTTATCCATTGAAATTACACTACTAAGCTGGGCAGAAACAACTATAGGCCACAGCATTTTGGTGTCTGCTTTGCTGTTCTCTGTAGTTTATTCCCAAACAAACCCCCCTTCGCTCTAGGTCAATTCAAAGCATTTTAGAAATAGATCACACGTTAAACATGAGGGTCCCTGAATCAACATTTCCACTCTTCCAAGCATGTTTTCTTCAGATCACACACAACACGAACACCAGCTTTCATCGCTGCCACATACCCTGCTCAGACTGTCTCTGCATGAGCCACGACCAGTGCCTCTGGGGAGCCCAGTTTGTTCACACACAGCAGCTCTGCTTTGCCTTTCTCTGCACTTTATTTCCTAACAGCCCTCCTTTTGCTCTAGGCAATGCCTCCCAGACTATAGCATCCAAATCTGGTTTAGAATTTTTTTATTCATGCAACGACTTACTAACGCAAGATTCTATAATTGAAATTCATTAAGTTCCTGACCCTTCTTTCATTTCTTTGCATACACTGGGATGTTGCCAAGTAACCTTTTTTTTTTAAAATATATCTTAGCTTAATTTCTTCTCTTATTCAGTAGTGTTTGCCCACTAAGTATTGGAAAGTGAGATACTGAAGGTTATTGTGTTCAGCCCATCAATTTATCTTACTAAAAACAGTCCTTCAAAAGAAACTTAATAAAAGCAGTGTTATTGCCAGTCCTAAAGGCTCAAGTTTGCTTTCTACTTGCAGGTACAGTACGGGAAACACTAATGGAAGACTTGTGTTTATCACTGCATCTTGAGAGAACTGGCCTCTGCCTTTGTGAGATCACCTATCACAGTATGTATCATCATCTGTTCCTGTGGGGTCAACTCACCTTGGGTCCCAGCCACAGGGATAACAGCCTGGCATCTCTAAAAGCTCTGTAACTGTTATGTGCCCAATTCTCCCTGCCACCCAACAGGAAACAAAATAATTATTTCACCTCTGCCCACAACCAGTCTTTACCGAATCAGCACACACACACACACACACACACACACACACAGTCTACCATTTTCTCTTAACAATGTGCATACAAGCAGCTGTGACAAAATTCCATCACCAACAACACTAATTCTTCTGATTTCTCAAGCTGGCCGACAGCAACGCTTTATAGATTATCACCACATTTGAAAAAGAATGCTTATAGAAAGATACAGTTATACTCCAGCAATTTAAATGATTAAAACAACAGCCAGGAAATGAAAAGCAACCTAATAAGATATGGATTAGTATCAAAATGAATGAGGGAGTTTAAGAGCCCCGTGCTGCCCTGCATCCCACCAGCCCCGTGCCAGCAGCCTGCAACCAGTGCTGCCCAGGCTGCTGCTGGTACCACAGACACACAGAGGTTTGCACTGCTCTCCTCCAGCATACAGTAACTTTTACCACTGTTTCACATTCTAAAAGCAGGTAATGACAGGAAGTTAAATAATTAAGCAACAACCCTCAACACTGACATTATCGGGGAGACAGAAGGCAAGACAGAAGGGCTGAATTCCACAACTCACAGAGAAGGAAAACACCGGGTCTTTCACATGCATGAAGGGAAAGGTCATGATTTAGGACACCAAGCTACAGAACAAATGCATTAGCTGTGTATTTCGGCTCAGCCATACACTAGCTACTTAAAATGACGTCTTATAAATCAGAAGCATTAGCAAGTACCTCAGGGACAGCGAGGGCAGCGCAGCCCTCCAGGAGACATCGCCGCAGGGAGGACTACGCTGGGAACCTGTTTTCAAAGCAAACTCAGCGAAGACACTGGCACCATTTCTCTGGGAGAGAGACAAGTTTTGATTCCAAAGCATAATTCTGCATGGATGACTTCAAAAGGCAACACCACCAGGCTCTGGTTCGGCTCCCTAGTCCCCTGGAAGGCCCGTGCCTCAGAGCTGAACCCGCGGCCTCTTTGCTTTCCCACTCTCCTGGGGTTTGAGGTATGCAGGCCCCAAATCCCTCCTACGGAACAATTCCCAAGAATCTAATTCATCCACGAAGATGAAATAAAAGCCTTAAACATTAAGCCAGGAAGAATTTCTAGTTCCTAAATGACAACAAATCACTCAGAATGCAGCACCTTTAGTGGATAAAACACTCACAGATGCACAGACATCCCTCTCCTCAGAGCCCTACAGCTCAACCCAGCAGTGCCACTGCTTACAGTCCACTATGAGCTGACTGGGTGCCACTGGCTTTGCTACAGGTGAACAAATCAGAGGACCATGTAATTCCACACTTTCCCAGACATACCAGACAGATGAATAAACAGCGACGCATGAGCCCACGTCCTTCCCAGATTTTGTCCCATCGCATGCTTTGTATGCGGAACAGGCTTCAGACAAGTATTTTCAAGTTGTAGTAACTATTTTACTGCATCGTTTGGGGAATGAGTAAATTCCTCAATATTTCAAACCGATCTTCTGATTTTGAAAGGGGAAAGATGGAAACTTTGATGAAGGGAAAGGTGGATTTGCTGACTGTATCCTCCAATGCAAGCTCCAATGGAAGGAAAGGGGACAAGGTTTTACAGAAGTTCAGTGCATCACATGCACATCCTGGCATCTCCAGTCAGAAACATATGTGCATGCACAGACAGAGCTGATTTTGTGATACAACACGTGCTGAACGAAACTAAGCTAAATATTCATTTCCTCTCAATAAACACAATGAATGTCAAAACACAGTATTATGTGCTTGGCCACTGTCAGCCATAGATTGTTTAAACTATATGTATGAGTGCTTTTGTTAGCTTGACTCCATCTTCCAGTATGGTCAAACACTGAGAAAACATCCTCTGACTAAAAGAAATGAGATGCAAAACACCTTTCAGCATTCTCGTGGGTAAGTCTTATTTGTACAAGCACACAAATCTAAGAGCAGACTGCCACAAAACAGTTTAAAAGTTACACCTTTGCTGGAAACATCTATGTACACGTGTCACCCCTCAAAACCTTAGAGAGAGCTCTGGAAACTAAAGCAGAGGTCTGATATTCCTTTCAGAGATGTCATTAATTGTGACTCGGTGCAATATGAAAAGAAAAAAGTACATTTCCAAAGCCACATGAGGATCCAATGCACGCTTCAGCAGCTTACTGCTCATGTTTCCAACAATTAGAGCTGAAGGGAAACGATGGATCTTTTTATTACAGGTTGGGGCTGGTTTACTTCTAGTGAGATTCATGAGATTAAACAGAAAAGGCTTACATTATCCACTGTCAGAATTTGGGCAAACTAAGAAAACCCTCTGCGTAAGGGCAAAGACACAAATGTGTATTTGCACAAATACACCTTCTCAGCCTGATATAAACCTCGACAAACAACAACTCCAAACTCTGTTAACCTCAAATGCTGGTCAGTAACAAAACCAGGAGGAGATAAAATTCAGATCTGCTATGGTGTGCTTGGGGTGCAAACAGCAGTCTGGTGTTTTTTTCTGAAGTGCTTATGATATTAAGTAACTCAGTTTATGAATTTCCATTAAGTGCTTTTGAAAATCCTGTTAAAGAACACTTTGCAGATAAAAATTTATTTTTGGTCAAGGAAATACTTTTCTAAAATTTGTGTATAAGTGGCTTCCCAAAGGTAACAAAAGCAAACCAAAACTCAAAAAATATCAACATCAGGTATCGGCATCACTCTAAGGCTCAAAAGTTTGTGCTTTAAATAAAACAGTAAAACGCTATTTTTATGTAAGTATGGTTTCAATTAGAAGTCATTAAGAAGAATTTTTCCCACATTCTTTTGTTGTTGGGGAACTGCAATAAATTCTACCCTCTGTACACCCTGCAAGAACTCAATTGCTGATGAATCTGAACATGCACTAGCAAGGAAGGTCAGTAAGTTGTCTGTGTAGAAGGCAAGTTTTTGTTTCCCTGCTATAAGGTCTACAAGCACCGACTCATTCAATGCATTCAGAAAGCATAATCTGGAATCCCAACCTCCACAAAGATACAAATTAGGATCCAATTTTAAGGACAATGGGATTTGAAAGATTCACATTTATATATCACAACAAGAGTGATGCTGAATTAAAGTGTATTATTTAAACAGCATGAGTCATAAAACGGAGTGGATTTACCTCTGGGGTGGAAAACACAGAGGTGGCTTTAGCCCTTGATGCAACGGTAAAATACCTTTTCAAATGTAAAAGTAATGCAAAAACCAAAATGAACCAGATGTCCAAGATGGAGTAAATTTAATTGGTTTTGCTCTACCTTGAGACATCAAAAATGCCATTTCTCTTTTTTTAAAAGATGAATTACTGCAGTATATACCCAGGTTTTGATGGTCATTCGTATTAAGAATGAAATCTGGAATATCCTAAAACGTACAGAACTCATAAGCAGAGATCTGGGAGGACTGAGGCTAGAGTGCTTGCAGAAAACATTTGATGCTGGTTCTGATCTACTTATTTATTCCAATGAATGCTTGGTCTGAAGTATAGGAACTACCTGAAATTCTGCTGACACTCAGCTCAGGGATTATCCTTTAAACCACAGGGTAAGTATATTGTGCAAGTAAGAAACTTCTCAAGCCTTCCCAGTCATTTTGCTTTCTGACCTGAAGGCAGAACCCTCCCTCTCCAATCCAACCTCAATGAAATTAGGCCTTCCCTTAAATGCAATGCTAATCATGAGAATCTCTCTTCTGCTCTTCTTTGTAATTTCATTTCCATTGGGATGATGGAGCTGAGCCCAAAGAACCTGTTCAAAGGAAGGACAATTCATGCTGGGCAAGCATCACTGGTTCCCATTTTTAAGTTACTGCGTAACACAGAGTGCCTTCAGCATGCCTATAAAATAGCTACCAACGTTAGTAACCTGTAAGCAAACTGCAGAAGTCAAACCAAAGAAAAGAATGTTCTTCATCCGCCTCCAGGCCTGAGATATTACATTAAGGAAGTAAATTGGCAGACACTTACTTAAGTCCATTTGTGAATCTGAACCAGTACAAAAATGTGTCTCTACGAGGATGAATATTCCCTCTCTTGCATCTAGGCTTTAAAAATCTTTTTAAAGATTTTAGTAATAAAATGCTTCCATTTAAATCTGGGTATCTAACACCATTTTCCTACTAAGGAAAAGTCTTCATAACAGCTATGCTGTCTTAAAAGGCTTTTTGCCACTTATATTCATGTATATGAAGTACTTTGGCCCTTGTCAAATGTCTCAATTCCCAGATTCTCTTAAGTTTTAAGAATTCTTCTGCAGGGAAGACAATGCAATATAGACTGCAATTCAGCTCCCCTGAAGTCCTTTCTTCTCAACAGGACGAGAGGGGCGATTTAATAGCTAGCTTCTACCAACACCTATACAACCTCAAAGGACAAGCTCCCACTGAGCATCCTGGATGCCAAAAGCTGCACATATGCAATGGTTGACAGAGGTGACATAAGCTTTCATGTTACATGCTCACACAGCTGGCCCAATATTTCTCTCCTGCCGCTAATTCCACGGCTACAAATTCTGACACCAATCACTCATCTTAGTCTCAACTTGAACTCCAGATTTAGATTTTGGGGCAGATCTGAACTAGCCTTAGAGAAAAGCATGTTTTTGGTGGTTTTTTTTTTCCCCCAAATAGGATGAAAACACTAGCATCAGGTTCTGCTCCTAAGCGTGCTCTCCAACTTTATGGTGCCTATGCTGGAGACACAGGAACATGAAAAAGGACAAATTCTACTCGACAGATTTTTGTACTTTTAACTATCCTTAAGTTCCCAGGGCCATCGTCTTCATTACAGCTAACATCATCTTCCTGGCATACGTGTCTGAAATGAAACCCAATTGCAGACAGAACTGGATTCAATCAAACAATACTGCAGTTCCTGGGTGAGCACAACGGAGGGCTGTAGATACTAAAAGCAGGCTCTTTTCTTTTACTGTTCCAAACATTTTCCCAGCTAAAAAAGCTTATACCAGATAGCTCTGTCCCTCTTTTCTTCCTCTCCAGTATTAAACAACCTATGACAAGGAAACTGGAGGTCAAATAGTACACATTCCAGAATGTTTCAAGATGCAAACATTAGTATGAAGGAGAGAAAGCTTGGTAGATAAAAGTTGCAGCAGAGGGAGAGGAAAATAAAATCTCAAGTGTGCATGAGAAGAACACTGCATGAACATAACTTCAGCTGGAGGTCCTACAACTGCATGGTGCGTTCTTTCTTCCCCCTTTCCTTTTCAAACCTCACTCATTATTTAGAAATGCTTCTCAGGCAAGGCTACATGTCGGCGAACTCAGCAGCAATGCCTTCCTATGCAAAGCAAAAACAATTCTTATGGATAAAATCCAGCAGAGCCTTTTTGTTTCTTCAGCACTGTAACTTGTCTATGGCATTTGTCACGTATCACATTTATACAAGGAATACTGGGAGAAGAACTGCTGCATGTACCACCAGGAGGCTTCATCAATAATGTAGTTAACAAGCAAAGGTTTTGTGGGGAACCACAGTGTCACGGGTTATTTAAGAGCAATTTTTTTCAGCTTCAACTTTTATCATATAAAAATAAGGAATTAAGTGTCCGCAGTGGGAATACTTGGACATCACATTTATCAGAATGCTTACTGACTTCTGCAGTTAGCAATTACTTTCTGAGTTATACCATCTACTTGCAAAGGTGCACTCCCTTCCACCCTCCAAAAAAAAAAAAAAAATCACAAGTAAAAAGAAATTACAGTCAAGGCATAAATCTACCTTACGAATACTTTTAGAAAACTCAATTTAAAAATAATTTACTGTCACTTCTACGGCTGTAACAAAAGCAGGGGAATGAGGAAAGCACTACAGAATCACTCGGAATTCAGCATTTTCCTTGAGTCATTTCCAAAGCCAAATAAGCCGAAACAACTCCCTGTGTTGCTTCTACACCTGAATAGTTGGAAAGTTATTCTGCCTGACTCTGAGGCGTTGTTAATTGAACAAGCCTGCTTGGTAACTGCTCAATATGCAACTGAATGCAAGACCTTGAAAACTTTGAAATCTTAACTACTTTCCAAACCCACATGCAGTGCAATACCAAACGCTGGTCTCTGTGGCATGTGCAGAAAGTGATTTCTACACCAAATCCAAAAAGCAAACGTTTAGTAGCTCTGAAATTTAGAGAAAGGATATCACCACGAAAATGGCTGGGAAGGAAGGAAACAGGCTGCACCACATAACGTTTTATGACACAGAATGAGATGTGACAATGTAAATTCACTTATGCAATTCAGTTGCAAGCAATGCAAATGCAATCTCACTGATTGCACTTTAAAACAGAAGAGCGAATTTCATTGTTTCAGCCATAGGATTGGCCACATTAAAATCTTCACTTCCAAGCCACACGGAAACAAATAGAAGGCATCATTTCACACTAAGATGGGAATAACCTAGGTAGGTGTAACTCATGCATGAACTGGATCACGGAACATTTCAGGTCATGCAGTCAGTTCGTACAAAAGGCCTCATGCACAGAAATGAGTTCCACCAGCCTTGTCACTAACAAGCCAAAGACAGAGACATTTAGACCTTAGGCCCACCAAACCATGAGCTTAAACAAAAATGCAAGAGCATCTTCTTCACTGTCTTACGTTATCTTCTGGATTCTTAAAGCTTGAGAATATGAGGAGGTATCCCTGAAGTAAAAAAGTGTGTGAATCGAAAGTACCATAGCTTTTGCTACATGAGTCCTGCGGGAGACTATTTATTAGGCACAGTTCTGTTTTCTGATTTAGCTTAAGCTCTTTCCTTAGAGAATATGAGCATCCACACCAAGAGGAATTCCAGAACAGCAGCTGCAGGACTGTCTTCCCTGTAGAAACTCCTAGAATCAGTCATCCTATGCAGTCACACTCCTTGCTTCCCATTTTTTATTGTCCTCTTAGCATTTATGAGAAAAAGACACACACACACACACACGTATGTATTTTGGTTTTCAGGAAATCTCTGACTGCTTTAAAATCCACAATAAAACTGCAGAAGTTGTCAAAGGCAAACTGCATAACCTATGAAGTGCATCAGGGTGCAGCCACCATCAGCTATACTAATGGACATTTCATTATGGTTTTTGGGGGGATTTTTTTTATACAGTCAAACCGATTTTTGATTGAACTAAGAGCAATAACAAAATTGTACCCACCTACCCATACATAGCAATTTCTGCTCAGCATGCAAATGAAATATTAGTTCTCTTGCCATTCTGGAGCAGGAAGAGATATCTTTAGGGACAGGCTATGACAGAATTCCATGACAGTTTTGCAAAGTTACAGGAAATTGCTAATAAAAAATTAGTAATTAAAAAACTCTGTGAGTTTTCAGCTAAATAAATAAATAAAGCATTACTAAACATTCTGTAAAAAGTAATTGACTAAAATTTTCCACCATCCCCGACAGCCTCAGAACGGGTGTTTTTCTAAGTAAGTTGCTCAAGGAGACAAAAGCATAAGGTGTTCAAATCTGGGAACAGCTGTCTTTTAACCACTTTCTCCCCTACATCTGGATTCATTTCTCCCCTTCCTCCCCCCCCTTTTTTGGGGGGGTTTCTTTACATTTCTGTATTGTAGCACTGCCACTGAAATCTCCAGTTGAACAGCACGAAGCGCCTGTGCTTACTGAAGTCACTGAAGTCAAAGTTCACAGTGACTGTAATGGTACAGGAATGTGAGCTTCTCTCTTCACATCAGTACTTTAACAGTCATACATATTAAACAAAATCGGCAGTTAGGGTTCTTAGTTCTCTGACTGAAGTGACTAATTTCCTGCAAGCCTTCTCCTCCTTCTCCCCTCCAAACTTTCTGGCAATCAAGAACAGACTTACAGTCTGACTCACAACAAATACTGCCCCTGAGGGCAAATCTGGTGAGATACTTCAGCCTGTTCCAGAAATCCCTTCTGCAATTGATTATTCAACTGAATTCTACTCCACCGGTTTACCCTGACCTACCAAGTACTGAGCTCCCTCACCTGCTGCTGGCTGTAAAGATTTCAGACTAACAACACCTACTTAATGTGGGGCAACACCGGCTCTGGAATCAAGAGGCTCTGGTCAAGAGCTTCCAGCATGGCTTCATCTGAAGGCTGCTGCAGAAACCAAATGGTAACACACCCAGACCTTTCTCATCCACAGAAATGATATTTTCTTGTCCAAACCATCGCAATCTCCCAAAGACCATTTCTCACAGCAGTAATAGCTCGCTGCTACGATCCCACACTTGTATGCCCTTCTAGGTGTGCCACCAAAAGAGCTGCAAACACAACTCCAATTACATGCCCTTTTTGTCAACCAGCTTGTGAGAGCAGCTGGCAACCACCCCATGCAGGTCAGTGATGAAGACATTCCCTATGCGTGCATCCACAAGCGCACGTGCACAAAGCACGAACCATACGTCCCTTTGCCCTTGACCTTTGCTAAACAGCCATGCCCAGAGAACAGCCCGCACTGCAGAGTTGCCATTTAACTATTTCTTAGTAGGGGCAGCCTGCCAGATGCACCTTCAAGCCCAAGACTGCCCTACGTATGGGTATTTGCCTGGCAGCGCTCAGCTCAGATAGAACAACTGTTGGAAGGGAATCTAACCTCGCAGGAATTTAGCAAGTCCCCTGAGTGGCACGTGCCACTCACTCTGCAGTTCCCACCCTGGTGGCAAAAACGCAATTCCAGTCCAAGCACGATGGCTATACGTTGTATGTGCAGGGACAACTGCAGCGTGTTACAAAGGGAATTCAGCCTTGGGACATTCAGTATGGCCTGCCACGAGTTTAACAGGATGTCAAAGCTGCACACTGCAGATAACGCAACATGCAGCCTGTTCTATATCTGGAAGTAAGCACAGGGAAGTGCTGCTGACTGCATGAACTACACTGTGATTTTCACACCACTAAGCAAAACAGAGTGAAGTGTTACCTCCTCCTGAATTCTCCCTGAAGGCTCCCAGCCCGTGATCCTCTCTTTCATGAGGCCCCACCAAGCTCTGAATCGCAGGAGGTGATCACTTCTGCCAGCAAACCTATTGAGATTATTGCCTTTGCAATTCATCCCTTTCACAGATCTGGTTAAGAATTCTAACGCAAAAAGATTAGAACACACAAGCTCATATCTCAGCTCTCCTTAAAAGTCAGTCTGAAAAGTAGTTTGAGAAGTCATGGGCTGTTTTTCACATCACCTACTCAGGAAAAAAAGATCTTTTTTTTTTTTTTCTGTCCCATTAACTCAGAACCTACACTGTGACCCTACAGGCAGTCAGCTGGTCACGTCCTCTCTAATGCTTCTTAGAACCAGGCACGTTTTCAGGCAAACCTCTTCCCAGTCCTACTCCCAGTGCAGTTCTAGCTGAAACCATTACCACAGGTGAAGGCTTCACACTCAGGAATCACAGCCCAGAAGAGAGGACTCACAGGACAGCTCAGCATACCCAGACCCTTACCTAGTTGTTCTCCTGTGCCTGCCTTGCCACCTTTAGGGACACGAGCACTGCCTGGATCTAGCCCTGGAAGCTGTGACCCCACCACCAACCAATTCAGCTCACTGGGCTGGCAAAAGAACCAGCAGTAAGAGCACTTGGGCACAGCAGGAATGAGGGCTGGGAGCTGCTCCCCTCAGCAGAAGCAACATGCTGAACTGACACAGTAATTTTCTGAAGTGTTAATCAATTGGTTTTTTCTTCCTACTGAGAGACAAATAGGAAACTCCTTGATCTAATGAGAATTTTCTCTATTTCCAGATGCAGTTTAATCTTGCATTGCATGTTCAAATGCTAGACAACTCATTTTGTTAGAGACAGTATTTGGCTTGGATAGGAAACAGACTTCCTAAACAGAACAATTAATAGCAAACAAAATGAATGAAAAAAGAAAGGCAATTAACTTCAACATAGAAAGATAACAGGAACTCTGACTGGAGTTTCTTCACTGTGCTGTACTCCGTAACCCTCTTCACGTGCTACTTTTCCAGCCTTCTCCACCCTAACCATTTATGCTCCACCTTTATCTCCTTTGAACTAAACCGTGTCTTTATTCAGTCTGGTGTATTTATCTGAACTTGAAAATCAGCAGTGGCCTTATTGTACATGAAAAATGGCTGTGCTCTGCTCAGCTCTGCAGCCTTTGCTTTTTGTTGTTTTCTTATGACCGCTTCATTTTCTCCTGGGGGACACGCTGACGTGAATGCCACATTAACTGCCAACTCCACGAGAAGAACGTTTCAATCAACCATCACAACCGAGAATCAGACCTTCAAGTCCCATGGCCAGCCGCTGCTTCATGCCCTTCCAGTAACCCTACAGCACGGTTATCACTGCCACTTCTTATCTTATCGCCATTTCAAACATTGTCTGCTATTGTCGGACAACAAGTCAGACCTGAACAATGATGTTAAATGCAGACTTCCTCCCACGGCAGTCTTGAACTCCTAATGAAACTGATCACTCCCTCGTGAGATAATGAACCACAGCGGGATTTCACAGGCTTTAAAAACAAAGTCAAAAGAAAGTCATGGGGAAGCAAGCTCCCAGCAAACTACCGAGGTATTGCTGCACACAGACATTCTGGGGGACAGTCAGCAGCATCGATACGTAAACAATACGTAAAAATACAGAAACAAACATACGTTGTGTTTTTCATTCCCTCCTGACTTATTAATAACAGAAAGTAAGCAGAGTTGCCTTTTCCTCTGGTACACCCACTGAGGGAAAAAAATTAAAATTGAAGGAGGTGCTTTTTTTGGCTCCTAGATTTTAAAAGGCAGCTGAAGTGGCTGGAAGTCTTCTGGAGTAAAGAACTTGGTCTTTGATAATTTTGCTAAGAATTAGATAACCCTGCATTAGAAGGTGATGTCAGAGAAAATTATTTCCGCAATGTTTTACCACAGTAAAAAGTCTGGTACACGTGAAACAGAGAACTGAAACCCTCAGCTCTGGAAGGAGCAAGACTTCTGCTTCTACAGTTCTCCTCCATCTAGTGCTTGCTGTCACAGTAAAGCTTTGTTACCAGTACAATCTGTCCTCGATTAGGTGGCTTTGTTTTCCCATCTTGCCTAAAGCTTCAGCTCAGCATTAGGTGGGACAACGTTGGCTGTGCTCACACAGCACCCCAGGGAAGCAGCCCCAGCTCCAAGAGGGCATTTCCTTTCAAGCCTGTGCCCCTGTTCATGTGCCCACTTGTAAGTCAGGCTGCTGGCTGCTCAGGGGATCAACATCATGAGTGAAGGAAGCACTGAACCCACTAGGGGTGCAAAGAGGACATGTGCAAACGCTTCCCTAGCTTGGCTCCATCACTGTAGCTAGTGTTATGTGGCACTGGTCTTGTCTGTGCTTGTATTAAACTTCAGTGCTTAAGCTAAACAAAAAAGGCAGAAATGTGATATTAAAAAAAAAAAGTGTTCCACCCTTTTTAGAAATGTAGCTCAGTTTAAGAGTGCATTCTGCAACATCCTACTGCTTCTGCGAAGGTAACGAAGACTTCAACTCCAGTCTCAACCCCACTGAAGCTAGTGACAAAACTTCCCTGCACAGAAGTTGCATTTCACTATTTTGAAATATTCCCCCAGCAATGATAACAAACTGGCCTTTTGGATGCATACAGTGGAGCATTCAGCTTTGTGAATGGGCAC
The DNA here is from genome assembly GCF_023343835.1 of Lagopus muta. Classification (NCBI taxonomy): domain Eukaryota; kingdom Metazoa; phylum Chordata; class Aves; order Galliformes; family Phasianidae; genus Lagopus; species Lagopus muta. The sequence goes on along the minus strand of NC_064438.1, from coordinate 1,828,554 downwards.
GTTAATGAAGTTCGACCCGCTACCATTTTATTTCCATAAGTATTGAGGTCAAGTGCTGCAGCGCAGCATCACGGGAAGCTCAGGAGCATTCACTTCCTTACAAGTGCAGAGAGCAGGATGAGAAAGCAGGTAAAGCTGTGGACAGAGAGCCGTCTGCATGCTAACCCATGTAAAAATACAAGCTCTGTAGAACCTGAATGCCCTTCCCAGACACTGTGTCACTACTAAAAGCTAACATAAGAGGAGATTTTAAGTCAAATAGCGTATTAGCCAAAATAACAGCAATAAATAGCAAAACTGCAAGGCTTAGCATAAAAAAGAAACGCACTAATGGAGCATAGTGCAGCTTGTTCATACTATGTGCAGTCTAGAATCATGCATAATGTAACAGTGCAACTGCTAACAGCAGGCTCACAGAAGATAATTTACACTTGTTTTTTATGGACATGAGGAACTGATCTTTGAAGTTGTCCCTAATGAGATTCTGCTTGGCCCTAACAGCATCCTGAGAGAATGGTGCTGGTTTTCTCCCCTGCATCCGGTGCATATTTATAATGCAGAGTACAGAGCTATTTAAATAGCACATGTGGATCGGTGTCCCCCCATCCCATCTCAAATTAAGATTCTCACTGTGAGGGAAATACCTACTAATGTGTCTCACTTCAGCTTCAAGTCTTCTGGTGATTACAGGTCACCTTTGCTAATTACCAAAAGATTCGTGGGGGTTAATGTTTGCTTTGTACAGCTGAACTCCTAACTTGCTTAAACTGCCAGGTCACTCTGTTATTACAAAAACACAGGCAGCAGCATTAGGAACACAAATAGAAGACCTTTTTCTAGGTGTGCATATGCAGTCATTGGTTTAATACTATACCCACCTGTTTTTAAACATCCTTTCATTAACGAGAGCTGCAAGAGCCATTGAACCAACATCACTAAAACCTCAGCTTGCAATTAGTGCCATATCCACGATTACTTCTGCATCTAGGAGATGTGGTATGACTGCTGCAAGATAGCAATGGGTGAAACACATTGTGTTCCCAAAGAGGACAAGAACAGACCTTAACTCCAACGTGCTCAAAGAACACACGCAGTCATATCTGATGTCATGTGTAGTAACAACCTTCCTGTTGCACTGGACCAAAATGACTGCAGAAGTGAGATCAGCCTTTAGGAACGCCTGTTTAAGTGCTGCCTAATGCAACTCCTGGGCATGGCAGCTCCAAGCAGATACCTGCTGCAGCTAATATATAACATACTTCAGTTATGCCATAGGTGAGTCAACGTTTAACTCCCATTCTCTGCCCTTTTCTGCTTGGAAAACAGAGGGGAAAATCCATACATCCTTGAAAGCACTTGTCAGCACTGCTCACGCACTACAAATATACAGGATACTGTAAGATCAGGTGACTCACAGGACAGATACTGCAGGATACCCGATTTTCATTTAGAGCTTATTGGCTAATCCAACCCTAAACAGTGAGAAAATCTCCCATCTGACTCTGCTTTAGCTCCTATAAAGATGTTCACATAACAAAGCCCATGACCATAACGGGTGCTCTCTGAAGCAGCTGCAGTCTGAACAGACATCTCCCTGGCAGCTGCACATCAGGTCCCTGGTACAGGTACAGGACAGTCATTTGTGGGGAAACTTATAAGGGAAGCTTGAAAGTAACTACAACAGCTCTGTGTGCATACGTGGAGAAAGATTAAGTATAACTATAAGGCTCAAAAGAGACTGATACTGACGTTGTAGCAGCAGTGTGTCATATGTTATTTCCAGACTGCATGCAAGAACAAGTTTGCCTTTAAGCACATATGCAGATGGTAAAATCCTAACAAATGAGATAGCGCTGCAGGTGCAAGGTGTGCCAGGAAGCACACTTCAGGCCAACATCTTACCTCTGGTTATTTCTGGGTATTTGGGCTCCGTTCTCCACTTCTCATTTTCCATTTCCAATGCCTCCTGCTTACCACCATGCATTACTCACCTCCAGTACATTCTTCTCGCACTTTATTGGACAAGTGCCTGGACCCTAAAGAAACTGAATTGTCTTTTTTGGACTAGATATTCAGAAAACTGTCATTTCTTATACCAAATCTTCGACAGACCTTCACTTCATTTGTTTTTAATTGATTAATCTAATTAATCAAAAACACTACTATACAATACTACAATTCAACTCAGTGTTTCAGTTTACAGCTTTTAGCTTTACAGTGATTGAAATGATTCACAAAAGGTCCTCCCCATTCTGCAGAATGATGCTTTGAAAGCCTTTGAAGAGAACTGCTCACTCAAAATAATGACTCATGCATATCACAGTATCAACTGATGGTATGAACAGACGACCAAGAAAGCCAGGCGATCCAAAGTTAACTTTCGATTTAAATTAATACCCCTCTTGCCTATCTTGACTGAATGCAAAGATATATAAAAGGAATGAGAAAAGAAAACCCTCCTAAACAAAGATCATTTAATTTCTTTGAAAGTTATGTCAGGATTTCCTCTCTTTTCTAGTTGACAGAAAACAAAGGCCTCACTTTCTTTACGTACAGTTGAAAAACACCCCGCTTTCTTGAAGATGTAGCATTTATGCTGACAGATAAGTAACAACAAACGATGAAAACCTCAAGAGCTAAAGGTCTTCATTTTGCTACTAGGATGAACCAGGTTCCAAGACAAATAGGATGCGTGGTCCTTCCACGAACTCAGCTGCAATGCAAAGCAGCCTAGCAGCACACCGTGTCAAAGGTCAGAGCGCAAAAACAAAAGCAAAAAACCACACTAACAAAAAACCATATACGACCCCTAGAGGATTATCATTACCAGGATGTCTGAAACTTGCATTGCAGGATTTGATCCGTGCAGCCTCATTATACTGGCAACAGTTCTAGCAGAGAAACCATAGAAGAAATCTCCACAAACACTTAAAATGCCATCAAAAAGATTCAAAAATGTAACACGAGCCATAATTCCCTCAGTGACCCAAAGCGTGCGTCCCAAGTGGAAATATGTTTAGTTCCAAGGTACAGAATAAAAAGAATTAATTCTGTTCTGCTATTATTATAAACATGCCTCCCTTCCAGAGCTGCAAGCATTATTGTTTAGCAAACAAAAGACGATGGAAAATCAAACACGTCAAGACAAACACAATCAAAATGAAAAATACTGATTTCAACAATTTTCAAGTCATTTCAAAGGTAATTCTTGAATTCTTTATAAAATGTTAATAGGTTTGTACTTCCTTGCTTTAATTTATTCTCTACTTAACATCAGGGAGGAAAAGCAAATGCCTGGCTGAAGTTTACAAAACAAGCAAATCAAAGACAAAAATCCCTTTTTCTTTAATATCATTTAATTATCATAACCTTGTGTGTGCACTGTCAACAGCCAGAGGAAAGAAACTCCATACAGAACCATAGCTTAAAACTGAAGCAACCACTCAATTTGGTAACTCCTAGAAAACAGCCCTGTCCCACTGGAAGCAGTAAGTGGCACTAATCACTGCGTTTACGAAGAGCATAGGACACTGCTCCAATTTCTTAAATGTGCCATTCCACGTGAAATTACAATCCTGAACAATTCTCATTTTCCTGAAAACTACTGCTTCACCATTCACGGGAGAGAAAAAGAACCCTTTGGTAATTCTAACCAAAAGCAAATGTGCTTTAAGAAACAAAGAAGCTTAGAGTAATTAAAAAGTAATGACTTTTTCCTTTGTGCTCTCCATAGAAAGTGACCATGAGGGAAGATATACTGGGCTAGCACCTTTTCCTTTCCATAAACTGATACAATAGCTAAACATTGAGGAGTAATGTGCTGACCCCGGCGCTCCCAGTCACTACACTCAATTCCTTATACCAGAGAAATTGTAAACGTGGTAAATAGCCAGTCTCCTGGCTTACAGATACATCAGATCAAGTCCTTCTATCATACTCCTTCCCTCCCCCAGCCTCTCTCCATCTGCTCCCTCCTGGGAAGGCAGTGCTAGCTAATGGCCGTGTGCTTTTACCTCTAATGTGCTGATAGAAGTTAATGCCCGGTGCAGTAAGTGGGGACTCTGCTGCGAGGAAGCCTCCAGTCCTGAATTCGCCTCGTCAACATCTGCTGGAATCTTTCTAGGCCTGTGTCAAGCAGCGTGCAGGGAATAGAGGCTCTCGGAATATGAAATCCAATATCTGGGACAAAAAGGCTTCTTCCAATATGCCACAGCACAATAATTAAGCAATCTTTAGGTGAAAGCAGGAGTTGCAATTTTCCTGCTTGTCTCTCTACTGAGCATAATGATGTGTATCCAGAAAATACGCCTATTATAAAAACCAGGGGCAAACACTCCTCTGACAGCAGAGAGCACGGCAGGTGAGCTATCTGTTGGTTTTGTGATATACCAGAGAAGAGATGGGCCACGCTTTTATTATTTCTTCAAGTAAATAACTGTACAGCTCACTGTAAGAGATGCAGATTTAAAGAAATCTCCCTGCACCCATGAACTTCTGCTATAACTAAGCACGGCCTATTTTCTCAAGCTACACCCAAACGTTTTACCGAGTTCTTAAGCAAAAGTCCTCAAGTGCTCCTTTGGGAAGGGGACATGCTTGTCCTTTTGTTTCTCATTTTTTTCTGTAGATAAGTCATGCTATGCAACTGACTGTACAACTAGAGCCACCAACAGAAGACGCTCAACATCAGAAATGGAAACTCCAATGCTCCTGTGCAATGTTTAGAACAAAAGTGACGTTCAACATTAACATCTGAAAACAGTTCTACATCAAACAGAAGCAAGCAAGCTGCACGTGGTCATTTGACATACAACACAGACCTCTAAATCCACGCTGTTTGCAGGGCTTTCCTTTCTCTTATTTATCTAACACGATAGTCAAACAAGGGTTTGTAAATAAAATGTGTTACAAGTAGGCACACACAGGCTTTGGGCTTGCAGTCACCCTGCATCACAAGGAACAAACTCTCATCCCCTCTGACAGGCAGGCAGGCCTGTCCTTGTTCTGCTACTAGCAAAAAAAAACTTGAGCCTGAAAAAAGGGATGGGTTTCCCCATGTGGTGCCTGCAAATTCTAGAAAGTATCAACTCCCTGTCTGGAAACCAGTTATATTCTAGAAGTTGTTTTGCAGACCAGATCACACCTTCACCTTCCACGTGATGAAGAAAATCTGGAATCTGCTGCCTCCACAACATCCCTACTGTCCTAATATGTTAAATAAAGAAGCGATGTGTTCTCAGTGACTGATTACAGTGATACAACTTCACCCAACGGGCTGTGTTCTTCCATTCTGACCACTAGGGCTAACTGCACGAGGCCATACATGATACCTGGGGTCTGACCAACACGCTGATGGGTCTGTGGGAAGTGTGGGTCAGCCTGTTCCCGCCAGCACGGCTCTATCACCAAGTTAAACCAGCTGTGGCTTCCATCTGAGGACAATGTAAGATGAAAATAGAGTAATCAGCAGAGAAAAGGTGACAAAACATTATTTTACTCCTGTCCTACATTTGTTATAATAATAACATTGGCACTTTTAGAGCATCAGTCTTCCAGAGATGCCTAAATATTTTTAAGGCTAGGTTGGCATTGTTCCTTTTAACAGTGACAAAAAGAAAGGTCAGAAACTTAATCAATTCTTCAAGAGAGATTAGCACAATATGACTACACTGTATAAACACAATATAAGGGGACTAAGTTTGAGCTTTAATTACAGGGCTGCAATCTCTGAGCCATATATCACCACTGTACAAACGTTTCACTTCCAGCATGCTCCACTCAAGCATCTCAGAAGGCTTTAGATATAATTAAAGTGTACCCTCATTAAAAAAAGCTCTCATTTCACATTTGAAATCTAAACTGAAAACATATTTTATGCTTAGATTTTGCAAAGTACACAATTTAAAATCATTAAGATAAATAGAAATCTTCCATTATTTAGACCCACAGAGACACACGCACAGATATTTTCTTAATGACAATTGCAGCTCAGCTTCCATTGTTCTATTGCACAAGAATGAGAAAAAGCAGTCTGTTAGTGGCCCTCTTGTTGAGGGGAGACTCTCGATCTTGGGACAGCTGTAAGGATTCTCACCTCCAGCTGTCCTCCCCTCCTTTCTGCTGGAATCCCCCTTCCCACGGGCAGCTCAGCTGCTCTGGAGGCAGCTGAAAGGCTGCTGCTGGCTGCTTAGTGGGAGCAGAAAAACAGGTTTGTTTTGTGTAACTCGTGGCGTGGTGGAACTGTTGCATTTCAGCGGCCATCCTTGCCTCAGAGATAGCAGAGGGACGGGAGTTCAGACTGCAGAAGGTGAGCAGAAGCCCTCAGTGAACATCACCTGATACGGAAGGAAGGCTCAAGTTTGAACTTCTGCTGTTCAATGTACTCCTGTTCCTATGTACTTCAATGTAATTTACTTGGTTTGGGTTGTACTGGTTGTATTTTTTTATTATTATTTCTGTAGTGAAGGAGTGAAAGCAACTAAGATGCTCATGAGCTCCGTCTGCTCTTCTAAGAAATGTTGTTTAATTGACAGAGCAACACCTGGCACCAAAGCTGTGACTGTTCAGCACATCAGTACCACCTGAAATGCCTCATCCAGTCACAGCTACCCCGCTTACTTCTCAATCTCTGTATTCTCTCAACCAAAATTCCTCAGTGTACGAACACCTCTATTCTCTAAATGTCAAGTGAGTCCATATTCTACCACTGCCAATCTTTCTCCTCCCTAAATATCATACACCTTACATGAAGCTCAAGTACAGAATGTTACAAATCAAATGCACGAATTTCCCACTAATCTCACCCATTATGTGCAGGATGGCTTCCCTGAAAGAAAAAATACACCAGACACTTTGTCAAGGTGAGAAGCCTAACAAGATCTTTGGGTCTCAAGGATTTAAGGCTTTATTTAAGGCTTTTTTAGAGTTAAACGTTCTTTCTTCTGAGTATACAACTGCATTTTTATGTTACCGTTATTAATACAGATTCACTTTTACACACGCTCATACACATATATGTATAGTTGGATAAAGTACATAAAGTTCTACTTATATAAAACCCAATGTTTATACTCTATTTTAAAATAAGAATATTCACATGGGGAATTACTCTAGTACAGAAAAGGCAGTAAAATTATATAGTTGCAGATCATTCATTGTATCTCCAGGTGTGCATAAACTCATTAGAAGATTTTCTCTTGCACTGAAACCTCTTCTCTTTCTTCCTTCACTAGTACTGCATTTAAAAGACACCTGAGTTCTGCTGTGTACCCCCAGCATGCTAAAAGCCAGCTACCCAGCCATTTTGGTGAGGGCTAAGGAAAGCTGATGAGCATGATCACCGCTCCTCTAGATGGACCACGGGCTGCCAGCTCCTCTCCATGTGCTGATGCTGCCCCAGGGCTGCATCCTACGGCTGCTCACCTGCATTGCTGGCACCACTGGCCATGGCCTCATGCACAACATATCAAGGGTCCCAACAAACTTACACACCTTTTGTTTTCTTTCTAAACCTCATTACTAGAAAGAGCACCTTCCTGCTCTTTAAAGCCTCCCAGGCCTCAGATTGGTCTCATACTAAAGTCCCCTCAATCCACAGTGCTGCAGAACAGAGGGGGCAGCACTGCAACAAAGAAGCAATCGCCTCTGGAAATCATAATTCCGAACAAAAAAATGGGAAGTGCTGCAATTTGCAGAAGAATTATCATCATTAAGAACCAAATATATGCACATCATCATCATCATTTTGCAGCTGCCCTTTAAAACAGGGAACTAAGGCGGTGTAGTCAATTAAAAGTAAGCAAAGATAAATATTCTATGTACAGAACATTCAAATGCAAACATTCAATAACATCTTCAGAAAAAGGGTGAGACCTAAGGGTTTCATTGCCTCGAGACGTCCAATAACTCAGCATTCTATCCCCTTATCCAAAATAACCTTACAGTGAAAACTGTCCACCTGCTCAAACATTAATTAGCAGAGAAATAGCACGAAGATTGAACAAAGTCATGGAATCCATACCACACAACATCGAAGCAACTGACAAAACTGCTACCAGTCAGCCTAAGGGAAGGGAGTTTTGATGCCCTGTTATTTACCTGATGGAACACTTACATGGGTACACTAAGAAGCACTGGAGTAAAAACATGTATAAAGACAATTAACAAGAACTGCATCCATGATGATCAAACTACGTAACACTGCTATGTGAAAGGCACAAAATAAAAGCAGGGGGGAAAAAAAATAAAGCCTCAGGGAGCAGGAAGTACTTAAAGAAGTAATTCTAGTACTTCTTTAAACATCATCTTTGCACTGGTGAAATTCCAAGGGCTCTTAATTTACTCCATGTGAGGTGAGAATCCGGCCCGATGAATACCACAAACAGAAATGGCTCGATATGGGCCAAGAAGACAGCTCTCAACTTTCCACGTGAAGATGCATATGCATAAAGAAATAACTAATTTACAAATTAGTTCCTCTGGGGAAGAGCAACGTCCTGAAACTGCGTCCAGCCACTGATTGATGGCATGCAGCAGGGCCCTGGAGCAACAGATTGTCCAGCTACTCACACACATCATAACGCTCAGTTTCTGTGTTGCTTTGCAAATTACTCAGCAGCCCAGTTTTTTAATATTAACTTTTCATTAAAAAAAAAAAAAAAAAAAAACCTCCTCAAACACCATCTTAAAATAAAAATGCATGCAGACAGCAAAACAGAAAAGCAGAACTGCAAAACCTCATGTAACAACCCTGACAGCTGCAGCAGCGGGGCACTATCAAAGACGACAGCATAAAAATTAATCACTGTTTCCTTGTTAATGTTGCTTCTATCAGTTTTCTGTTCAGGACTTCTTGCATGAAGACACAGTTTCAGAAACGTGCACAGTGCTTCCATTAAAAACACTGGGTTGACAAATAAGGAAATAAAGCCCCCTTCTGAAGTTACAGTATGCTCGAATTCCCTCCTCCTACCATCCACGAAATTACCCACAGCCTTTGTCACATCTTCACTCCTCACTCTGCTTTGCCCGCAGCTCCTGGCACTTATTAGGATCCTATCACCTTTTCCTCACCAGGTTTTCCAAAACCCATCACTTGCTATCAACTACAGCCCCAACTCATCCCTTGTGCTGCAACGCTGTATCTGTGTTCTGCTGTAACTTTCTCAGACTAATCTTCTCCCAATTTCTTTTTTTTAATTCTGATCCCCCTTTCCATATGACACATCCATAGATGAATTTAAGAATGCTGCAGTCTTTCAGCTATTTGTCTTTTAAATACTGTCACTATGACATAGTCTATTGTGTCAGTATTTCTGTCAAGTTTATGATGTCTCCAAAAAAGTGAAGTATCTTTGGATATCTGTCAGTCAGCACCATGTAAGAGATGCACAAGTTATTAGGGAAGCACAATTATTTGCGCACATTTGAAACAAAGGATGAATAATTCTTCATAAGAGAAGAACAGTTCTTAAGACACTGAACACTAGCCGTTGTCGGTCCTAAAATCAGCTCCCATTCAAACCAGTCGGTTAGCAAGGGCTCTTTAAAACTGCTTTCCAAATCTCTATTGTTTGTCCTGAGTTCACGCTCAGTGTCAGTCAGCAGCGCGGTCTGGAGTGCAAAACTTGCAAAACAGAAATTTGCTGACAAAAGATCTGAACAGCGAATAAGAAATGGAAAGGCAGGCTGAAGCAGAATTACAGCATCGCTGCAGAAATAAACCAAAAGTAACTGACAAAAAACGCCAACGGTCACAAACACGGCAGCCACTCCAGCATCCTTCCTCAGCAAGTTGCTTTACAGAAGATGGGAACCACATGAAATCCTATTAGAAGGTGCTGAACTCTCGCATTGTGTCCCTTCCGGTAGGCTTCTACATAACAAAATGCAACCAAGTAGCCTACAACTTTTTCACTCTTATTATGCAAAATCCTTATCAGCTTCAATAGCATGACATCACCCCGAATCCTGACTCACAATGGCAGAGAGCAGGTCAAGAGATGTCCTCTTTGTTTTAGTTTCAAGTGCTTTTCAGTCTATTAGCGTTGAAAGAAAAATAACCTTAACAGAGCTAACCGATAAAGATCAGACCCGCCCGAACAATGGGAAGGAAATTGAGAGTTAAGGCGACGCTGGGTTGAGAAACGCAGCCGCGGTGCCGAGCTTCGGCCGGCCGCGGTCAGGCCGTGCCCGCCGCTGCGAGCAGCGCTCCGACCCGTCGTGGCTCCGCTTAGCGCTACGCGGCGGCATGCGGCACGCGATCCCCACAGCCGCGAGGACAAAGGATGCGGTGACCGGGGGGAGGGGGACAATTAGTCCCAATTAGACCTATTTCGCAAGGAGCGGGAGGGCCGGGGGAAGGGAGCTCGGATTTTAAAAGCACGGGTGCCTCGGGCAGGTAGCAGGGCGAGCAGCGCAGAGCTGGGTCTGCGGGGACGGACGGACAGACATCGGCAATACTTACATGTGCACGTGTGGAGGCTGGAACCTGCTCTGGTTGATGTTGTAGTGCGTGAAGGCCTGCGTCGGGTTGGAGCTGTACTCATCCACCGTTATGGTAACTTTGCCTTGTGAAGGAATTCCATGAGCCATCCTTCCTCCTTATGGACATGAGCAACTCACAGCTTCCCAAGGCCGAGAGCAGGGCAGGGCATCGTGTTCCTGGCAGCTCCCCAGGCCGAGCAGCTCCTCGACAGCAGCCCCGAGCTGTGAGGAAACAGCACATGCTCAGCTGTGGGGAGATGGAGGCACGCACGGACACATCGCTCCCACCTCTCCACGTTTCCAGACAGAGATCTCCCTTCCCCGTGCCCCCCGTCGCCACTGTACCCCTCACTGTACCCCTCGTTGCTACTCACAGCTGTGCTCACCACCTTAACACCATCGTCACTACGTGGGTTGGAAGCATGGATGCTTAAGAACGGGTTTTACTTTCCGGAGAACAAACTGTGTGGAAAGCCCCAGCTAAGCACTCCACACTTAAAGTTCTTTGTTTTGAGTGACGCCTAATTGCAAACATGAAAACTAACAAGCAGACTATTTTCCTGAAGGACACGAATTGTTCCTGTGGTTTCACAGAAGGAGCCATAGCTGAGGGACTGCAGGAAGCAGACACCAGGCAGAAAGTCCTACAGTTACGAAGCAAAAAACGCACACAAATACCTTTGAAACGATGTATGCATCTGCCTGGAAGAAGGCTAGCATGGAGAGAACCCTAACAAAATACCCACATTACGGTCCAGTAGCACTGAAACTGGTTTGGATTCATCAGCAGGCAGTAATGATTTATCGGATAGATTTAAGTGCAATTTCATGCGTAAATATTTCTGCCTAAGATGAAAGAAATGTTTTTCCTCACTATGCGTGTCCTTATCTTTCTCATCTTCAAAGTGCCCTTAGATACGTTTTTGCACTAAGGCTGGAAGCATCCTGTGACACAAGAATGAGGAGAAAGCCAGAAATTTCCCAAATCCTATCTCCGCTGAGTTTCCCCTCTGCTCCCCCCAGAACCAGAGCCTCAGTTTCCTGCACCAATAAGCTCAGGATGCCCCACGGCCCGCCTGCCTTCAGAAGGACTTTAGGAAAATTGCTCAGTGGATTTCTGCAGAATACTTTCAAGATGAGCAACTCTTCAAAGCACTGTTGCAGAGCTTCAGCTGGGGCACGCTACCAGAGCTGCAGCACTTCAGTGAAATGCTGATACCCCATAGCAGCTGACTTACTCTTCAGTTTCTACACACACTGGTGTGCAATTTACAGAACCAGCGAGAGATAAGAAAGAGGAGACTTCTGACACCCGAGCATCAAACTGAGCAATGTTTTTTCCAGTGTGATATTCCTGACTTCTCTTAGCTTCCAGGCCAAAACGTGTTTGCCACGTGTAACGTTTGGAATCTTTGATTTGCATTCAAAATATATTTTGAATACAAAGACTAATTTCCAGTTTGGCATGAAGCACGACAAAACTGCCCTGCAAATGGCAGATGGCCTGCTATAGGCCATTTATTTTATTATTTTACAACCTCAGGCCTACGTAGGCTTCCATATGTTAGCTGGGTTAAGACATTCGGCAACCTCCATTCCAGTAATTGGGTTCTATTCCTCATCTCCTTCATTGCTTAGAGAGAAAAAAAAAGAAGAAAAAAAAAAAGGCCAGATGAAACTAAACCATAAAGTTCCCATTTAAACAGAGCAATCAGTGAGACAGTACTCCCCAGAAGCTGAGGTTATGCTCTGCTCTTTGCATTAACCCCCTCTCCCAAGGATAAGCAGAAGAGTTTTAGGGGTAAAAATCAGCAAGGTGAGCTTTATTAGGCCAAATCTTTGCTATGTTTTAAGATAATGCAACGACTGCTTAAATGGTTACCATCCTGAGTTTGCAGCTGTTTCCTTAATTTCCCTTACAATTATATTTCGGTGTTATTTTGCATAACAGTATAAAAAAAAAAAAAAAAAAAAACCACCTGCTTCAAATTGCAGCCCTGTTCCAAGAACTGTAATTCTTTTGAGATACAAACTACGAAGTGCTCGCAACACAGAACTGCATAATTGCCCTGCACTGAAAAGTAAATACAAATGAAAACATCTTCCTGTTGGAAAAATGACTGTCATTAACAAGCAGGCTCCCCATCCAGGCCCCGAGGAAAAAGACCAAGTTTTGCTTTTCGCAGCAAGAACTTCAGCGTTTGCATAAATTAAGTCGAGTGAAAATTACATGTCTAATGTTATTTTTTTTTGCAATTAAAAGCTACCATACAAAACACGCCAAACCAATAGAAAACATGCTTGGATATTTAGAAAAGCTAATTCACAGTGTTTGAGGTAATCTAGCATAAGAAAGGTCAGGGCATTACATTCCATATTATAGTTTGCTCACAGAAAAAAAAAAATCCAATTTGTTCACGGGAGGGAATTGTACATAAAGACAATAAGCATTTTTATAAAGTTCATAATAATCCACATTGCAGAAAAATTACAACAAGCTGATATAAAACAAATGATTAAGGGGTACTTGAACAGCTGCATTAAATACTTCAAAGTTGACTTTCAGAATGATTTTAAGCATAGGAGCTACAATTGCTTCCCACTGCACTAGCCTTTAATGTTGAGAATGAACCCCTGTGCTTAAATTAACACAAAGCCGAGGAGCATCCTTGGGAAATGAAACCCAGCAGACACCGCCGGGCTGAAGAAGCACCTCTCACCTACTGCCAGTGCCCAACTGGGTGCTTATTTAACGGAGACCTCGCAAAAAAAAAAAAACAAAAAACAAAAAAAAACAACCACCGAGGAGGAGCTGAGCACTCCTGCTCTGTAAAAACACGTTCATCTGGAGCCTAAGCCGTCCGTTTTCTTCTTTCATTTAAGGCTACTTTGTGTCCCTCCCGTTTTTTCTCTAAACGTACTCACTCTCCGAAGATTACAGGCAGGAGATGAGGACAAAATAACAGAAGTTGCATTATCTCCCTTATCCGTGAAGGGACTCCGCTCCGCCCGCGCCCTATGGCAGTTCCTAGGAGAGGCGCTGCCGCAGGTGCAGCCCGGCACGGAGCACAGCCGTACAGCCGTACAGCCGCAGCCCAGGAGCAGCACAGCCCGGCCGGCTCTGCGCACTGTGCAGAGCCGGGCACCGCCGCGCCCCAAACCGCCGGGAGCCTCCTGGCATAGGAGCTCTGGCACGAGCCGACACGCGGCTTCTTTCAAATCGAACGCGCCACCGAAGTATCAGAAAACTAGCACGGATAAGTCACGAAACCACGGCGCTGCGCTGAACGGAGAACTGCGCGGAGAAGCTCTAGGCACGCGCACGCACGTCGATGCATAAAAAACCCGCGCTTCCCTCAAATATAAACGCTGACGCTCCCTGACTTCAATTGCAGAAAGCGTCCCGTCGGCCGGCACCGCACGGCACGGCACGGCTTCCCGACGCGGCCCCGGCCCCGCGCCTTCCCCCGCCGCTCGTTACCGCTCGCTCCGACGACGGCTTCGCGGAACGACTCCGGGCTCCCTTCGAGCCGCGTCCACGCGCCGCCGAACACGGGAGGGCCGAAGCCGCCGGCAGCCCGCGACCGGACCCCGGCCGCCCACCTCCGCCCGCCGCCGGCTCCCGGGCCGCCCCGGCCGCGGCCCCGCGGGGCGCCGGGCTCGTCCCCCCCCCCCCGTGCGCTGATTGACGGCCGCGGGCGGCCAATCGCTCCAGCCGACGGCGGCCCGGCGCGTGCCGCAGGCCACGCCCCGCGCCCCCGGCCCGGCCCCGCTCGCCCGGCTCGGCCCTGCCCTGCCCCCGCCCGGGCGCCGGCTGCCGGTGGAGGGGCCGCCGCGCGCCAACTTTGCGGCGCGGCCCCCGCGAGCCGGGCTGAGCGGCGCGAGACGCGGGAGGAGCCGCCCGAGCCCGCGCCCCCCCCGGGAGGTCCGCTCCGCTCCGTTCCCGAGCGTCTCGGGCCTCCGGGGTCGGCGATCCGCGGCTCGCCGCAAGAGGCGGCCGCTCTCTACCCGAGCGGGGAACTCCGCCGCCCCGGGGGCCGCCCGCCGCTCGCCAGCGCTACTTTCGCGGCGCGCCCCCTGCCCCCCAGCCGCGGCACGGCGCTCCCCGGCCTACCCGCCCGGCCCGCGCTGCCCCCGGCGCGGAGGGAGGCGGCGGGGCACGGCCGGGGGAGGAGGGCAGAGCAGCGCAGGGCAGGGCAGGGCGCGCTCGCTCGGCGCCGCCGCAAACCGCGCCGCGGCCGCGGGCGACTCCGCACCGCACCGCCCCGACCCGACACGGTCACGGCGGGAGGGGGGATGGCGGTGCCGTATTGTTGTGAGTGAGCGCCGCCGAGCTGCCGCCCGCTCCCCCCGCGCTCGCCCGTGGCACGGCCCCGCCGACCGCCGCTTTGTGCTCCGCCGCCGCCCGCCGGAGCCCTCCGCCCGCATCCCGGCCCCCGCTCACCTCCCCTCGGCGGCGCCCGCTGCGGCCCGGGGACGCCGTCAGCGCGGGCGGCGGGGCCGCGCCATGGGGCGGCGGGGGCGCGGCCGGGGCAGAGCCTGCGCCCGACCCGCGGCGGTGCCCGGCGGCGGCGGCGGCGTCGGCGGCCTGGGCGCGGTGCAGTGAGCGGAGCTGCCACTGGGGTCAGGGAGCAAGCACCAGGAAACGCGGCGGCCGCGGAGCTGCTCGCTCACACACACACGCACACACACACTCGCACACACAGCTCCTCCCGCTGCCTCGCACTTCGCCCCCCCGGGCACGGAGGGAGGGAGGATTCGCTGCTGCGTTTCCCAAGTGCGGCAAAGCCTCCTCCGCCGAGCCGGGAGGGGAGGGGAGGCCTCCGGGAGCGGCGGCTCCGTGCCGGGGTCAGGGCGGAGAGGCCGGGGCCGAGACCCGCAGGGCGGCCCCTGCCCGCGGCTCTGCCCGCAGCTCGGCATCTCGCGGCGCTGCGGCTCTTTTCCTCCGCTCGGGGAGACAGAAAACACCAACGTCGCCAATTCACACGCCAAAAAAAAAAAAAAAAAAAAAAAAAAAATAGAAAGAAAGAAAGAAAGAAAGAAAAAGAAAAACAATCCCCCCAAAAGGTTTCCACAGGCTGCGCACCTTTCCTGGCTGGAGAGCACTGCAGTGCTGTGTTCTGCCGGAGATGAGCTAACCTCGGCAGCCGGGAGAAAAACAGAAACGGCAGCGTGGGCTTGTCATTTCAGGCTGAACATTGTCTTAGGGCAACTGGGGCTTTTCTACACAGAAGCGAAGGAGGCAGAATCAGAGAGGTTGCTGGTGGCTTTTTTGGCTTTTTTTTTTTTTAAAAAAAAAGCTACAGCATTTATGTCAGCAGCCACAATGGTGACAAAGTAGAGAAGCGAAGGCAGATGTGTTTGTTCCTTCGCTTCGAGACAACAAACGAGAAGAGGACTTCCAGCCATATATCCATAGTGCAAAGAAGGAAAAAATCCTAAGAAGTGGGCAGAAAAATGAGAGCCTGGTAGGAACAGGCTTCTAAGAGCATGCTGTGTCCTATAAATTTCCAGTAAATAATTTCGGCTCAGGCCAACCTTCGCCTATGCATGGAAACTAGAGGGGATTTTCTTTGTTGCTGAAAACAATGAGAAGGGTCCGGGCATTGTCAGACAGAAATCCACCAGGCTGGGTTGTCCTGTTTGGAAGGACAAGAAGAAAAATCAACCTGAGAAAGGAATTGAACCACATGGGTTGTTATTTTTTTTTCCTAATTTTATGTTAGATCTTTCTGATCTTTTATTAGCGATCTTTTATTTTTATTAGATCTTTTGTTTTTCCTTGCAACAGAAGTAAGCACCACAGACCAAAGGAACAATCCTGTTTCAGACAAAATGGTCCGCAAATGAAAGAACATCTCCAGGGAAGCCTTGAATGCAATGAAGGCTGAGGCCGTAGCTTGCCACATATTTTTAGCTGACTGAAACCGAGGAAAAATCAGCAACGCAGCACTCTGCCCACCCAGCCAGCCTGTGTGAGCAGTGAGACCCTCTGGGGACACGCAGCCAGCGCCAGGGCACAGCCTCCCCTTCTGATTCACCTCCCAGCTGCACTAATGCTTGTGCTGGGACAGAGCCGGGAACGGGATGAGCAACCGAGGACACAGAGAGGATAGGAGAGCTTCACTGCTACTGATGCCAGGTAAATATAAAAATACCAGGGGATGTGAGTGGGTTTGACCCAGAACCTGCTGAATCCCTTCTCCGCAGTCACAGAAGCAAGGCTTTTCCTTCCTTTCTAGCACGTCTAGAGCCCCCAGCACTATAACAACCAACGAGCTCTTAGCACAGCAGAAAAGAGAGGGAAGAAGAGTTGGTAGGTGAGAGAAAGCTCAAAGAGCTCTGTGATAACTTGTAACAGAACACAGCAAACTCCTTGTCTTCTGCTCTGAGAACAGAGTGCTTTCCAAAGCACCTACTTCTAGAAATGCACTGGCCCTAGAGCTGCTATCAGAGGGAAAAATAGCTTTCTTACATTGATTGAAAGGTGCTCAGAAGAAAGGAGTTCTATTTGCCACCTTTACTTTCAAATAAAAAGAGCAGCTCAAAATGCAAGTATGTGAGCACAGACAAAGAAAACGCCCTTATTTTGGCTGGGATGCAGACCTACTCATATAAGTTTGACAGGATTTTGGAGATACATTTGAAAAATCAAAAAGTAACCAAGCTGCCTACCATGAGTGTCACAGGACTGATTTTTCTAGTTGGATGAAGTCCAAAATAAGCAGCTTTTGCTTACTTTAATACTTCCTACTTGTAATCTTAAAGGTGTATATGGTACACAAAGCCTCAGACATGGTCAGAGTTTGCCCTGGATTTTGTTCTTTCACTTTTACAAATCCATGCCAGGTATCATCAAATGCACAGATGCACCTGACGGATGTTAAAAATTAGAACATACTACAATCTCATGAGATTTTCCAAAATCTATCATGCTCTGATTGCAAAAACTCTTCCCCAACTCTTCCCTGTTTGTGAAGCAATACAAGAAAGGTATCATTTACAGCATGTTCCTCAGATCTTGCTCCTTCTATAATACAAACTTTTGAGTCATCTTTTAAAGAAAAGGGATAAAAAAGAAAAGGAAATAAAACAGGCAAATTTTGCAACTGCCTATCATGACACTGATCTGTGATAAAGGACTGTCCTGACACAGACCCTACCCAGCTAGGATGCACTACATCTTTTGGTGCCTTATCATGCTCCATGACTTGTAAAGCTACTCTCAAAGTAAGGCATCTCAGGAATATCCCATCCTCTGACCCAAGGAGGCAAGACTTGACTGCAAGGCCATACCTCACAGTAACGAATGATCAACAACGCTATCCTGAGGGTGTTCCTACAACTCTTCCACTCCTCTATCAGTTGTTTTTTCTTTGCTTCCATTGTTTAAGGACACAAACCACACAGGGAAAAAAGAACCTGTTTATAAAAATGCCTCCTATTGAAAAGGCCAGAAAGGTTTTAAAGCAGTTCTGCTTCCCCAGTGCCATGCTGCGGTCAGCAGCACAGGACCAAGGCTGGCACAGACAATGTTACAGTTTCAGAAAAAGGCAGGCCAATGTTTCACACTATCTTTTAGTTTGGACACAGTCTCAGGGAGGTTTTTATGAGGTTTTCATTGCTTTGTTCTGCCCTTTGGAGGCTTTTTCATTTGTTTGTTTTAGCTGGATTTTTAACCCATTTAAGACCATGGTAATGAGGGTTCTCATTTGCATTGCACAGAGAACTCAATTTCAGCTTTTAGAGATTGGGATGTGTTGGTGTGCCACACCTGCAGTGCTAGACCACACATATTTTGATTTGTTAAAGTATTAAGTACGTAGAGTTGGATCCAGTATAGTTAGCTGCTGCTAGTAACCTAAACTAAGTCACCAGATTCACCATATTTCAACACACACCACTGCAGTTCTGCCAAGAACTGTATCTTAACACGGTTGTTCCACTCATTCAACTAAAAATTCTTCAGTAACCGTGGAAGTAGAGACAACTGGGAATATTCTGTTTGTCAAGGCTTTATGCCCCACTGAGCAAATACCACATTCCAAATTTGCAGAATGTAGTTGGATGGATGAAAAGTTCTCCACTGCTCTCTTTCTTCATTTGTAGCCTGGAAGTCACTAAGCATTTGGTGGCCAACAACGCACATACAACAGGAAAACATGGTACTAGATATAAAAACCAACAAACAAAACCAGTTTTGAAGATACAAGCTGTTCTTTCAGCTCTTAGAGTGTCTTTCCCTTCCAAAAATCAAAGATGGGAACTAGCAGCTAATTAAACCTTAAAAAAATGAATTTAAAAAAATACATCACCTCTCGGCTTTAAATTTTTGCAGCCTCCACTGTTACAACTTTTTATCTGACTTTTTCCTCTCACAAGTATGTGCCCATGTACTAACCTGCCAAACACGCCAGCAAACACGCTGTCTTCAGGAAGAATCCATGGCCTCTCCACACAAGTACACCAGCTTTTTGGGAAGAAGGACAATTCTCTTTGGGAAGCAAAACTGAAGCCTTCTGTCAGAATCTGCAGACAGAGAGGAACACATAATTATAATGCTGGTAGAGCATCAAACAAGACTACTGAAGAAAGTATCACTAGTTCTCCTCTGGGCGTTTGTTTTCTATTTGATGAACAGGAACCTTGTCACAGGATAATGACTGCTGCTTTTCCCCCATTAAATTAAATAAAATATTTGATTGGAACTTTCTCTGCAGAGACAAAAACTGATGCAAAAAAAGCAGCAGGTGAATCATTTTCCCTTCTAGAAACTCTCAATGTAACTGCTAGACAAGGTACCTAGAGAAGAAACCATTCCCAATAAATGGGAGCTTGGGGAACAGGACTGATTTGTTTCAAAATGGAGAACAAAGTCTGGGTGATTTATTTCTTCATAACAGAGCAGGCAGGGACTTCAGTTTTGTCCATACATACAGATGCAAATATTGTTTGATGCATGGCAGCTATTGCAACGACATTACTGCAGGAACGTTTAGGTTTGCTTCCAGATTCTGAAGGTTCAGAACACGCGACAAGGAAAGGTGTTTGGGGTTCACCTGGTCAACAAGCTGTGGCACTGAATAACCAAATATGAAAGTACTATGAGGTGGTCAAATATCCTATTTGTTACATATCAATTTGCCTATTCAGCAGAAGGTAGATGCCTTTTTCTGCAGTGATCTTTTTACCAGCTCATTAATCTACAATGCATCCAGCCAAAGCCAAAGCCTTCAGTCTACTTCAGCTGCAGTTCAGCCACACAAAGCTCATTGTGCTAAGCAATTTCAAAACTTCCCACTCTGGCAGGAAAGAGGCACACAGTACCACAGTATCACGAACCTCTCCCCTGTGTGACCTCTGACTTAGGCAGCAACTGCCTTCCTTCTGCATTAATTCATCCTATGGCAGTCTGTCCACAAGACATTTCTGCTCATGGATGTAAGACAAACTGGATACCCATGAGTTCTGAGAAGTCAGTGGTATCAGAAAGTTTTGTTTGCTTGTTTGTTTTTGGAAGGCTATACATTTAATTGCAAATTCACCTGCTGCTGCTGACTTGTTAGCAGTTACTCAGAGTTAATGTCTTTACCTCTAAACAAATAGGCACCAGAGCTTCACTTCATGCCTTGCATAATTAACTTTTGACAGATGTAAGAGTCATGGTCTCTGGCAAATCTACATCTAGTTTCAGTCTGTGGGCTCCAAACTACCTTTGGGCCAGGTGATGTTCCCTTTATAGAAAATTGCAGGGAACTGTAGGATGAACATAATGAAAAGCCCTTAAAGAGGTCAAGCATTCCAGTATGGACATCTTTTCAGTTTGAGCACGAAGTTAAGAACAAGACTCCCTGAAGGAAGGAAAAGATTTTCCCAGTCGTTTTTGAGAGTCTTGTCACTTTGAATGTCCCCAGCAACACCGCTGATCTGAAAGTACATCTGAAAGCCCACAGCTAAAATCTTCACTAGTTAACTACCATAATTATCAAATTCTGTTGCACAGAAAACACAGCGCGAGACGTTTATGAAGCCTCCATTCTGTGGCGAAAGACAGAAGTTAGATTTCACACGTGTTGTTCCCTAGTGTTGCTCTGGGAAGAAAAGGGTCAGATCTTGGGGTAAAATCTCTGGTTAGCATTCATCTTTATCCCTTGATTTGACACTGTAAAAATCAATATTTCATAGCAGTTATTGTCTAGATTTTGAATGCATACAGGCTGAAACCACATGCTAAGAGCTGAGCAATTCCACATCCTTTGTCTCAGATATCCTAAGAAAAAAAATCCTCTATTCCAGTTATTGTCTAGCATTTGAATTCAGTGTTGGCAAACCGGTCCCTGCATGTCTTTGAGGCATATGGAAATTGATGATGAAGGTGTCTAGTATAACTAGAAGTATAATTTGATGAAAACTGAAGCAGTGAACTGTGAGAAACTGCTAAATCAGTGTCATCAAACTCTGCTTGAAAAATAATGAAACAGAAATACTTCTAGGACATGAGAAATGCAGGGCAAGGACTGTGAAACCAGAGGCTAAATGCAGAAACTAAGGAAACGTACAGGAAGTTATTTTCATTGTTATTTTTGAAATGCATACCCAAAATACAACCAAACATTCCTGTTTTCATTCACTTCATGGAGACGGTGACATCGTGTCTCCCCCAAATTATTCAAGTCCAAATGCTGGCACAAGCTCTTCCAATAGCATACCATGTTTGGCCCTGGCGTTTCTCACCCGCCTACCCGTAACCATGTGCAGAATAAGAACAGCACTGCAGCCAGTGCAAATCCTAGTAATCTCTTGGGGCAACAGGAAAAGACCGAAATAGAAAACATACTACAGTTTTAAAGCGATAATATTGCTAAGGAAAAGAAAAGAAATGTAACCTCAGAAGTAAGATGGCATTTCTTTCCCAAAATTCAACAATTCCTGAAGCTGTAAAAGTACTCTACAAATAAAGACCTGAAGATGGCAGTGAAAAGATCCTGATATTGCTTTATTCATACGATTTTGAATGAAAATCAGACAAACTTACACTGAAATCTGGAAAAAAGAGGACAAGGGAAGAAAACAAATGTTTTCTTGACTTGATAAGATGGGTAAATACACTTGAATTACTGAAAAGAAAAAACAAACAAACAAACAAAAGAACCAACAACCATCAATAAAGATTCCATTCAGTCGTACCCATGTTTTGAGACAGGAACACATGTATGCTTAAGAAAGTGATATAAGCTTGCATATTCAAAGACGTGCCAGAAAATTTGTACGAAAAGATCACAGAGAGACAGAGACAGCTGGAAAAATTGGAGCAAGGGCTCTAATTTTCATGCCAGTGTTACACCTAATGCAAAGGGAATGCAGATGATAGACTGCAAGCTCTATATTATTCCTCCTGCCACTCTAGAGAGTGCTTGTAGAGCTGGACAAGAATCAGGAAGTAACAGAAATTGAAAAACAAACAAACAAACAAAGGAGACCCAGAAATAATAGGAAGTGTGCTATTGTAAAAGAAAATGTTTGTGTCCAAATATTTATTACAGCCATAACAAGGTCTCTACGTGCCAAAGGCAACATCAACATTAATGCAGCTGTGGATACCAAGTGCTGATTGCTTTAAAGTGTGCTGTGATTTGAAAATGGAGCTACACCCACAGTCTCGCCATGGCACGCATGCAGCAGAAAACATGAAATGGAAAAGAGCCATAAGCAAGCATCTCTTGAAGGTCCTACATCAAACTTTAAAAGAATGATAATGAGATCCTTCTGCATGCACATGGATATATCCAGATTAATTATCAACAAGCCTAATTAGAAAGTTGTGTTAATAAATATCAAGAAGGCTTCCTTCTATTAGGGGATATACAGATAGGAGGCTTAGTACAAAAAGTGTAAATGACATCATGAGAGGATTTTCTGGTAATACATTAAGTTTATAAAGTAATCTAGGCATGATTTCCGTGAGTTTTGATATCATCCTTTCCCATGAGGTGATCTCAAAATCTGCATGTTAAAAAGTCACTTTCACTGTCAGTTACTGTTAATCCAATCTATGGACTTCAGGAGACTTCTGTCAGAGCTTATACTTTATTCCCCTCTGACTTGCTAGACAAAATTCTATCTTTTGTGATGTCATTACTGCAAATTCACAACTGTGATTTAAAAGATCCCTTCTAAAAGAAAAACGTATATTTTTTTTACATCATTATATATCTCACTCAAAATGTAACCAGGGTACCTCTTCGTCCATCCGAGATTCCCACTGGTTCTTCTTGTGCTCTCTGATCTGCTCACACCATAGCCTTTGACAGTGGCTGAGAGAAGGAGAGTCCCAGTGTCAGTGTGCAGCACCCTCACTGTCACAACAGCCCATCCATTGAGATGTGCCACCTCTGGAAAAGGGAAGTGAAAAGAAAAACAAAATTAAAATACAGAAATAGCAGAGCAAAAGACAAAGGAAGAAGTAAGGATTTAGACACCAGCTTTCCACAAGGCCTGTGGCAGGCACAGTATGGGCCAGACCTACAAAACTCTGTAGCTTTTAAGTCAAATCCGGACAGATGACTTCCTGAGATTAGCTCATGTCTCTGCCAAGATGCAAGATAAACTAACAGTCAGACAACGACCATTCAGAATCAGTTGTTAACCTTAAGAAGGTAAAATTCCAGAATAAACATGAACAAGTATATACTTGAGCTTCTGCTCAAGCTTCAGACTGAGGCTTTTTGTGTTACTGGATCAGACAGCAGAAGCTATAGAATCATCTTCATTCTATGGGAGTCCTTGGCTTTAGCTCTTGCTAAAGTGATGTAGTTGGAAAATGCTTTGTCCTGCTCTGACACCAGACTCTTATATCTGAGATGAGACATTTGTTATTGATAGAACAATTTCTCTAAGTATACCTGATTTTTAGTCAGCTATTTCAGATGCAGCAAAGTTTACTAAACTGTACCACCTCATGCCTTGCTGGCTTTTTTTTTCAATAATGCTTATTATTCTTTCAAATTTAGTTTATCCTACAGCACAGTTGAAGGCTTAAAATGAAAATCTGCCATATATACAAGTTCTTCAATGACTAAACTATTCTTCTGGTCGTGGGTTCTCTATTATAATTCAGAAAAAGAGAAAATTAAGAGGTTATCGTTATCAGTCCATACTTTAATGCTTTCAGTTCCAAATCTGAATAACTGCACACACTCATGTGATTTCAAAGCATTCTCTCATCTGATGGATTTTCACCCGTGTGCTCTTTTCCCATGTTTGTCGGGTCAGAACACCAGTTACCTGCATTCAATACTGCCAAATTAACAAAGCAAAAATCAATGCTTAAAGACCACAAGCCGCAAGACTGCCAGACTGCAAGCTGCTGCTACTTTATTCTTAAATTTTGTTGTTGCTACACAGTTCACAGTACACAGGTCACTTCAAAAGCAAACCCAAATGTAATGTACTTGCAATTTAAGGCTCTGTAACAGAGAGACAGCAGAGGTGTTCAAGGCCAGGTTGGATGGGGCTCTGGGCAGCCTGGGCTGGTGTTAAATGTGGAGGTTGCTGGCCCTGCCTGCGACAGAGGGATTGGAGATTCATGATCCTTCAGGTCCCTTCCAACCCAACCATTCTGTGATTCTGTGTTGCACTGTAACAGAGGATGTTGACAACAGTGGCACTCAGGCTGGATAAAGGTATACAGATTCTCTTTTAAATCAGAGCTGGTGCTGAATTAGTAGTTCCTATCTGTGAGTTAAATTCTACTACCTTGCAATGATTTATGCTGTTTGCTCCAGAAGCCATGAAGCTTCAGGAATGTGTATACGATATTTGCTAAACTCCACTTCACGCACCAGTTTGAACCTACAGACATCAGGGCCATACAGAATCACAGCCAGCAGTTTATTGGTGCACAGCTTCCTTTACTGAAGCCAGGGGCTGCATGTTCCGTTTTGAGAAAAAGAATTATGAAGCAATGGGCCCAGATACGTTTTATTAACAGAAGTCTCTTTTTCTGATAACCTACTTGTCACTATTCTTAATTTTATCTCTCCTATCATCTATTTTGTCCAGAAGACACTTTTAAAATACTTACACTGAAAATGAATATTAGAAAATCCTATATTGCGTGTTACCTGTCAGAGGTCATCAGCAGCTGCATTTCAAGAAAACTGAAGGCATTAGATAGAGTGTGCCCAGTAGATTAATACAGAGCTGTGAACTTTCATCCTCTGCAGCAAGATTTCCATCCAACTGACACAGAACTGACACACAGTAACACTTACAACCAGGGGGATCCAATTTAGATGGAGTTCAAATGGTTTCAAGCTACTCATAGGTCACAGAGGTAAAGTATGCATAAGAGAGCTGGCTTTAATCAGAATGTTTTCAGTAATGTCACACTAGAAGTGTTAGGCCACACTGAAAATGAACTGGATGTTAGGCTTGAGAATTACATTACCAAATACACTTACATAGTCTGAATATATTCTTTAGGGTATTTTCCCATGCCAAAAATGCTGGAATTTTTTGCAGGATAATAAAAAAAGACAGAGTTTCACATTAGCATGGAAAACCACCTTTTCTATGCGGCGTCGTATCCGTAACATCAACTTGCAAACTTCTGGGGAAGAAACAGTCCAAACCAAAACCTAAACACTTCAATGAGGTGACGATTTGGAAATGCATATCCAAAGACTCATCTTATTTCTCCGTAATGGAGTACTAGAATACAGGAAATCTGAAAGGGACAGCAAGTATTACAGCGAGGAGGACAACTCAGCAAAGGCCAATCTTAATGCGGTCATCAAATGCTGACTACTCGTGAATCAGGCAGGTGGCTTCTCCTTTTAACATTTCATACTGAAGAACAATGTGAAAATGAGAGGACTTATTGGAAGACATGTCATTGAAAGAGAAAATGTAACTCCCTTGAGAGAGTTTTAAAGGCCGCATTCCACCCAGAAAACCCCAATCTGTCAGGCTTTCTTATTTCAAGCTTCCCTGATCATTTTGGTTGTGTCCAAAGCAGTACTGTGCTCTCCTTTCCAGGCAGATAGGCTGAGCTGCATTCTCGTGCCATTCAAGAAGTAAACTGGGAAACAGCTTACAACATAACAGAAAGTGTCATCTGTTTGGCACGGTCTGGTTTGCGCTGTGTTTAAGAGCTGCTCTGCAGAAATAAAAAGCAGCTACCGCATGAAGCCTAGCAGACAAGCCATGCTAGGTTGCTGAAGATTTTCACTGAGTTTTGCTAGGAAAAAGATTAAAAACCCTTCCTGTTGTGCCAGTCTATAGTATCGTCTCTGCAAAAATTCTGCTCAGTACCATGAAGAGAAGGAGGATCTCCATCTGTGAGCAGACGAAGAAGTGTGCTGCTAGCAATCAGTGCTGGATCTCATGTCGCGTTACAGCAAGCAGCTCAGGTCAGCAAAGCAGAAACAAGGAAGCTGACAGAGTGGGGTACAGCATTTTGTTAGTGAGTATTCATCCAGACGTGGATCACATCCAACAAAAACGCTTGTATCGTCTGTTTACCTCCCTGTGCCCTACACTGATGATGGAACATGCACAGGCAGAAAAGAAAAATGGAGAATTCATAAACGTGCATTTTCTTAAAACAGGATCAATTAGGGTTTGTTGAGTTCCTTACTACTAGAAGCAAGATTGTTTCCAGTACATGGCTTGCTCACGTACACTCTCTCAGGTGCCCCTTCACTGAACTCATCTAAGCACAGGACCAGCTAGAGCGTTCCCAGCTACGTTAGTGAAACAAATGCCTCATTTTTTTCCTCCAATTGGGATGCTTTTAAAGACCTCTCCACCACAACTTGGTGGTTTTGTTGTTCATTTTTTTGTTGGTTTTGGTTTTTTTTGTTTTGTTTTGTTTTGTTTTTTTGCCTTTTGAAACAAAGACTGACGGCATTTAAAATGGAATTAAATATTTTTCATAACACAGCTGTATAAGGTTTATTTAAACTTTTGCCAAGATTCCTCGTATGCTCTTACAACAATTGCAGTCTTCCTTTCATGTTTTTAATTTTTAGTTTCCATATTTCAATAAAACATAAGTTGCTGAATGATCCCTAAGCTGTGCATTCCAGCCCACTGCTTCATTAGAACCTTGGGCACATTTTAACCTCCATCTTCTGGACTTCTTTTCAGAATGTAGGCAGCAGACTAGCATTAGATTTTAGCTCCTGCCTCCACCTTGCTTCCCTGAAGTAACACTGCCATTAAAATTCTGTCCAAAGGAGGATCTCTTACTTTCTTCCACTCATCATGAGTTTTATTAGCTCTCTCCTTACAAATGCAAAAATCCCATTGCAACTGGAGAACCCGTCAGATCAGCACATCTTCCTAACCAGAAGACAGGTGAAACATCTGTACTTCTCGTCCTCATTGGACAGTATTTATTTTAACTTAGTGAAATAGGGAAAGATATTGTTAGGATGCATCTCAGACCAGGCAAATAGGAAATAGGAAACATATTTAGCTGCACTCTTGAAATCTTTACGGGTGGAATGCCCTTATGTGGCAACAAAAGAGGTTTCCTTCAATCTTCAGCTAAGTGACTCCATCCTTCCGTGCTTGTTAATGATCTGGCTTCAGTTATTTGCCTCTCCTACCAGTGCAGTACATCTGGCACGAAGGCTTTCATGCTAAAGAAAATCCAACTAGTGCAGAATGCTTCAATAAATCCCTTCTACAATGCAAATGATCATGATCTCAACTCCATGTCCTCAACCCTCTACACTAGAAAGCCTGTGAATCCTAAAGCTTTGCACTAAACAACTTTCCTCCTTCAACAAAGCAGATCCTTAATCAGCCAGGTAGGGCTCATCCATGAAGGTGGACCTAAAGCTGTAGAATGTAATGCCCTAGGAAAAAAAATGATGATCAAAATCTTCCGCACTACCTGCTCTAACCAGCAGACAAGTTTAGGAGCTTGCTTTATATTTAACATTACAATGAATCAACACTCAAGAGAAGGATCATTTCCAAACCCTTTGAAAACAAATGCTCTGCAGAGCAGATTACTCCATCGGTGACCCTCAAAACCAGACCAGCCCTTCACCCCACCCCAAAGCTATGGAAAAGGTGCACAGCATGGGTAGCAGAGTTCTCAACCCTTCCAGAGGCCTGGTTTGAATGCCATTTAAGAATTCAGGCACAATATACCAGAGAGCACCAATTATATTATAGAAATAAAGATGACAAAATGGAAATGCCTCAACATCAACATTTTCTAAACACCAAGCGTTCCTCAAGGCTTCTCCTCACTCTGCTTTTCATTCGCTGTCTTCCCATGTTCTGCTCAGAGGTTACAGTTCTCTCAAACCAACTGCCCAACTGCTTTTATGCCAGCTAAAAAAACCCCTCCGATCAATTAAGAATAATGTTTTCCTCACTGAATTTAAAATAACACACTTTCATTAAAGTGACACTGGACAGTGATGTTTTTCAAACCATCAGCATCTAAATCTCTCTCTGTTTTACTTTTATGAAGTTGGGAAAAATTCTAACAGTTAAACTATCTCCTCTCTGTGGCTGCACAAACGCATATCAAAGAATGGAGGATTTTTATTTTAGTTCCCAAATTTGATTTATCTGTTCATTCTTCTGCATCCATATTTCAACAGCCCCCAAATCGCTGAGCTATCCCACGAGATGTATATCCAATAACATCCTTAATCGTCTCCATTTCCACCATAACAGCATATGTGGATCTGCACGCTCTGCATAGCTGGCTGCAAGTGATCAGAATTGATTGCCTGGGAAACGATGGGAACTTTAAGGGTTAACTTATAGACTACCTGGAAAACACATTCGGGTTCTTTTGCAATAACATGCCAAACTTAATGACCATCATATAATGGTTGCACGATCTGAGATCTGGAAAACCTAGACACATTCAATTGCTTTCTCTGATGAGGTCTGTACTTGTTTGGCATTACCAGAGATATCTCAATCCCTAAATAATTAACCTACAACCAATATGTATGAAATTGCCTCACTAAGCTCACTATCCAGGACTGTTTGCTGTTAAATTAGTAGAATAAATAATTTACACCAAAAAAGTGTGCACAAGATAGTGCCAATAAACCTGAGGGAACTTATTCATTATTTGCAAGAAAATTGGATGAAACAATTCCCCAAGTACAAGCCATTCTGCAGAGTAAAAGGTGTAGTGTTATTAGTATTACTGCAGCATGCAGGGAACAAATGAAATCTCGTGACTTCACTTCAGGCTATGCTCCCCTCATTAGCCTTTTCTCCAGAGCTATAAGTATGCCTCATATTCTGTACACACACGGTATACACACACATATACATGCATAGGAGACTGTGCATTTGCAGATGCACGGCATTTCTGAAGGAAAAAAAAAAAAAAGCATAGATTTATATTCGCTCATTACCAACTGAATAAGGACCAGAGGAATCACCCGTGGTACTGAAATGGCAGCAGTGTGTCAGCTTGAAGATATGCAAGTCGCCTTTTGCAGAGGCAAAGGTTACTATCACTAACCCTAATAAGTCGAGAAATTCATTTGCAAATTTGCTATTCATGGGATTGTTATCATTTGAAGATCATCCTAAAATGAAGCATGATAAACTTTTTCCCTGCTCTGAATGGCTGCCTGTATGCACTTGCTCCTGCACACAAATCAGCCAGCCTGCACTGATGTTGCTGGGAAAAACACCACCGACTCTTGACAAAACTTCAGAAACATTTTTAAAATAGTTTTTCTAGGTGCACTTTCAGATTCACATCCACATTCATTACTAGAACCTCCTATTTAGAAAAAAAAAAAAGTAAACACAATTCCCTGAGAACCATTCAGCACAGAAATGAGCACTGAGGCCAAAGTGAAGTTGACGGCTCTGGCTGGGCCCATCCCCAGCTGGGCTCCTGTACTCACAATGCCTGCAGCACGGAGGCCTGCCCTTCCCTTCACAGCTCTGAGGAGGAGACACTCTGTCCATCACAGCTCAATCTTCCAGCGCACAGTACTGCTTCTTCATGTTCCCCTGCGGATACCCTGGTGCCTGGACGATACTCAGCCAGGCGATTCCCTAGCCTAGAGCCACCTCCTTTTTGAGCTAGGCTCTTCCCACAAAGAGAGACGTCCTCTGTCATGCATTCTTACTGCAGCCTCACGAGAGCCCTGGTCAGATTCACCACAGGAAGGTAGAGCAGAACTTACAGAATCCTGCATCCAGCCCCTT
Organism: Lagopus muta; assembly: GCF_023343835.1. NCBI lineage: Eukaryota > Metazoa > Chordata > Aves > Galliformes > Phasianidae > Lagopus > Lagopus muta. Next base: position 1,798,851 of record NC_064438.1, on the reverse strand, counting down.
GGTTGAGTCTAATTGAAATGCCAGCTCTCAGCCTCCTTTGTGGTGGGATTCTGACTTTTATTCTTTGATCACAAAAAACTGTGGGACCTGTTTCCAGAACTTGCTTTGTATTCATGCTGGAAACACAACTGCCTATTTTATGGAAAAACAACACCAAAATCAAGAAGAAGAAAACAACAACAGCAACAACAAATTATTTCTTCCTTGATTGTGAATCACACAGCTGCATGATCTGAGTTCCAATTCTTCCTGCAATCTATCATATTTAATACAGAAACAAACCAGAGATGTGAATACCAGCTTACCTGCTCTAATAGAAAACAATGCTGGGGATTACCAATTTCCCTCATTTTAATCCCAAAAGAACAATGACAACAAAGAAGGGTTAGCCCTGTAGAGTAAAAGGTGTCCCAATGTCATTGTTGCATGCAAGGATCAGATAAGCACCTGGCTTGTTCTGTCTGTGAAGACAGCTTTATCCAAATAAAGCATAGTGCATTTTATCATTCTTTAATGGAAAAGACCTGTCACTCTTTGAATATCATCATATGGTCGGTGGCCGGCAGATAATGGACTGTTAAGTGTCAAGGTGACTGGCTTTGAATGTGCACAAAACTAAAAATTATAGACCTGTCATTCCATAGGCAGGCCACAATTAGCTGTCTGTGCAACTTGAAATTTCCATTTTGCCAGCTGAATAATCAATTGGAGACATTTTCTCAACATAGACGCATTTTTAGGCTCTCTGCACTCAGCATTTTATCTTTTTTTCTAAGGTTTTTCAAACAACTGCACGGTGCACTTAAGCAGATGGGGTTACAACCAACTGCGCAGTTATCGCCTCCCCAAACACACGCACAAAGACACGCACCGGCATTTTATAAGCAACACTTCTCACCTTCATTGCCTCCAGACATGCTCTACAATGTTTCTGCCATGGATACGGGGCTGTGGAACAGAAGCTACAGAAAATTCACAGCTTCAATGTTCACAGCTGTTTGTTTTGATTAACAATGTAATATTTTCCTACATTTTGCTAGCCTGTTATGAGCTAATAGTGCAAGATGAGTTGCAAAAAAATGCTTAGAATTGTCACCTTCTAAAAGGAAACGTACTTCCTTCACGGAGACATTCTTCTGCATAGCTTTCTAACAGTGTTTAAGGTGGTTGGGGCAGAGACCTTATTTTGTACTGCTAAAAACACACCAGCAAATACAGCGATACATCAATACTGACTCCTACACTGGGCTTTGAAACTAAACAAGCAACACAATCAGAAAAGTTCGGAGTCACACAATGCATATTAGCATATGCAGCGTAACACTTTTTGTCCTGGACAAGTAGATATTGCTTGCTTTCTTATGGGCAGACTGCATTTGAGAAAGAAATTGCTTAATGATGTGTCTGAATATGAAACAGTTTACAAAACGGTGAGCTTGCTAAGCTTGTGGGTTATAAATGCAACATATTGAATGAGTGATGCCTCAATGTATTTCTGACCTGAAAAAGTCCTTTAAAGATGTATCTGCAACTGCAGAGAGTTATTCCATCTTTCCTTTTTTTCTTTTTACTTTTTAATGAGCTCAGCCTGATTTCTACCACATGATGGGTGGAATTCCTACCATCTGATGTGGAAATACTACACACAGGTTCTGTCCAAAGCCATTTACAACAAAGGAAAGACATCTGGGATCTTCACTGGACTTTGAATTAGGCTGCAATATGTAACCTTGCACTTTTACAGTCCTTCAGTCATTGACAGAGCCCTCGCACGCAGCCCTGGGAGGCATGCAGGGATAGTTCAGTAATCTAAGAAGGGTTGTTGAGCAAAGCCTACAACTAAGTCCTAGTTCCACAGCATGTGGGCTTTTAGTGACAACTGGCTCAAGTGAGAGCAGCTTGAGGAGTGCTTGCCTTCTGTCATAGACCCATGCTCTTTTTCCCTCCCATAGCACAATTTGTTTTTCTCACATTTGTTTTATTTGAGTGCTCCCCTAACACCTCCCTGACAACGACTTTTTAGAGCAGGTATTCAAATGGACTAATTTACAGAAAGACAGAGAAGTGTCTGTACGTACAAAGCTGAGGATGTGGCAAATCCCTGTGAGTGCAGGAGCGGGAGGCTGGAAGGACGGCAGGGAACTTCTTAAATTCACACTGCAGATCTGCATTGTTAGCCTGAATTTCCTCCCCGCTTTCTCTTCTCTTCCCATCCAGAAATAGAAGGTTGGGCCATTAGAGAATTCAATTGGTTCCAGATGGGCCCTTTACCCAGCTCTTCTAATAAAAACATTTTCCTGTTAAACAACCTGTGTCATGTGGAATAGACAAAGTTCATCTTTAGTAAACCACCACCACCACCAAAGCCTGGAAAGACAAATCTAAAGCATAAGGATCCATAGTTCAAATACTAACGGGTACTGCAGCAGTCATTCATCTCATACTTAGGCAGTGGTAATTATAAAAGCAATGCTGTATTAGACATGCACTACAAGTTTCTAACAAAATTTACAAAGAATTATATCTGACTTTTTTTAAAGGTGCTGTTTCACTTGTTTTCTACTAAATTCTTCAGAAAAAAAAATAATCAAAATACAACACCTGTCAGTCTGGCTCCTCAATTGCCTCTTTCACAGGCTACTACCAGGTCTTACTTTACTTCTATTTTTTAATACATAAATGAGGCGTCTAGTTTTACTTGAACAGAAATCAGCGAGAATAATTTCTAAGTTTTCTCCTCATCCCACGTCCAATCCTAATGCCCATTAGCACAGAACCTTTAGGGCTCTAGATTAACGTCTAAAGGAGGTGAAAAAAGCCGGTGGCAGTCTGACACTCAGCAGCAGGTCGCTCCCGAAGCGACCATCCATCCTGCCTCCTCCAGGCGCTGCTCCGCCCCACGTGTCTTGGCTGGCACCGACAAAACCAAATGCTCCTCGCCCTTGAGCCCACTCGCCCCCCAGCACACGAGCTTCGTTCTGCAGCTGAGACAATCAAAAATGGGGTGGTTTTGTCCATTCTACTTCTACTTTAGAGGTCAACTGGGTGCTTTTCCCTCCCTGTTTCCGGAGGGACCTGCTCTGCAGCTCAGCGTGCATTTGACCTCTAGGTTCTCCGCTTCAGAAGATGGAAGAGCTCCCGAGCCGCAGCTCAGAGGCCACCAGACGCCTCGGGCCGTACCAGCGGCCCGCACTCTTCCCTGTACGCCCCTCGGAGAAGTTTGGAATCAAGATAAAGCCACGCCTGCGCCTTTGCCTTGCAGTATCTCCCCAGCTACAGAGCCCGCTCTGCCGCCAGATCACTCGGCGGAGCCAGCCAAGGCGGAGGGTCGGCACGCCGGTCTCCGAGAAGTCTCCCCGACCCGCCAAGCACCGCCGATCCCGGAGGACGCTCGCGGCACGCCGCCGGACAGCGGGCGGCCGCGCACCGCGGGCCGAGCAGCGCCGCCCACCCGAAGCGGGCCGGGGCACCGGGCGGCCGCCTGGCGCGGAGGGGCCGGGGCCGCCAATGGGCTGCGGCTCGGCAAGGTCACCGCGCGGGGCCGGGCGCCCATTGGCTGCGCAGCGTGAGCGCTGTGCGAGCGGCGCGGAGCAGGGGGTGGTCTGCCGTCAGACGGGAGAGGTCCGGGAGAAGGTAATTAAATCCTGTCAGAGGCAATTATCGGTTCCAGGGCCGTGACTCTGGCACTGAATGCAGATGATCTGAAGCTCTATTCTTGTAGAAATTCAAGAGGGCTTCTGGCACGGATCAGCGAGACATAAAGGAAGCAGCAGGCGTTTTGCAAACAATGCCCGTCTGTACGTCGGAGCTTTTTGCACATCTTTTTTCCTCCCTGGTCTCAGAGTTTGGTTACCGCTGATCAAAAATATTTCTTGCTCCTCACATTCTCATTAATTTAATAGATAAGATTTACTTAGGCTTTATAGGCAGACCGAGTACATCAGAGACGTGCTGTTCCAGAACAGTGCCTGCTTCAAACGCCTTTCAGCAGGACACAACAGCTTTAGACAATAGGAACATACCAAATTATTGATGTTTTTCCAGAGACAAAACAAAACAACCCCAAAAACGAGAGGCCTGCTAAATCCTACGGATGCCAGAAGGAAATAGACATGTGACTCCTAACGCTGTGTAACGATGCCAACAAGAGCATCAGAAGGGCCTTACACGTTAAAAAAGGCATCTTTGCAGTAGGCACCTCACTGATACGAGCTGATACAAGCAAAGGGTTGTTTACAACTAAAATCACAAAGTCCAGAATATTATTTACTCAATATCGTCTGTGTTTTGTTCTAATGTGGCACACTGCAGCAGCAGGGCACAAGCTGGGAAGCGCAGCCCGCAGCCACTGCAGGTTCCCTATGCTGGGCATGGGCTTCCTTCTCCGCACTGTCCTGGGTTTGTTTCCAGTCTCAAAATACTCTGCATTCATTCAATGTTACGGTTTCAGTAAAATTCTCATTTCACTGAGCTCCAGTTTGCTGATCCCGTCTGCATAAACCACAGTTTCAACATTCATTTCTCCAGTGAAAAGCGAGATTTTACTCAGACTAGCGTCTGTGAAGGAAAGCGGTGCCATCCTTAGATTGCAAACATCACTTTTTAGCATTAATGTCAAAAGAGCAAGCATCAGATAACATCTCCTGCTTTACAGTATCCTCTGTCAGGGAGCAGTGATAACAGACCCTCATCCACCTCACTGTACATTCCCAGCTGTACCAACATAAAAATATATGCGTTTTTCTGGGCCACTTTATAGAAGCTTTAGAGCATTGGAGAGAAGCTCAGAAAATGACTGATGGTCTATACCGAATTGTACAATGTCATTTGGAGAACAAGTTTTCTTACAGAAGCTCATTTGTGCCATCATTATTGCATACTCTAGTAATAAAGGCACATCCAAAACAAATGACTAAGATAGCTCCCTTCGCTATAGCTGTCAAAGCTGACTTTGGGATTTTATACATTTCTTTTGAAGTCGATATGATCGTGATTATGCAAATGCTTGGCCATTAGAAGATCAGCACAATGCCTCAGATTTGTATCCGTATTTTAAAACATGCTCATTCATCATTTGACTCTCATATATATCATACATAGATCTATCTAGGTGGGAAGAGAGGGAGAAAGAGAGGATGTATTTCTGTGTATGCCTTCATACCTGACCGCTGCGTGCTTTAACCTTCTGAATGCCACTGAGCAGTGACTGGAAGAAGTACATTAGTCATTCTTTACACCACAGCAGTTGATTTTTGATTCCAGCGCATGGCACGTGAATAGTTCATATCTGTATAAAATTGAATCTTGATCATCGTAGTAAACCCAAAAGTCTGTTTCAGATGCAAGAAGTGTTTTGCTTCATGGACATTCTACTACATTCATTTAAAATCTACCTCTTCATTACAGGGAGCTTTCAGCAAGCATGATTATAAAGCTGGAAAAAACAGGAAAACTGAGTTCTAAGTTGATTACAAGTAAATACTTCTTCAGCTTTCCTGTGGTATTTGTTTCCTTAATAGCAATATTCTTTAAAACATAAAATCAGAAAAGGTCAATAGAATAGCTGATTCTACCAACCATGTAGAGTGAGATTCTTTAGACATCCACAGTCATCACATTACATACGTAAATTTCAAGGAGCCAATATCCAATTTTCTGTGGTTTCTTTCTTCCCACACATGTCACACTTCAAATTCGTTTTGACAACTAAACAATGTTTCCTTTATTTCATTATAATTCCCTTACCTAGAGTCAAAGCTTCATGACAATTTCATAGAAAGAAACATGAAAAGACTTTCTGGAAGATAGATTCCTTATTTTAAAGATTTCTCACAAAGATATGTTGGTAAACAATGCAGCTGCATGGCTTGTTGAAGGCAATATCTAGCTCCTACCCAACCTCACTCACAAATCCCGTTAGACATCCAATTCTTATTACTATTACCATTCTATCTCTGTTTTAAGAAACCATACACCTTGTTTCTGTGTATTTTTTTTCTTGGAGCTGTGTTAAAATTCTACCAGCATCATATACACTCTTAGTTTACTAAACGCTATGTAAAAAATCAGTTGCTGCTTTTGTAAGATATATTAACTCATAAATGGAATTTCTTTCACTGTTAAATCACATATACTTCAGAACAGGAATGCAGCCACCAGTTGTTAATGCGAACAACAAAGTGAATGAATTATTCACCAGCTCACTATCAGCCAGTGATAGCACAGAAACAGGAAGCTCACTAGAAGGAAACTGCAAAAAGGAACTGGCAACTGCCTTTTAATGCTAGGCGTGATGAGAAAACCAGCCCAAGTCCCAGCATGACTCAGGAGTTACAGAATCACCTCGCTGTGTTTCCAACAAAGGATGCTCCACCATTCACTGACCAGGAAAGCCCCAGGGCCCTTCAGCCATTACCCTCCAACTCAGATGTCCACTCCATTAGGGGCTGTCTAGCAGGCATCTCCATAACCTGAACAGACGCAGGGAACTCAGGCCTACTCTTAGAGAAGGAAACGTGGATTTTCACTTGTCCCTCGGTGCTGTACAAAGGCTAGAACCGGCCAGATATCTTCTGACCTCTGTTGATATAGCAAGACTGCTAAGAGATAGAAGGCAGGTATAAAAATGTCAATCTAGCAAGTGAGACGTCAAGAGAACAGCCTTAACAATCTCAGCTGATAAACCCCTGCTTTTACGACAGGCAAAACCAACATTGTTGGTGCTTCCTCAGTGCCATGCTGTCCCGCTCACCATGTGGGAAGATCACATAATGAATCTCAAACTCAGGAGAGGAAGGAACCTTCTAAATCAAAATTAATTGCCTGCTCTCATAATCACTTCATCATAGAATCTGGTTTATAAATTAATCATACTCCATCTTAGAAGTACCTTGGCGTTTTTCTCCCACTTTAACTACCAGGCAGAACTTCTGGCATCTCCTTCCTCTGATCCTTGAGCGATCATCTGATTTCCAGCCCAAGTGTATGCATATGAAGGTGAACTGTTCTCGTGCCAATATTTTCCTTTCTATGAAGTAGATATTTTGTCTGTTGTTTCCTTCTTTAACACACTTGCGAAGAGCAAGCAAGCTACTTTTCTGCTTCACTTTGCTAGGCTAAACAAATGAAGCTATTTCATTCTGCTCTCTGCAGAGAGGTACTCCATCCCATCACTAATCCTTGGAGCCTTTTCTTACACCACTTCCAGCTGGAACTATATACTGACACAGAGACAAGAACAGCATGCAGTAATTTAAATGACACGTAGCATTGTCACATTCGTGACCTCAGCAATTTGCTCTCCCTTCTGGGAATACTTCTCCAGGTGCATGTAACCATTGCTTTTTTCAACCCACGTCACAGCATAACTCACCCTAATCCTGTAACATGCTAATATATTTGAGTTCTCTGTGCTGTCATTTCCAATTGATTAGGTTGGATTTGTAAAAGAAATTCTTACTAGTTTTTGAAAGTACATCATCATCCTCTGCAGTATTCAATGCCACCTTCCATTATCCTCAGTCACAAAATTCTTCCTTTATGAAGTTCATTTATGTTAAGAACAATGACTTCATAATTCTGAGCTTTGCGACAATTTAATTATATTGTACCTGCTTTTTATTGCTGTTATTACATAACAGTGATTCCAAGGCTGGCCAAGCTTGGAATCCAAGCTCCTCCCAGTCTAATTTTTCTCCTGGTAGAGCACGTTTTTACAGAATTCTTAACCACCCTGACATATTTTCCTCTTCTTTCTCTCTACCACAGCCTTCATCATTTTTCCCACAGGATCCATAGGAAATGGTTTACTGAAGTCAGTTTAAACAAAAATCCTATACATGGATAATATAATATATGAGAGGCAGATATGGTATAATTTACCTTTGGTAAATTCATTGTGTCTCTTTTATCCCATTTTATCAATCTGCAGAGCTTTCTGTTTCATTGTTTTTAATGCCATCTTTTAACTTCTGTTTTAAAGCCCTGCATTCTGCTAAAGCTAGTACAAAAGACCTAGGACCGTTCTCACCTGCACTTTGAGAAGTGTATGCATGTAAGAAGTTTCCTTTGAACGACTGCTTATGTACCTAGTGCTTACCAAAAGCACACAACTCAATGTTACCATTTATTCATTCTGTAACACCTTGGTGAAGTCGTAACTGTCACACCCAGTTAGGATGGATCCAATTAGATCCTCCCACCAGTTTCTCAGTTTTTCACCCATTTTTTATGTGGGACATTAAAGCTTTCTACAGTGACACAATTCTCAATGTTCACTCAAACTATTTGGCAAAGTTCTTTACTCCCAACCTAAACCTGTACAAAACTTGCCCACATAGCTCACTGCTAAGGCTTTCCCATTAGGTAACTGAGTGGTTTATTTCCAAACCACTTGTTTAAGCCATTCTATTCCTTTGCATTATTTCACAAATTCAATACCATAGAAAATAACTTAGCACTTTAATTTCTGTCCTTCCTGCCTAAAACACGTTCTTCAACAGTTGTGTTTCAGACACCACTGCTCATTCAGCTTGCCTTTAGAATCCCTACAGCACCTGGTGTCCATCCACTGCTAAGTGCATCTTCAGCATTGGGGTCCACAGCACTCCTCAGTCCATCAACACTTCAGATGTTCTCAAAGCATCTGCTAGTTTTCTAACCAGATTAGACAGTTCTCTCACCAGCCCTGCTGCACAGCTGACTGCTGTTATTACCACCATTATGCCTTTCCTAATTAATGCTCATAACGAGGCTGCATACCGACATGGGCTTTGTCATAAATTCTCCTGAAGTTTCATTTTCTTTTAATGATAGATTACTGCACTTTGCATCTCCTTAGTTTCCACTTAAAGAGTAAAAGTGTTTTACATGATCACCAGTAGTTCCTAAATATCTATCTTAACACCCTCAGGTAAGTTGCCATAGTTGTCAGAGATTTTCTTTATATAATTTTCTTCTATAAAAAAAGAACTTACTGTCACTGTCGAGCTTGAAAAGCAAGTGACAGTCCGGCTGCTGAGGGTCAGCTGGGAGCCTGGGCGTTGAGTAATGCAGCCAATCCCCACTGGTGGCTCTGGGATCAAGATTTCATTCCTCCTGGTGATATATTCAAGCAAAGCCACTGCAAGGTTCAGTGCTTGAGATCCAAGTACCGTTTAGTTGGCATCTGGTGGATCCTCACATTGTGTTCTTAAGTCCACCTTTGCAAATTCTCTTGGTATTTTAAATAATACTTGTACAGAAGTTCCTAGTAGTAGCTAATAGAAATGATTTGGGAAGAGATTGGATGAGAGAATACGATATAGGAAAAACTAATTCCTTTTCCTTGTGGACTTTGTACTAATTATCCTTCCCAGTGCAGACTTTAAAGGAGCAGAGCTGAGGAGAAAATTTATGTCTGCTCCCCATTCGATCCTGGTTTATTACCACAAGATAGAAGACCTTCGTTTCGAAGCAGTGTTTCTTCTTAGGAAGTAAAAGCAACAAAGTTACAGTAAAGGCTAAGGGCTGGGGTTGTTGAAGAAGTCTCATTTTTCTGTGATGTTTCATGACCCTTTTACCTTGCAGGACCCCATCAAACCACTCAGACTGTCAGCGGTGTGTTACACTGTGACTCTTACAGGCACATTAGGAAAAAAAAAGAAGGAAAGAAGGAAAGCTAATTGCAGGCTGCATGTCTTTCAGGAAACTATCTCTAGGTTAAAAAGAAAAGTCTGCTTTTGGGACTACAACTTCTGGAAATGAGTAAAGGTGTTAAAAGGAAATCTCGTTACAGAGACGTAGCCCGCTTGCCATTGAACTTCTCAAGCAAAATAATACGTTTGAAACCACCCAGGCTTAAGAGAGAAAATTCTGCAGCATCCACAGTCATGTTCTGTGACAGGTGTTCATCCTTATGTATGAAACTGCACAAAAGAAGAGGTTGGGAAAAGACATAGCCAGCTTCCTCCTTTGATCTGTTCTGCCACCTTCGTGAATCTACTCAAGTCTATATCAAAAAGGTTATCTGACAAAAATTATGGTAACGTTTGGAAAGTGATGGCATTAAATAAGAGAATTAAGAGTAATCAAAAGTTCTGCAAATTTCAAAGGTTCGTTTTAAATACTAACTGATGTTTTTATAAATAGACTTCCATCTCTGTTGATTACAGCTTAGAAAGCCTTTGGAGTACAGAAACCATTTCACCCACTGCTCATATTCATTGCAGCTTAGCTTAGGAGAGCACTGCAGGGAGAATTGAAAATGAGTGTGGTTGCCCCAAAACAAAATTAAGTAATACAAAAGGAATAGAGCTCTGGACTTAAAGCTTTCATCAGCTTAAAGTCTTACTTGTTAGGCAGTGATCAGAATGTAAGATTATTCCTTTCTCACCACAGTTAAAAAGATGCTCAAACTTGACTGTCAACAGAAGTCATACAAGAGCCATTTAAATGCAATTAGGAGCCAGAAACAACTGAGCAAAAGGAAAAAAAAAATAATCAAAACACCAAAGGGACCAAAACATTAGCCAAAGCCCTGCTAATTATAAGTCAGAGAGATTATACACTAAGATATGTCCCATCTGCAAGTCGTTTCAAGTCTTCCTACTCATTTTGCATTTAATGTCAAGCTTCATGTTAGCTGTACAGCATCAAGATGCCACAGAGTGAGAACGCCATTGCAAGTCTGTAGCAAATAGAATATGCTGAGGAAACAAGGTATTTTTGCTGTATTCTGTTGCCCCAGAATATTCTGTGAGACAGCTTTGCTACCACCCCTTCCCAGGGAGTGTAAGAGATTATCTTGCCATCAGGTAGAGTTAGGTTCTGTAATGCATCCCTAAAATTGACTGTATTGCACTAGATGGCCAGAAGATTGCTTACTCTACCATAATTAGCACACAGAAATGTTATATCTCAGAAGAGTTTCGCTTTAGTCTGATGGTCACGGCCTACCACTGACATTTTTAGGGCACTGACTGGTTTTCTGACATTGTTATTCCACAGTGTCAGCATCCTACTGCAGGTACTAAATTTCTCTGGTAAAGAAGAGATGTCTTGCTTATAAGATAAGGCCACATATGCAAAGCAATTGAGTATCGCAGATGATCTATTCCCCTTTTAGAATCCCAAAACTTTGAGAAAAAACTGCATCCCAGGGAAATGACAGGATGTATACCTTTGGGTTTTATAATCCACTTCCCTTCCCAAGAGAAGAGGCAATACCAGCTTGCACATCACTGGTACAGTGTAGTTACACCTGCACCAGAGCCAAAAGCATGAAGGAGGAAGTTGCATTAGTGCTGCTGCAGCAAGGTGTAGAAACATGGCAGAAAAGAGACCCATTTCTTTGCCAGGGTGCTTTTCATATTCATAGTGTTACAGTGCCGTTATGTACTTGCGATTGCAGTAGTACCCATGTGGACAACAGCTCACACACAGCTTAGTCAATTAGAAGCTGTTTTATTTGGACAGAACACGTTAATATTGGCCAGGCCAGCATAAGGATAAGTCATCATCTTACTTGTGTGAAACTGACCACGGTAAGGAGATTATATGAGCTTGGCAATGCGATAAGTCTCTGTGGGCTGAATAATTTCAGAGCCTTGGGAAGACTGAAAGCGTTTATGCTGTTCTGAGTAGTGCAGAATGCAAAGATCTGCGAGCCAGAGCTGAGCATGCTACCTGCAGAACGAGGAGCAGAATAATCACATCCATGCAACACTGTCTCACGGTTAATTACCCTGCTTGAAATTCACTGTAACCATTCAGAAGGAGGAAAAGCAACGCACATTGCAAGGAATGGAAAATAAAAAATATGAAACAAATATACTGACAAAGAGCAGAACATCCACTCTGTCCATTCAGCAGCAATTCTATCTGAAAACTCCTCTTGCACCCTTGTTACTTTACATGATTTATTCAACTTTGTGAACAGAATAAAAGAGTTCTATGGCAGGCACCAGGATATTATTTTAGAAAGCCACGCACAAATGGCAGAATCAGCATCAGTGATTTGTGACTACCTCTGAAGAAATTAGAAATAATTGCAACCTTTCATTACAAAACCTGTCATTTGGTATCTGAAAGCAATTTGGTGTAAAACTAATCTTGACGACAGAGTCATTGCCAAACCTAATAATTTGCTGCATAAACTTTAAACCATATAATTGCTCAAGGTGCATGCGAGAATCTGCAACATTAACTGTTACTGCATCAAAACCCAATCATATGGCCTTTAATTCAACCGAGACTAAGGATCAGGCCTACATTTGTTGGGTGTTTTTCCCTCTTTGAACATAATATGGGTTAATGTAAATTTAAATTTCATGTCAAAAATCCATCAGAGAAAGCTCTAATAGCATTTCCATTTCGCAGGCTTATTTTGGGCTACTCACAAGAAACACACCAAATTCACAAGCATTGCTCTGACTGCATTTCAGGTTTTGGCAAACACACACCAACTGCATTCAGTAAGGCATCAACAACAAAAAACCTAACTAGACAAAGTTTAAAATCCATTACTATTTATCACCAATCCCCTCAAAGCCAACAGGTTTTTCAACATGCAGAAGGCAGACAAGCAGACCAAGCACCCGTGCCACAGCACACGTACCAGCCGTGCCTGGTTTGTTCAGCCCTTCATTTCTCAGCAGCTGCCTAGTTAGAACAGCTTGCTGTAAGAAAGACCTACCTCTTTAATTTTCTTTTTCCTCTAGAAGAGTTCCTGCCTCATTTGCAACTAAATGAAACTTTTTTTAAATCCATTCTGTAAAGATTATTTTATATCATAAAATACCACAGGTCTGCCCCTGCACCAGTTTATTGCAAACTGCATGCATGTAGCACGTGCCACTACTGTCTGTCACAGAATTGATTTCAAAGCTCCACTTGCAGCCTACTGTCATTATAAAATAATTATCATATGCATGAATTTGTAAGATGCGTATATGTGGGCACCCTTTTATCTTCATTTTGATTCAAGGATTTGGAGAGCAAGATAAAGAGGCAAGGAATTTAAGACGCTCCCACGACATGTGAAAATAAAGTTCAAGCTGCAGCACAGAGCAAAGCGTTATTGGAAGGGAGAAAAGAATTCTGTCCTACCATGTGTTGAAAGCTGCCCAAATGGTGAGAGGTATTTCAGAAAGTTTATTTTAGGTAAAAGAAAGCTTTTCAAGGAAGTGGTAACATGGGTTTACACGTTACAAGAGGTTGCTTTCCAAAGAAAAGCAGAATCGTTTTCCTTCTGCATGTCTCTCCAAGGAATTCTTTTCTAGGAAAAAGGTACAAGGAAATGCCACCCAATGGGCAGCACACCCACATGTGTGCGTGTGAATTTGAATTCCTAGGAAAACACAAAGCTGCAAACTTGTTTCCCTAAACCATAAAATCACTAAATGGAAAATAATAATAATAATAATAATAATAAAACCAAGAAAAAAACCCCTCTCCTTAAAAAAATTTCCCAGCACACATTCGCACACAAAAGCATAAAGATTCCTTACAACACTATTTATTCCTCTACTTTTCAAAAGGCCTTAGAAGATGAAATGTTAAAATTCATTTTCTCTGTTTTACCCTAAGTCAAGTAGCTGCATCTTAAGCACTAAATATGTGCTGTGAACTTAAGTGATCTCAGAAGCTAACCACACTTATTCCTCCTTTTCTCCACCTGTCTTGGGCACAGCTCCACAGAAACCCGAAGCCAGGCACGCAAACCTATAGTGGAGCCTTTTGTACTGCACAATGCACTCCTTCTCCAGCCTTCAAGCTACTGGCTCTGAAAGAGACTGCCCTCTGAAAGGGTGCTAAGTAACTCACACACAGCGCGTGTAATCAGTTGAGTGCTTACAAGAGTGACACAGCCCGTTCCATTCTGAATGGATATGAGTCAGCCTCATGTCTAAATATGCTCAAACCTACGTCTGGTCGGTTGATCACCGTTGTTTCTGCTTGCACCCTTTGCTGGGGATGAAGAGGAGGGGAGAGGAGTTACCATAGAAAATGTCTATTTAGGTAGCAATGAAGCCGCCAGTGATGAAATTTACAAAGTATTTCTGAAGGAAAAATTGGAAATAATAGGAAAATTAATGTGACTAACAGAGCTATAGTAACTAGCATTAAGGACTAAGTCCCTGGAGGAAAAAGGAGTAATTTTTTACATACTGAAGGTATCTCTAGTTTCAACTAACAGATGGAAGGGATATATTTTCTCTTCAGCATTTCCAGTGCAAGCAACCTGTGCACACAGCCAGGCACCCACATCACCGCAAAGTTATCCCAGCTAGTCCAAACAAGCTTTTTTATTGATCTAAAGCAGTGAATGCTTGAGCCTGCGTGGAAAAACAACAAGGGGAAAAATCCACGTACAACAAAAACAAATTCATTTGTTTCAGTATTTGTTAAAGCTCATCAAAATTCACTTCAATAAATTTCATGTGAAAGTGGAAGGCTTCAACCATTTTCCCCTTTATCAAATGGTCCAAGTATTCCAAGGTACAAATGGTGGAAGCAATAAAAATTACCAAAAAGCTCCAGTATATAATTCAGGTTTATCTCATTAAAGCTATACAAAGAAATTATTTTACCCCCTTAAAACAGCATTGTGAATGTAATAGGCTCAGTGAGGAAGGTCTGGGTTATAGGAGTAGTAATAAGCTAGTGCTTCTCTGTGAGAAAATAAGAATCATAGACTCATTTGAGTTGGAAGAGACCTTTAAAGGTCATCTAGCCCAGGTCTGCTGCAATGAACAGGGAGACCTACAGCTCGACCAGGTGCTCAGAGCCCCGTCCAGCCTGACCTGGAATGTCTCCAGGGACGGGGCTCCCACTTACTGCTTGTGGTGGTGATGGATCACTATTTGTGGCTTCACTGTGATTACAGATCAAATGCACATGACATCGTCACCAAGTATTGAAGAGATAAGCTTAAAAACCCAAGGACATTAGAATAAAAATTAGTCATCCTCCTATGCAATCCAGAACATATTACATATCAAAGATACGTCAGAAAGTTTGGCTTCTGTTCATCTTTATGGCTAGGAGAAGAGATTCTTGAAAACCCATCTGTAACTTTTGCCAGATGAAGCGAAATAAATCCACAGCCCTTGGGAGGTAAAGCAGTTAAAGCACACTAACTGGCCTCCGAGGAACTTTTTGACTCCCTTTCTGAATTGTGGAGAGACGGCACCGCTTGCACACGCAATGAAACAACCTCTTTCCCACCATTTAAAATGCTGCAAGTTTGCAGCAAAACAGCTGATATCACACGGCACGTAATCAGAAATGGAAGATATCTGACAGAATGATCAGCACGACCTTCTGCTATCATTACATTACTGTTTGCATTTACACAACTGCTTTACATGCACAGCTCTAATCTTGCCCTCTTGCACATGAATGGCTCATCTTTTTTACTGACAGACACTGGTTTCCACCACCTTCACTTAGCGCCACACACATCGTGTTTTGTTTTCTGTCACTCAATTTCAATTTTTGAGCATCGTTCCCTTCCTAAAATAACACTTTATTGCACTCCATCCTAAAACTAAGCTTCTGTTGTTTTTACAAATATGGTGTTGTATCCAACTCTGTATACAGCCAATGACAGCTTAATAATTCCTTTTCTGAAACAAAATCCTTTATTTAACCATCTTTTAAAATTTCATCTTACACGCATTTTGCAATTACACATAAAACCAAAAAGAATCTTTACAGGGAAAGGCAGTAAAATCCAGACGGAATTTTCCCATTTCTTTACAACTTGGCAAAGATTAGCAATCAACTTCCAGATTTAATTAGATTTTCCCTGTCCCTTCGTGTGGAATTTAAGCATGCTGTTTGTGTTAAATTGGTATCAGTGGACTCTGGCTCTCTAGACTCCAGAGCAGGATGACTATTTGCTAGCGCATGTAACAACAGCTTGATTTTAAGCAAAGCTCCCCTTCATGCTCCTGAAGATTAAAAATGGTTAACAGTTTTTGGATGGTCAATCACAGTAAGATGAATTTTACTTCAGTCAGGACTGGCATGTGTGCACAGTGCAGTTCAGTGTACGAAATCTAAGTTCTTTTTCACCCTAAACAATATAACTACTCCGCTAACTCTTGTCACTGTGTAAATCTTTTCATTTCATTGTATAATTTTTTCTTTTCATTGCATAAACTTTGAAATATCACATCAAATATTTCTTCACTGTTACTAATCATGGAGAACATAAATTCAGGGAAGGATTGTGCAAAGGCATGACAAAATGGAGATACCTGCAAAGATGAAGGTGGTCCCCTGTATTCCAAAATTGCAGCAGTTCCTTCTCTGCAATGGTTCTGTTTCACAGATGAACTTCAGTTGCCAGTGCTAGTAGAAACAGGCTTCAAAGTTTTTACAGAACTTCACAACCTAAAAAAAAAAAGAGAGAGAGAAGAAAACACATTTCTCTTGCATCTGGGTAAGATTATATTTGCATCAATTAAGATTCCGGTGGAAAAAAAGCACACAGAAACCAAAAGTTCAGTTAGTAAAAGCAGCCTCAAATTATCTGTTATACAAATATTGAAGTTATTCAACCTAAACTCCTGGCAGTCCACTATAATTGCTTCTTTTATATCTGGCATTGCGCTCCAACTGCTGAATTCCTTAGCTTCCAAGAGCAGACTTACAGAGATGCTGTGCTGTTTGATTTGGCACTATTCATAGGCCTTGGCAGATGATCAAATAGAGGGCACAGAAGAGCAGGAAAAGCCTTAAGAAACTGTCTGGGCTGCTGTCGTTACTGCCTCCATAGAGAGAAAACTTACTGGTAAGCACAAAGTAGCTGTTTGCATTCCTCCAGTTTTAATTTATACTGTTTCTATTATCTATCTGGACAAAAGAAAGATCAGCATTTCTTCAACAGGGAGCAACTGGCATCTAGCTTAAAGTTGCATCTGTTCACAACTGGTAGAAAATTTATTTTTTCCTTTTTGCAATATTCTGGAATACATGACTCACTAATGTTACGTAGTAACTGAAAACTCAAGGCAAAATTGTTACCAAAAAGGCAGCAGGAAGGAAAGTGGACTTCAAAACAAAACAAAAACAACAAAGCAATTTATGAAACGCATAAAAAGATTAAAACTGCAAATTTAAAACATTACTGCTATAAATATCCAAGGGACATAAAACTGCATTTCTGCATCAGCCGTAGCTACAGAGCAGCATTCTGAACTTCAAGAGGAGCCAGTAACAACTTGGAGAGTCCTGAAAAGCCGCCAAGAAATCTCTGCTGACAGAGAATACCTGGGGGCTGGGGGAGGATGTCCAAGTAAACCAGAGGCAGGAGCAAACAATCCCACGAACCTCCCCTGTGACTGGAAATTCACGGAAAAGCAGTGCATGTAAACAGGAATCACCAAATACTGATGCAATCACAGAGGTTTTCCCACGCAGCTTTCCATCCCCCTAAGCTCAGGCTCTCTGGTGACAGCAGAGCCACTTGCCCGCAGCCTGGCTCTCCTGTGCCTTGCAGCACTGAGCCAAGTCGCAGCCACATCTGCCCCTCCACTGCCAACAGGAACTCTGCCGAACTTGCACGGCCTTAAGATGCCTCCACTGCTGCTGAGCAGAGATCCAGCAGGAGCTGGGAGGAGAAGGAAGGCTGGAGACTCCAAGGGAACGAACGCCTCAAGCGCTTTAACTCCTATTCAGATTTCTGCTTGGAGCACTGCCAGGTTACCAGGGAAGCAAGTCACACAGAGCAGCTGCTGCCCAGTTATGATCTCCTCTCTCCTCAGCCTTCCTCCACGTGCCACCAGATCCGAGGCCACAAGCTGGGGCTCCTTAAGGCCCCCACAGCACAATGAGTTACAGCTCTTTGCTTGGCGACAGCTTTGGCTGTGTTTCCCCTCCACTCTGCACTGCAATTGGAAAAAAACACATTGTGCCTGGGACTGCTGGGTGATGCTGTGTGTGCTGCCCTTAGGGGAACAGGCAGGGGGGCTGAAACCCCAAATGAGCTTTTTGGGGTGTGCAAAATACGTGCAGGTTCTGTGAGCTCAATGTTTATCCCTCTCTCACTCCCCTCTCCCCAGGGTCCAACCATAGAGCTCAGCATCAGCTTTGGGCACGTGGAATTACACTTCTCACAGAGCCATCTCACCGTCCTCATTGTGCAGGATTTGCAGACTACTTCCCCCTTCCTCCCCATGTGCCACCCTTGTCGTGTCCTGTTTGGGGACAGACCTTCTACCTTAGCCAGCACAAACACACAAACGGAGCATCTTCATCTCTGTGTGCCGTGACTGTGATGGTGTTTCTGGTTAACTGTGTGATCAGATTTGCCACATTACACAAACTGGAGTGAAACTTCCTCAAGTCAGATGCTTTGCCTCATGGCCTTTCTAAATTAGAAGTGCAAGCCTGAAGGTTCTACTGCTAAAAACTCGGCTGCATGTGTACCTGTACAGGTGCATTAAAGTTCTAACAACTCTATCATTGTTATCATTTATTTATTTATTTTAAAGTGCAGGAATGTTTTAATATACTGCTTTGATGGATATTCTCGTGACAGTTCAAATAAAGAATCTATTTGCAGTATGCAGCTTTTTACTTATTTCCTTCAGCCTCTCAGAGTACACTTAGTGGTTTCACTGCTCTCAAATAAAATGACCAAAGTGAGCAGCATCCAGGAGCAGTGTATGTCTCTACACTCACTGTGGACAGAAAAAAAAAAATCATTTAGTGGCCAAATTCCAGTTACAGTTATGGTCCCTTAACGAAATTACACCTTAATGAAATTGACCTACTTATACATTAAGACTGCTGTACCTAAAATATAACACAGATGGAAACATATTCTTTGTCATTTTATCTGCAATTTGTGATATTGATTTTAACCTCAGATCAGACCTTGATCTAACTAAGTGCACAGTGAATCCAAAAGTGCTGACCTCCAGACCAAGCAGTTCACCACTATGAGCACCAGCAGAGCGCTGTATGAGGGATGCAATCCCATCTCAGTTCACATTGGTTCAAAGAGTAACTCTGCAGCATGCAACCTGCTAGGCCTGAAAGCTGCCCAAGAGTGCTCGGTAATACAGAGCAATGCCTCCTCCTTCTCTAGATCCAGGGGGTACTGTGAAATCAAAAATTAGGGGGAAAAAAACGACAGAAGTTGGGCTGCTAGTTTGCAAACTAACTAACAAACAAATCAAACACCTTTATAGCAATGGAAGCTATGAGGCTAGAGTATCTTCATTAAAACATACTGAAGCACTCCACCTCCTAATCACGAGGTCCTCTTGCTCTGATTTAGAAATCCTTGACAGATTTATTCATTGCACCACGTAAGCATAGGAAGTCTCGTAGATTTCTAATATTCTAAAATCTTCTCTGTACAAATTCACTTATTCTAAGTAAATCCTAGCCCTCTGATGGGTATTAAGGTACCTAGTAAACCCAGAAGGAAACAGGCACCTAAATGCTCCAGCTAACTGAAGGTAACGCTGTCTCACTGTCCCAAAGAAGGTCTGGGAGAAGGAAGCACTGAAAAGACTGCATTTCCAAACGAGACAAGACCACCTAAATAATGGCAATGAGCCTCAGGGACCTGTGGAACATGGGCACAGGTAAGCCCAGGCACTGTTATGGGCTTGCTAGTTGTAGTGAAAGCCATTTTTTAAAGTAACTTACTGCCAGCAACAGGATTTTATAAAAAGCATCTGCGATTCCAGCTCTCCTATAGGCAGAGGAGGCAGATTCTTTAATTCTCCTTTATGCCTTGAAGAAGATTTCCATGAGGAACTACTAGAGTTTCTGTGGCTGAAATATCCCCCCTTTATAGAGTTGACTCCACATTTAAACTGTGGAGCAAATGAAACGTAGTGGGCCTTTTTAATCCAAGAGAGCCCCTCTACGTGACTAGAAAGAAGACTGTCTTCAGACTTATCTTCTCTTCAGTCTCATAGGCACTTCTAAACTTCGCCCGTCTTCCTTCTTGCAGAAGCGAAGAAGGAAACAGGTCTCATTCTCCGTGCGTTACTTTACATGAAATAGTTGAAATAGCAGATAGGAAGAACAACAGGAAGCAGAGCCAAGTGCTCTGCAGTACTATTTACCTTCACTTTTAAAGAACAGTTAAAAAAAGAAAAGAAAAAAAAAAAGCCCCTAACATCATCAATATGATGTTAACATCATCAATACGATGTTTACCAGTGACACAACTGATTTACTGGAACAGAAATCTGCAAGGAACCACGATTCTGTTTTCCAAACCACCAGTAGTTCCTGTAAGAAAGCAGGACACCACAACTGCAACAAATGTAACAGCATTACCCAAGCAGTCAAGGAATGGAGAGGACACATTTATACAGAAGAGCTACAATTAATTCACTGGATGTCCCTGGACTTTACTGAACAGCAGTAAACTTTGCAGAAACTTTCAAAATGTCAAACGTGAAAGAGCATGCTCATTTTTAACTTAGCATATGACCTTCAACCACTCATTTTCCCTTTGGCCTATCACTTAGGGGTTTTGTTTACCTGTGCATTACAGTGTTGCATGGAATTAACATGGGTTAAGAGAGTTGAGGTGCTGGAAGGAGCTCGGTGCTCATCACAGATGTGTGTGCTTGGCTTTGTGTGTCTGATCTCAGGATAGAGTGCTAGAAAAAGAAACTGCTTTCTATTTCCCACTACAGAATGCCAATAGTGCAAAATGCTAACGTTTCTGAGATAAGATTTTAGAATAAAAATTTAACGTTTCTATTCAGTAAATGATTTTTAAAAGCTGAAGTTAGAGAATGCTACATAAAAGAAAAGGGGAAAAAAGGAAAAGATGCACATTCCATGGCAAGAAATGACAACTGTCAGCCATTTTCACAGTTCTGAAGCAGTTTATTTCCTAATAATTCATAATAATTCATTTTTTGACAGGACGGCACAGCATTTCTTGGGCCATACTCCCTTAACACAAGCACAACTTTTTAGCAGAGAATTCTAACCTTTAATAAGACTCGTTCCCTAAATATGGCAAAGGAAAATATAGCACAGAAAATCAAAGGAGATAGCCTAACGAGCAAAACACAAAGCACTCCAAACAGATGTCACAGAAGAAGATTTTAGATCCGCATCAAATATATGAGCAATTCACACATGATTTCTACAAAAAGCAGCCACTACTGTATCTCCACCAGCACACAGAACCAAAAGAGCTTTGTCCCCAGTTTTAATGGAAATATTTACAGATGAGAAAGCTCCACAAGGAAAGCCTATGTTTAGACAGAAACCAAGAAAAAAAATAAAGAACATTTCTTGCACAGTAGCCATGCCACTGTGTCTGTGCTTCAGAAAGTCTCCTGCTTGCAGCTCCAGAACACAAGTGCTTACCACTTTCCCCCACAGTCTCCTCTGGAAAGCCCACAGCTACAGGGAAAGCAACAAAGCCTGTGAAAGAAAGCAGCAAAAAATACATCCCAGGGTAGTTTAGCTATTTCAGGAGCACACATGCCCTTCAGATCAGCACAGCGGTAGCCTTAAACACAGCACGCAATTGTTGAATGAGATATTCAAATCCTCCCTTTCCTCAACACTTAACACTTCGCAGAAGACTAGCATGCAGTAAAGTATAAGCATGTGCACCTCAGTATTGTGTATGCAATGTACACTGTGTATATTCTAAGCAAATATTGCTAACATGATGGATCGTTTTTTTACATCTGTTAATCTGCCCTTAGCCTGAGAGCCCTGTAAGACACAGGCAGGACCTTTTTGGAAAGCGTCCAGCCGTCCCCATCTAAATAACAACTTTCGCTTAGTAAGAATTAATTAGATTGTACCAAAGCACAGCAAACAACAGAAGTGCTCTGGCTTGATTTCACAGAGATGTATTGCAGTGAAACTCTGAAATAAATGATAATGCCAAAGGAAAAATTCTTCACTGTTGTCAAACTGTTCAGAAAGCATTAACATGGTTCATTCATTTTCAGCTGCAATACCACGTTGAAAACATAGTTTTGCTGGTCTGCAGCTGATTGATGTACATTACTCATATCAGGCTAATAGCACTTTATTTTCCAACGGTAGCAAGTAATGAGCGACCTTGAGTGCATATTGTTTTGCTGAAAGGTTTTGTTGCTCCGCGTACTCTCTGAGCACCCCCAAGGAAATGAGGGTCCTGTATTGGTGTTTTTCAGCAAACCTCATTTCTTTCATGGCTTTCTGTAAAAGAATTTGATACAGGGATAGAAGCTAACTTCAGTGAGTAAATGAAATATTGATCCACGCTACTCTGGCCTTGCCTTCACCTTGTCCCTGGGCTGTGAGTTACTGACTTTTCCGTTTTGGCTGTAATAGGAATTATTACAACAGGCCTGTGCGAGTAATTACTTGGCATGGCAAAAAGGAGGGTCCATCATATATTTCTGTAGAGACGTTAGTTTCCATCAGCCCAGCAGTCTGCTTTTTTGGCCCTGTCTTTCCTACTCTTGATTCAATTCTTTTAACCATCATTAATCAAGTTCCTTGTCAGTAGAAGTTTATCAAAAGTATTAAGTGAGCAAGGTTGCATGGCCTCTTCTAAAAAAAGAAAGAAAGAAAGAAAGAAAAGAAAGCTAAGAAAAAGAAGCACCAATGCAGGGCAGTAAATTTCAAAATATGGAAGGCTGGCTCCATGATATATATGAGTGTCTCTTGAGCTGGAACGAGCAGTTTGTTTTAGTGATAGATATTGTAGCTTGAGCCGTGATAGAATCCTTCTCAAGTTTATATGTCATAGACTATCGTTTATGAGAGACCGTGTGTTTCTAAATGGTGAAGGTCATGGCTGTTGGCAAAAGTAAAAGCAGTGGTGATTCATTAAAAATAGTTAATAGGGCCTGCTGCTGACAGGGATAAATAGCAACACGCTGCTTTTTCAACCCACAAGCAACCAGTTCAGGCAATGTTTCTTCCGTGTTTTCCACCACTCCTGATTGCCAGACAGCTGTGAACATACATAGAGACGTGAGCAAGATTGCTTCCACCCTGCTGATAATAGATGCAGGACGGGTTTCCAGCGTGAATGACACCGCTAGATACAGATTTTCCAATCAACAGCACGGGCAGGCTGACTAAACATTCACCTCCCAGCGACTCTTCACTGATCAATGAGTTTGGGCTGCACTCTGAATTCCTAGCAGCCAAACACACTGCTGAGCAGTACTGCTGGGATCCCAGCCTCCAGCTTTTGCACTAATGAATGTCCCACTAGAGCCTATCTAACACCCATGGAAGCTTTGCTGACATGAAGGACACTCAGACGGGACCTCACGGCACTGGCGTGGCTAATGTACCAAGGATTGTTATTATAGGCTTGATCAGGAAGCTGTGATCTCCCAATATCCTTAAGATATTTTTGTTCCATTTGGAAAATAAACTCTTAAAATGCAGCTACACATGTAAGATTGGTTGTTGTGGTGCTGTTCTCCTTTAGGTATTATCATTATTTGTTTCGTTTTTTAAACACAAACAACATCATTGAAATATCATCATTCAAAGTTTTAGTCTGCCTACAAAAGTTTACAAATATACTCAATATATTTTGCCAAACTGATTTGGGACTACATTTCAAAACAAGAATTTGGTGACTGTTCTCTCAGGCTGCACGTGTTTTGGTGAGTTTTTAATGCAGCAGAGGACTCTACTACTACGACAGAGACAGTACTAATTAAAAATAAATAAATCAGAACATCAAATCATATAGAGAGAACAAGAGAAAATTCCAAAATCTGTTTTGTCAGCTAGAGGACCCACACCACCCTTAGTATAAACTGGCGTAATTGCACTGAAGCCACCAAACCTAAAGGACTTGCTAAAATGAAATGACAATTTCTGGCCCTTCAGCTTCAGCCAAACACACGCAGGCTGCAGCCCTGACAGATTCTCATACTGAACAGCGCAGAGGCAGACAAATCTCTCTCATCAACCCCACTGCAGCAATTATATATTGCAGTAATGCTTGTTGGGCTCATTTTAAGTGACTGACCAGGCAGACTGGAAAGCTGGAGAAAGAGATGGTCCACATGTTATGGTTCACATTTTATTTTCTGCCTTTGCTAACAAAACGTTTTGTTCTGTGCCTCGTGGCATTCCTCCTTCTCTGCCTTCCAACCTGGCTAATATGAGCACAAAGGCTGGGGAGGCCGGGGGATGGGAAGGGTCTCCTTTATTTTAAGAAAAAAATGTTTATCATTCAGCTCAAGTAGTTTCCTCCATGATCTCTGTCTCATCTATTCAGAGAGATCCCATTCTTATCAGATTTTGAAGCACTATGATTAACAACTTCCTTAGGAGCTGACTGTGATCTGCTTGAGTGGATGAATGCTGGAGCACTCACAACAGAAAGAAGAAAAAGAAAAAAAGAAATTTTCTGAATAATTAAAAATAGTAACAAAGAGAGAGAAAGAGTGAATCCATTAAGGCTCAGTTAATTCTGCTATCTCCAGTCCTTTGTTCATCCCCTGATACATATGTTCTACAGCTGCCCAGATCAGAACTGAAATCCCGTAATTACACAAACCCCTTCACTTTCCTTCCCTTCATTTTACTGTAGAAATATTTGATTTTTCCTTACTTGCTAGCCTGAAAGAAATAAGAGAAATGTTTATTTTAGGCTCGCTGGGACAAAGCTCCATTCTGTCAAGATTATGATCTTTTATTGAAAGGAGTTTCATCACAGATTTTACTACTTCAAGCAATCTCTCTGCAGATGTTGGGCCCAAGGGAAAGCAACACCAGCCCCTAAGCTAAACTGGAGAGAGTGAGAAATGTTTGATTACTAAATAGGAAGGTGAGATATCTGCTGTGATTAATTTAATGCTTAGATGTTGATGCTTCTACAAAAGCATCGGTTACTTTAATACAGTCATCTTAAGAAAGACAGTCCGCAGTGGTTACAAATTGACTTTTTATGGAGAAAATAAGACTGTTCCTAACCTATTGCACCGATATTATATTTTGTTAATATTTTATGAAATAAAAGTCCTCCCATTAAGAGTGGCAAATTGCTTTATAATTATAGCACTTCAAACACTAGAATGACTACTTCATTTTATGAAAAACAGCTCAAAATACAATTTCATTATTATCCAGCATCTTCTCGTCCTTCCAAAGGTTTCAACAGTAAGAGCTGTTATATGCATCTCAGATCCTTCCTTTTCCAAGTATCAGTTCAGTTAAAATAAAATTATGGCTTCCACTCCATGTTGCACCCCTAATTAACTATTGCTAATGAAATAGTTCTTTACAGTGAGCCTCTGTACACACATCTAATTAAGTGGGTGAACAACAATAAAGTATGGACCCTTTAACTTCTGTACCTCCAGGCTGACTTACACACTAGATGAGCACTAATAACTCAGGCAGTTTAGAAACAGATCTAGTTAAACCTGGGCAACTTCCTGGTGCAGTGTCTCTTAAAACAGTTTAAGAGAACCTTAAATTGATTTAGCTTGATGTGGTTTATAGACATGAATTGGTTTCTAAATCAATTTACTAAAAATTGGTATTCAAGTTGTATTCAGACAGCCTCCAAGCCAACCATACTGACCTCAGTCTGAATCCACACACTTCTGCAGCTCTCAGATGAGACCTAAGTTGCAGTACCAAATATTTATTATTTCTTTTTTACATCATTCTTCCTTGAACATTTGGTACAACCAAAAAATTCTTCTGGAAAGTATCATTAGTCTGGTGTATGTGCAGCCATCTTCTCCTCTACATGCACAAGCAGGGGCAGTTTGGGTGCTCAGTGGCGATCTGATTTGCAGCGAAGGGCTCTGCTTGCCTGCAGGCAGATCATCACTGCCACACCACCAGTGTCACACTCCCTGTACCGCAAATGAAAGCTCAGCTGACTCATGGCACTGGAAGTGTTGTCAATAAAATATTTCAATTCTAGAATTGAAATTAATTCAATTAACTTAAACATACCCTAACTTAATTAGTCAAGATGCATAAAGAGCTATCAAACAAAATTATTTTATAAATAATAATAATAAAGCCCCATTTCCTCATCTGCAAGGACTTTGTGGAATGACTTCTACAGACAATACCGACTCCAAACTCACAAAGCAACAGTAAAAAGGCAGTAAAAACTCAGTCCCACACAGAGGTACTTCTAACTAGCCTCTTGAAAAGCAGCTATGCCTGAAATTTAGCCTTTGGGTTCTGAAGTCTGAGCCAACTTAAATGTCAAAGTTGGAACGATGAACTGATTTTCCTTACATAAGCACAAGTCCTAAGGACTGGAAAAGGATCAAAATCTAATTCTTCAGTACAGTGAACCCCCTCCAAACTCTATGTAATATACAGATCCCTCTATATATTTAGTTTTCTCTCTATAAGCATAGAAGCTATAAGCTTTACATTTCTCCTGTCTCTTCTTTTAAGCACTCCTGCAGCACCTCATCCTAAAGCTTGTTTGGCAGGTTTTGTTTCTAAGTTCAGCGCCTGGGAAGGTGCAGGATGTCTGCCATTTCCTCCATAGGAGAGCAATGTCCGTGCACCGCATACATTTAATGCAACCTGGCATCGATTTGTCAAGATGGGAAGACAAGTTGCCTTTACGTCTCCTACTACAATTACAAATTATGAATTTCAGCCCTTCATTGCCAGTTTATCACACAGAAATACTTGGTTTGTCTAAAAAGGTAAAGCCTCCCTGTGGCTCCACTTGGGAGGTTAGAGACTGAAGAAAACACGTCATTATTTCTGCTGTGGAATTGGTCTACAGAATGGATTTTCATTAAAATAAATTTCTGAGTTTGTAAAAAATGGAAACCAAACATCAGACTAAGTAGATGAAAAATGAGGTACACCTTTCTGCTCTCTCTGTCTCTTTCTATAGTTAAAATGCAGCCAGGGCTTTCTTTTAAAACGAGTAACCAACATACTGCTCACTCCGGATTTTATGAGGCTATTCTTCCATGATATTTAATTATTAAATATTCACCCAAAGGCACAAGTAAAAAATATTCCAGGGTGAAATTATTCATGTCCTAATTTTTGCCTGCCATAGTTTGCAAGTCTTCATTTTAAGAGACCTTATAGCAGAAGCGTGAGGGGTGTTGACAGGGAACTCAAAGCATAAAGGTGGCAAGTAAAGCTGAGATAATGTGCAGACATTGCTAGGGAACCTGCCGTTCTGTGTGCTTGAAGTGAGTCATGCAAGGCATTGCTTATTTAAGGAGCTCGCTACCTTGGTGGGCAGATTCCACTTAGTTTTTGATACCGGCGCTTCAAGATCCCTCTCTACTGGGCACTGAAGGGATACTAAGGAAGGAAAATTAATGAAGGAAAATGTGCCTGCCACTGAACTAGAATCTGACCCACGTATGAATGAGTACTTTGGTCTAAATAGACTCCTACCAAGACAGTTCCATGTTGCTTTAAAAGACTGGAACAAGAGCACCTGGAGATTTCAACAGGACTTTCCCACCCTGTAGGAAAAGGCTTTGGCACCGTGGTACTGGCTGAGAGGAAATGGGGGGCAGGGCTGGTTCTCTGGCCTTGCTCCAGTTCGCACCCCCTCACCTGGCATCTGAAATCTGGGATGACATCACTGAAACACGAGCCCAGACCTTTCCCTCATTTCCAAACTCTGTTACATATTACAGTTTTACACATAAGGGCCTTTCAATGATTTCTGTGTTGGCCTCATACCAATATAAGCACCAGCAAGAAATTAGAAATGTTTTTCAAGGGAATTACTAACCGCATAAGTGTTCTGAGATACACCAAAATCATTCACTGATTCGAATTACCCTTTCAGCCTCTTATTGGCTGACACAACATCGCCAAGGTTTACAGAACATCTTGACCGATTTTAAACAAAAAGGTTCAGGCGCACACGTAGCAGCCAGCAGTCAGGCGTAGGTTAAACAGTCCGACATTTTTCCCTTTGCCTTCCCTTTTCCACACTCAGGCATCACGCTGCCAATGGCTGAAATGGCTGCTGCTGAGAGCCTGACTCCAGCAGTGCGAGGAACAGGAGCAGCAGCGTCACCAAACTCAGCCAAGTCTCCCTTTACGCTTATGCTCTGCATGACTTGTGCGCCATTACAAGAAACTTGGGCATCTCTTTAAAGATGATTATGTAGAAGTAAGATGTAGATGCAACAGCCGCACTCCCAAGTAAATATTTGTACTTTTGGGTAGTTAACAATCCATCAGAGCCTGCAGGGTTTTTCTGCCCCTTCTGGTTCCTGTTCTCATTAAAATATTTTTTAATGAAAATGTCATTGGCATGTCACATCATTTCACCCACAGTCAACTCTCAGATGCTCATTATGCTTATTCTTGAGACAAATGTTGGATTAAGAACAAAAAATGCTTTCCCCTTAGGAGAACCAGGATAGTATCAAAAACTAAAATATAAACCACCCCAACAGCAAAACCCATTTGAGGTCACTGTTTCAAGTGTTCTCATATCAATTAATTTCCCTTGCATTGCAAATTCACTTTGTTGTGTTATCTTTTCAGTATACATCTGCATTTGGAAAATAGCCTTTACTTAATATAACAGAACAAGACCACCGAATTCCAAAAGCAAAGAGGCTGAAATTAGAGAAAATTTCATTAAACATTAACCAGAGTGAGATGCAGAAAAATGTAGTCGCAGAACAGAAATACTTGTAAGAAATCAAAGGCCTGTAGGTCTAATGCAGCTGGCTAGTGCTCTCAACCTGACTGGTTAATTGATGTTTTTCAAATGATCATCACTCCTAAATGCATCTCCACAGCCATTATTAATTTCTAGATATAATTATTAACACACATACATACACATTCTTTCTAATCAAAAGAGTCACAGAGCAGAACTGAAAGCACAGCAGGGCAAACATCAGAAGCAAGCAGCCCTTGGAGCACAGAGCTGTAGCCAAAGTTCATCAGCCAGAGGGAACCCAGCTAAGCCTCGAAACCAAAATGTCACTTGCTTCTTCTACCAACAAGTACAAATGTGCTACTGTAAAATTTATGAAAACGAAAAAAAAGCAAGAAACTGAAGCGCTTTA
This sequence comes from Lagopus muta, assembly GCF_023343835.1. NCBI lineage: Eukaryota > Metazoa > Chordata > Aves > Galliformes > Phasianidae > Lagopus > Lagopus muta. The sequence continues at coordinate 1,769,842 of NC_064438.1, read as the reverse complement.
GTGTGGCATCACTGGTTTTAGAAGACTTTCTTGTAGCAATAAAAGCTGCAGGCAGTGTAGGTGATCTCAGTCCCTTTTCAGACAACGACAAGGTGTAGGGATGATCGGTGGGCAAACCCTCGTGTGGCTTAGCTCAGGCTTTGAGTGCATGCCTTTCAGGAGGGCACAAGGTGGTTTTAGTCTATGCTTTTATAACTTATAACAAGCTGGAAGAAACTCACACAGTTTGAGACAATTTTCATCACTTAGATTTCAAATTACTTGCATTTATAAAGACCTCTGACTTAAAAAACTGCAGTAAATATAGAATTCTCTTAGAGTTTAACTCTAAGAGTTTCTCTTAGAGTTAAGGGATTGCAGTTCTGGGTCCTGTCCTAACTGTACTTCCCTGTCAGTCTGCATGTTAATCTCTACACTTACTTTGTCAGGAGGTCATTTCTGACACGTGCCTGTTGGGAAGAAAAGAACAAGGAAGAACTTTTTTCTGCCAGTAATACTCAGCAAAAAAAAAAACCCTCAAATACTTCCTTCACACAGGCAGGTTATTTTATGAAGCCTACTAACAAAAAGTTTTGTGTTCAGAGATTGTTGGGTCACGGCATGGCTCACACCAGCGTAATGTCATGGATAATTCTGAAACAGAAACTTCAGATTCTGTCTTTCTAATTCACTAAGCCCTGTTTTTTTTCCTAGTGTTTTCCTTTATGCCAAGTAATTAGCGCTCTTATGAGAGTCCTAATAGTAAAACTAAAGCTCCATCTGTGACTGTTTATACTAATTACATATCCCATCATATATTACTACTGGTGCAGAGGAGAAAGATGTGCTTTTTGTATTGCATATTTGTATATTTCCTTGGTATGATACTTTTGTGAGCCATATTTTGTTTACAGACTAAAAGAAACGACGTATTGCCAACGTAGTTATTTCAGTAGTTGTCATTTTCATTGAAATTACACATAACAGAATAACCTTACAGGACCATTCTGTTCTGATACACATTCATATTCCCAGTTTCACAGGCTCTCCCTTACAACCTTCTTAATGCAAGTAAATAGTATTTTCTGTTTTGACAGAGGTAAAGTGTTCAAGGAAACAAACACATGAGGAAAGGAAACCTTTCTTCTTCCCTAACAGTTTTCTAAAACTTGATTTTGAAAAGCTGGGGAAAAAAAGAAATAAATAATTGCTGTCTTGCAGCAAATAAAACATTTTTATAAGCTTTCATTTCAATGGCAAACATGCAAGTCAAGCAGATGCTCGCAGAGGATGACGTCCTGCAGCTTCAGGCCCTCTCCCTGTCCCCATCCCACGCAGCACACTTCATTGTCCCCTCAGTTGTCTGCGAGGCTGAGTTTAACCAGTTGTGATACTTACATCCAAACACCAGTCTTGGTTTGTCATGATGATACAGAAATGCAGGTATAGTTCCTTAGAACAGAGAATTTAGCTAATCACATTCAAGCTCGAATATAAAGACAAGCGTTGTCAATTCATAATGTTCTTGTTCACTACCTTTTTGTTAATGCCAGTGTCTCCATACACAAGAAATAGCTTTGCATCTATTTAAAGAGTCTCCGCTGGCATCTTACCACCAAGTCTTGTAGCTTCAGAAGCAATTAACCCTTGCCCAAAACCACGTGACAGCACCATTGATTAACTCATTGTATAAACTTCCTCCTACATATACAATATTTTTGCTTGGTACCTAAACAAATAGCACAGTTTTGTTTTAAATCAGAAGCATGCCTGTCACAGCTTAGTAAATAATTTATGCTTTCTAAAATCAGATATACCTAACCATATTCTCTAGATGGTTTTAAAATATCTCCCCCTCGTTCCTATCCCTATTTTGCCCCCCAAAGTGTCGTCATCACACGTCTCCATCCTGAAGAACTTTATCGCACATTAATGGAGTCAACTCGCAGAACTTACACCAGTTTTGGTGGATTTCACAACGGCATACCAAAGCATTTTAACAGAAGACCAAAGCATTCCCAGGGGACAGTCTCCACCACAGGCACACTGGCCAGCATGGGGTGAAGGCTGCCCTGGCCAGCTGCCTGCTGGAGTTGCAGCCCTTCAGGTGCACCCTGCCCAAGGGATGGGGGGAGGCACCTGCACCCATAAAGGGACATAAGAAAAATTTTAAAAGGGAGCTCCCTTGATTTCCATGGAGTCTTAGTTACGATGCCAGCCCACTTGGATGTATGCACAAATGTATGCCAACTGAGTAACAGAGAGAAGGACAGCTGAGGCTCCCTCAAAAGGCATACACAGCCCTGGCCGATGCTCTGTCTGCACCTTTTTCCTTGAGCAGTAGATCACAGATCCATACAGAGGGTGGATTTCCCTTCACGGGTACTTGGGATCAGCACCTTTTCCCCATGAGAATAATTAAAAAGCTGCTTTTCAATTCTGGATCTTATAAAGCTGCATTTGTTTTTTAAGCATCGTGGTATCCCTGTCACTTTGATATTTCACCTGGTATTCAGGTGAAATTACATTTGTAAGAAGCCCCAGAACACTGCAATAGAGGAAAACCTTCCTGTCTTTTTCGTATGTCTAACTTTAAACACTGAATGGATCACGAGTGCTTATTTTCCACCAACCTATTCTAGACCGAAATCTCAACAGGCTGAATAAAATGCAGAATAAAAACTAGGATAATTTCGGAAACGTAGTACAGGGCCAAGGTCGGGAACACTCTCTCTCTGCTGCAGCACTTTCTAAGCACTTACCAAAACCTTGTCTTAAAGTTCTGTTACAAGAAAGACAGAAGACACTATGCTCTGAACCAGCAACTATATTTGTTTGAACTTGCATGCTATTACGAGGGCAGTTCTGAAAGCAGCGCCTCCTATTTTATGATGTTGGCCCGCAACATCAGAGGCAGATGCAGCTGGTAGGGCAGAAGAGGCTCAACCTTCCCACCAATACCCCTTTCCGTTGTGTTGTTATGCAACAAAATGGCAGTAGAGGGGCAGTCTGACAGAATGGCATCTGACAAGGAAGTGCATGTGAAGCAAAGGTGTGCCACTGAATTCCTCTGTGAGGGAAACATTTGACCCACGAACATTCATGGATGCTTCCTGAGTGTATATGGAGACCAAACTTTCCTTGTACCCAACTCAAATCTCCCCTCTTTTAGTTTGAAACTATTTCCCCTTGTCCTACCAAAACAGACAGTGGATGTGAGCACAGTGATGGATGGTGAGTTCCAGCAGTGGGGACAGCAGTGTGAAAGACAAACCACATCCCAGACAGCCATGCAGGCTTTTACAGGAGTGGCATGCAGGCCCTTCTTCATTGCTGCCAAAAGTGCATTGCTAACAGCAGTGACAATGTTAAGAAATAGTGTCTGTACTAAGAATTTGCTCTCTCAAACAATGTTATTGTGCTCTTTGTTGTGGTTTCTATGGAAAGAAATAGGAGGCATTACTTTCAGAGAGACCGACATTTGTTTAAGATTTAAGAAAGCCAAGGTAATGTACAAGTAAGGGCTTATTTGTAAGATTTCTCAGCAGTTACACACATCAGGTGTGGCATATGGCTGGCTTGCTAATTGCCCAGCTCTACTGGCTGATACAGGATATGAACGTGCAGATCCTGTACCAGTTTGGCTGCACAGCTACAATCTCAGAACAATAGGGAATAATGAATGGGTGGAAATCAGAATGAAAGTATTTAAATAATTCACAACTGCTGTATTCAAACCCAAAGTTCCCTTTCATGTATTCTAAGAAATTGCATCCAAGACAAAGGTCTTCTTTTAAAAGGAAGTTACAGAAACAAAAAGGTTGTAATTACAGATCTTCTGTTTCTAACAATATTGCTTTTAAACTGCATGTTTACAAATTGAGGAAAATGTTACTTAAATATTGGGAATGGCTATTAGCAATATATTTACATGTGCTACTTGAGGAGCAGCGGAACAGGGCTGAATGTAGTACTGCTGAATCAAAACAACACATTTGGGGGGCATCTGAATGTTAGACTTCCTTATGAAATGAATTAAAAAAATAAATAAAACATAACAGTACTTTGTCCACACTGTCATTTGTCAGCTGCTGAGGAAATTGGCATGTCTTTGCTGTTGATTTATTGGCTAATCCCAACAATTCATTGCAAAAAAGGCCAACAATGAATTACAGCGCGAGGAAAAATTAAGCAGTGCATTTAAAAAGCGTTTAACTATACAGACCTGAAAGCAAAGTTGAAAACTCTGATAGACCTGGTGAAGATATTTGGGGTACTACTGCAGGTACAGACAGCTATTGTGGACAGCAATTTAATAGTAACAAATGTTCTCGGACTCCTAAATATCGTATCCCGAATAATAGCTTTGCTAATAGGCTCCTAGATTTAATTTCAAATGTGTTCAATGAACAAATAGTTCCTGGGTCCCTGACTCGTGAAGGGTACACAGGAGATATCACACTGATTGCTTCAGCACTGGGTACACTGGATATTTCTCTATGTCAACTAGGCAAACTACTTAATCTAAGCCAGTAGCTAATCCTGCTGGTTGTAATGGAACTACCATTACGTTAGCTTAGCGTTAGACAGGTTTTGAAATTAAATATGTATCTAATATATATTTCATACCCCTGTATAAGTATGGCTATTCACTTAAGACTTTTCACATAAAGTCACCTGCCTATCTTTCAAGGTATCAGCTGCAGGTGATATGTGTAAAACACTGGTAGTCAGACTTTGCTTTCTTTTAGGCTTTACTGTGCAACAAAATAAGGAAATAAGAAATACCTTGAGCTGAGGCAATAGGGACTGTGCAAATTAAACTCTACTTGCTGCTTTGGGATATAATTCAAAGCCTATTTACAGTCAATGGGAGACTTTTGAAAAAGTACAATAGGTTTGTAACCGACAAATTTTGAGGGCAAACCCATACTGTGCAATACAGCATAGTGCAGAAAAACACCAGAGACAGTGCACAGCTCACGTCTGTTTTACACCCTCCCTTTAGGCAGCACATCTGAACAGCATGCTGGGCTCCACCTCCATTCCATTTAGGCCCGCTGTCCCCCATGGCTTCTTTTGGAGAGCCATGCCAGAATCTCAATAGCCACTCTTCAATCAAAATTTACTGAAAGCAAGATCATGTGCTTTTGTTCTCCCACCAGATCTGCATTAGTTTAACGACAATTTCAGGGCATGCAAAGAACCTGACTGTAAATGGGTTGCATACCTCACTTTTTAACTTAGGCAATCTCTTCAGCAACTGTATCCTGAAGCCCTGTCCTTGATTCCAAATTTCACACTGCATTTCAGAGCAATTTTCCTTACAATTTTGCACTACAGTTGTCATGATTGATCCTCCACTGATCAGTTTCCCAAATTTTTCCCTTCTGAAATTTCTTTGGCATTTACGTACATCTTTCCACATTACTTAAACTGAATCATTCGTGATCACTTATTTCAAAGTTATCATCTCCATGCTCCTCACTCTTTATTAGAATTATGTCTGAAGTATGACTATCATGCGCTCAGCGCCATATAGTACGTGAAAAACTGAATTTCACCGCCTTAACAACAAGCATAAGGCTTTCCAAGTTCCTTTTAAGGCACCCAGCATCACCTTTACTCTCCTGCCATAAGCGAGCAAGCCAAGCTTGTCTTTGTCATGGCCACCTACACTTTGAGGCAAAGAACTCACCAGGAATTCAGTGAAGAGCAAAAACCTACTTAGCTGTGAGAGATGGGCATCAGGTGACCTTGCTCACAACATTGGCTTGTCATCCCATTTTGCACTCCCACGTTCTGCTCAGCAGTAGCAAGAACAGATAGCAATGTGGAGGCATGAACAGGCTGAGTGCACAGATTACAGCAGTACGATGCTACCAGCTACAGAAAGGCCAGCCTAGTTTATCCATGTGCCTTGTACAAAGCTGAGTACCATGCAGCAGAGTACTACAGGAAATAGACACACGCTTCCACTTCTACTTACTAACATTATTTTTCTCGCACAATCTTAGGTACCCATTTTGGTACCACCTAACCCCAGCACTTGCCACGCAAGCTGAGAGCACACAGCACTTTTCAAGAAGGGAAAAACAGGCATCATTCTGTGTGAGCAGAATGCTGGAAGGGAGCACCACAGTATCATAGAATGCCCTGGGTTGGAAGGGACCTCAAGGATCATGAATCTCCAACCCCCTGCCACATGCAGGGCCACCAACCTCCCCATTTCATAGCAGCCCAGGCTGCCCAGGGCCCCATCCAACCTGGCCTTGAACACCTCCAGGGATGGACGGGGCATCCACAGCCTCTCTGGGCAGCTGTTCCAGCACCTCACCACTCTCACAGTAAAAAACTTCCTCCTGACATCCAACCTAAATCTTCCCTCCCTCAACTTAAAACCACTTCACCTTGTCCTGCAGTTATCTACCCTTTCAAAGAGTTGATTCCCCTCCTGTTTGTAGGCTCCCTTTAGGTACTGAAGGCTGCAATGAGGTCACCCCGCAGCCTTCTTTTCTCCAGGCTGAACAAGCCCAGCTCCCTCAGCCTGTCTTCGTAGGGGACGTGCTCCAGTCCCCTAATCATCTTTGTGGCTCTCCTCTGGACCCTCCCAACAGCTCTCTGTCAACAAGAAGCTGTCAAAATTGCTACTCCTAAGCTGAGGATTCCAACAGGATATGTAATATTCACTGAATCTGACCCAGTCTTCACTGTCACATCACATCGGACATCTTGGTGGTGTGAGATTTTTAAAAAGAAGAGGCATTTTGCCACAAACCACTTCAGTCAGAGAAGGTCTGTTATTTTTGAGACTGCAGTGCAGACCTGGAGGCACTGAATTCTCTACATCAGAGCAGATCTCAAATACCTCTGGTCACTTGAGAGCACGAGATCACTGCTGAAGTCTCAGAACTCTGTCACTGCGTGTTGCTGTCTGGGTACTTCCTGTCACGGAGAGATCTGTGGCACAGAAACTGCTCTAACACAACAGCTAATATAAGCAGATTTCTCATCTGATCTGCTGTAGATGGAGTAGTCAGGTTGCAAAAACTAGAATTTGCATCGTTTGTTGAGCCTGCACACAAAAACTTGCAGCAGTCGCACACAACACTGGCCGTTCTATGAAGCCTTATAGGCCTTTTAGATGCTCCAGCAGTTCAGTCATGAGACCAGTACTCTTTGATCAGCATAGCAAAACACACCCTCGAAAAATTAGCAGATTAGTCTCATGATAATGCGCAAAGCACATTCATAAGTATGAGTGACTGGTACAATTTTAAAAGTGAATAACTTCTGTACAATGAAAAACATTTATCTGTTGAATACTGCATACAGTCAAGAATTGCAAAATTTGGCAAAACATCACTTTAACCACTTATTTCTGCCTACTGCTGAGAGGAGCGTCGTGCACAAACAATATCCTTCAAAAAAATACAACAGGACAACAGAAATTAGACAACTACACACATGTAAAATGGAAAATATGACTGAAGTTGTTTACTGGAAGATTTCATTTGGGACACCCCAAGACCACACGGGCCAGAATTAATAGGAGATGTGTAAAATCCAATTTACTGACCTGTCAGCAGAGCTGTCAGTAGCACTGTCTGGGAGCTGCACTACAAGGCCAGGTAGTGCCATAGATCTCTCTGCTTAGGAAAATTTGAACCTCCATTTCTCCCCACACGACCATACACAATATCTGTGTGATTTCAGTCTGCACTGTTGATATAACTTCAGTTAGTACAACACATGTAAACATTTACTGAGACAAAAGCAAATGAAAAAAGATGTAAGAAAGAAAGAGACTGTACTGCCCGGTCTCAGGGTCAGCATTATGAGATGCAGGTTCAAGTTCTTGTGGGAGAAATGGTAAATCTGCTTAGTTCAGTTAGAATTCTATGTTTTGCCTCCCTCTTTCATTCAGATGAAAAATAGTAGAGATTTGCTTAAAATAAAAAGAAGTTTTCTGCCAAATTTGTTTCTTCAGCTGCTGACCTGAGGACTTAAACAAACAAAAAAAATCAGTTATGTGCAGATACTTAATTGTGACTGAGATCTGGAGCCGATAGGATTACCAAGAGAAGAGGTATGGGTATGAGGCCCATCTGCTGGCAGACGATGTCTAGAAATTAGATGGGACTATTGCATCCACCAACAAATGACACGCCAGGAAATCACACCAGAGCACGTAGCATCTGACAGGTTATTATTGGGAAACATATCGACAGCTTATCAGCAGACAGTGCCAACATTGCCCCAGGGGAACCATGCTGTACTAATCCAGGACACCCAGAACAATTGCTCTGAAGCAAACAGATGAGAGAGCACATGAGAAGACCTGAGCACAGCACAGCCAGCAGTGCACAGACCTGCCTCCCCGAGCTGCAGACCTCGTCCGAGTGGGAACCAAAGAGATGAGCCGAGAGCTCCAGCAAGGGATGAAGCTGCAATCCCAAGGAGGTGTTGGGCTGCCTCAGCATCACCTCACAGCAAAACTGTCACTCCGCAATAGCAAAGTGAAATTTTGTAATGGAACATATGACACCAGAATGTATGTTGCGAAACACTTTTTTGTGTGTGAGAAAGTGATCTAATGTCACTTGCCACACTTCCTCAGAGACAGTCCTTCCTGCGCTCATTCAGTCAACTCTGTGCCACATTTCAAACCTCTGCAGAACACTGGTGCTTGGCAACACGAGAAAGAATAGCAAGTGGGGAGGGGACGAGAGGCCCAGCAACACAAACCAACATCCACCTCCCACCTGGGAGACAGACCCTTGGCAATACAACTGGCTGAGGGGAGCCCGGCTGTGTGACTCCAGCACCTACAGCCTCCTACAGACACTGCAGGATCAAGGATGGCAGGAAAGGTGGTTTTTAGCCATACACAGAGCACAATTAAAGAATAATCCTACGGGATGTGTGAGGTACCCAAATTTATTCTGATTTTAATGCTCATTGATTTTATTATACTGCTCATACATGTCGTCTGGTAGCACTTAATAAATGTTTTATGTAAAATAAATAATTCAAGAAACACACAGCTTTCTTCAGTAAAGTTTATGACATCACGAGAGCTATTTTTTGCTACCATACTGACTGTAATGATGCAAGAAAAAGGAAAACTAAGATCTTCACATTTCAAACGAGACTACTTTCTAAATCCCATCTGCTTTTTTGTTATGTTCAAGAGCACATCAAGCATAGAATATGCACTGTAATATCCATTTCTGGTGCTTTTTACTCCTGCTTACAAAATTATATTCATAGATATATAGCAGTTTGCTGTATTTTCATGTTATTTTGTCTTTATTTCCCATTATTTATTCTTTTCCTTGTCTTCAGCTTCTCTTGCACTATATCAAAGGGAAGAAATGCAAACAATATATATATATCTATTGCAACCCAACCGAATAACCTGACATCTGTTTTCTTAACACCTTTATGCCGTTGTATCAGCTGACACAACAGCCAGTTGGCAAGTTGTTCCTAATAACATCTTTCCTTACACATGGACTCCACGGAACATCTTCTAGTCAGTTCCTTTACACTCACTATAGAACTTGCATTTATCTCTACCATTCCCACAATCGTGGCATCTCAGTGACAGCAGATTCCTATACCACCATGTTAATATTTAATGCTCATCACTTTAAAGGGAATTAACAGGTTACAAAACATTTTTACATATCTGTATTTCTTGCAGCTGTAAACCTAGCTCTTAATCCCTTCATATAGAATGTTTTCTGACTTTACAGAGCCACTGCATCAAGCTGTAAATTACAGGAAATGAGTAAATCCTGCCTGGGGCACAGACACAGATAATGTCATGCAGATCTCATTGCAAGCAACCACCAAGTCAGGATCCTGCTCCCCCTCACACAGCTCTGCTCTGGAGGGCAGATGGAGGAAAGCAGGGGAAGGGATGAAGAGTCAGAAGGATTCCACTTGGTGCATTTTACTGTCCAGAAGTACTTCCTCACACATTTATCCAAGTAGTCTCATAAAGATGTTCAAAACAGAGAAGAAACCTAAGTTAACTCTTCTTTCTCGAAATCTTGATATGGTTATATCTCTCATTTACCTTCAACCCAAGAAATCACCCCAGCACTGTACAACAGAAGCTTGCTGGACTACAGATAATCTCATACCTCACAAACAGCAAGTAAATAAAACAAGAGCCTCCATTCTCTTTTCCATAGGAAGTACTGAGCCAAGCCTTCACTACCCTTTTCACTTCACCATGCTGCTTAGCTCTCACCAGGCAGCACTGTTTTAGACACGTCAGAAGTGTTAAAAATGCTAGGTGAGGAGGAAAAGCAAGCTTGAAGGAGACACCATTGTTTCAGAGAATAAATCAAGTCATTAACATCTTTTTCACCATTCCTGTTTAACAATTCAACAAATCTTACACATCCATACACTATAACCTTGTGATATTCTTCAGCAGTGACAGTCTGAGGGCAGAACTAGCTAAAAGCAAACCCTGACAAGGGCTGAAGGGGAATTAATGAACAGTTGGAAAGCAGGATGCAACTCTAAGCAGCTGATTGTTCCCGCACTAATGCTGAACTGAGAGATTTTCAAACCACAGTGCAGCTGCATGGGAGGCTTTCATCTCAGGTACAAGCAAGCAGATTACATCTGGCAGCATTAGGAAACAGATCCTTCTGTCAGACAGTGGGGTTTCTGTCTGAAGGAATGGGAACTTTATGCTAATACCTTCAGAGATTACAGAACCATAAGGGATAGTTATGATCATTATTTAATCTTGTGAACACACACAAGTCTTTGTCTCTTGCACCTTCTCTTTATCTGTGCAGCACTAGAAAACAATCATCCAACGTATTGTGGTAGACCATGGGCAAGCGGTGCCAACCGATAGCAGCGAAGTGGCACAGACACACTGCCACTCAGTACCATTCCACTAGAGCCACCACTCCTACTTTGGTAAAATTCAAAGGAAAATTCAAATTTAAAAAACAAATAAATCCTTTTTTCAGCCTTAATTCATCACCTCCTGATATTTTGCTGAATGTTCACATGTGGGTCGCTGAATTGCCTATGGATAAAATACGCAGCATTTCTTACTTTTATGGTTTTGAAGACTGAAAAATAATTCCAAGCTGTCATTAGCACTTAGAAACCAATTAACTGGAGCTTAAAAGTTGTATAAGCATTTATGAACTTGCTGGTTTGAAATGCCTCACCATCACTGATTTCAAACCCGCAGGACAAGGAGAAATGGTTTTGAGGGAGGGAAGATTTAGGTTGGATGTCAGGGGGAAATTCTTTGCTATGAGAGTGGTGAGGTGCTGGAACAGCTGCCCAGAGAGGCTGTGGATGCCCCGTCCATCCCTGGAGGTGTTCAAGGCCAGGTTGGATGGGGCCCTGGGCAGCCTGGGCTGCTATAAAATGTGGAGGTTGATGGCCCTGCGTGCGGTGGGAGGTTGGAGATTCGTGATCCTTGAGGTCCCTTCCAACCCTGGCCATTCTGTGTGATTCTGTGATTCTGCACAGACTATGACAAAGAGAGGAAAAAAGGCTGGCATGTAACTCAGTAAGAGATGTGGAGAGTGCAGCTTCCTCCTGACTCACTTCAGAGGAAGTCGGTGTGCACAGGCAGCCCAGAGATGAGTCCACGCTGCCTTCCCATGGCCATGAGCAGTAGGCAGGCAGTGCTGAGCTAACCTCCTTCTGTACTGTATGCTCAGCATCAATCAGTGATCAATATTTTCAGCAGAGTAGCATCATCGTGACACCAGGACACATGTAGCTGCTTCTTATTTCCATGCTTCAGCGTGTTGTCTGTAGCAACAACAAAGCATTCTACACAGCTTGTAAATTAAAGTGTCTACATCTAAAACAAATCAGCACCATTTTTTCTCAACTTCCTGGGCCACTTAATTTAAAGACAAAATCTGATACTATTTGCTTCCTCTGAATCCATGTTCCTGTGGTTCTGAACAACCACGAAGGCAGTGCAAGAAGCAGCAAGAATACGGCTTGCCCTATAAGTACAAACTTTCTTGCTCAAAGCCTATTAAAATTACCTAATATATGCGTTGTTCATTTTTTTGTGGTATATTTTTTTTTTATTTCTCTCAACAGTTGACTTAAATCCTACAGAAAGACAATTTTTACTGTTAGTAATAATAAATAGCACACTGAAGACCTCTACTAAGAGACAGATGCTTTGTGCTAGTTTGTGCAGTCCAAAAGGAACTTATTCTAATCTAAATATATAAGGTACCAACAGAGGTCTGTTGTTATGTTAATGCAAAGTTTTGAATACACTTGGCACTTCACGAATAAATAACCTCCATCTTTTCACAGACACTTGGAACATATGCAGCAGATTTATACAGCGGATAAATACACATATTTAGTGTAGCAACGCTTTAAAATAGTTCAGTATTGATATGAAACCTACCATGAGGAACAGCACAGAGGCAGGCTCTCTGTTTTGTAAACTCCATGCCATAACCATACTTTAAGATCGACAGAATTTCACCTTGTGCATCTGTTTGCAATCTTTCTCACACCTTCAGTGGCAACATTCTACACAGCTCACGTTCAGACCCAATTTGGCACTTCAAGGAACTCCCAGATCACGTCTTCTTTTTCTGGATGCTGAGGCAGTTTTGGTGTGCCCTTGTGCCAGCAAAGGGTTAAAAACTTTTCTTATGTTCCTACTGGGTCGTAAAAGAAACTGCTGAAGCTGATCAATGACCACTGTTAAGACCTGGAAACCAATTATAAACCTGAAAATTGTGATGAACAAAGCTCTGAAACACTAGAATGAAAACTACTGAATTAGTCCAGTTCATTAAAATCATTAATAGTCATGAAATGAAAACCACCAGAGTCCAAAAAGGCTTAATGCCCTATCCATATTAATTAGATGGGAGCAAATCTGAAGTGAAAAGCAGCACATGCTTTGTAGAATTAGCAATTGCTCTCTACAGACTACACAGATCTCTATTAAAATTCAGTTTAATTAAAATTGATCACGTTAAGAAACTGATGTGGTTAATTAACTGAATTCCTGGACTTCTTTTCATACATTTCACAAATGCATTGTACACCGCTTTCCTGGGTGACAGCTTACGTTGCGCTGAAAATCTTGATTTCACAGGTTTGTGCCACATGTCCATGAGGCCCAGAGATGCCACGTCCCACCAGGAAACGCTGGCAGCGCCGAGAGAATAGCAAGCAGTGGAAGCTGCCCAAGCCCACCACCAGAAACCTGCCTGGAGCCTCAGCAGTTGATTCTGCAGATCAGCATTGATCTCTGGCTATACAGAAAGAGCTATGTTCTCATAAGGTCTATCATTAGAACTGGAAAAAGTATATAGGAAAGGCATAAACAGACACGCATACCGTACCAGCACGGACCAATTTAAACAAGCGAGGGGTTTGGTCCATGCAATTCATGAGTGCAAACAAGCAGATTGCAACATTTCACTTTTAAAACTCACCATCCCCATGTGTTTCACCTGTATGCACCAAGTACCAGGGCTTGGCTAAGGGCTTAAGTGCAGAGCTGCCCAGGAACTTGGAGCTGGCACAAGCATCAGGGGCTGACGGTGTGCCCTAGAGGACTGCCTGCTTGTAGCTCTGACAGCTTGCAGCATCTCCTCTAAACAACCAGATGACACTTTGCAGAGTTTTAAATATTGAGTAAACCACTATTGCCCTACCAGCTACTGGAGATGACCCTTCACTGGACTCAATTCAGCCTATTTTTTACCATGTCACTGTTAGAAAGTTCACCTAACACCAAATGAAAAAGCATCATGAATTGTACTGTTCCATTTTCAGTAGGTAGATGCCAGGATTTTCTTCTCCATGCCCCATTCATTGGTGTGTTTTGGTATACGATGCAACTTGGTTAGGGACCACTGCTGCAAATGGTGCTTGTGTTTCAGTAAATCTCTTCCTACCAAATATAAGCTAGTAGCCCAGTGCCACTTTATCATGCCCTTCAAGCCAGTATCAGTGCAGATTCTGTTTGAATGGAAGCAGACTGACTAACATCAACGCTGGCATAGCATCCAGGTTATCACCTGGGCTGCCACCCATGTGGCTCCCCAGTCTTCCCAGCAAGAGCAAATGCGGAATTCTGAACAATTCTCTTAAATGCTTCCAGACACAGCTTTACATGTGAATTTCACACACCTTTCATTCACTTTCAGCTCTTTGTGAATAATGACACTGACCTCGGTATAACTGCATTCCTTGTAACTTCTGGCCATTAAGTGAGCACTACAGTGGTATTTTCGTTTTGTTATTTGATCACCACTACTAACAGTGATAATGCTGGGCTTTTCAGACAAATGTTGTGCATCGGCCACCTGTGTATGTGGATGGACACACACATGCTCTTATCTGTGTGTGTCTGCATATAAGCAACCACATTTAATTCCAGCCTTTTTTTTTTTTAAGAAAACAGCAACATCAGCCTGGGATATTAGATACATGGCTGACTCTTAATTCCCTCATGGCCAAACCCTTGTTAATGTCTTGGCCTGTTTCAGTAAAATGATCATGGTTCAAGTAATGTAAAACACACGCGTTCAATCATTTTCCTTTTCCCTAAAGGCAAACACTTTCTTATCATGGTGAAACAGGAGTTCTGTGCTGATACGCTGGAGAGCCTAAGTTCTTTTAAGCCTCATCAGAAAATTGAATACTTACTGCAACCTATCATTTGGAAGTACAGACTAAAACAAAAGCATAATGCTGACTGAACCTCCTGTGTTTGTTTGCATTATCTTGCATTGTATAAGCCTAAACAGCTGCCTTACAAAATGAGAACATGCAAACAAAGACACAAAATCAAATAGAAGAATTTAACTCCAGAAAAACAAAACCAAAACAGAAGCCGTCAAACAAACAAAAACACATTATTCACATTTAAAGCAGGATTTCATAGTCAATAGTTAAAATAGGATCGGTGCAGATGAGATGCTCCTGGTACACTCACCTTACAAGAGGGGTTAGTTTAGGAAAAGTAATCACAAAAATGGCAAGGTCTGAACACAGCAGGGGTGCATTCTTCACTTGAACAGTGTCTTTTTCTAACTTCTTTTTACAATAAGAGAATATTCACATTTTAAGAACTGAGCAACAGTACAGGTAAGCCAGAGAAAACAGAATTAAAGAAGCCACATGATAATTAAAGCACATTCTGCACCAGGTAAAAAACTAAATAAATAACAACAACAAAAAAAAGGATCTTAGAGAATGATATCATAATCTCCCTATTCATTTCATCTATTACTTCCCATACTAATTTCAGTTCTTCAAATAGGACCTTCAGATTTTCCTGGGCTACTAGATCACACTGCGTTCATTCCCTGCTTAACCAAGTAACAAACTGGAGATGTCCATTTCAAAGCTGAAGCTGGGGAGTTCACAGAACTCGTGAGAGGTGACGGGAAGAGAACAAGAAATGTATCACAATCAAATCCATCCTCATGCAGAACAGGATCCCAAGCCCCGAGTGAATTCCTGGGCACTCACTGCTTTGGCATCTTCTGGAGCAGCGCAGGTCCCAGCCGGCCACTGGAAGCGCAGCTCTCAGTGTGCCACAGCTCCCCAGCACACCCAGCTCGCTGGTGATTTCCACTGGGCAATAGGAGCTCCTTCCCCATCCAGCTACGCATCCATCATTTTCCTGTCATCTTTCCTAAGAAGGGAAAGCTCCAAAGTATAAGATACAATTACATAAAGTGTATCTCTTTTCTTTCTACTACCAGTTGCCTTTCTTGCTGCTAGCATATAAGTGCTAAATCTGTCTAAGCAGCGGACCTCTTTAGAGTATGTATGGAAAAAAAAAGATGCCATTAATCAACGACAGAGAGCAAACTTCTCTATGGTTTTGGTCAGCCTTTTCTCCCACATAACTGGCAATAGGACAAGAGGGAATGACCCCAGGTTGCACCAGGTGAGGTTCAGGTTGGATACAAGGAGATATTTCTTCTCCGAAAGAGTGGTCATGTGCTGGAATGGGCTGCTCAGGGAGGTGGTTGAGTCTCTGTCTCTGGAAGTGTTCAACAAACGCTTGGGTGCAGTAAGGGACGTGGTTTAGTGGGGAAATATTGGTGGTAGGTGGGCAGCTGGACTGGGTCACCTTGGAGGTCTTTTCCAACCTTGGAGATTCTATCATTCTATGAAAACAGAATGATGATACTTAACAAAGTTTTCATCTTTTTTATAACACCACAAAGCCACTCTAACTACAACTTCTACCATTACTCCTGAAATAAATAAAAGGAAAAGATCTGCCATTGTAAAGACAAGATCGGTAGTATTTTATTTTAAATCCCAAACAAATAAAAAGCAATGATCCCTTCTACAACTGAGAGCACAGAACATCAAAACCAAAGACACATTCACCACAAGGCCTATTTAAAAATAAGTTAAAAACAGTCAAAAATTGGAGGTTAATATACTCCTTTAGGTTATCAACAGAGATTATTTTATGTTACTTTTGCGTGCCTCATACACAAAGTATGTAAATTCAATAACTCCTGCCATCTGGGATTCTAAACACATCTTGGGCCCATTACCTGAAGCAAGGTGCAGAGTGTAGGCTTTGGCTGCGGACTGCGTACAAGGGGATCTAAATCATTTAAATGAATATGTGGAAAAATAGAGACGCTGCCAGAAAAAAATTACTGCTGGACCTCATTTCCAAAACCTTACAGAAAGCACTGAAAGGAAACTGTGCACTACAGAAATTCTTACATCTGAGTCTGGACACAACTGGCAAAATTACTTCTCAGTAAAGCAATACTAACACTGCCTGAAGGGACAGTTTAGCCCAATATCTTGTTAGCATCAAACCAATGAATATATAAAAATCGTGTCTCTTCTGTCTTCCTACACACATATTTAAAGATTGCATGGAATATTAAGGATTGTTTCATTATTTTTTATTAATTCATCAATAGGTAAGGTGAAGTAACAGCTGCAGTCAAGATGTAGAGCTGATACACACTTCTCAATTTTATAACTTTGTAACTGTGGTCAATGGCCACAGTCCATAATTTCAGAAAGGACTGTTTGTATTCTTGGCACCGAGAAGTGCCATTTTCAGACACTGAGCATTAACTACTTTCTGAAAGTTCAGGCCCATAAGGCTATTTCAAAACGATGCTTATCTTTGTTGTCATCTTCTAACTTGAGGAAATTCTCAGCAGTGCCTGACAGACTTGTGACCATGTGGTTTTTTGTCATTTTCCTCAGTGTGACCCTTCTTCAAAATCTAAAATGCTTGAAGTGGAAATAGTCCAAACTAAAATTACAGGAAAAGGAATTAGTCATTGGGTTTTATATGTGAAATTCTGCCATGCTGTATAATAACACCAGACTGAAAATCCTGTATTCTTCTTGCAGTTCGGTAATGTAATGCTTACTTTGGATGTAAAAAGCACATGTATGCTTCCCTTGAATTATGTACCTTGGCATGCTATTCTAAAAGGACGTTATTATCATTAACTAAACACATAAAAGCTTGTTATTGGTAAAACACATGAATTATTGCTACGGTCAGATTAAAGTTTACATCTTGACTCTAAATGAAAAATTTTCTTTAAAAATTACAAGTTAAATCGTGGACACAGAGAACCATGGACAGAAAGGCAGGTGATACACAAGATACCCATCCTCAGTAAGTTCAGTTACAGTTCATCATATCATGCCAGATCCTGCTTCAATAATCTATTCTTGCACTGCACATGGAACAAGGAGCTTTGAAGCAACCTCTTGCGTTAATTTTGCATGAAAACACCATCTGGCCCTAAACAAGTACGTGGGCTATGGATCTGTTATAGCCTAGATATGGTCAACATGATATTGAAAGGTCAAAAAAGGGTCTAATTATATGCCTTAGTACTTATAGGCCGCGGTCACTGGAGCATGAACGTAATCACTCAGGCCAAACAAGAGTTATTTATAATTTTAATTACCAGTGAATCAGACATGTCTCAAAGAGTGGCTGTATGTAAAAGAATTATATGATTGCCGCTCAAAGTAACTGTCTTTTCTTGTTTGTGTCTAAAATAATCCCTTGAGATACTCTCTATTAATTTCCTGTTGATAAGTTTAGTATCCATCAATCTTCTCAACCAATGCCTACTGGCATATTCAAAGTATTGTAGAACTACACACAAAAAACATTAAGTTACAGCTGTATTATTGAGTTTAGGAAAAATCAAGAATTCCAAACCTGAGACACATCAGACTAAGGCTGACTGAACAATTCCACTTGCTCCCTTGCACGTACAACAGACTACAATGACGTTTTATCAAGTCTCTTTGCTTCCTCCATTGAACATGGTGGATAACTTAGAGAAGAAACTGTAACTAAAGAAAATCTCACTTTACGCACTGACAAAGATAAAAATCCTGAAAAAATTATACAACTTCATCACCTGCCACAGAAACTATATAATGCTATTCAAATAATCACTCAAACCACTCTTCTACCCCTTCAGATGGTCACTAGTTCCTCTTTTTTTTTTTTTTTTTCTTTTTTTCCTGATAGTATTTGACTTGAGATGTAGGGTTTGATTCACAAAAGTCTGAATACAGCTTGTGATTGAAGCGCTTTCAAAAGCGACCTCAGTGAAAATGCAGTGTTCAACATTCGAAGTGCCGGTTGTTGGTAAGTATTCTGAAGTGGGTTCCCTGGGCATCTTACGTTCAGTATTTAAGAAGAAAATCAGTGCAGTAATTTCCAGCTCTTCTGGAACAACCCTTGTAAGCACTGTCTTCTCTTCCTACTCATCCTGCAACTTCCAACAGTTCTCCTTTCCCACTGGGCACATTGCGCTCCTCCACTTCACCCAAACCAACAGCACCTAGCCACCAGGACAGACCACAGCCCAGAGGCTTGGGGAATAAACAGAGCTGTTGCTGCAGCAAAAGATGACCTCTGGAGCATGAGTCGCTGCTGGAGGCACGGCTATGTTGGGAAAATAATGCTGTGATCATCAACAAAAGCCTACGAGAAAGACGTTAATTCAGGGCAAAATATAAGCAGTAGGCACTAAGATAAAAACTTCACACTAGGAGATGAAGCACTGTGTGCAAATATATTTATATGAACTATAAAAGGAACATGAGTTAATAGAATTTAAAATGGCATATCGTGATTCCTAAAATAATAAAGATAAATAACACACTACTACTTCTCTGAGAAAAGAAATAAATAAAATCCCTGTTCTTTTGAACGCTGTCATCACCTGGGATAACTCCTAACACAGTTCAGTCTGTTTTTGTCTTCAGTCAGTACTGATGTTACCACACCTGTCAATTTGTGGTGTGCAACTCAAAAGCCAGGAAGTTCTTATCAGCAAATTCTTTACTTGATACTTCAGGTACTGCTCCCTTATTTGTGTAGGGAGTACAATAACGGATGCCCATTTCTGAGAGATCTGTGCCTTGGAGATCTACAAAGAGAGATCTCTCAGTCCTTGTCCTGAGGATGGCTGGGGTTTTGTCCCTCCAAACCTCAGCTGGGTGATGATGGGGAGTGAAACCTTGTCAGATCAGCTTCCTGGGGAGCATCCATCTGTACTGGCAGCACAGCTGCCCTCTCTAAGCACAAAGCGTGCTCTACATCTGCCCTCTGCCAAGACTCTGACATGACCCAATTGCACTTCAGGCAGTGCACTGTGAACAGAGTGCAAGTGTTCCTGCTTGATGCCCACATTTCTGACTGCTGAGAGGGCTGCCTTGTTCCATCCAAGGGGCTCAAGGGCCCCCCTGTAGCTTTAATCAGGGAAAATAATATCTAGTTTAGCAAGTCACATGCACTCACATTTAACTGATATGAACTTCACAAAGACTACTGACATACTTAAAAAGTAACAAGTGCCTAGTATTTTTGCTGAATGTGGGCAATAGCAGGGAGAACACCCCTAACGCTCAGCTACAATAGTTCTGTTTTCCTCTGTTACAGTCATTTGCACCTTTTGCAACTGCTGATCCCAGAAGTTACAGCACCAGAGTGAAATAACCTAGATGCAGTATGCAGCGTGGATCAGATGTGCTGCAATGCATTCAGACATCAAGAGAACTCCACTGTCTCAGCCACCTCATCATCAGATTCATTCTTCAGTTCTGTTCCCTTGGTGCTCATACGGTTCTGTCTCCTCTGGGAGGAGCAGTAGAAGATGATGTGTGCTCAGATCAGCCGTGGCTAGCAGTACAGGTCCCAACCCCTGCACTACCACGTGCAGCGAATACTGGAGTCACGATGCACCACTGAATGTAGTTGATCCACAGCACACACAAAGCCCAGCCCAGGACACACTGATAGTTTGTAAAACAGGTTTTCAATTATAATAAATGATTAGAATTTCAGTTTAAATAACAGGAAAATTAGATTTGTGAATGAAAATCAGTATCAGTGAATTTGCAAATCAAAAGACATCTGGTCAAGTTTAAGACTGTGTCGTGCTGCCATTGTTAGCAGCCATTTTAAACATGCATAGGTTAATGCAGATTTCTCCCAAGTTTATAGATGATTAGATAGAAAAAGAACAGCCAGTTGTATAGTCATAGCAGCTGGAATAAAATGCAGAACTAGCACCAAAGACAAAGATAATTATTAAACAGAAAAAGGTAATAAATTGGATCATTTACTTCCATATTTATGCTTTCAGTCATTAATCAAATCCATTTCCATTTCTAATTTTACAATTTTTCTTTTCTTTTGACCTTTAATAAAATGTTTCAATTGATCAAGGTAATAAAAATGTGAATTATATGAGCTGGCACAGGCAAAGAAAGACTGTAATCTGTGTTCCAGATATAACAAGGAAAATGCCTGTGATCAAGGATGGGGTAAGAGAAATCTGAAAAAATAATGAAGAAGCCCAAGCACTGTATATGTCTCTCAAGACTTTCACAAGGAGGGTTTTTTGTCGTTGCTGTTGTTTTTTATTTAAACCATTAACAACCAAAATAAAGTGCCTGTGGGACGGTAGCTGTCTTTCATTTGACATGCACAACCTATCTGCTCATTAATATAATCTTTCTCAAGCACATACAAGAACATTTTCATCTGTGCTGGACCTTCGTTTCAGATATATCCCAAATGCTACACTGCTTAAACTGTTTCATAACATAATCACTTAACATTGTTTCCTGGGTTTTCTAAATATCGGCACAGTTCTGTGTCAGGAGGGACATAATCAAAGCCAGCAGCCTTGCAAGCCTGCCCACTAGTAATATTATTTGTTTCAATGGCTTTCCTTCGAATAACAGGTATTGATTTTCTACATCAGAACTCTTATACAAAAGAACTTTAAAAGAGAGATTATATTTTGTATTTTTTTCTTCTCCATCCTATTAAGGAACACTGCTGAAGAGTAACAATAATCATCAGAGATTTAAAGTTTGAGCTGAATAGATTGACCATTTAGGAGTTCTAGGAAAAATACATCTTTCTTTCCCTTTTCTTTTTCTTCTCTTAAGAATTCTTACAACAAATAGTTTAATGCATTATTTCATTACTGTCTGGCCTCAGGTACTTGTGTTCCTCAAAGCACTCCTCACAGAGTTCAGGTAAGAAAGGCATCATGGAAAAATAAAATAAAATAAAATAAAATAAAATAAAATAAAATAAAATAAAATAAAATAAAATAAAGCAAATGAAACCAAAAGCATGCAGAGAAGAGTACCAGGGGACTGGTGAAAAGAAGAGGCTGAACTCTGGGAGAAGAGACTGAGGTCACAGCACGGTTAAGAGGGAAAAAAAGGAGCTGAACAAGTACAGGAAGATTGGGAAAGCTACAGAAAGGCTGCAGAGCATTTGGGAGAGGTGACAAAGGAAACTATACCAGAAAAATAAATTTAAATATATTCAGCACCTCAGAAGACTTTTCAGATCTTGCATATGGATATTTTTTCTGGAGAAACGCATGACAGGTGGTTCAACAGGTTTTCTTACTCCTCCTGCAACAGCCACGGACTGACATAGCTATCAACAGTCGTGACAGTCTAAGGAGACTTACATTCCTCAGTTAGCTAAGCTCTTGAACATCCCTCAAATAATAACTGCATTTTTTTTTAAATCATACTATGATAATTTTGGTCCACTGTTACATTTACATCAACATATTTTAATTCATCAAGAGATACGTGGCAAAAGATACCAGTCCAGCATAGTTACAGAACTGCCATCACCATTCAGTTGATTCAGGGTGGAGTAACCCTGCCGGTAATTACTGCTGCAGGATCGCTCAGGGCACACAAGGTAACATATTTCCTTCCACTCTGCCTACACTTGGTTTAGGTACGTCCAATGCAAAACGCAGGGCTCCATAAAGAACAAGCAATGACATTTTACTGCTAGGCTTCTGATGCCAGCGAGGGAATTCAGATTTTAGAGTGTGATGTCTGCAATACATGAAGGAACGCAGCATTTCAGAGTGGGATTCAAAACAACCAGCACTCTGAAGTCCTGAAAAATATGAACTCTCAGAACATCTTGCATGCCAAAGCTGGTACATTTAATCTGCCAGGCAGACAACTGCCAACACACAGAGTATTGGACCTTCTCCCAAGGGCAGACTTTTGCAACTTCTCTCTCTAAGATCTGATAAGGTGTTTTGTTCTTGTTTTGGGGTGGTTTTTTTGGTCTGTTTCATTTCACATCCCACCACGACACATACAGCTTAGGGTGTAGGAGGTCAGGCTCAATGCCTTCCTTACCAAACAAAGCTCAAGTCCATGCTTCCCAGCTCCAAAAGTGCCTTGCCTCCAGGGTGCACGTAAAGCTACAGAGAAATTCCTGCGATTCCTCCTGCTGACCTCGTGCTACTGTGCAGAAAGGAATACTGACCAAAGGAAAAAAGCATGAGAAAGAATGAGCGCAACTGGCCATCCATAAAGATAGGGCACTTCGCCTCTAGGCTCTCTGGTTATGCTCTCAGCTCCAGAGTGTATCTGGGACAGTTTCCACCCCAGTGGCAGTTTTCTGTAAATGTACTGTCTTGAGAAGACAGAAGTGAGCCTCTTTTCTAGCGCTGCCCAGCACATGTTCTTCCTCACTGTCTCAATCACGCGGCTGCTCTAGCAGTTACACTGTGTTGTTGTCCACATCCTGCAAATTTCTGGCTTTGTTTTATAATTATTTTCACACATTTTTCTATCTTAGAATTCCACCTTTTTCTTAGCACTAATGCATTCTAGTTCGCATCATTTGCTCAGGAGGGCGATTTCTCCTCAGAATGAAACTCACACCTTTGTGCTTGAAGAGCCCACAAGTGACTAGGAACACCAGCTAGACAGGAGATAACCAAGATAAAAACGTAACCCCCAGATTAAACAAAATCCAACTAGAACTTTTGATTACTGCAGTGTGCTGGAGTATCAGCACCAGTTGCTGAAGGCTAAGGACTAATAAAAGAATATTCAAACAAAAAGCATATTAACTCCAAGTGCACATTTTTATTTAATTAGAGGTAAAATAGAAGGAACAGTAATAGGTCAATAATAATGACTTATTACTTCCTTTATGTGGCACATTTACAATAAATGGTAATTTACCATTAGAGAGACATATAAATTTTTTTTTTTTCTGCTAAAGAAATTAACATTAGTCATGTTGAAAAAGAGAAGGCTCTCCATTTCCAGCACGAGGATTGCATTCAGCGAGGCAGTCTGCGGATATTACAGACCCCGCTCCCCTTTAGCAATGCAGGAAGAATTAAAGCATAACCATGTATGACATCATTCCAGCTGTAGCCGATGGGCTACAGATCGTTTCATCCATGCTATTTGAAAAACATTCCACTTTCCAGTCATTAGACTTGCTAAATGGATTCACCTGCCATACCCTTGGAATCATTAAAAAAAGAAAAAAAATCTTTGGCACACAAGAGCCTTGCTTTAATTTTATTCCCACAGCTGATGTTCTACCGCTAGAAATTCTTTAAAATAACTAAAAAACACTTTGCATTTACTCCATTGGAAAATAAAAAAATCTCTATTTCCTGCTTTTATTTTTGCTGCAGGCTTATTTCAAAGTTTCTGATTACCTATCACCAGAAACTTATACAACACATCTTCCTAGATAAAACTGGTCATTACAGTGGGGCTGCACTGTGCCTTAGTATTTTTAAGTCACTGCCTGTGACCCTGTTCCACAGAAAGCAGAGCAGTTTACTGAAGCCTACTTTGGGCAACTTCCTGAGCTACTCGACAGCTAGCTGCCATGTAACACTCCTTCCAATCCTAGGAAGATATCGCACCATTTGCACATTTGTTATGCCTGCACTCTTAACTTCAGACTCATTTAAAAGCTTCAAACCTACAGGTGGGATTTTTAAAGCTGCCATTAGATCATTAATTCCTAATTGGACACCCCAACCCTCTAGGCAAGCTTTGAAAATCTCAGCATAAAAAAAATAAATAAATCTATATTCTACTTCCTAATAAGCTGGCTAGCAATAGAGTCACACCAAGACAAAACATTTAGCAACTGGATGAAGACTGATGCGACCATGGAAGGGAAAAAAAAAAAAAAGAAAGAAACCTTATATCCTAGTTTTAATACTATGATTCCTGCTTCCCAAGAGGAGTGAAAGGAACCAGACTGACAAGGGAGGGAGGAAGAGAGAGAATCTTCACAAAACAAACAAATCAGGATCCAAAGCTGCACGTATCTCTTGAAAACAGAACAGATCCAACAGCACTGTGCATTGTTTGGGTGCATTTTTGGAGTGAGTCTAAAACCACGTTGTCTAGATGACAAAAAAAAAAACAGCTTAAAGGGATATTAAACTACTATGTAATAACACAAAGCAACACGTTAAAAATAAAAATCATTAAGTATTACTAAAAATGTAACCCCATGCATTTGAAATGATAGCAATTTAAAATATGAAGTTAAATATCATTACTTAACTGTGTGGGGCTCAATATGTTCTAAGTAGTAACTACACATGAGATTGAAAGATTTCTTTCAGGATATTCATTAGCCCCGGTGACCTAACGAAACCTAATGAAATAATTACATTAACTCTGACACAACAACAGGAAAAGGAATGCAGTGAAACATTTGGGAGTATCTTACCAATTTAAGACTGTAAATAACTTGAAACACACCTCTCCGACTACACCAGGATGGGGAAGGAAAGCACTCATCTAACGTAGAACAGTCCTACTCTAATTAATAGGCATTTAAACAACCACATTTTCTAGAAGGTGGGGAAAAAAAAAAGTACAACCCACTCTCATGTAAGATTTTAAGAATTAATTTCTCTCTCTGAGTTTTCTGAAGTCTGGAACAGTTGTAGAATTCAGTTATAATCACTTCATGGAGTCCCCGATAAATAAATATCCTTAACCACCTTGAACAAGAAAAAGGATTCCATCTGTTTCAATACTTCATACTAAAAAAATGAACCTTTTTTGAGATCCAGGTAAATCAGCATAATCAGAAGGAACCCTTATGGTTCAGCCTGTTTGTGTTACCTGATAATCTGAGACCTGCAGGACAGCTTAGAGTCCTGTAGCACGTATTGCCCAAAGAGCTGCCACTTCAAATTTTCCAGCACCTTCTTTGTGCAGGAGCTTGGCAATACACAGAAGAGAAAGCATAAACTGAACAGCTGAAATTCTTGGGTAAGTCAGCATCAGGATTTTAAATGTGCACAACTCTCTTGATGACTTTGTCCAAAGAGCTACTTTGGATTCAATTAATTCTTCTTTCTCCACGATTCAAGCTGTGCTCAGTAACGCTAAGATTCATCACAGTGGGACATTCTTCAAATACTTCTGCTTAATAAAATGCATTAATGAAGCTTTAACTTCTGGTATATCAATAGCTGGTGACATTCTTGCCTTTCCTTTAAAAAGTATTGCATCCATAATATATACGAAATTCTAAAGGTAACTTTTTTTTTTTTTAATAATCCCTAGTGTTAATTTCACTAGGAATCAATTTTGTAAACTAGTTACAAACATCACTTGGATCCCAAATTTCTATAAAAGAAAGAACAAGCATTTGAGCTAGACCAAAACTGTGGTTTTTTGAAGGTGAACAGCAATGGACAGCAACCGGCCAGCAGGCTATCTTTCCTGTTCCAGTACTGCAACGTTTGAGCTGTGAACAAAACGGGTATGGTCCCTGCCATAATGCTGAGCAGCAGCCTGCTGGGCTCTGAGGAGTTAGTGGCCCATGGGACAGCTCACCTGAGCAGAATAGGGGCCAGGCTTCCTCTAGACATGACCTTCAGGCTGGGATGTGCTATGTGCATCCCTTGGCTGCAGGATAAATGTCACTGGCTAAGGGCAAGAGAGGAGCAGCTGGTACCAGTGATTACACCACTGCACAGCCTTGACTGTATCTAAAAGTATAGCAAGAAATTCTCATGTGATCAGATTTCCTTTTGATAGAAAGAATGATTAATAGAGCTGCTTTCTTGTTAGACAAGCCTGCACAGCTTGAATGACCAAAATGCAGTAACCCTTTTTACAGATAGGTCTGCATCATGTGCTGCACTACAGTCAGAGTCCCAACTATCTAAAGGGATATCCTGCAGCACGGAAGGCCAACTGTGTTCTGGGCTGCATTAAAAAAGATGGCCTTTGTGGTCCTTTTCAACCCAGGCCATTCTACGATTCTATAAGCAACTAGCTACAAATTGAGAACTAGAGTGAAGAATTGCATTATTATTATTACTGACCCAAAATGCCTAACATTACTCACAAAATGTGGAATTAATTTATTGTTTTTAAGTAAAATAGATACACTGCTGCAGCCAGATAGACCTCAGAACACTTCAAAGAATACAAGGCAGGCACTCTCAGAACAATAATGGGATGTTACATTAACTCACCATAGTGTAAAATATTACACCACCTGAGAGGCAGCCATACTTAACTTATCCATAGAGCGAGCTGCCAAGTAGTTGAAATTGTAAGTAGAGATGAAATCGACCACAGCCTGTTGAGATTATGCATACTTTTTTTTTGTCAGTGCTGATCCACACACAAGATGCTCCACAACCCAGGCTTTGTCAAGCTATATAGGAAATGGTTTTACTCTGTCATTTGTAAAACATGATTTTAGAGGAAGAGGAAAGGAAGGAATGAAACGTCATCACACAGTGCATCAGTGATAAGAGAGGCAAAGCCATGCCTCCTTTTCTGCTGTCACACACGGAGGCACAGGGGGCTACGAAAGAGCTGAGTCCACAGAAGAGCATGTATCTGCTTCTCAGGCCCAAGTCATTTCCCTTAAGCCACACCACCCCAAGCAGTTCTGTGAACATACGGCATTTTCCAGAGATAAATAGGCAATTGAAAGCTGAAGGTCCATGACCACGCACTTTTTGTATACAAAGAGCTGTAATCTTGTAATCAATACACTACTTAGCACAAAGTGAGTGTAGCCCTTGGGGGAGGGGCTGAGCACTGTGAGCCCTTAGTTCGGGAGATAAGGCTGGCTGCTGTCTTTCTGCTTCATGGAAATAAATAGGACATAAAATCTCTGCACAGTTCTGATAGTCACAGTGTCTTGGATTCATCAAAAGCAACTACGCTAAAGAGCAAGTAAGGTGATGCTTGAAAACAGAGCATAAGCATACCTACTGGTTCAGATACCCATGTCATCTGGTTCTAGAAGAAAGCTGCCACCACACTTACCACAGCACTGACAATAATTTTTGAAAAGAAAGATCAGAGAGACCAAGAAAATAGAAAAAAGACAATAAAGCATTGCTTGGCAAAAGTAAAAAGACAGGCGTGCTCTTGCTAATTTCAATTATGAAAGCATCATTACGTAGGAAGAACATTCATAGCCTTTCAAGCTTGAAAAGAACCCAGGGAAGAAGCGGGACTTACTGGATACCACTGGTTTACAGGGACTACTTCAAGCCTAATTATATGAGTAATGCATTTTCTTTGTCTGATGAGATTGCATTCGCCTAACATAACCTTTCAGTTTTATTTTTGTTCTTCAGCAAATCCTCCAGTACTACCATCTCCTTTACATCTGCTTAGACGAAAGGAACTAGAAGTCTACCTAGCTAGATCAAACTGGGAACAAAGAGTAACTTGAAATCATTATGCTAGTCTATACTATAGTCTAGAAACTGTGCATTTAAGCAAGCTGCTATCCTCAACTACTCATAGCAAGCGGAGGAGACAGAACAGTGAATTACACAGATCATAGCTCTAGTACTGCGTAGCAACTGACTTGAAGTAGGGTATTAAACGCAGAACTTGTCTCCTGTAGCAACAGGAGGGTTGCCCTGTTGGTTTCAGTTAGCATTTTCATTTGCAATTAGGACTACAGTGTGAAAAAAACATACTCGTGATCTTTACAGCTGGTAACAATTTGAGATAAATGGCAAAAATGCATGAGATTACAAAATTTGAAGAAACTAGGTAAATTAGAAACACATGCAAAGTTAATACATGTGGCAAATATAATCCAAAGCACAGATGGAAAAAGAGAACAAGCGACACAGAAAAAAAGCTAACTATCAAGGAATAACATTTCCACGTGAGCTCTTCCAAGTCATATTAGCAAGGTTCAAGATCTTTCTTGATGTTGACCACCCTTTCTCCTGCCAGAGGCTGCTGCCTTCTAGCAGAAGAGCAAAACAAGTGATGTACCTATTCTGCAGTTTCCAGTTCAGAGCCAGGCGCATTATAATGTAAACCACTATTGATTTCAGTTCACTTTAATACCCTGGACTGAACTGTGGTGGTGAAGGGCTCCAATTCATAACTCCTGTCAGATTTAGCTGCCACAGTGAAATCCACAGAGGCTGTGAATAAGAGACCTTAGAAATCATTTCAAAGTGAAACATGATTCAAATAGGCAGGTACAATTTGACGATACATACACCAAATCACAAGGTAAATTATCATCTAGCTCATCTTCTAAGATGGACAGAGACAGTTTAATTGAATGGACAGCACAACGAACCAGCAGCTCAGACACAGTGTTAGTAATCCACTGCGTGAGTGGCAGGGAGAAATGAAACCAAGACAGTCAGCAACAATACAAGCACCTTCCATGTTTTGGGTGCTTGTTCTGACCTCTGCATTGCAACACAATAGCCCTTTGGGGAACTAGTTCTCATCTCTTCTCCCAACCCCATCTGCTGGGGCCAGGACATCCCCCTGACAGCCGTGCTGCACGCCATGCCTGGGCAAGGTTACCAAAGGCAGCACTGCTAACGAGCCTGTGACACACAGACGTTGCACAACCTACTTGGGGATTCTTTGGCACTTTGCCTTTTTCTCTGCTTCTGCATCCCAAGCTTACATCTGTTCAGATCATAACCTTCTATTTACACCCACCCTTCAAACTGCAATGGTTCAGCTCCTCGTCTGAGGCCAAGTGTTTAACAACCGAAACAACACAGCAATTCACAAATATAGAGAAGTCTTATGATTTAAATATCTGCACCATACAAGCCCATTTACAGATAAAATGAATCACGATACAGGTTTACTCTGTCTTTCTACAGACAGAAGTCCAAAGTCTAGACATCCAGCCCAGAGGTAGCTCTTTGTCTAACTACTGGCTTCTTCGATACAAAATTGTCTGATTACCTCAAATCACTGGAAGAGTAACTGGAAGTAAAGAGAAATAGAACAATTACATCAGATAAACTCTAAAAAACAAACAACAACAAAAAACTACCCTTCCTTCTAAATATGAAGATAGCATATCTTGAACATTTGATTTTGAAGAAGTAGGCAGAAGCCTCCAGCAGATGTCCCCTGAGTAAAGTTCCTCTCAGACAGGAAAACCTGATGACTTAGCTGACTTTCGGCATCAGGAAGACTTACTGTCACCACTACCTGAAACAGCAAGAGCAGTCTGTTTACGTTGCCTCTTGGCATCCTGAAAACCTTCCCCAGCATCACACGAGTAACCAGAAACAGCCTACACTTCTCCCCATGCCTAGGCTGCCGCTGTGATTTAAGATACTGAATCAAGACTAAAACAATACAATCAAAAGGAGACGACGGGGAGTCATAACCTCATTGTGTTTGCATTTACTTTGGCAATACGCAGACTAAGTTTTGGCAGGCGGGCGCTGCTGCCATACACACAGAAACACCTGTATGGAACAGATGCATCCAAGCGCCTCCTTCGCGCATTATGTGTGAGAGTTTGGGCAGGGTGCTGCCGCCGTGCACACACAGGAAACCTGGGGTACGCCCACTTCATAGCCCTGAGAACCCAGCGGTTCACCAGGGCAGTATCAGAAAGGCAGGTATTTACTGTGACAAACTGACACTGCCGAGGCAAATGCTAACGAAGCAAAGTCAGAGCGATGCCCAGAGGGCTCTGAATCTTCTACAGGTATTTTAGGATAAACTTATGATCTCTAGTATCAAAAGCCACTGGAAGATCAGTAAGAATCAAAATTGACAACGTGCCAGAATCCACCTACTATAAAACAGAAGGTCACCACAAATCCTCATTAAAGCTGTCTCGCTGCTTTGGCCTGATTGAAATGTTTCAAACAGTTTATTATTATCATGAAAGCAAGGGCAGCAGTTGCCCTGCCACAACCTGTCTCCAGGACCTTTGCTAGGAAAGGGAGATTTGAAACACGGTGGAAATCTGAGAAATTGCCTGTGGACAGCAAAGGGTCGCTTAATCAACTGCTCCAATCTCCAGCAAAGAAGAAACTCTTACAGATGCCAAAGAGGTGTTAATGATAGATATTGTAAAAGGGAACTGCCACAGTATATCTTTCAAAGACTGCTACAAAAGCCTTGCTGGCAAAAGATCAAGAAAATAGCTTGCAAGTACAGTGCCATATCTGTAATAGAAGTGCAGTGTGACAGGTTTAAAATCCATAAGCTATGCTGAAGTACATAGTTCAGAATCCCAGCGACCCAGCTGGAAATGAGGATGTAGGAAGTCTTGCCATTTAACCACCATAAGAAGAGACCCCAGGCCAACCATCTCCTCGCCACTACACCTTGCACTGGGAATGCCGGCAGCCCACACTGCTTCTTCGTAATCAGCTGGTTTCCACCCTCACACTTGAGAGACTTCAGCAGATGTTAACAGTAGAAAACACTGAACCGTTAAGGGAAAGCTAACAGCAAAAAAACAACCCACGAATGCCAAGCGCAGTGCAGAGGCTTAAAACAATGGGACATGCTAGCAGCTGGGCAGGCAAAGGAGGCAAAGGCAACTCTGGACTTGGCAATGTTTTTAGTGGGCACTGTGACCATCTGCTTACAGAAGTACAGTGACTTCATAACAACTCCTGTGTTCACCCACTGTTGTCCTTTGGTTCTTTTTTGCTCACCACATTCGTTTTGGTTCTCCCCCCTGCACCGCCAGAAAGACTTTTGGTTTAAAGTTGTTTGTAGAAACACAGAAAGGTTTGGGTTGGAAGGGACCTTTAAGATCATGCAGTTCCAACCCCCTGCTATAGAAAGGGACTCCTTCCTCTAGACCAGGCTGCTCACAGCCCCATCCAGCCTGGCCTTGACTGCTTCCAGGGAGGGAGTATCCACAGCCATACACATAAATCTCATGTAAGTTTTTCTCTTAACTGAAGTTACATCTCTTTTGGCAGAGAGCTTACATCTCCTTTGTAATACAATATATTCTATGCTAGACATTTACACAGAAACATGTAAAGGAAAGCAGTTAGAAAATGGAAAATACACATAGCTATAAATCCCTACTGTAGCTGCACTCTATCTAGAGCTTCATTTCATTTGATTTTTAAATCCCAATTTTGCCTGAAATCAGCAAGGGGCAAAGCACAACATGGCTTAAAATGCATCAGTGGAGATGAAACCCAGAATCAAGCCTCACACTTGCGGTTAAAGAAAGCCAGTGTCTTAATAAAGTAGCTCTCTTTCTACGTCAGAAGACAGAAAGAAAATCTGGAAATGTCAATTACTCTTTCAGTTCCAAAAGTGCCATGTCCCCCTCCAAACTCTGATGAAACAAAAAACTCCCCAAAAATTCGGAGCCCTCTCAAACCCGAAGGATGGCAAAGGAGCACTACTTCGTTACTGCCCTTTGAGTTCAGCCTGTGGAGTCAGTGAAGAATCAGCATTTGTTCATATCTTTGGCAATCTTGCTTCTCTGACACATTGATGATATGAGCATTTTGCATCTACGAGTTAACACAAAGAGTTTTTCTTTTAATCTTTTTAACCTTCACTTTAACTAAATTTGGCTCAGATGAAAACTTTTCATTAGCCTTAGGTGAACTTGTTGAGGGTAAGAGACAAAGCTTTCAATCCTGCATACCATGTGATTTTTTTTTTTCTAAAACGTGGTGGTTCAGAGTGGGCAGCAGTCATCCACATCTGTCCTGCTTTTTCATCATCTGATTCTGCTCTTTTTCCACTATGGCTCTGCTGGCCCCAGACAGGAACAAGCAACTTGCTTCCTAGTAGCATTTCAGTTGAGCCAAGGTTAGACTAAATTTCATCTTTCTAAGCTTTTTCTTTCAGAATCAAATATATGTAGTAACAGAAAGCGGCTGTATGTCAACACGATCCTACAGGATAGCAACTGGAAAAGGAGCATGTGTTCAAACTCAAGTCCTGAGGAATAGACTAGGCAGAGCGTTGTGAACTCTCAAAAGGAGAAATGGTGCATGGAAGAGATGTGACAAGAAATGTGAAAGAAACAAGAAGCTGTATGTGGACCAAGAGTGTCATGCTTCTCACTTCACACCCAAGCTTCTCTTTGTTGCATAGACCACACAAATAATAGAAACAAATACAAAAAGGCAGGAATGAAGAGTCATCATATATCTCCTCAGTGCTGACTCATCTGGAAAGCAAACTATTACCCTGCCCTCTCACACCATGTATTCACAATCCGGCCCACACAGGAAAACATTTCACCTTGCTCCTCAAAAAGCTTATCGTCCTGCGAGAGATAACAAGCAGGCAAGATAGCACACCGTTGATTGTGCTACCAGGAGGCGCTCAGATGCCAGGCCTGTGAGACAGTATGATAAAATATTTTCATTTTTAAAAAGCAGCAAAGAAAAAAATGCATTCCAGTAGAATTTCTGTCATTCTTGCCGGAATACATGCATGTTTTGATAAGCAAGATAAAGATGATCTAGTTACACTGTAGGCAGAATATATTTTCATTTGTCCATAAATTGCAAGCCAAACGTGAGCACAGACATTGCTTGCCTGGAAGCTTACCAAACACATTTTTCTTGAAGTAGCAAAGTACATCAATAATCTTCCTCCAAG
Organism: Lagopus muta; assembly: GCF_023343835.1. Taxonomy (NCBI): domain Eukaryota; kingdom Metazoa; phylum Chordata; class Aves; order Galliformes; family Phasianidae; genus Lagopus; species Lagopus muta. Next base: position 1,736,608 of record NC_064438.1, on the reverse strand, counting down.
TCTTTTATTTCTCACTTGCCAGTAATTACTTTACTTACTCTGCATCACCATTTTGTCTTTGTAAAGATACACACAGTCCCAAAACAAGCTCTTCAGGAAGCTTTTCGGCCAACACTGAACTTAAGCATCAACAAATTCAGCTGTGCTTTTTATATATTTGCTCAAGTATAATCAACGTTCTGATTTCTGAATTCAGATGTAACCAACAATAACACTGTGAACATCTCACCTGTATATTTGCAACTGAGAACAAAGGTTCAGGCTGACCCTGCCATCTCCTGACTGCTTTACAAGTAGCTCAGCACTCTCCTTTGCACAGAGCCATAAGGCAAAGAACTAAACATCTCCATTAAGAAGGGAAAATACGCTTCTCTTCCAGCAGGAAATAATACAGAGCAAGTGTTACACAACAAACAGCAGGAACATTTTGCAACATCATTAAAAAAAATATGCTATTAGGAGTGCCTACGGCCACGTGAATGAAATGCTTAAGCATCAGTGCTTAAAATGAACAAAGGAACCACAATAATAGCAAGACCGATTCAACACCCTCCCTCCAACAACATACAGTATCAGTTACCACAAATAAATATGTAAAAAACCAACCAACCTGACTTGAGCAATTAAACGGCAGCCAAACTACAGTGAAAATATCATTGTAACCTCAACATTTAAACGGGGACTTGTATCTAAAGCACATGAGTTTCTCTTTCAAGAACTTCTGGACGTGAGTTGGGTTCTTCTGTGCTCCATCAAGGAATGAGGTGGTCTACTATAGCTCAAAAAGGCTTGAAGAAAGCAAGCCAGAATACAGGGAGAGTAAGGAGAATATGGGAAAATAAGAACATATAGCAGAATACAGAAGAATAAGAAAAGCTGATACGGGAAACTCTATCTCAGAGTTCAGGCCAAGCAGCAGCAAGAGCCACATGACGTTGATAACAGGTATTTTCAACCTCAGGTCAAGGATACTTGCTATATGCTCTTGTCAATACACTGTTAACCATGATTGATTTGGTCCAGTGACAGATAATCTATTATGCACTCATACTCCAACCCCACTAAATCAAAGATCGCTTGTCTAGCAGAACAAAATGACACAAAATAGGAGAAGGCACAAAGACAAATCAGTAGCTTTCTTTTCATCCAACTTTTCTCTCTACAAGAGAAGGAAACTAACAGTGCAAAAATTAGCAAGACAGTAATTAAAATCTTGATAGAGGATGTAGGGGAGGAAAAGGAGATAACTCCAAATAAAAACACAGATGGAAGAGAAGCAATAGAAGTCCCAGTGAAATGTCAGAGTTACAAATAGACTAAATATAAAGAACAGAGGGGGGAAAAGTAAACCAGACTCAAGCTGTGTGGATATATTTATACAAACCCTTGGGATGAGGGAACAGAACTAGGCTCATTGTTTGCCATCAGCTACTGTAAAAGGGGGAAAAATAGATCCTCTCAGAGTACTAATTAGCATAGCTTGCATGCTTGTCTGCTATTTCCTGGGACAGGCTTGCAGCGCCCGCTTTATTCTCTTCCATATTCTTTCCTCATTTGATGCCAATATCTCTGCACAGACAAGATGTTTGGAGACAGTATCCTCTTGCTATGTTTATCCTAAAACCGATCTTCTAAAGAGTACCTAATGCCATCACAACAATCCACCTATCTGAAAAGCGAGTGCATTCAGCCTCTTTTATCACCCACACTTACTATGCTGACGCTCAGTAACCCGTGCTAGCAACAGGAGACACATTTCTGTGAAGCAAACAATCTCCATTACTGTCATCCAGATACCCTTTGTCAGTTACAATGACTGGGGACAAATGGACTGAGCAAATATAAAGAAATAGCAGAGGACATACATAAACAAACAGGTAAAAGACAGGAACCCCACATTACACTTAACACTCCGCTGAACAGCATCCCTTCCTGACACCCACCTGTTATCATACAGGTTGTGAAACAGCAGCTAGTTGCCCTGCAACAGATAAAGCGTGCTAGGCAAACCACAAAGGACTGCAAAGGCAGCTGCAGCGTGCAACATAACATAGATCAGAAGAGCTGCACATGTTCTCCATCCACTCCTATCCCCCGAGGACAAGAGGGATGTGCCACCATTAACCCATCTCAGAGCAGGGCTTCCCTTGGCAAAGTGAGCAACACCTGTCAGAGCTGCACAAGCCCATTTTTGCATATACGAAGCACTGGTTTGCTATGCAAGGATGCAAAGGGTTGTTAAATAAAATCTCCCCCTCAGGCCTTTTCTTCTAAAGGTCTGCGTGGCACGGGCCAAAGCTGATTTCCTCATCCAACCATATCTAGCAAGAACAGCTCAGCCATATACAGCAGCTGTGGAATACCTGACAGGGACAGAAACTTATCTGAGAACAGTGAAACATTCACCTGGAGGTGTTCATACCCACCCTGTTGATCCAGCTCTATGCATTACTGCAGAGTACAGACATTATTTGACATTACACTGTGCACAGCATTTGTGACTTCAACTCAGGTGCTTCCACCCAAGCTGTGCAGCCTGCAGAGAGTTTTGTGTTTCTTCATCTTTATTATTCTCTTCCTTTAGAGAACATACATAGATTTTTTTTTTTTTTTTTTTTTTTTATAATGAAGTATACTAGAGCTGCGTATAAAATTTCTCCTCAAGCTTTGCAAAGTGTCATCAAAGGATGAAAGAAAAGCCCAACTTCACTTGGGTGAAGCCAGCAGAATCAAATTTATCTCAGCTTCAAACGAGTTGCCGATTTGGAAATTTTAATACAGACTTCTTTTCCTTCTATTAATTAGAAACACTTACAGACTCCTTCCAGCCTTCACAGCACCTCTGGTACGCGAAGCCCAGCACTCCACAGGCCGAACCACACACAACCTCTCAAGAAGCAACACACGCATTAGCGAGTCGTGAAAAGCCCTCCGAGCTGCAGGAACGGGAGACGGCGGAATTCAAAGCCGCCGCCGAGGTAACGGCGCACAACTCACCTGTGAGAGAAGGCGGCCACTACGAGCAGCGGGAAATGGGACGCCGCCGCCGCTACGGCGTGCCAGCTCCGGGCGCCACACGGGAGTCCATCTGGAACCTCAGCGGCCTTCCTCCAGGGCACCGCCCCGCCCTTCGGGCCGCCTTCCGGGGTGCCGAGGCGGGGCCGCGGTCCGCGACAGTCCAACCCTGCCCTGCCCTGCCCGGCTCACCTGAGCCCCGCGGGCCGCCCCGCTTCAGCGCCGCCGAGGGGACCGGGGGCAGCGGCTGCCGTTGCTGAGGCGCCACCCGGCGGCGGCGGCGGGAACCCCGCGTGGCGGGCCGCGCGGCAGACGGCTCGTGCCCGGAGCTGCGGAACCGACCCTCGTGAACGGGGAAAAACACGAATCCTTCCGTGCACCAGCAGCGCTGCGCCCTCGTGCCCGTGCTGCCGCCCTGCATCTGCTCCCCGCTTCCTTCCCGTCCGAGGAACTTGGCTGGAGCAGAACGGTGAGAGTGGGAAACAAAAAGTTGGTCAGAGAACTTTTGATGAGCCCGTGGGGAACAAAGCAAATACACAGAAAGACTTCCAAGATGCTCCAGTCCGACTGCTCACCCATCACCCATATTTCCCACTGCACCGTCAGCACAACTTCCAAACGTTCCTTGAACGCCTCCGTGGGCAGTGACCCCAGCAGCTCCCTGGCAGCCCATTCCAGCACCTGACTGCTCCTTCAAAGAAATTCTTCCTGCTATCCAACCTGAACCTCTCCTGGTGCAACCTGAGGCCATTCCCTCTCATCCCATCACTAAATCAGGCTGTGATGTGGGGGGATGGCCTGAGGCACGACAAGTAAGGGATCAAGATCCTGGAGAGCCCCGATAACCAATACAGTAGTGAATATACACAGCGCGTTCCTCTGCTGGACTCCAAAGAGATGCTCTCCAGAGCTGTGCTTTGTATGTATCCCACCACGCAGAGCGTTTGGGCCCTGGGACACGCTCCTGCTACAACAACAGGCAAATGTGAAGGTTATTGAAATGCTGCGGCTGCCTGAGCTAGAAGGAGCACAGCATGGCAGAGCCTCCTTGTTCTCCGCATGGCAATTAAAATAAGGATTTGTTTTGGCTCCTAACAGTAGCTTTTTTGTTTGTTTGTTTTAGAAGGCTTCTTTTAACAGCCTCTTTTCTTTAAGCTATTATCATAGGCTGCTCTTTTGTATTTTCTGTGTGAGTCTTAGATGTCAGCATAAGGCAAAAATCTATAAGGATCATTATTTTGTATCTTAAGGACTACGAAAGAAGGGACTGGTGTCACATTATTGAGTTCTGAGCATTCTTGGCATTTTTGTGTGCTGTTATAAAAAATAAATAAATTAAAATACTGGAGTGGAGAATACTATTTCCCAGTACTTATTTTCAAAAATATTTACATGTAATATGCTTGTAGAATTCTGTTCTATTCTCCCTTGATAAGATAAACGTTTCAGAAATGCACGAGTACATTTCTTGTGTTCTTAATAACTGAAGTATTTCTGAATAGCACTATAGATAATCTTATGGTGAAACCTCTAAACTGATATGGAATGAAATGAAAGAAACTAATCTTTGCCAATTTGGGCATCATTAACATAAAGCAGTAACAGAAATATAGGAAGGAGTTGGCACAGTTCACCAACTTCTGGTAGGTGGCTAAGATCAAGAGCATGCTTTTTTTTACAGTAAAAACTACTTTGTATCAAAAACAAGTTCTAATTGCATTTTTGAAGCGATAGATTTAATTAACTAAAGCTACTGTACAGATCAAATAAAACAAAGAATTCCTGTTATACATATTCTGTTGCACATGATTTAAACATGCATATATGTTAAGGTTTTGTATTCACTTAAAGAGCTACAGAATCATACCCCAAGTCAGAGCAGCGGGAACTCTGAAGAAAGGTTCAATTTCTGCTTGAACCTGATGAATTATTTTTATGATTTCAATAAGAAAAAAAAAGAAGTACAAGAAGCCATGGCCTCCTAGGGCATGGGGTTTTTCTTTGTATTTAAGGTTTCCATGAAATTACTACTTCAAAACAGTCCAGTACTCTAAAAGCACGCAGTGTATTAAAGCCCACCAGAGGTTCTGCCAAACACCTTGCTGTCTGGCTACACTGACTCCTCTATTTTAACACTACTCCTGCATTAATCACAGCACACAAGGGATTTTGAGATGTACACTGACACTTCTTTGTAAGTTCAGTACCTATGCCAAGCTTGTTTAACTCATTATTTGGCCTACTAGCACAGGCACTAACTGTGGAAGGACATACATACATGTTTTACATAGTATGAACTAATTGCAGTGAAACTGTTTCTAGAGCCAGATCTAAACCCAGTGAACCAAGAAAAAACCCTGCCATTTACTGAACTGGACTTCAAATTACAGCTACAGTTACAGAATTGTTACTTGAAAAATACCAAAGATTCAATTCATTTTCCTTCATTAAGTAAACAGCGCATATCATGTATGGTTACTTTAAAAGTCACTAAATGATAGCGTTCAATTAATGTGCACGAAAAATCAAGTTGTAAGATTATGATTCAGCCAAACTTTTAAGCATGCTCCTCGTTCAATTCCACTGACAGCAAATCATACACTTGCATTCCCTTTCTGGTGGAAGTCAATCTTTTAATTAATTCATTTTATTTAACTGATGTAGGTAAAATACATGGAGAACACCCTTGAAAAAGCGCAGACATGTGCCAAGGTCTTCACTGCCCACACCTCATGGCTGTAGCTCTAAAAATGTATCTATGCTTCAACTCAAAAGTTATTTGAGAGGTATTGATGGCTCTTATTTTCTGCAGAGATATCTGTAGTGTGATGTTCTATCAGCCTCACAGAACTGTTAATGCCCAATAACAGGATGTTGTAATGCATACAGATCTCTACATCATTATCTTGAAATTGTTTTAATAAGAATGCAAGAGAAAGTTTTCCAAAACGAGAAGCCACGTTTCCTCCTACCACCTCTATATAACTTTTCCAGTTTAATGCCTGGGGAATTTCAGGAAATATTTGTCTATCAGAGAGCTCAGCCTCCTGGAAAAATCCAAATTATATTTCATTACAGAAAGTCCTGTTATTAAAACTGCTCTCATTCAAGATCTTTAAAACTGACAGTTCAGTAGACTGGGCCTCACTCTCCTCTCAGGTACATTAGAATAACCCCATCAACTTCAATTATCTTGTACCAGTTCAAAGATCAGGCACGTAGCAATGCCTGCTTGCTGCTATCTACGCAACAGAACACCGTGGGCATCAAGTGTAGCTTTTTTTCTGTAGGAAATGATTTCTCTTTAATACTTTAATAATGGGATCTGACATAGCAAGAATCAAAGGGACTTTTAAGAACTTCGTATTTGTTCCCTTTCTATTATTTTTTTTTCTGATATACCCTCAAAACTTTAACCAAAATGTAAAATAATGAGATCAAAACTATTTAAAATCAAACATAACTTGTCTAGACTATGGGTTCATATCTGCTGAAATCATACTAAATAATATAAACCAAAGAGCCATAGCTTTGAGCCAAGTCTTTTGTGTATTTGGGAAAGCTTCATTGAGGCTACATTAAAATCTGTGTTGAGCCATGTGGATTTTTTCTTCTTAACGCATGAAATTAGTTATGTTATTCTCTTACCACATTTCAGCTCCATTCTAGTTATTTAGTATTTAGTGTTTAGTGTTTAGTGTAAGGATACATCATGTTGTATTTATTTTTTTTTCTCATAATAATTAAAGACTTTGAGAAAATTCATAATCGAAGAAAATGAAACGGTAGAAAAATGGTTAAATAATTCAGATTGAGAATGTTGAACTGCAAAACTGGAAAATTTGTGATTAGAAAGCAGTTACAGGCAGATGTATCTGAGCACCTACCACTGCAGTGAACGAGTATCTTGTTTTTTTGAATTCCTGTGTTTGGTCTTACTTTTGGATATGCCCTCCTTCTGTATATATTTTCATCCAGTATAAAAATGAGGCTAGAGAAGTTTCATGATTAGCCTTTTTTTTCTTTATTTGTTCCTGAAATTTGTAATGGAGGATGTTGGCAGAGCCATGAATCTGAATTTGAAAAAAGAACAGGTTTGTTTTCATGACAAGGTCATGGTATAGTTGACTTAATTGTGCCATTTCCAATCTACTTTTGGCAAGGACTGTGCCTAGCACCTCTAAGTTGAAAGCAGCCTTTGATGTGATGCTGATGATTTTATAATGCTTCTTCACTTTATTTATTTATTTATTTATTTATTTATTTTGCAATGAATCTTCAGCTATTTAGCTTTCTCTGGCTAGCTTGAGGGAGGCATTCATGTATTCTAGCAGGAAAAAAATTGTACCTCTCCTCCTAAGGCTATCTCTGTGAATGTTAGGTAGTTCTAAAGGAGTTCAAAGGACTTAAGACCAAATTAAAATGAATAAGGTTTCTTAATACTAGGGAAATGGCATAATTCACCCTATTTCACTTACATTTTTCCAATCTAGAATACCCCTTTTGTTTTCCACAAAACATGTATTCTTGAACATGAAAACACTTATAGCAATCTTCAAAACTCTGGACAGGAGCTGTGATAGAGACTTGAGAACTTCACTGTAAGCACACACTCACACCACCTAGGCACCTATTTGAAAAACCTCACTTGTGAGACTGATCTTTTGCAGATGCATCACAGCAAACAGAGACAGGACCCCCTGGGGCTAATTCGGAATGTCTGCGCTGGGCTCCACACTGCCAGAATTCCTCTGGAGAGCAGTGTTAGCCGTGCTGCAGGCAGATGCACAAGTGCTGCAAACGCTTCCTTCCCAGTGTTTCTGTCTCTTACTACTAGTGACTTTTCACATCTCTACAATTAATTCAGTACACAATTCAGCACATATCCAATTCACAACTAATTTTTTACATAGATTACACAGATACTTATTCCTAGTTCCTTTCCATACACTTAACCAGAATGCAACTAACTTCCTGAAAGCTGTCCATTGCACAGGAGAGTTCAGGTGACATCAACTGTACAGAGATCTACCTTAATTTTTAAGTCTCTTCTAACAATGTGCTTGTAAGTTTTAACTAACTTATAATGCCAATTAATTATCAGTTCTGGTTTTATAAATCAAGTTACTTTTTAAACGAATACCGATGAAATTCTCACCTGTCCAAAGAAGGAACAAATACTGTTAAAAATTTCAAAGAAATTAGAAGAAACTCACATTTTATCAGAATGCATTGTTAAATAATGATTTTCAAGTTTATAGATTCCTGCCCTTCAAGATCTTGTGTGAATTATGAGATCCAATTTTATTCTCATAACTGTACTAAAATTTTATAAATGCTATAAAGAAGAATCAACAGCACTTGGAACTGTCTGGCCATGTAATAAAAATGCATTTCTTCGTTGTGAGGTGACAGGTAAGTAAGGTGTACCTGCATATTGATCAATACGTTTTCCTTTTCCCCTTGAGTTCATTTACTTTTTCTTCATGGGATAATCTTTTTTTTTTTTTTTTTTTTTTTTAAAGAATTTTCCATTAACATCAAAAATGAACAGCGGAAAAAGGCAAACATAAAGAAAGAAGAGATGGAAGTAGTCAAGAAAAAGTAGTCAAGAAAAAGTAATTTCTAATTATATTCTCTATGTGGTTTGTTCTCTACTTTCTTACTACAGTTGGCAACTGAAGTCTAGGCTTCCTCCAACATCACAGAGGGGGATGTCAAAACACTCTGCCCACACTTACGCTGCAGTAACCCTGAGTGGCAGATACTCTGCCATCTGAGACACAAACTTTGAAACGATTCTGCAATTCCAAAGCACGAACTCTCAAGCAGTATTCCAGACCTCTCCTAGGCACTTCTGTCCTGCGAAAACTACAGTAAGTTTGTTGGAAGATGGACCATGTCTCATGTTTTCAACTGCTGATTATTTTGAATAGAAAAATCTACTTTTTTTAGAAGTTTTTAAACATGCACAGTTTATAGAATTATTTTTGCTGCATTTGGTAACTTCTGTTGCCAAATGTCTTAAAATTCCTTTTATCACTCTGAATATTGCTTTTGCAACTGGAGATCAATGATTACTTTTTCTACATCATCAAAAAATAATGACACATCCATATATTTGATCAGCTGCAAATTAGGCCTCTAGATAAACAGCACCCCTTGGACAAGCAAGCTTGGGCATAATAGGCAGATTATTTTGCTGTCAGACGTGCCTGCATGATGAAGCAGACAGGAGGCAAAGCAGTCTTTTTTTCTCACCTTTACATGTTATCATGAATACAACAAATGTAACTGAGGAGACTGCTGGAGCATTTAAAGTATTAAATGTTCTTACTTGTTCTGCTGGACAGCAATGGTCTGAATTCTTAACACTGATAGGTTCTCTACACCACATAAAATTGAGGCCAGGTTCACACTGCCCCTATCATACCCTGTGAATTTAAAATACAAATATTAAAAAAATAGTTAAAAGATGCCCTTATACTACCATTTAAATTAATAATTTTATTTAATTAATACTTACAACTTCATCATACAATGAGATTTAAAGAATGTATTGTTTCCGTTTCCCCACAGCTCTTCCGCCCCCCAAATTATTTTATACTTGCACTTACACATGGCTGATGTGTTTACAATTTTGGAAAGATTCCATACCTTCAGAGACTGCCGCGTTGTTCTCAGAGACAGCTTGTCCTAAAAAATATGCTTTGCTTGGTTAATGTTTTTAAAAATATGCCCTTTCCTTGCTCCTTCTTCTGTGGCATAGGAAGCTGGAAAAATTCCAGTGACCTTTGGTATGACTGTCTTACAAATTAGTGCAATATATTTCTCTACATTTCACACCGTGCTAAATATTTTTGGCAGTACAAGATGAATATTATGAATCTAGCTTAGTTCTTAAACAGCTTCTCCATTTGTATGGAAACTCTGAAGCTCCTTGGCTTCCAACCAGAGAACTCGTCTTCTGTCTTGTTCCTTACATGTTAATTATTCTTAAAAGAACAACATAATTTAAAAATTAAAAAAAAAAAACAAACAGAAACATAGGAATAGAATAGAAAATGGAAAAAAAAACCAGGAAACTCTCTAGAAAGGAACGACATTCCTTGAGGTCCCTTCCAACCCTGGCCATTCTGTGATCCTGTGATTCTACAGCACTTTGGTGAATAAAATACACGTTTCAACTAAATCAATTGGATTCCTCTCCATGTAATTATCTTGAATGCAAACCCAACTTGAATTTAACCAACTACTGATACTATGTAGTTTGCCTGTTTCAAAACACAGCTTTTATTACCAGCTAAAGGCAGTTGAATGAAAATCAGAGGTTTAACCACTCAGAAGCCTGCTGGCAGTATTGATGAGCTGTAATTCTAATTGGAAACCCTTGCAGTTAGCACGCAACAAAACACCATAGCTGTTTTTTAGTGATGACGACATGCTTTGCAGATGTTACCTGCATGGCACCTCCAGACAGGAGTTGCCTGAAGAGCTCCATAGACGAGGGGAGTGAAGACGAGGAAGCGTGCATCCACCTGAATTACAGAGCTGGTTCATTTTTCCTCTGCAAGAATGAACTTCATTTTTCCGGCTCCTCCAAAATATTTTCTTTCAGATGTTTTTGCTTAATTATTTTGCTGACTAAGATCTGCCCTGTACATTCAATAAAAGGCCAGAGTGGTCTGATATGTGCTAGAGGGCTTTTTACCAGGAGGACTTCTTTTACAAGGACTAGCTTAAAGCATGAAAGCTTTAACAGCTTTCATGTTAACAGTTAACATCATGTTAACAGTGGCAATACAATCAATTATATCTGAAACTATGTGTGTATTTCAGAGCTTATGGTAACTGATTCAACGCACAAGCATACGCAAGTATTTGATGACCATTAAACAACATCTCTGTTAATCTTTGATCTCCAAACACCACTTCCATTTCATTAATGGTGTTACTCAATTAGAATGGAAGCACACGGCAGCTTATTTCCCTCTACCATTACTTGGAAGTTTGAGCAGATTTTTATGATACTATTTGTAACTGTGATAACCAAAATATATTTACTCCATTACACAAAAGTAAGATCTAACCTTTAATAGAGATTTTTTTTTTCCATAAGTCAAATTCTTAATCAGAAAACTCTCAAAAAATCTCCAAACCATTTCTAAAGCTTTTGCCCATTTGCAATATTAAATACTTGTTTCAGCATTCACAACTGGTATAAAACATCACAACATTATTTTATGGGTGTTGTTTATTGTGTTTTTCTTTCATCTTCTACTGCACCAGTATTTCTAAGATTCCAGCATTCTAGGAGAGCATTTCTGCAAGCAGAATTTCCTTATTTATTGCTGGGAATTGGAGCTGAGAAAGGACTGACTCAGCTCAGAAAGAAGCCATCTGGCAGCAGTCTAGGAACTTCAACAGTGAAAGATAGGAAAGTTGTGGGAAGACTGAGCTGAAGAGAAAGAAGAGGCTGTCACAGAAAGGAAGAGAAGGAATATAGAAATGCAGTAGGAAAACTTTTCAGACAAAAGGGCAATTTCAACCCTTTGCTGTGGATGAGCTGTTAGCTTTCATCTCAGTTCATTGAATCACCTTGAACAGTTTCAGAAGATTTGGGGACATTTGGCTGGAGTCAAAAGGTTAAGTCTTCTACTTTATTTCTTGAGTAATTTCTCTGTTTTTAGGTCCACATTCATCTCAAAAGATTTTTTTTTTTTTAATAACAAAGGAGGAAAGACAAGTAAAAATCCTATCTGGTACCTTTTTAGTGTTATAACATTTTTTCTTGCAGGTATGATCATAGGAGCTTTTTCAGTCTCATCTTTGAAGAAGAAACTACTGATGTGTTTTAGATCTTTTCAAGTCACCTAATTTAGTATCCTTACTTTTTTCGGGATCTAATAGTAATGAAAAAGAACAAGAATAATCTTTAGAGGAGACAACATTACGTTTTCTTTCTATACATCTTTTGAAAATAGAATGTACCTTAGAATCATTTTTTCCTTTACAAGAGAATATAATGAGAAGGTTTGGAATTTTAATTAAACATGATGCTCAAACTAATTGTTCTCTAATACTACTACCAATATTTGGGTGGGAATTCATAGGAATTGTATAGCTTTTTCATGGCAGTTTCCCTCAGAAATGGAGATTACCTTCAGATAAGAAGAATTCTTACAGATATTTACATATTTATTTTCACAGTGAACGTACAGATGCTTTGCCTTTTCTCCCAGAGTACCTCAGCTGGGCAGATTTCAAGCACACCGTGCTTCGAATACAGCTGTGTCAGGAAGCAGTGAAATATTGCTGGGTAAAGCATGGATAGAGCTCACTTTATTTGTACTCCAAATACACAGGCCACTTATGTCAGTCTACCAATGACAGCAGAATATCCCTGCAAAAAGAGAGGTTACTAACTGAATTACTAAGCCTCACTGGTCAGTTAGCTGCCTTGGGGCAAAACTGCTATCTTTTATAACTATGAAGTGCTTAATCGTTATGGTAACGAAAATCATATTATCAGCTAAGATTAGTTCTTGATTCTCCTGTGCTTAAAAAATTCTTTAATTTTAGCAGGAAAGAGTCCCAGAGAAGACTATTGGAATTTCAAGCTGACTAAAGATACAGCCAACCTTAAAAGGTAATGTTGCATCACCCTTGACCCTGAGTACTACAATTTGTTTCAGCATGAAAAGACAGAGTATTTCCTCAGGAATTGTAAGAGAATTTCTGATGCTTACTGATGGGCTCTTGGCCCATCAGTTTTTCTTGCAGTGTAACATGTTCTCCATCCCATGGTAGTATATAGGCACCAAAAACTGTTAAAGACTCACATGTCCCTAAATGCAAAATTTTCTCTGGATAAATCCTGTAGTATCATATGCAATTCTGAGACATATTCGCCCAAGAGCAGCAAAATAATTCTCCTAAGATCTGTTCTATGAATTGCCTCTGGTTTTCTACAGCTGTTTTATGGTACCTGTTTTTGCGTTTTCCCTTTTTATTTATTTCCCTGGGCATAAGTGGTACACTAGAGCTGCCATCCTTTATGCCATGCTTTTCACTTGCTCAGTTTTTGTAATAGGCTTAGACTTCAGTGTAGCAAAGTGCGTGAGCTTAACTTCACTGTGTGGCACCATGGATATGTAACTTCACTAGATGATGCTGCCAGCACTGAGCAAATTCTTTCCCCTTCTCAAGTTCAAATCTGCTTGATAGTCACAGAGAGTCTTCCTCTTTATCAATTTTATGGAAAATAAATCCTTGAGAATATAGCAGTTTTGCTGTTGCTATCATTTACATGGCCTGGAATGTGTTATAGCTGTTGAATATCCACTAATCATTTGCCCACATTCACTTCAGCTTCTTTTCCCAAAAACATTGAATCTAACATGATACCAGGTGTGAAAAACTACTGAACATGCACAGACATTGAAAGTTATTGGCTGCTTGGCTACTCACATATTGAGCAATCTGCCAAAAACAGAGACCACATTCACTGCTTATCTAGTGCCTCAAACAGGGAGATGGCTACTGCTACTACCATCTAAAATTGAACTGTGAGCTTGGGCATTAGTAGCAAAAGATAGTGATCATAATTGTATCGTAACAGTAATAGATATTTTCCATATTCTTAGACATTGTTTAAAAGAAAATTCAGTAGTTCAGAACAAAATTGTTTTCTTAACGTCTTTCATTAGACACGTAGATGCCAACACCTTATTAACAAACATTCCAAAACACAATTATTTATAGGAGAACAATTTCTCCCTCTCTGTGACAGTCTTTAAAAAACAGCCCAAAGGAGGAAGGCCATGACAGAAGGCTTCACATTTAAAATTGAGAATATTTTAGATCTTATTTATAAGTATAAAAATGGAGTTATTCTAGAAATGTAAGCACGTGAAGTCTACAAAGATAAAGATACAACCAGCTCCTGAGGTGTATTTACATATTTTGCAATATTGCAGTGCATATCTTGGCTCCTTCTATAATTGATTTCAGTGTATTTTGTTTTGAAGCTGCTACAGCGACATTAAAGTGTCAGGCTTCAATTTATACACCACTCTGTCCAAACCTGCAGTCCTCTCACAAAAGGGAGGCAGTGAGATAGCTCTTAGCATGAGCTATTTTTTTTAATTTTGCTTGAAAACATCTTGCAAATAAACACTTTATGGCTAACAAACCCTGAAGTTAATTATGGATAAGAAAACTCTTTAGATAAGAAAAGTATGAGCTATTCAGACAAACAGTTCTCTTGAGGATGCTGAGTGTGCAATATGGTCACTGATCTGTCACTGCTGATTTACCTTTGGATCACCATTATGTTTCTGTAGCAGCAGGAAATATATCTTCCATGGGTTGCTGTCAATCTCAGATATGTAGGTATCTTTCAAGTTTAATAACGACATGGTTTCTTGTTCATCTAAAATACTGAAATCTCACCTGTGGTTTTCAAATAGCTGGGATTTCTTCTTTGCCATCTAGGAGAAAAAGAAGAATTGCTTCATGCATCTGGGATGTTATGACTTAAAAACCAGAGATATTTGTTGTTTAATAGGAATTGTCACTGCTCACGTCTTGGCAAGTGGAGAGGGGGGGTAATTTAGGGATTTCTTTACACATAAAATTTTAGCTTAGTTAAATCACAATGGAAAACAACATTACCAAAAAATGCACCTGAAGACAGTAGATCAGATTTGTAACTGAGCACAGTGATTAGACAGGACCCCCTTGGCAGTCCTGCAATTTATTTGCAGATGAGATGAAAAAATGAAGGAATAGAAGAATGATGAACTTGTAATAGTCAGCTTTTGATTATTAATCCTAGCTCATTAAGAAACTCCATTTACATGTTTCTTGAAATGGATTAGAGCATGAAGAGCAAGTTTAATGTAGGCTTAAAAAACTGACACCAGGTTCTTTTATTCACTTACTGTGATTTTTGTGTTGTTTTTGTTTTGAATAGATTTTTTGCTTAATTTCTACTGAACCAAAAGCATTAAAATTAAAATACTGCATTAAAATACTATGAATGGCTTCAGTTCCTTGAAGTTGCAGTCCTAAAGTAGATGACAAAAGACCCTGGGAGACAGGCCACAGATGCACAACCTTCCCCTCTTACTTGGTAGAACAGTAAATGGCAGAGCTGCACAAGGTTTGTTTCATTCCAAGACAGCGTCAGTAAAATTTGTTTTGGATTCTATTGACTGAATGTTATCAATAATGTAACATTTTAAATCACCTGTTAGTTCTCTAGAAGGGAAAGAAAAAAATACCTTTGTTTCTGAGGTGTACTGCTGCTTTTATTCTAGTGCAAACTTTTCGGATGGGCTTTATTACACTTCTTGAACCCTTTTAACCGCTTCCATATTGCTGTGAAATCACTGGGTATAGCACATGAACTGTATAAAGCTACTACTGACGGATCACAGCCATGGAATAAACCACCCCTAACAACACCAAATAAATAAATAGTATCCACACAACTTTCCTAGACTGTATGGAGAAAGTTTGTATCAAAAAATCTCCATTTCTTGGGAGGAGAAACAAGATATCTTGAGTTGGCCTACAGATTACAGACTAAAGACTGCTACATGATTTAAAACAAAGAAGAATTTCAGCCAGGCAGTGTCTCCTACAATTTTGTATTTTTTAACAGCTGCCTGCAAAGAGAAATAAGGCAGTAAATAAAGAGAAATAAATCATAGTAAAAAAGAAGATTAAAAACTGGATCAAATTGGCTCTTGGAAGTTGCAGATTGTTATATTCTCATATAAAAAGTTCTTGAAAAGGAAAGGAATGTACGTATTCATAACTCTTGGGCCCAAATATTATGGAAAAGTAGTTGAAATATAGGAGAAAAGGGATTCAGTATTAAGCTCTTCCCTACAGCACAGTGGAACATCTCCTTCCTATGTGATCACTGATGCCATTCCCACAAACTACTCCCCTCTGCAGAGCAGCTACAATGGAAGAACCACAGAGATTCATGTAGCAAATATCATACCTGCTGTTTGAACATTTTAGTATTGAAACCTCTTTCAGAAATAAGTAATTTTTGACATTTACTTCTGGTTTTGTCTATTTTTCCAAAATCTTTGGGACCTCTGACTGCACAAAGCCGTGGCAGAGTCCTCAAAAAGCTCGGATTATTGCTATTGCTCTTTCATCACCTCTCAAAAGAGGATCATTTCATCCCTTGCAGAAGTGGAAGGGATAATCAGGCTTTAGAATTCAAGTATTATTAGGATATTAGGTAGATTTAAGTTAGCATAAGGGGAATTGTAATATTATAAGCCATAGAGGCTGAAAAACCAAGGAGATATAAAACTGTAAGCCTCCAATTGAAGTATGAAGCAGTACACTGAGAAAAATGCTGACATCCATAATGCACCAGGAATGTAGATGAATTCAGTGTAATGTGAATGGTAACTGGGAACTATCACTGATAATTTAGGATGAGTGGAAATTTTATAATTGAGTCTTAGCACGACGTAGAGCTCAGTGAAGTTTAGGACCATAGCAGAGGTCAGTCTATTCTCTGAGCCGTAAGAATTACGGCTGCATTTTCCAATGTCCTACATTTTCTAGTAAGCGTTCCACCAATTGGAGGCTAACTTGTAAGGCAACTAGTAAGAATTAATATAAAAGATGCATCGCTAGAAAATCAATGGCTACATTCCAACTTTTCCTTTTTATTGCAGCAATTCAAAAGAACAAACATGCTCTAGTATTACATCCAAGCACAAAGCAAATTAGCAATTGGACCCTATTTTACTTACACTACCCAAAATACTGTAAAGGACATGTGAAAAGGCATTCACAAAAGCACACGCAATTAAATGCTTGGTTACCAGTGAATAATTATCTTATGCTCATTTTATTAACTCAGCATTTAGTAGGTGAACACCAAGCAGTTTATTCTGCCCTAAAGTGAAACCTCATGGAAGAACCTGGATTAAAAAACGGCCTAAAGAAAAGACTTAATCTGATTAGGAGATGACAGCTCCATCCCGTATCAATTTACACAAGTCAGAAGTGGTTAGCTACATCAGTTTTCCTTGGTTATTATGTTCAATCTTGAACAAATGAGGGGGAAATTCTGTCCGTGCTCCTCACATGCAGTCATTTAATTCAGTATTCTTTTCGGGTAAATCTCATACAGTGCTCCTTTGAAACATGAGTGGTGACGCCAATTACCACAGGCACATTTCATTTTGCTACAGAATATGACACCGATGAAATCTGCTGTAATTTCTATACCCCTTCCTATTTAATACCTACTGTTTATTTTTTATTTCACAGGATAAGTATGAATCCTGTTCTCCTACTCAGTCTCTCAGTATTACTCCATTAAGTCAAATTACAATATAATTCAGGAATATCCAAATTGATGAATGATGGTACTGCCTTTCAAAACTAAAGAATCACAGAACAAACAGCTTCCTTCATCTGTAATCTTTGCTTTTTCCAGTTGAAGACAACAGAAATTTAGGAGTTTAGAAGCCAGCTGCAACTGACAAATTCCTCGCAATAAGGCTATTTTATAACTCAAAGTTAATAATACCAGAAATCCCACTACAGGGAGACAGAAGTTCAAATAAAAAGTGAGGAGTTCATTGGCTTAAGCCAAATTATTATTTAAAATAGAGTTTGTTAGAAAAGATAGTTTTACTGTAATTTTAAATATAGTTGAAGCCTAAATTTAAATTGAGATGAAGTCTTTCAAAAGGATTTGGATTTCACTCACTGTGTACATTTAAATCATAGTCCCTTCTTTTTCAATAACATGCACTGGCCATCTGGCAAGACTTGGCAACCTGTATAATTTTTGTAGAATGATGCATCTGATTAATTACCTTTTCTGCTCATAGGAGGTTTCCTGAAGAAGCAAACAGAACTACATCTCTTATGCAGTTCATTGTTTGGTGTACAAACAGCTTTAAGAGGCTGCTGTGCATTTAGCTGGAAGTTGTGGCCACCTAGCAGATAAAACAAAGAAAGTACAAAGATAATTATTATGTGTGCTGGTGTAGACACCCGAAATATAGTTTCTATCTAAAGTCTCTAAGTAGTACAAAATTAAAACAATAATGGCATATAGCAATATAGGAGATAAAGAAATGCTAACATACCTCTTGCCACAGATTCTCAGTCAAGGCCCACACTCTGGGTCTTACACAAACCTTGATGGTTGTTATTGAGAGCTTGGTAAGAAAATCGTTGGGATTTGATCCATGCAGTATGACATTAGCAGAGATAACCAGAGAGATTCTCTAACAGACATCTAACATCACTTAAGAGTAAGTATTTCTCAAACAACATGAACATGAGCAGTAGTTTGGACACTTTGGCATAGTTCATCCTTGTTGAGGGTAGATCATTATTTGACAAATCTCAAGAACAGAGCTTCTGTTGTGCTTTTGCAACATCACATATTATCTCCTCCCCCTCCAAATTAATGAAACTGATATTCAAGGAATGGATAAGCAGAGATGCTTGAACTGCATATGCACAGAAATGGACATACATATTTACATAAAGGATAAAAAAAACCTGTTTTCTATTATTGCTATCAGTAATTCCTAGCACAGGAATTCCTAATTAGGTGTGAAGTGTTCAGTCATTAAGTCAATCTAATTCATGGATTGCCAAACATGCAGAAATACCATTTCGGACTTGGACAGAAACCATTCTTGTGCTGGGCTCCACACACAGCCTCTGCCAGAGCTCCCTTGGCTCCCAGAGCTGCACAGGGTGAGCCAAGAGAGACAGCGTGCTCCTCAACTCCTGGGAGCAGAGCAGAAGGAGTAAAGCTTTCATCTTGCCCTGAGCTGCTTTTTGTGGATCAGCAGACAATGGACGGGACCTGGCTGGCAGGAAAGGCATCCAGCAGTTCAGGAGAGGAGCTGTGACAGCTGCAGGTCAGGGTGAGGCCATAAGATATATAGGAGGAAAAGACAGCAGTGATTTCACGGGTAGCTGTATGTGACTCTTGACAATGCAGGTGACCCCAATGACCTAAGTCTCAGATCTATGCATTAAATACAGTAATAACTCAGCAAATATTGAAGATAATATTTCATTTTAATGCATACACAAACAATTGACCTTTGCTCCTGCAGTTCAGTCATATTTTAAAATCTTCACACTATAAATAGAGGAAAAAAATTTCCTTCAAAAATCTTCTGAAGAAATAAAATAGAACAAAATCACAGATATGGCAGTGTAAAAGACAGAGATGATCCAAATATTAGAAAAGATGCTAACCTGGTGAACAATTCACCTGATTTACACATGAGACTCATAGCTACAAGTATTTGTTCTTGTTCCACTCTATAAGACCAAGAGTGATCTGCTGATTGAAGGCAGCTTTATCTTGCAGACTCAGCCAGCAAGGCCATAATTGCTTTCTAACACAATTTCTGGGAGCTAACCAATACTCAAGAATTGTAACTAGATGTGATCTACCAGATGGGAAGGGAATTATAACTGCTTTTTTTTTACTTTATTTTCTTCTATCAGGCAACTTTTTTTTTTTTTTCACAACCTTATTTTTAAATCACGTGGATGAGTCCTGCCCACACATAAAACAAAACCAAATTTCTTAAATTCTTTAACTGTTATAAGATGTTGCTGCCGCTCTCCTTTAGCCTTTCATAGCATATATTTAAGTGTACATATAAAATAGTATGTTTTATAACAGAGAGTATGACTTCAAATCCCCTGAAATGGTTTGAACAGGTGTGAGCCCTGGCATACATCTGAGACACATGAATACGTTCATTAAGCTCCTTTGTAGAATTGTACCTCTTAAGCAGTAGGAGACTCTCACTCAGTTGAAGTTCTTTGGAAATAGGAACAATTCCAGCTACAGGGAGAAATTTTACTGACCATATCTTAATGAATGGATGAGGGAGGACAGAAGGCTGTAAGGTCATGAAACTGACAAAGCAGGAAACAAGATGGTCCTAGACAAAGCCATACAGATAAAACGGCCTCCAAAAAAAATACACATTGGCAAGGGAGTTTTAGAATTTAGAGGCTTAGAATGACCAAGCATACTGTACCTTATTGTCTACACGTTCCAGTCCATATTATTCATTTCATTCTGGATTCAATGGGACAGGACTGCATGATTGCTGTTAACAAACAAACAAACAAAAAAACAACCAACAGATTCTCCACTGAAATTCTCATCTGTGTGAGTGCACTACAGGAGTCTGTGGAACTGATCTAGTAAAGAAATCAATCCTTGAATCTCCATGTATTTCCAGTGCTATAAGCTGCATTGTGATACCAGGAACATCTTTTGGCAGTTTGATCTCCTTTTTAGTATCTTTACTTCTTTAGTTGCTCTTCTTGATGCATAGATTTGTTGATCAGGTTTATAACAGTTCAGATGAGCACACGTCTGTGCAGCTGGTTGAACAGACAGACATCTCTGCTCAGGTGATGGCAGTTTGAGCGATAAGGTGATATAGCACTTAGACATTGAGTCATAGGTTGGTAATTACCCCAAATCCACAGTTGTGAATGTTCCACAGTGTGCTCACAAAGGCAGTGCACATGCACTCTTACTAAGGGTGGGGCTGTATAATCCAGGAATAGGACTGTTCGTACAGAAAGTCGTGATTTTGGGGTGGTGATATGGATGTAATAGCAAGTCTGTGAATTCTGTAGCACATCCTTTGCAATATTTTTTTGATCCTTATAAGCTATTTGTGACTCTATTATGCATTGAAGAAAAACTATTATTGATAGTCAAATCTTTTCATTTCTGTTTTTTGTTGGTGGTGGTGGTTTTTGTTTTCTTTTTTAGGTTTTGAAGATTCCACAGATTTCAGTGGAATGAAATTTCACTTTTGATGTCACAGCAACCTTAATTCAAACACAGTGCATGGATGTAGTGCATTAACGGTAACAACAAGCAACAAAGACTAATATCTTACCATTCTCTTCAGTACAGAAAGGATGGAAACATGTTCAGTAACCCCCAATTTATTATTTTTTTAACAGAACATTTTATATCACAATGCCAGGCATACATTGTTTTAAAACCTTGGCTTTAACAAGAGAGAGATAAAAGACACTCATTCATCTACTGCTTTTCAGTGACAGCAGTGAGTATTTATAGTATGAAGATGGCAGATTTTAAATCTACAAATGGCTTTCTGGCATTATAATTCAGGGTTATGGTGTAGCTCAAATTGTGTTCACAGAGTGCAATGTTGAAATGTGAATGCATCATATGTTCATGAAACTTAACAAATTTAACGCCACAAAAGCAGACTGAAAGGTGCAATGTCTCTGTAGTTTAACTAGAAGCTAACCTTTTGAAACTTGTTTCTGAATCACAGTGATTTACTTACAAAGAGTAGAGAGCTTTCCAAGTAACCAAATCCCACGCAGTTGATGCTGATACAGTGAATTTCATCTGAATAAGAACATCAACACAGGAACTTTTGTCTCATTAGCAAGGTATTTTAAAATGATCTAGAATTAAAAATTCAATAATGCACACTATTAAGGAGCCACATTAGGGACCAAAAATTTCCCACTGCTACTGAAAGGGTTAAATAACAAAGTGCAGCTGTTTTCAAAACTGACAGAATCTCTCTCCTATTAATACACAGAAATACATTTAAAAACACTCCAAGTACAGAAGAAGTTAAATTCACAACTCAGAAAGTGTACTGCCATTTTGTTTGAGGTGCCGTTGGATGAGGCTTTCATTCATTAATATGGTAAACCAACGACAGAAATTTTTGAGAATTTGGACATTTTAACAAATGATATATTTTTTTCCCCACTGCTTACAGTAATTTTGGGGTTTCCCCCCCTCATCTTGCTTGGCTTTCCCTTCCTAGACTTCCCTCACATATTTATTTTTGATACAGTGAATGACCATTCTTCCCAGTATTGTAACTTTGCAGAAGAGATGCATCTGTTTTATCTTCTCTCCCATCAATTATTTCTCCAAGCAGTATCCCGCATTAATGCCTCTCCTTAAAGTTAGCTAACAGTATACATTCTTAGATCATCAATTCAGTTTTACTGGCAAAAGCATAGAAGTAAAGCATGGAAGTAATAGATTAAGAAATGACACTGGCATTTTTTAAGGAATCCCTGCAGTTACATCTACATAACAACAACTACTCTTCACTGAACGTTACCAAGTTTAAGAGAGGGGCAAATGGTGTTGATTATCTGAGTGTGCAAGTGTTGCTGGAACCAGGAAAAAGCTGCATTAAGATTGTCAAAGAAAGGAAGAATTAATACTGGAAGAAGAAAATGAGGAAAAATGAAAAAATAAAAAGAATAGGATAAGCATGGATCTAAACAGTTTGAAGAAAAATTGTTTGCTAAGCTTAAAAATAACTTTGGTGGGGACTGTCAGAGGTACAGCAGGAATTCAGGTATGCATCTGTCTGCACTTCAACTGAAACTGTGCAAAAAAACCAGAGATTTAGACGAAGGCATTTAGCAACACAGCAGTGACCCTCACACTGAGAAAGTAGCTTACATTTCTCTGAGTACTTCTGTTTGTAGGTACTTGATTTAATTCCATGTGTATCCTTCAGAGAGATTTTTCTCCTAAGTCCCTACAATTAGGCTCCAATATGTGAACAGAAGTAAATCAGACACTGGACCTGTACTCTAAACCAGGGCAGGTGCTTTGTTCCTCTGTTTTTACTTTGTAGCTCAGCTGCCAAAGCACTCACTGAGGAGCAGGGCTGACTCCAGTTTATCCTACTCTCAGGAGGCTCTTAAAATACAAACTACAGCTCAGTTGGTCAGAAATCTCACTGGTCCCTGAAATAAGCTAATTACATGTTTAAAATTAATGCAGACAAAGACAAAAGCCATAAAGGACTATCTTCTCCACAGCAGTTATAGATTTAGAAGAGATGGGAAATTTTTGCTTCTGAACTCTCCTTGCCAAAACCGTCTGTCATTCTGTGTTAAGCTTCATTAATTAATTAATTGGTGTAGTATATGAAGCAGGGAGCAAATGGATGAGCTTTGAGTCACCTGCTTGTACTGCCTGGCTCCTGGCACTGACTGCATTCAGTTTTTAAACGTTCAATCGGCTTGCTGTGGCCAGCAGATGACTTTCAGATACGGCATTAGCCATTCTGCAACCACAAATAGATGCTCTGGAAGCTGTGTCAGAAGCTCACTTCTATTTATGCCTTATGAGAATTCTGATGGAAGTCACTGGAACGTATGGACATACACATTTTTCCAGTTTGAATCACAATAAGTTTTAATTATTAGACACAAATCCAATTACTGTGCAGGAGCCAACCACAGTAATATTTTGGGAGGGTCACAAGTCTGAATGGATCAGAATATAAGCGACTAGCATCTGTTTAATAATTAATGATATTTAAAAATATAAGTGCAAGTGAATAGGAAACTCATTTGCATTTGTAATGTTTGTTAAACCTTTAATCTCAAATCATTTTTTCTTATTTTTCACTAACTAGTATATAAAATGGTTTCACAGTCCCTACAGTCTTTTTTTCTAATTATTTTAAATGTATTAAGAATAATCAATCTTTACATACTCACAGGTACATCAAGTGACCAAAGTAAAAATGATTTACAGTAATAGCATAAAAATACCTCCAAAACTTATTATGAAATACACATCAGCTTGCAGTTGTAAAACTGACCAATTAGTAATTTTTCAGCAGCTTCATATTTATTTAATTCAACCTTTACACCAACTCTGATTTTTGATAGCATTTAATTAACCTGTGTAATGACTGCAATTGCGCACATAGATTTAAAAATTGTATAAGTAATGGTCAGTTAGGCAGCAACTAGTATAATCTGTACATACAATTACATCAATTAAGCCCTCAAATTGGGCACATCATTACTTTTCACAATATAGAATTCTGGCCTTTGAAGTCCATTCCTTTACTTGTTCACAAATGTTTTAAAGTAACATCTATGCATGGTGCAACTCATTCTTAGTTTGTAAGAGGGATTACTGGAGACAATATTAAGTGAAAAAGAGCCTGCTAAAATACAAAAAAAATAAAAATAAAAATAAAAAATTCAATCCAAAAGTTTGTTCAGTGTTAGTACTTTTACTAACAGTTAATTCTTCTGTTAGAAGGCAAAAATCAAGGCAGTGGATTTCTAAAGATATATGTGAGCATTTATTTGGAAAGGAACTTCTTCTAGCTCTGTAACAAGCTGAAGATGAGGGGCAAAAATGTATCTCACGTTAAAAAAAAAAAAAAAGATTTAACAAAGACTTATTTTAAATTGTCTTTTTACCTGTAATATCTGTTACAGTCATTTTGTCAGCAGTGCCGCTGGCTTCAGCTCTTCCTTCACACACCTTTCCCCAAGGAATCAATGCTCATTCACAGCTCACAGTGACAAACCTGTGAAAGAACAGACTGATGTTCCACATTTGGTGCACAGTTTGTAAGCTTTCCTGGTAAATCCGAGTTGTTCTGCACACATGGGAAAAAAGCCAGAAGGGCCTGGTGAAGATGACTAATTACACAAATGCTATTAAACTCTTTTTCTTCTGAACACACTTTGGTAGTACAGAGGGTTCTGCTTTCTCTTGCACGTGAAATTTACCCAGACTTCTCACAGCCCTCCACTCATAAGCTATTTTTTCATAACTTTAGAACTTCATAAATGAAGAATTTATTTTCATACGTACACATGGACACAAAGTAAACATGAATTGTATTTTACCTGGCCTAGCGTTAAGACATGAGATGAGTTCAGTCAAATGCAATGTCACACAGTGTCTCGTTTGTTTTAATGAATTTCCCATCTGAATAGCTGCTGGTAAAACAAAATGCCAGATGTTTATCTTAATAGCAAAGTCTGATGCTAGACTTGAGTTCTGCTGTGCCTTGCTCTCTATGGACAGAAGCACACAAGAAATCCTGATGAGAGGAAGCTACTTGCTACTCCATGCCCTCTTTATTAAGTGAAAATCCAGCCTTTTTTTTTTTTTTGTTAATTTACACTTAGATTACTTTTTTTGTTGTTGTTCTAACACTGACTTTTATAATGTATCTCAATAACTAAGTATCATTAATTTTGGAGAAAGTGTAATCATATTAATGATACGAACTACCAGCCTATTAGATTGTGAAAGGAGTTATCTTTGAAGAGGAGAAATCATATTCTATTCTTTTGCCACTCTGTAGACTTCCATAACTAGATATTCCA
Organism: Lagopus muta; assembly: GCF_023343835.1. Taxonomy (NCBI): domain Eukaryota; kingdom Metazoa; phylum Chordata; class Aves; order Galliformes; family Phasianidae; genus Lagopus; species Lagopus muta. The sequence continues at coordinate 1,711,363 of NC_064438.1, read as the reverse complement.
GTGCTTTTCCTACTCGGCTCAGTACATGTCTCCATATTTAATGAACCAGCAGAAGCACAATTGCCACTTATTTGCCACAGTGATTAGCACTGCTTCAGTTGACATTCTGACACTGAAAGTACTCTCTCTAGTATTCAGTAACCTGTTGAAAAGCACGGGACAACTCATACAAGTTGCCTGATCTTCAGGTATACATCCCTGGGTAGGTTTACAGTGAATTATCAGCTAGAAGATTATTTTTAAATCCACAAAATCATTGTTTGTGATGAGGAACTAGGAGATGTACGTTATGGATGAGAGACACGTGGCCGCCAGGAAACAGCTTAAAGTCACTGTGAATTATTGCAAGTTACTGTGAATCACCTGAGCAATAATTGGCTCTGTTCCTGGAAAATCCCCCAGTCCTTCATATCAACTTACTATTAATAAACAGGTAGTGCTAGAAGAATGAAATGCATGCAGTAAAGGGGATGGTATATCCTCTAACGATCTTTTTTTTTTAATACTGGGGAAAACAAAAACTAGGTGGAAAACAACAAATTTCATGTAGCACAAAACAGCACTGGCTCAACTAATGAAACACCCATCAGTTCAGCTGCATTTTTTTGAAGGCAAAAATAACTTGTAATACTGCATCCATTAATTCCCTGGGTGGTCAAGGACAATCACTCAGCTTGGGCCATCAGCAGCACAGTCCCTAGTGCAAAGATGAGCGGTAAAAGGTCTGGTTCACTTTGAATGTCTTTAACATCAGATAAGATTGTCCCTGCTCACTTGCTCCTTTCTCTTTTTTTTTTTTTGCCTTTCGAATGGCAACTAGATGTAGACAGAACTGATGTCTAGAAGGTGACTTAAAGAGAATCTGCTCCCCAGGTGTAAGAGCTTTATTTGGCGTCTTTGTCTTCATTGCCAGACCCAGGAGAGTCTGAATTATTTTTCTAAGTAGACAAAGGAGTTTCTAAGTGGTTCTGGAATGGCTCTACATGTACAGCTATCCCAGTTCAACCCCAAATTAATTAGCATTCCTTCTCTTACTGACAGCAAATACACTTTGATTACAAAAAGAAAATGTAAAAATGTCAATAAGCTATAAAGTTGAGGGATTAGGAGGAGTTAAAATTTCCTGATGGAGTAAACAAATATTGGAAATATAGTCTAGCCTAAAATGTTCCTTGTTTGAATCTCCCCAGAAGGTCAGAAGGTTCCTCTGAAAACCCCAGAAGGTTTTCAGAGACTGGGCTGTTCACAGTTACCAAGCACTGGATATCTACACAGACTGCAGGAAAAGGAAACTTTTATGATGTATCGAATGCAAAACCATATGGAACTGAGTACATGTGATCCATACCTGAGACAAAATCCTATTAATATACTAAAAGGCCCATCTCTTTGCTATTTTTTCCTTGATATTCTTGGGTGTCGTTGTTTTTTAAGACACAGTATTTTACATGCAGCAGAGGAATCTCTCTACTCTAGAAAGCATACTATAAATATTATATAATGAGAGAAATTAATAAAATACTGGTGTAAAAAATGATTGAAATTCACATGTTAAAACAACATCAAACCCAGCAGGGATAAAATAGCCACTTAATTAACACCACCCTTCACACAGCTTGCTCTGTGAAATTTGACTAGGTAGCCACATGGAATTTGGGACTGGAAAACGCAACCTATTTCTTCAGGATTAAAAAAGTAACTAAAAATCACCAGGTTGAATTCTGAGGTAAATCTAAGCTACTCTAAAGGGTATTTAAGCTGTAGCAGCTCACACTGTGCTGCTGCACCACAGCCAGCAGCTAACACCCGTCAGTCTGTTGCTTGCATCCATGCAGTGAGGTGAGGGAAAGAATTGAAGGGACAAAAAGAACAACTTACAGATTGAGACGAAGACAGCATACTATGTGAAGGAAAAAACTCCAACAAGTGATGCAAAAGCACTCACTCACTATTCCTATGAGCAAAATGATGCTGGTCCAGAGTTACAGCTCCAGAAAATTTCCCCCGGTGTCATTGCTGAGCAAAAAGCTGCATAGCATGAAATATCAATGTGGTCAATTTAGGCCAGCTGTCCTGGCTGTGTCCAGCCTCTTTGCCCACCTCTAGCCAGTATGCTACAGGTGTAGAGTGAAAAACAGAGAAGTCCTTGATGCTGTACAAGCACTGTTCAGCAGCAAAAGCATTGGTGCTTTATCAGTACAATTTTGGTCACAGATCTAAGACATGGTACCACGTGGTGCACAAGGTAGGAAGTCAACTCTCTCAGTTAGACCAGAGTGACAGTATGTCATAAAAATCTGATTGGATAGGAGGGAGAGAAGAAGCAAAGTTATTCAGCAAGCCACTTATGGAATGAAACTGCTACTCTAAAGTAAATGAAGTTCATAGAACTTCAAGATAAAAAATGTCAGAAAATGCCTATTACAGGAGGCAGCAGATAGCAAAAAGATGAGTGAAGTTAGAAGTTAAGGCAGGATATATCCTGTGTTTCATTTTCTCACGCTTTCTTTTGGACTTACAAATGAAGATGTTTCACTCATTTAAGCACCTTTGTCAGACTGCTGTTCTGAAGAACCCAGTACAGTATAAGGAAATTGATGCTACATATTTTATGCCATCTTAGATCTATCTTACAGCTAAATGTGGCTAATAAGTGAGCCTTCCTGTTTCATTTGGAGCGTAAATGAAGTACAACATTCCTGAAAAACAATGGAATGCATGGTGTTCTTAATTTATCTGAACTGGAACGAGTCTAGTGAGGTGAACATCGCTCACTTATATAATGCATGAAGTTTAAACACACTTTAATACCAAACTGAGGAATGGATATTACAGTGGCCATGTGAGTAATTCTGCATGAAAGAAACGGCAGGAAGATTTAAAAAAATATGTGTTGACACCAGAAGTATTCCTCAGAGAAGTGGCCAACAGGTTTAACTGCTGGCATAACCAGCATACTGAGATGAACCAGCATGAAAAAGCAGTACACACCAGGTAGTGACTGGCCAGCAGGGAGAGGAAGGCGATTGTCCTCCTCTACACAGCTCTTGTGAGGCCCCATCTGCAGTGCTGCAGGCAGACGCAGAGCTCTTGGAGAGGATCCAGAGAAGGACACTGAGATGATCAGAGGGCTACAGCATCTCTCCTGTGAGGAAAGGTTGAGGGAACTGGGCTTGTTTAGATTGGAGAAGAGAAGGCTCTGGGCCTTCTCATCGTGGCCTTCCAGTGCTTGAAGGGAGCGTACAGATAGGAGGGGAAATGGCTGTTTGTGAGGATGAATAGTGATAGGACAAGAGGGAATGGTTTGAAACTGAGACAGGGGAGGTTTAGGTTGGAGGTGAGGCACTGGCACAGGTTGCCTAAGGAGGCTGTGGATGCCCCATCCCTGCAGGCATTCAAGGCCAGGCTGGATGTGGCTCTGGGCAGCCTGGGCTGCTGGTTGGTGACCTGCACACGGCAGGGGGTTTGAAAATAGATGATCATTGTGGTCCTTTTCAACCCAGGCCATTCTGTGACTCCAGTATCCCTCTTTCTCCTACTGCCAAACTGAGAAAAGTAAATGGTACCCTATACATACAGAACTAGACAAGGCAGGATGTTTTTATCAGTCAGATTACAAATTTATGAGAATGACATCCATACACTTTTTCCCACTGTACTTCATACGTGTCTTATTTTAAAACTACTGCATGTGATGCCTTAGCCCGTTGTTTCCAAACAGTGTTAATTAAATCTCCTTGATAGGCCATTTATTTTATAAAACTATGTAAACTTTTGTAACAGAACCAGCATTTAGATGCTGCACACAAAAATCTGTCAAAGAATATACAGCGGTCGCTCCAAAAGTAATGGCTTGTATTTATTTCCATGGAAGCTACAATAGATGCAAAGAGGGCAATAACACTATTTGACAGAGCAGGTTCTTAGCTACACAGCACTACTTTTCCACAGTCACCTCCATTAGCTATGCCTTTTTACCAGAGATGAACAAGAGCCTGCATGCTGCGCGTATGACAATCTGCACCAGCAGAGGTGACCTACTATCACTGTCACCTCTGCTGAAACTCACCACCTACCGCCTCCCTGTGCTGACATCTGCTGTTTGATCTCCACAAACATTCAGCAAGTAGTGACGAATATCAGTGGATGCCATTTTTTCCACGTGGAGGAATTCAATGACACACTTCTCTTCATCTGCACTTCCATGCCAGACTCCATTTTGTCAGAGCGCCCCTCTGCTGCCATCTGTCACATGGCAACAAAATGTAACTAGATATCGGTGGGAAGGTTCAGCCTCAACTGCCATAACACCAGCATCTGCTTCTGATGTCATGGGCCAGCATAACAGAACTGGAGGCATTACTTTTGGAGCAGCCCACGTATATAAAGTATTTATAAAATGCATGCACATACTAATATGAATTATACTGAGTCCAGTGAGTACAGCTGGGACAAGAATTCGTACGTAAATATATACCATAAATGACATTCTCGGCTCGATGAAATATACCCATCTTACCTGAAGGACCACAGGACACTCTTGAATTTTCACTTCAGTCCCTTCACACACAGTTGGCTCTCTGGGCATTGCAGTTGCTGATGACAGGTTTAAGTCATTCATCTGGTGAAAGTTCCTTACAAAAAAATAGCTGGTGCTATGTTAAAATACATATATTGGGCCCTTTTTTTTATGGCAATGTGGTGGATTATGCTTTTCTTAACTGCTTTTTACAGCTGAAGAACTTGGGCAAAAGCTTTGTCCAGTTTACTTTCATGCAGAAAGCTCAGGAAAAAAGTTATCTGCAGAGTGACAAACACATCATCCGTTATCCTGGGTGTCCAGTTTCAGATTTGTCCAGTAATCTACGTCTCATCAGTACATTTTGCATTAAATAATCCTGTCAAATTACTGAGCTTTTTGAAAAGCACCCATCTCAGAATTTTCCCTCTCTTCATGAAGAAAACTTATAAACAAGGTAATAATTACTTGGCCTCTTGAAAAGTGCTTGCAAAAACAAAGGAGGAAAAAGTTGCATTGGTTGGGCAAACTTTTGGTTGTTCCACCATAAACAATATTAAAACCCTTTGTCTAGATAACCAGGCAGTGATACTACTTCAGTCCTGTATTGCATCTTTTGATGCCTTCAAAATACTTTGTATTAATTTTAGATTCTATCCATACACATTTTAATCTGAAAGGATTTCTGAAGCTCAAAAAAAAGGCTTAAATTTTGCCACAACATAAAAATGCAAGACTGCATTGTTTTCTGTATTAAAGAGAAAATCGACTTTAACCAAGTTCATGTTCTTCACATTTCTCTCACAAGCATTCAGATCACAACTTCTGCTTGATGTGTACAAGTATACTCTACGTTTTCATTTTCATTTTTGTATTCCAATACTTTTATTTATATTCATCTTAGATTAATCATAAGCAACAACTCATCCAACCATATTTCGTTTCCCAAAAAGAAGCCACTGCAACGGATGCAAGTATAACATGGCAGAAACTTGCTTAGCTAAATGAAATTTTGCCTGAGATGTGGTAGCAATTTGGCAGTGAGGCAGCTCATCCAACATGTACAGCTGCAACCAACACACGATTCTTAGTTTTGCAATAAAAGCCAAACCATTGTCTCTGAAAAACAAAAGGATTTAATACAAAAAAAAAAAAAAAAAAAAAAAGGAAAAAAAAAGGTAGAAAAAAAATAGAAGGGAATGTGGTGCTGTTTTTGAGAAGGAACAAAATCAAAAGGTATTGAAGAAGGTAAAAACACCTTTTTTGCCTTCTTATTAAAATTGGTGTGCTTTACAAAGGGTGATTTTGGTGGCCACTGATGAGTTTTCTTTGGATTTCAGTTTTTCTGCAAATAGTTGCAGAAGTTGAGATACAAAGAAAAGTTAGATTAACAGAAGAGTACAGAATAATTTGAAAACATAGCCTTAGCTATGTAAGTCGTCAGTGCTGTGGACTTGTTTTGAGTTACAGGAGACTCAAAAAGAATGCCACCATTGCAGTGAGACACTTTTCTCTATTCAAGACCACTACAGAAAGATAACATTTCTATGTCACGAGTCCACGTGGTGGTTGAATGCATATTCTGTCTGCTGCTGCAGTGGACTGTATTTCTTATGGGGAAAAAACAGTCAAGGAAAGTAGTAGTAAAAGAGTAGTAAAGGTCATAGCAAACCACAAAACTACTGCCACTTCAAGCATGTTCAGAAAAGCAAATGATGCACACATTCTGACATCTGTTCTCTGTTTTTGAAAAACACAGTGCCTGGGATTCTTCAAAACTAATCTGAGCATCCATTAACAGTACAGTATTTGTACTTGACATCTTGATCATAAGATCACTCTTAATGTTGGGAAAGCTTTAAAGCAAAGTGCACTTCATGTATCTGTCCAACAGTCCACAGTGAAATAACTATGATTCATTCACAGGATAGGAAGAAATTTCCCTGATATTAGTCTTGAAAGCAATCTGTCATTAGATAGGCACATTAGCCTTGTTCAAATTCCTTTGTGAGATTTTTTGCAGGAAATAGTGGCTAATAAAGTAAGGAAATGATAGAAGAATATTGAGACCCTATTAAATCATTAAACCTAATTGTTTCTCAGATACAATAAAGGCTTTGAACAGTTAGACAACAGCCTATGAAGTTGCATTTATATTTTAAGAAATAAGAAAGTCTGCCTTCATAAACGTCGAGTTGTAAAACACAAGCTAACCTACAAACTTCAGTTGTCATTCTTTCAAAGCTGGTGTGACTGATTCCCATCAGGTGTCTTTTGCAATACAACCTCAGTCTTAAGAGTGCAGAATCTTATATTCCAAAACAAGGCCTGGGAATGCATGATTTTTAAAGCATGGGTCAAACTCAAACTCCTATCTTGCACTTTGTTAAATCCTGCAGAGAGCTTTGGTGGAGGGCTGGATAAAGAGCTGAATTTTACATTGATAAAAGGCTCTGCAAAGTGTTATATATCAACATTAGTCTTCAGTGTCTCTCCATTTTATGGCCCAGGTTTCTAACTTCCTCCTGAGAGATAAATTAGAAAAGTAAATATAATGTATAATCCTGGACAAGAAGGTAGATCAGAAAGGATGGATGAAAAATAGAAGAAAAAAACAAAAAAAAAAGGAAAATGGGGGAAATGGATGGGAAAATGATTTTCTAGAAAGTATAAAGGTATTGTTTTGTGATTTTTAGTAGTTCTTCACTTTCAAATTATTTTTTCTCCTCGTTCCTTGGGGAATCCATTGCTTCCACCAGATTCATGAACACATTCTTGCTGGAAGAATTTGTATTTTAAAAAGCAAGCTTTTGCTTTAAAGTTTATCGTTGTGAATTGTTAAAATAAGGCACTGAATGAATACTTACCAATGATAAAATTGATAAAATATGTATTCTGCAATGAATGGCAGCTTTTTCATTCTCTGTAGAGCACTCAGGATTTCAGCCATATTTTTTTTCCAAGTATTTATTTTTTTTTTGAGTACTAGGAGGTTGTGGTGAGGTGGGGCTCAGCCTCCAGATCTAAGTAACAACACTAAGACTAGAGGGAATGGCGCCAAGTTGCATCAGGGGAGGTTCAGGCTGGATATTAGGAAAAACCTCTCTGAAAGAGTGGGCATGTGCTGGAACTGGTTGCCCAGGGCCGTGGTGAAGTCACTGTCCCTGGAGGTGTTCCAGAAATGTGTACATGTGGTACTAAGCAACATAGTTGAGTGGGCAGTACTGGTAGTAGGTGGACAGTTAGACCAGATGATCTTAGAGATCTTTTGCAATCTTAATCATTCCATGATTTTATGATTCTACCACCTTCTCCTTTTTCACTTTAGAGATACGAGAAGCTCCCTTCTTATTAATTGTGGATATCAGAGAAAAACTGACTAAAAGACTGATCTCTCAGTTTGTCTACAGCATGGACAAGCAAGTCATAAAAACAGTAGCTCATGTGGACACCCAGAAGTTGGCACTAGAGGTAGGTGCACAGATGGCTCGCATGAGTCTCCCTGGACACTTGGAGAGCCTGGCAGACAGTGTCAGGCCTTTTCTTTTGCTATGAGTCACTTCCTCACATTCACATGCAAGGAGCAACTACACATGCAGTTGCTGCACAGGAATTTTATGGAGCCATTTTTAAGCAAGAAGCAAAATTATCCTCTTCAGCCTTCATAGAACTGTGCGTTGCATCTTTCCTTAGCAAGTAAAATCCCTCCTATTAGTCATGCTCCATGGGATACCACTCAAAGAGACCTAGACATGCCCTAGCAGTGCCTCCAGGTGAACCTCATGACGTTCAACAAATCCAAGTGCAAGGTCTTGCACCTTGGTTGTGGTAAACCCCCACTATCAGTACAAACTGGAGGATGTAAGAATGCAGCACAGCGCTGCCAAAAAGGACTGGTGGATGGTAAGATGAACGTGAGCCAGCAGTGTGCCCTCACAGCCCAGAAAGCCAACATCCTGGGCTGCATCAAAAGAAGTGTGGCCAGTAGGTGGAGGGAGGCGATCCTGCCCCTCTACTCTGCACTGGGGAGACCTTACTTGCACCATTGTGTCCAGACATGGAGTTCTCAGTATGGAGGAGATGTAGATCTGTTGGATTGCATCCAGAGGAGGGCCACAAAAATGATCCAAGGGACAGAACATCTTCCCTGTGAGATCAGGCTGAGAGAACTGAGGTTGTTCAGTTTGGAGAAAAATCCAGGTAGACCTGAGAGCAGCTTTTCAGGCTCCAAAGAGGTGCTATAAAGCAGGAAAGTGACAGACTCGTTAGCAGGCTCTGCTGTGATAGGACAGGGGAAATCAGTTTTAAACTCAAGGAGGGGAGATTTAGACTGGATTTAAGTAAGAAGTTTTTTACAGTAAGGGTGGGGAGGCACTGGAACAGGCTGCCCAGAGAGGTGGTGGATGCCCCATATCCTTGGAGACGATTCAGGTCAGGTTGGACGGGGCTCTGAGCACCTGACGGAGCTGTGGTGCCTCTGTTCATGGCAGGGGAGCTGACACAGACGGCCTTTAAGGGTTCCTTCAAACTCAAACGGTTCGATGATGCTGTGAACATGTAAGAATACACCGCCATCTGTTGTTCCATGCAGTAACTGCAGGTATTTTCTACGATTAGTATTTCTACAACGAACCTCACAGCCTTCTGCCTGCCTCTGCTGATTTAACAGCTGACTGTTCAACTGTTTTCAGGAAATGCCGGGCTATTCTTACTTCACATTAAAGTAGGTTAATGAATTCCAATGAACTTAGGCAGTTAGATGTTGAGACGAGCATAATGCTTTAACTTTCCAGCAGTGGACTCAGTAAAGGATTTATGGGAACCATGTCATTGAACAAAGGGTGATTTCTATAACTGATAGAGATTAACTGTTAAGGTGGCTAATCACTTGGCTGCTGAGCAAAATCAGTGCATTCAATGCTGTTGCTGCCACTTAAAGGCCTTGACTCTTACCTGGATACTAAAAGGAAGTAAATGGCCTGTTGTGGAAGCAGTTTGTAATCTGCAATACAGAAGAATCTGAAGAATGATGACCTTTCTCTAACATACGCTTTCTCTAAACTTCTAACATGAAATGTCTAAAAAAGGATTTTATATTTATACATTAAAATTTTCCTGATTTTTTTTTTCCTTTCAAAGTCAGCATTTAATCTCTTACTGACCAAGAAAATAAAAACAAAAGATCCATGCAAAACAAAAATCCTTTAACCCTAAATAATATGCATTGGAATCAACAGTCTTCTACTTTATTCACTGTAGCTGTATTGCATTTTTCTTTGACTAATAAAAGTCACATACAATTAGCACATGAAGGTACAGAGTGCTAAAAAAAAAATTGATTGCAATCCAGAGAACCATGACTCTTTTACTGCAGCTGCCTGCATTTGATACTTTGCCTTTCCCTTCTCATAGGCACATCTGATGGGAACGGTTGTGGTGCAAATCACAGTTCTCAAGAGAAGAGCAAAAGTCTGTGGTCAGTGGAAATTTAACACCGTCTACCAACAGTACTTTTCAAAATTATTTTGCTTCCACCTTTCTGATTAAATATCTTCTGCTTTAATTTCACCATCCTCACCTTTGCTATTCTTTATCTTTTGCTGCAGTCTCTATTTTACTCCCTCTGGTCTCGGTGTAGAACTTCTTGAAAACTTGACAAGGTATCACTTAGCATGTGAAAATGACAGAAAAGAAGAGGTACAAACACTTCAACAATGATGCCAGCTTACTCTTGGCATTTTTCATTAATAATGTGTAACAGTCACTATAGAAATTCCACCACAGTGAGAGCTACCTGTATCTGCATGCTATGCTAAAATTTATGAATCGTGGTTGCCAATACGACTGTTCTGGGTTACTCACAGATAATGATCTAAATTATCTTCTGCATTGTCTGTTGTCCCTTTTTTCTCCTCCAGTTCCTTATTCATTTGCTTCTTCAAAAGCAGGAAGTTGGCGCACAACTGTATTTGACACACACTACGAACACAAAGACACATGAAGTTATTATGTACTAAATCTCTTTTGTTACCACTGTAATGATTCAGTTACAAAACACTGCTAAAGCATTGACTGAAATGATTTTGTATTACTGTACAAAATTACTGAGAATCCTTTTTTTGTTTTGTTTTGTTTTAAGGAAGCTTGGTGATTTTGAACATTTATCCCAACTTTTCATTCTTCAGAATATTCTTTAAACTTCTAAGATACAGTTATGACTTTTTTTCTCTATCTAAATCCTAATATTCAGATCTGAGACAAATATACTAGCAACACTACGGCATTATTCTAGATGCACATCATAGGAGATTTGAATCTATTTTATGCATCTCAGCTTTTTTAATTTTTGGCACCTGAAGATCCCAGAATTATCCATAACTAAGTAGATGTAGATGAATGCAAAACAATGCTCTGGGCCAATGCACCCCACTCTACATTTCCCATGACTACGGGCTCCGAGCAGCTATTGTTGGAGCACAGGGACACTATCAGACTACACAACAGAGAACATTCTGGCTCTTAAGAATGGCTGGAGGAATTGCTCTCTGCATATGACATTCAAAAGAGTTCTTGTTCAGAGGGTGGAACACCACCTGCTGCCACTTGGGAGTGCCCAGCTGTCTTGCTGAAGAAGTGCTACCCCAGTTCACCATACCAAAGGAAATGACACAAATTAGAAATACATTGTGGTTGCACAACTGCAGATGGGAAACACAGATCCAAGGTTCTCCTCTCAGAAAGCTTGGTATGTATTTTCTGAAAACTGTTCTGGTAAGAGAAACTGAATTTAGGCATGCTCAGCCCTTTCTGGGAGGCTAATTCTGTATATAAAGTTGTATTACAGGTTTTATATAAACATGGTATAAAATCTACGACACACATCATGCAAGTTCCTGCTAGTATTTGAAGAGGCTAGGGAGGTCATGCATTTATTACTAAATGTAAAAAAAAATATTTTTGCAGACCATGATGCTACTTAATATGAGAAGGTATCTATCTGCTCTAGGAACGACAACAGCAATCTTTTGTTTAGGTACAGTATTGGCAGCATTCAGATGATGTACTGTGAGGCAATATGGAATTCTCTTGTTTTTGATTTATTACAAAATCTGTAATCACAGTCAAACTGTGTTTAAACCTCTTTCAGAAATATTCACTTTGAGAAGTTTGTGTTTCTCTTTGAGAAAAGAGGGACGATCTTTTGATTCCAGAAAAGCAAACAGGAACCTTCTCACCACAGAATCTGAGTACACTGATGTATTAAGGCATAAGTGACATTAATAGTGCTTTTATTTAAGAATATAAAGCACTTAAAGTCAGCAAAAAGGTCATATAAAGTAAATCACATTTGAAGTGGTACAGTGTTTACTTTAAAACAACAGAGGAAACAACCTTTGTGATCACTGTCTTGTGAACACAGACAGAACACTGCAGCTCCAGAAGAACTCTGAAAACAAGGTAGCTGCCCATTCTCAAACCCCACCTTCTACTTGATGAACAGCCCTGTGGTTTTCAAGTATATTGTTTCAGGAAATTGAACCCAGATAAAATTATGTAAAAACAAACAGTAGAACCAATAAACTCAGCAACAAATGAAACCAAAAAGTAGCAGAATAATGCCACTGCTCAAATCTATAGAATAGCTGCACAGATAGCTGGGCTGTTACCGTTACAGAAGTAGCTGATGACGGAGCAATGGGGGACTTTTTCTGCTGGCTTTGTTGAAGGAGATACCACTATAGGACTGTACCTTCATGCCTTGAGTCTACTGCATACATTCTTAAGGTTCTTTTCCCTTGACATTAAGTGTATCTGTTGACTGAAACAAAAAGCAGAGAAACACAAGAGATAAAGGCAACTATTCTAGGAATTTTAACATGAAACAAAATTCAACAACTTTACAAGGAAAAAAAAGTCAGATGACTCCAGAATACATAGAAGGCAGAGGTGCAGAGGCTAGAACAATTCATTAATGCTCCATGTAAGAAGAATTATCTTAAGAGCACTGTATTTGCATTTTAGATATAGTAGAATGAACTAATTATGAAATGTATGCGTCAAAGATTTCAATTTCAGGCTTGACTTTACTTTGGAGATTAATTTTTTACTTTATCATTTTTGCAGGCAGTTCAGTGGACAGCCTTATTTGAATGTTACTCATTGTTCAGTGATGTATGAAATGTACTTAATCAATGTGAAGAAAGTAATATTAAATTATTGTCAGAAGCATCAAATGTTCTAAAAAGCCTCAAAAGGAAGGGCAAAAGGTAACAGTCCTGCAAACAGCATGTGAAACAATGTATTTAACTTATTCTTTACAGCCAACTTTTTCCATGGTATATAAACAATACTTCTGTTACATACAACTAAAATGCAAAGTGCATTTTTTTATCCTATTGATTAAAAACATCACATACATAATAAATAATTTTGCAATGCTTTCCTAAGAGAAATTTAAATAGCAATTTAAGAATAGACGTGCCTTTCAAATGGCTGACTGCAAAAACTTTTGACCATTAAGTCATTTGTCAGTGTGTCAGTTATTACAGAATCACAGAACCACGGGAGTTGGAAGGCACCTCTGGGACTCATCGAGTTCAACTCCTTGCTAAAACAGGTTCTTGAACACAGGTAGGTGTCCAAGTAGGTCTTGAAGATCTCCAGAGAAGGAGACTCCACAACCTCTGTGGGCAGCCTGCTCCACTGCTCCGTCACACTGTCAGTAAAGAAGTTCTTCCCTGTGTCAGCATGGAACCTCCTGTGTTCCCATTGCCCCTTGTTCTACTATTGCTCACTGCTGAAATAGTGTCTGCCCTCACTGACTTGACTCCCACGTTTCAGATGTTCATAAGCAGTGATGAGATCCGTCTCAGCCTTTTCTTCTCCAGGCTGAACAGTCCAAGGTCTCTCAGCCTTTCCTTGTATAGGAGATGCTCGAGGCCCTTAATCATCTTTGTCACCCTCTGCTGGACTCATTCTAGAAGATCCCTGTCTTTCTAGAAATGGGGATGTCAAAACTGGACACTGTTCCTGATGCGACCTCACCAGAGCACAGTTCAGGGGGAGGAGAACCTCCATTGACCCGCTGGCTGTGCTTTTTTTAGTTTATCTTATTCTTTACAGAGTAAGGAAATCGCCAACAAGGTCAGTTATATCAATAATTCACATCTCTGCAAGTATTGCAATCCTCTCTTTATAAAGATTAAAACACGATCTTAATTAAAACAACCACATGAACCACTTCTTTCCTTTTTAATCTTTTCAGAGCCACCAACACAGTGACAATCATCACCTTAGTTTTATCTAAAACAGCTAACGTAAGAAACTGTTCATCTAAGGGCTATGAGTGGGAAACAAATTTATTTTCAAGCAGCAGTTCCAGCACATCATCCTGCACAGCTCCATTTGAAACACACACAGGATTTCCAGCCCTGTCCAAAGGGCCAATGGCCACCTTCTAAGAGCATTTTCACAGTGGGTGCAGTAGGTTAAAATGTCCTGGATATAAAGCCAGAGCTCTCCCAACACTACTGCAGACTTGAGCTCAGTGGGTTGTGTTAGTGTGAAAGAAGATGGTAGGTGTTGACAGCTTGAGGTAGCACGGAGAATCATGTCTTCAACTACAGAATCTATTTCCTTTCCTTGAATATACAAATATAGAGCCAATTTAGGAATTTAATGAGTATATTCAGTTTCATGTACGTCCTTAAATTATATTTGATTTATCACTTGAATGACTTTAACAGAATATTCTGCCATAGTTGTGTCATAATGATAACTACACTGACACAAAGAGATTCAGCATATTTAATTTTCTCCTTAGCTTTTTTACTACATAAATCTCAGGTTCATAAAACTTCATGGAATATCAGATGTATTTCAGTTACTCATCCAGGATAACTGTGAAATTCCTAGAATAAAAACTGAAGTTGAGGGAATTTCTTTTTTGAAATATTTGTTTTATGTTAATAGAGGGACTTTTTTTGTCTTACACATCTTTACTACTGCAACAAAAAAGAAAACAACTCTTAGTGACATTGGGACATTGTGACAACTTTGCTCATAAAGTGCAACAGAAGGAAATGTATATGTATGCATGTATACACATATATCTATGCATACAGCCAATTGAGTAGATAAGCAGTTTTGACTCTCAAGCTATAGAAATAAAAGTTCTTGGCCACCTTCTCTTTGGGGATTTCATATACCCTAGATTCTGATATATGGAAATCTAGGCTAGAGAACTGGAATCTAGCACTTAGCATTCATTATACATACAAAGAAAAAAGAAGAAGGGAAAAGATTCTCCTGATTCTCTGAATCTGAATCTCTATTTAGATGCAGCATCAGATGCGATCTTGATATTATATCTAAGTTTTGGAAACTAACACTGAGTTTTCTCTGCTGTTACTGTTACCAAATGCATACGGGGAATAGTTCAGAAAGTAATCACTACACTTTCTAATTGAGGGAATTAAAATGCCTAAAATTAGCGAAGAGTTCTTAATCAGGAGTTTTTGATAGCATTTCAGAAAAGGAAGACAACAGTTCTTCTTTTCTTTCATCAATATACAGAAACTTCATGAGCCCAGAAAGGGCTAGCAAGAATCACCCCAGGATTAAACAGCTGCACTTTCAGCCAAACCAAGATGAAAACTTAATTTGTGCATAGCATTAAAGCTGATGATGCCCTAGGAAAATCCAACATCCCATGTCACAGTACAGTGAAACTCAGAGATTGAAATGAACTTTTTAAATTATTTGAATTATGAAGAACTGCTGTGCCAATTTTAAATGGCTTTAAATTGCTTAATAGGCAATTGTTTTTACTATCAAAATAGTCCTTGGGTTGAAGATGCATAGGACAACACTCAGGATGCTTATATTACACCTTATATGAAAGCAGAACTCAAACTCACTCAAAGAGAAGTCCTAAATTCTTTGTCTTGTACGAAAGTCTGGAAATGTAAGCACAAAATCTTTCTATTTAATACATATATTTTATATAATCAATGAAACAACATCCAAAAAACGTTCAAAATCTGACTTAAATGACAAAAAACTAGTTCATTACTATTCTTATCTTGGCTTATTTAATCTATTATAGCTCACAGCACAAAGATTTATAATCTTAATCTTGATTTAAGCAGTTAATACATGAGTTTACAAGCCGTCCTACTAAATCGGTGAGATATGACAGTATCTATTTCGAGCAAGATTAGATAAATTAGTTACAGCTCATAATCAGAAAAAAACATGGGTTTTAAATTATCGAAAGTGGTAGAAGCAGGTTAGATAAAAATCACATTTGTGATGGATTTTCCTCATTATTATCTTCTCAACGTGGGAAAAAAAGATTTTACAGCCTATACACCAAAAAAGTCCCACGAAGCCCAGTGTAGTTCTGAGTCTTTTAGAACACCATAGCATTTTAAACAGCTGTTCTCTCTTACTCCAAACAACAGAGTCATAGATATAAATTCACAGAAATTCACACAGGTTTATCAATAACACTTACATGCAACTACAATTAGCCAAGATAATACCTGGGAGAGGTGCTAGGTTTGGTACAGGAGCTAAGACTGAAACTCATAGTAAGAACTCTCCATAAGTATGTAATGTTCAGAATAAGTTGCAGATTTAAGTCACTGCTTGTCTGCATACTTCCATTAGTTTTGGAATGGTGGCAGTGTAATATCTGAAGCCATGAATAATGCTGAAGTTATGCTTTGCAGATGTTAGAGTTATAGCAACAAGTTCTATTGCACTTGAATTTTCTGTCACATTTCAAAGTTTCTCAATAATACAGAGGAGGTAATGCAGGCAACATGGAATTTCCAACTATTATTTAACCTGGCACTGGAGTAAAAGATGTTGAAAAAATGACGATTATTTCAGTTAGGAAGCTGTACTTATTTATACCTGTGCCATTTTTATAGCTACCAGCTATTTCTTCTGACTGAAGCACTGTCTGTAACACATCAGCCAGTCATAAATCTACATACATTGTTACCTGAAAATTAATCCTATCTTTACTTCTGCTTCTGACGGCACAAAGTAGCGGCTCTTGAACCAGACACGAAGTAGCATATCTAAAGTCAAAAGGTCTTTGCAGAAAACAATATCATGCTGGCAAATTTCAACACAAAGTGGGTGTTATATCAACTTATAAACTTTGATAACTGTGTTCTACAAAACTGATGTATTTTAATCAATGACTACAATTGTTATGACAAGATATGTGCAAAAAATATTTGTCGTTGCAGAATTACATGCAGAAGTACATGATGTATAGCATCAGGTACTGTTGAGGATTTAGAAGAATATTTTCTTTTAGCAGCACTAGGTGGAGACAGTGATTCACACAACACTTCACAACAGAAATGTTTTCTATCTGCTGTGCCATGGTTACCAGCAGCTAGCATCATTTCACTTTTCTGTTTATTACAGATTGCAGGCTTGCAATGTGTTTTAGCAGCTGCACCAAAGAAAGTAAAACAAAATTACTCTTGGCTTTGAGCAGGCAGCAGGACTCCCTGAATCTCACACTCATGTATGCATATGTAAATTACACAACTTCAGGCAAGCTATGCACTGCTAGAGTTTTATTTGCAGGCTGAATATGTGTGAAATTTATTTACCAATGGTAACTTTGACAGCATCTTTACCGAGCCATAAGAAACATCCTCACCTAATTTCTTAAATTTAGTTTATAAAAGCAGAATATACACACTCATACTCGATTAAAAACCTCAGCCTTTCAGACAGCAAAAACATTTTTGAAACTCTCAGAAAAAGAGAAAAATGTCTGTAGACTTTACTTTGCTTTCCCCATAGAAACAATATATTGAGCCTACCATAGGTTATTTAGTTGCCCTTCCCACAGAACGGTCTCACAATTAGCATCTGGAGAAAAAGTTTCACACATCAGTCATGAGCAATGGTTGGTATCGCTGCTCAGCCCCTTTCTTTAACTTCATATGGACGAGTTCTGAACTAGTCAGGAGGCACTAGAAGAGAAAAGACAACAAAGAAAATTGCATAAAGCTAAACAACTGCCAAGAGGCCATTCTGCAGATCTGCATTCTAAAATTTAGAAAGTGGTTTGTGATTCAAGAAGCTTAATGGCATCAAGACAACATGCTACTAGCAGAAAGTGACTATGAAATACTCTGCAAATCTGACATATTTGAATTTCAAAATTACAATATTGGCCTGAGCTAAAATTTTATTTAGGCTGCTAAGACAAACGCAGTTGCAGTTCTTATTCTATCTCCCTGTTGTCTGAAAAATGGGATTTCTTGGCAACGAAGTTATTCCAAGTTAAAATGTTTTTAACACGCTGAATTGCAGTGTGGGCTAATTTCTTAATAGCAATCAAATTCCAAATCTTGAATTTGGCTGAGCTTAGCTGTAGCTGACTGCAGTCTATACAGACACACTAGGAGATTGCATTGAAAAGGATCCTCTTAAAAACATCCATTTTAGTCAGCAGAGTCTTTGGAAGGGTATGGCAAATTTCCCTAGCAGTCTGGTGGAGTTTGGCCTGGTCAGTGAGTGACTGGAATTCACACAGCCTGGGTTTTCTTCTTTAACTTTGTTTACACTGTTGCCTTTCAAACAGAATAGGAAGAGAAGATATGCAGATTTTATATTTAACATAACTTATTTATTTATTTAATAGTTTCTAGGCCTTGCAGTGGTCCCCTGGTCTTCCTCTTCTCCAGGTTGCATTGCAAGAGAGATGCTGCAGTTCATTCATGATCTTAGCAGCACTTTGCTGGAGTATGCCCATGTCTCTATTGTACTGGGGGAAATCAGCAAGAAATACAAACTGGCCTCAATTGCCTGACACTGTAGTGTCAGCTGAGCATCAAGGAGATAGTTTCAAGAAGTGCATGCACTAAAATTCACTAATTCATATAACAGACAAGCCATCAATTCTGGAAAAAAAGAAAAGAAAAAAAAAAAAAGGCCATATCAAAGGTAAGGGTGCTTTTTAAGCAAGGCAGATAACCATTTCTAGAGAGGATGGTGTGCAGTCTGTAGATGTCCCACAGCCTTTTGCTTGGTACAAGGGTAAAAAAGACAGTTGAGCAGGCTGCTTGAGGGTCAGAAAGTCAGCAGCTGAGCTGAGTTAATATATCTTGTCCTCCCTGGTAAACATTCACCAGTATCATCTATAACAATTTACCCCTGGAAGAAAAACTTCTATCAGTCACATGTGCTCCTATCTGATTCAATCTAAGTATCTATGGCTTAATCAGGATCACCAGTTTCTCTAGCTGTTATAGAATTAAGTTTCTTAACAGTTTTAATGAGATCATAGGCTTTGAAACTTTACCAACACTGACATTTACTCTGAAAACAAAAGCATAAATTTAGCCGATCATTTAAAATGGACAGAAAAGGACTTTTGTAGGTCACATTCAGGGCACGGAGGATTTCTGTTTGTAGCTTGTGATGGATACTGAAAAATCTCCATGCTGTCATTCCAGAGTATTTTACCCCCAGCTTATAAATATTTTAGTCTTCATTGCTCGGCAAATGAATGAAAAGTCTAGCCTTTTCTCTTCCTTCTATTTTTGCAACGACTCACTGTTCTATTCCATAATTCATTAAATTGGACTACTTATTACCACACAAATTGAATCAAGTTCCAGTTTTCTAGGGAGAGTTTTAGAGACAGAGCCATTCAGTAGAACAGGTAACTATTAAGCTGCCCACCTGTACAGCTACACAGAAACAACAGCAGTGTTGGGCCTTTTTTATTTATTTTTTTTATTTTTTATTTTTTATTTTTTTCCATTCACAGTGATTTTGCATTGCCAGTGAGCCCATCAGCCCATCTCTGAATGATGGCTATTTCTTATTCATTCATATTAATGACAAGTCAAAAAAATACGTAGGAATTGTTGGTGCTCTGGAAAATCCAACCATTTTTGGTTTAGTATAAGGCTTCAGAAGACTGCATTCTGAGAAATTTAAGCTAAAGTCAAGTCATATTTCAAATTTGCGTGTTGCATTTACTACTTATAAAGCCTAAAAATTAATGGAAAACATCTCCACTGTAAGCCACTGAATTAATGATTTATCTATAAACACTGGTATTAATACTGCTCATAAATAACTCTCCAAACACACTTGAATATGTAAAGCATTTTGGACTGTACATGTGAGGATTGAGAGGAGAAAAAAATATCCTTTCCCCTTTGCCTATGAAAAGAATTTATAGGTAAAGTCCTTGCTTTTTGAGATTTTCCTTTTTCTTCTTGCCACAGCTCTGAGATAACCTCCATTACAGAAGTCCAACATAGCTGACAGACATTGTACACACCTGCAGAGCTACACAGCATCCACAATACTGCTTTGAACTGTACCTTTCTTTATCTCTCAGTGATGAAGCATTTAGCATTCATGGTTTACTTTGGAAAGCAGAAAAGCCTTGTGCATGGCAGAATTCCATCTTTGTTCTATTTTCCATTTTTAAAGCTGGGGAGAGGAAGGACCCTACCATTAAGGAGTAATTATGTACACATTTCTATAAGGATGAGAGCAGAGAACTGGCAAAGCCTGGAAAACAAAGCCAGCATCTCAAGTAGCTATCTGGGCTGCAGGTACTCTTGAGTAAGTTGTGTGGTGCATTGCTTACATGCTACCCACACTCTTCTCATACAGTCACGTTTCTGCTCCTGGTCACAGTTTCCTCCACACACACTCAATCTATCATGCTGCGTATAAACAAAACTGCTTTTCTGGCTAATTATTTCCAGATTACACACATAGCCACTTGTTGATAACAACTGACATTTAGAAGTTGAATGTAGCAGGAACCTAATAAGGGACAAAATCACAATGAGGCTATGTGAAGGCATGAGACAAAACAAAGAGCAGTCATTAGAAAGAGGAGCACAAGGTAAGTGTCCATATGTCTAATAGGCCAGTGGAGACCAAAGCAGTTCAAGTGCTCAGCTGAAATATGAAAAATAAACACAGCAAAGGTACCAATGTGACAGCTATGCACTTGAACTCTGCAAAGGACACTAACCTCAAAACATATCCAACCCTACAGAATTGGGTTAAACTCCCATCCATGCAATCCCTACAAAACCCCCAAACAGCCGAACGCCAGCATTTTCACCTATGCTATCAGGTTATATCCAGACCTTCATCAGTCACACATTCCGTTCCAACACACTATTACTTACATTATTTATTTTCTGAAATGTAAGGTCAGCTCTCATTTTGCATGAGTGTAATTGTATTTAAATAATGAATACCCTTAATGAAATTCTTGTTGAACTGAAACCACTGGAATAACTTCCATTGATCTCGCTGCAGCCAAAATTTGAACCATGGATTTCAACAGCAAGGGACAAAAATCGAAATATATTATTCCACGTAGAATTACTGCTCTCCATTTAATGGAGTTGCAAAAAGCCTCATGTAGTTTTGTGAAATGAAAGGGGTCTTAGTGTTTATTAGGTATGTATCAACCTACTGGCACAATAAATACGGAAGGTAAGATACGTGCATTAGAGTGATAATTCACATATGTCACTACTGCCAGGTCCCTCTAAAAAAAAAACAAAAAAAAGAAAGAAAAAGGACAAAAGAAGTCTACCTATGATGTTTTTGTTTTTATAGTGAAAACTACTTAATATTCAAAGCTGTACAATGTGGGCAGAATAAACAGCTTTTTAAATTTCTCCTTTCTGTTCAGACTCACGCTGCAGCGGCTGAAACACTGCATTTCAGCCCCTGAAGATCTAATGCACTGATCTGAGGCACTGTGGCTGACCTATTACAGATGATTATAAATTAGAGAAGTCCTCGTGTTGCTATAATTTTCTAGAGATTGCTTCTTAAAGCCATAAGGTGAAAAATAAATAAATAAGTGTAAACTACCATTTCCTATGTCTATGCTGGATTTAGCTCAGCTAGAAATACTATTCCGGAGCCATAAGCAGAGTGCTCAATTTATTTAGTGCCCCGTATGGAATTTACACAAGAAACAAGTTAAGTGCTCTAATACAAAATTAGAGAAGCTGTTGGATTCTGTGCTACTTACTCCTGGAAGCTCTTGTTATTTTTGCACAACGCCTGTGCTTCAATTATACCTAGATTAAATGGGGAAAATTATTTCCTTTCTTCAAAAAGATGGCAAATTCCTACTAGGCTGCGGGATATGAATATACTGTAGCAATGTCATGCAATGTAATTAAAAACCAAGAAATGCATTGCAGATAAAAGTAAACAGTTTGTACTTTTCAATTATCACTGCTTTGTTTTTGCTGTGTGAATTATTTGCAGGATTAGACTGCTTGGAAGTTGATAGCAGTGGTCTTTTCTTTCATTTTATGCCGTTCTGGAGACTAGAGGAGCCTCAGGAATTAATTGCAGCCTTCTAATAACCACAACGATGTAATGACGTATTTAAGATCACTGTTTTTTGTTTGATTCCAAATAAATTGCAGATTTTTTTTTTCCGCTGTGATACTAAAACAATTACCTTTTTGAAAAAGGATAATTAATCTACAATTTTTTCACATTAGATCATGTATCTCTAAAGAGTGCCCACAGATTTGATGGTCTTCAGCTGCTGTGTATTTATTTTTCATTTTTTCTAGTGATGTACCGCCCCATCAGCGCTGACATTTAAATGAGTGAGTATTCAACACAAATGTGATCATTTGTATAGCATCCAATGTGGCACCATACTGAGATGATTGCTTCTGGGAGCCATCCATGGGTTCTCGAATAGGGGGGAAATGCCAGGCAAAATTTTATCAATTTACATTTTTCTGTGATTAATTTTTATGCAAATAAGGGCCCGACCGTGCTCCCATCTCACCTGAATCATGCGGATCATCAAAGACAAATTGAGCATCACTTATTTAAAAAATAGGCTTTAAACTACTCTACAGCTGTGTTGGAAAATGCTAAGAGCAGGGCATGAACTTTTCTAATATAACGGGAATATAGATAAGAAAATGCTTCTTTTTGCATTTTTGTCCACACTGTGATAAACATGAATCTTAACAAAATCCTAAAAATTGTCTTTGTTTTGTATTCTTTATGCCCTTGTAAACATTTGGCCACAGGAAAACGGCATAAGGGGATTTTTCCAATTTCAGAATACAAACAAATGTAATTGGAAATAAAAAATGCATTGTTTAGCAATAAAAAATATTGCATTGGTTAGTGTACTTAAAGCAAATAGTCCATTTACATTTTTAGATAGAACTCAAGAAAACAGTGGCATGCCACAGTGGAAAAGGCCTTATATAAACAATCTCATAATGTTAGAGGAAAAGGCACCGACTCACACGGAAATGTGTAACATCTGTTTACAAATGAGCAAATTCTGCTTTATCTTAAGTATCCAAACATGTCTATATTTGCTACCACAAATTTGGAAATTTTAGTATCTGCTAAGCAACGAGCTCTTAAAGTAATTTAGATGAGTAGATTACAAGGATGGACATTTTATAATTATTAATACTAAAATCAAGGAGTGTAAGTGTGAAAAAATTATCACCAACTTTATAACAAAACACTATTCCTCTTCCTCATGAAAAGAAAAACTGTTCACTTAAGGTGTAAAACTGTTTACTTACTTCTTCTGTAGGAAGTAGATGCTAATATTACTAGCATCAACTGTATGTTCTGTAGCTGAAAAACACGTACAACTCAGAAATATGAACAATTGGTCCTCTAATTTTCACTTGCAATTCGTAAACAGGTGGTAAAACGTGCTGTCATGAAAAATGTGCTCATATAAAGAAGTTGAATGACAAAAAGGCAGTTCCTCTCCAGAACTGTGTTCTGAAAATTTTACATTAAGAGACTCGTTTTACAAGCCCTTGCACAAATCAGTATCCCTAGAGGTAACCTCAGAGGGGTAAGTGTGATGTGCACTGGAGAAAAGATGGCCTTCATCACTTTGAATTGGAAAAAAGAGGCCCATGAATCACATGAGGCAAAGGACACCTCCTCACATATTACACACAACAGCTTTTTTTTTTTAAATGGGTAGAACTCACACTTGTAATGAGTTTCCTTTCATTTAACTGTACAGCTAAATGAACATTATTTCGTATGCAACACCAAATACGTTTGCACACATGGAAATACGAGCAATTTTATGTTCAGACCCTCCCTTAAATATTTCAGTTCCATATTCCTCACTACACGGCTGGCATAATGGCCAAAACCACCACTGCAGCAAAGCCAGGGAGAGTTCTGGTGCAGTTCTCAAAAAATTCCCTTTTTTGCTTGGAGGCAAACGCAGTCTGCAGACCAGAGCACCGAAACTGATGCTCTTAAAGAGATGGGGAGAGTAACATGTGACCATCATTTTTAATGTTTGCATTAGTTCCTCTGTCTCCAGCAGCTGCAGTAAGTTTCAAACACATCCAGTAGACTGACCATATAAATGCTACTACTTGCTGTTCAGAAGAGGACTCTTACAGCACTGATAATGAGGTTAGTAAGATAGTAAATTATTTAGAACAAAAGCCTGTTTCTCCTTAAAAAAGGTATTTTGGAAGAAAAAACCCAAGATGTTGAAAAAGACCAAGTAATAAAGATGAAAATGGTGCTGTTGTTATTTTCAAACTCTGTTCACCATGTTAAGATCAGTTCAACTATTTAGATTCCTGTAAAATGGAAGAAAGCTTGACACATTTTCCATTCACTTTCAACAAGCTTAACATCTTCTACAGAATGCATCCTTATGACTGCATTAATATATAAATGCAACAGCAGATCTATCAAGTCCACCTCCTCTGTATGACAGGTTCCTGTGTATTACTCTGTGTCACTGATGCCCACATAATTTCATATAGACTGTAGTCATGGCATCCTACTGGAATAGTTCTGCTATTATAGTAAGTAATACATGAAAAAGTACTATGTAACAGCTTACAAAGAGGATTCTGAATCAACTGAAAATGTTAAAAGTGATATCCTGGTGTTTCAATACAAGAACTTATCACATTAATCTTATGGGATATAAGGGAGGCATAAATTATTGTACCACTCACCAGCTCGTGTTCTAAGATGCAAAATATCAGTTGTTTAATAGCACAGGATCACACTGCACACATTTTAAGGCAAAGAGTAGAAACATTAGGAAACACAATGTATGCATGTCTCCTTTCAAAGATCACTTGTTGGTACTTCACTTGCCAAGGAATGCAAAACAGTGCCATAGCAAAGAGAAATAGGAATTTATATGGAAGGAGTGCCTATATTCCCACTTACAAAAATCGAGCATGAAAATTCCCTTTCAAAAAACAAGAAGAAATAAAACTATTGTCAGCATATTCCAGGCTAGAAATAATCCTTATTAACTGAAACTAAAAGAGTTTTGTTTATATGCATACATACACACATACAAGCCTCTTTATACATGTGCATTTCTGGATTTCCTACACACATACATATGGATTAGGTGGTCCCTTTTTTTTTTTTGGCAAGCTAGGAGCTGGATGAGGTACTGTTACCAGTCATGTTAAGGGCATACTTTTGGCATTGATGGGGCTGTCAGCAAGAGGATTTCAGCTGGTTCAGCTGCAGTTTCAAGTCAAAGCCAACAGCCCCGGGAGCACAGAGCCAGTCTGTCCCTCCCAGTGGTACAGTGGCACCCTTGGCTGCTGATGGGACAGCTGTGCTCCATGCACCAAGCCTTGAGAAACACAAGACTGTTCTGACAATGCAAAAAGGAAAAGGTAATTTTAGAAAAGACAATTATCAGAGCAGTAATGTTTCACGTGAAGCGTCTTTCCTTCCGAAAGTCACGTGGCCAGTTGTTCCATTTTTGCTGCTGAGGCACCAACCTTTGGCATTAGGCCCACGTATTAAAAGCACAATGCTCAGAGGGAAATGCTGCATGGAAGACAACACCAGACTTGCCTTTCTGGGTATGAACGTAGTGACCCAGAAACAGAGGAGCAAACTTGAATGTCCTTAAAATATCTTTTTCTGTGGTGGATGCAAAAACTAAAGTCTTATGCTTGGAAAAGAAGTTGGATATTATGGAAAGAAAAGGTTCTGGAACTATTGAAAATGTATTTATTGGAGAAAAACACAAATAATTTGGCAACATGGTTATGAATCTGCACTAATAATACATTTGCATCTATTTACTGAGATAAGTGTTTGGCTAAAATATTACTCTTCTCCCTTCACACATTTTTCTGAACTCCTGATGTTGCTGTTATGTGGAACCTCAACAAGTTACTCATATTTGACAAATTTTGCATACACAGACATTAGCAGAAGGTCAGACAAGACAGTGAGGAGAAAATAATGACTGTTGTTGCAAGAACAGACTTATCAGAGAACTTTTGTACCATGCAGGTGGCTTTTTCATTTCACGTTCGCTTTGCAAAATTATGAAAAAATACCATTATGGTTCTACTCATAATATTTTAGATGAAACGAAACGTTAAAACATTCTGTATGACCATAAATTAAATGTTTAGCTGTGTTTTCTCATACTGCCTTTTTTTTTTTTTTCGTTTGCCTCCTTGACTTTTGAAAAGCAGAATAAGCTAGGTTGCTATCTAAATATAAAAGGTATATCCTGAGTTTAACCCTAATTAGCACACTTTTAACCCATCTCCTTATCATCCCTCTCCAGAACAAAACCCTCCCATGTTACAGGACAGGGCCAACAAGCATTCCACAACTAGGCCAGAGTTTCCCTCCGTGCAGAATCACTGACTACCAGATACATGCCTGTGCCCAAAGAGTCACAGTCATTAGGAACCTAAGAATCTTCACCTAACTGCAGTCACAGGGGACTCCAAGCATTTACTAGTCAACAAAAGCTCATAACACTCACTCTTTTAATAGAGGAAACCTCAGTAATCAATGATCCACGAGCAAAATCCAATCCATGCAGACAGTGACTCAGTAGACTCCTCCAGTATGTATCTGCTTTGTCACATACCATCTAAGAATCCATACTTTACGGGTTAACAAACCCATAAAGGTTCTTATGGGGTTAAAGAAGAACTACTAGCATTACTTCACCTATTCTCCTGTGTTAGTTTGTATTCCATTGGAAACAGAAAGGTGCTCAAGGATTGCCTTTGAAGGTTTAGTAAATGTCCAAGTCAGCTTTTGAAAGTCTCCAAGTAGGGAGGCACTACAACAGCTCTGGGCAACATAGGTCTGTGTGTGGAAGAAGATCTGTGTTTCAGCCTGTGCCCATTTCCCCTTTTTCTCACACTGGGTGCAGCAGAAAAGAGCCAGGCTCTGCCCTGCCTGCACCCTCCCTTCAGGAATCTATAGACATTGGTAAGATCCCTCCTGATCCCTCCTTTCTCCATGCAGAACAGTCACAGCACTGTCTGCCTTTCCTCATAAAAGAGATACTTCAACCCCTAAAACACCTTATTAATAGAAGCAATGAAGAGTGTACTCTTTGAGTCCATATTATTATTAAAATAGACTTGGAAAAATGTTTGTAAAATAAAGACAATCCGATACATTAGAAAAACATTTTTTTTCTAATATTAATGCAGACTCATCTATGCAGACAGCTGCAGACACTGCTAGGCTCTGAGGTAAGAAATGCAGATTCTGTTTCCTGCTAGCCTATCACAAATCATTTTATATTTCTATGCTTCGGTTTTTCCACCTGCAAAAAGAAAGTACTACTTTAATTTGTGAAGTCCTTTGCAATTGTTGGGTGAAAAGTTCTTTTGAAAGCTAAGTATTACTGCCAAAATCTATCAGCAAAATGAAATTAAAATTCATAATACAACGAAAATCTTAGCTAATGGAAATTAAATCACACTAGCATTCAGGATGAACACCTGAACCCATCCTGACTGAGCTCCTCAGCATCAAGACTTAAAAAATTTATTTAAAGAGCAAGATTCATCAAAGCAAATGTACTTATTACAGTCTCAGGAGTAAATCCATCTTTAAGGTCATACTCTAGCAACAAAAATCTCCTTGTGTCTGTCACTCCTTGTCACTACTTTTTGTGGAATGTACCCTGGTTATTATGGAAGGTGCCTGGTTATTATAAAATTATTCATATAGAAACAAATACATTCCCTTACTGCATTTCAGTGACCACGCACTGTTCCTGCAACCTTTCTAAACATATGCCAATCAATTCTGGCATCAGAGCTCCATTTCCCCTGGAAATTTGTATTCCCTTGAGAAATTACCAAGAGGAGAAAATAACCTGATATCACCAGCTAATTATCAGACAGAACATCACTGTAATTTGCCCAAAACAAAGACCATATCAAGTAGCACAGCTTCTATTTGCACCGATTCAAGAGATGTTTTAGATCACAGCTAATTTGATACATCTAACAAGTTACCAGAGCTCCATATATGAACAGCAAGTTCAGCTTTATTTGCCTTAAGAGACTGCTACTTCATTCATATAACATTAAAGTTTGGATTTCCATGAACTACCGTGCTACCTATATTATGAATAACATTTACATTACTGATATAGACTTCCTTAACAAAGAATGAGATCTTCACCAATAAGCAGGGTAAAATATTTTTACTGAGAGAGATCATTAATTCAACTTAAAACTAAAGTGCCTAAAAATATTAAAATAGCCTGTATCATTCATTGGCATGAGGTTTATTATAAACGAAGGAATTTAATTGCTTATTTAAAATAAGAATCTTTTAAAAAATGTTAATTTGTACCCATTGCATGAGGGGAAAAAAAGCGATGGTGCTTTCTTACACTCTCAAAATTTATCTCGGTGGCTGCTGGCCTTTCCCAATATTTTGTGTCCCAAAAGCCTGAGATCCTCACCCACCTCACTGTTGATAATCAGTGCTCTGAAGCTTTGTATTACTGTATTGCTCTGCCTGCTACTACACGGTCTACAAATAAAAACTGGATAAAACTGTACAGGGTAGCTAGTAACTTGCCCATATAACACTTAAGATCAGCAGCCAGCAGAGCAGACTTCATTTTCTAAGTAATCCTTCTTCATTCTCTTCAGAGATTTTTGCAGACGTGACAAAGCGGTTCAGTGTTGAAGACCATAACTAGCACAGAGAATTTTCTAAAGTTGTACATATGTGAGGTATGACAAAGAGCAACAATTTGAAATAAGTAATAAGTAAACAAACAAAAATATACTAATAATTCAGTAATTCTCAGTGCCCCACTCATTAGGAACCACTTTTTTCACCTATTACAAATATCCAATCCCTTTAGCAGTATATGAAAGGCAAGCAATCACAACCAATTATCTGAAATCTTTTTTGTCTCATCATAAAAACACATTTGTCAACCAGTCTGGTTTTAGTGCTACAACTGAGAACATAGCAAGATGATGAAAATACTCCCATTAAATTGAGATAGATCTCGGCTCAGAGGTGCTTTTGGAAACTCTTAGCAAATGTCACCTGCTATCCTAAAAAGACTTACAGATTCTTCTTTTTATTATTCATGCATAATTAAAATTATTTAAACTGATGTTTACGTAGTGCCATCTAGAGAGCTGTCACACTTGTCCTTGATGTGGTACACAAAACTCTAGCTTAAGTTCAAAATAAAGCACTACATATGTGTGTGTGTGTGCATATATGCATTGCCAAGCTATTCCTCGTCCATTTATCAAAATTTAAATTACTAGGTATTCTTATTATAACAACACAACTTTATGTTTTGATAAAAATAAAAATAAGATGCTGTAAGAAAAGCAAGACTACGGCAGTAGAGTAAATCCTTCAAAAAACCAAACAGAGTATGCTTTCTGTTGTCACACCTAGAATAAGCCTTCCTCTTGAAGTTTGCTTCAAGAAGGCCTCCCTGAGTAGCATTCAGTGAAGAAAGCACACAGTGCTTGCTTCAAATCTCCAAACTCTCACACTGCTAGAAAGTCTTGCTCTTACATGAAGCAACAGAATCACTTGAGCAGGAATCAAAGAAGCGTAATTACCCGTTCTGTCCCACAAACATGGGCTCCATCTCATGTAAGGATAGAAATATTTGTTGTCCCAGTTCAGATTTAGGCTTAACTTTCCTAAAATCTACGTTTTTGGTGTAATTGGAAAGAAAGGATGTCAGCACTTCACTCTTGGTAGGTAAAAAGTCACTTCATCTTGAAAAAGAGGAATGGCAAACACTAGCAAACTCTTTTGCCGTTTAAAAACTCCTGTCTGTGCACATTACTCTTTCACAGCAAAAAAAAAAAAAACCAACAAAAAAAACCTCTCTGTTTTGCTCTGTACACAAGACTTCAACTAATTACAAGAAGAGACAGATGCTGAGTAGCCTTAAGGCTTTCCCTGCCACCACAGTGAGCCTGTGCGCTAGTCAACAAGCAGGTAGTGAGTGAACTCAAATGTTATCTGACAAGGCAGCAGATCCCATCACCTAGGGTTAGAATACAGACAAGCAACTCTGTGTTTGAAAGTAAAGACAGAAAAATTTCAAGCAGATTGTTTCTGACAGAAATCATATCGCAGCCGCACTTTCTGACAAAGTCTACGCGAATGAAACGATACACTTTCTGTTTCCTATCTTCTCCTTTAAGAAACAGCCAGTATTTCAAAGGTACATTGGAGGTGACAGCTCAATGCACAATGGTTAGCAAGTTCTTATAAGCTTGTTTTCTCTTTAGAGGTATAAAGAGACTTTTAATGCTTATCTGTGGGGTAGTAAAAGATTGTCCCACACATTCCAATCATTCTTCATTTCATGAGCACTTCGAAGATGCAAAGTGTCAGTTTCACTATGCAGTATTGTGACATGAGGAAGCTTTTGAAAAGTTGCATCACTCTAAAAAAGGCCATTCCACAATAATATTAGACACTGCTGCAGTTACCAATATCGTTTCCAGTGTAAAAGAAACTTTTTTCACACATTCACCAGCTGTATCTAAACAAAGAATTTGGGCATTAGCTTTAAAACCTGTATTTTAGGGCTTATTTTTTTGCCCTTCCTCTGCAGTATCCAGGAGCTCCAAGTTAAAGGAAATTACATACATTTGAGTGTTGCAAATTTCTACCAAGTAACAGAGTTGAACAGCTTGATTTCCACCCAGAAAGGATTGAATTGATCTAGATTGATTTGGCTGTTTCACTCAGAGTAAATGTCAAAACAAGACAGGAGGTATACAGTGTTCAATGGAGCACGTCAGATTTTATGTACATAGGTTCTAGCAGTGCTGTGGATTTTGACCGGCAAACTGGGCATTTGCTCCCAATGGCCCGTGAAAACCCGTAGGGAAGTTGCAGGGCTTCACTGACTAGAATTACAAACACCACTTTCTTTTGCAGAAGGCTAGCATTTTCCAACCTGAAAAATTAAATGGAGAACATGAAGCACGCTTGCTTACCCTGCAGTATAATTAAGACACTGAAGACGAATGAGGCATTCATTTCTAAATCTTCCTTTTAGCAGTCAGGATGGGCTAAACACACTGATAATTACTGCAGATCAAAGAGGAAGGACTGTAAACAGGATAAGCACATATAAAAGTATCAAATATTAGAGAGCGTGTTCAGCCCATGTCAAAGCTGTTTCGGACTCCATACTCTCTTTGTTTCAATTCCTCCTTTGAATGCTTTCTAGGAATGACACTCATGACTTTGCATAATATTGTGAATTTGCAGCACTGCTCTCTGCCTTTACCACTACCAAAAGAACGACACCAACACATTTCACTTGAATCTATGCTAGAAAACCAGCAGTAAAGTATGGCAAATATATTTGAGCATTTCCTTGCTGGAATCTGTCAATTTTTAGCATTCCATACTGCGTAGCACTAACTGATTTCTGTGTAAGTATTGGCTTTAGTTTTAATTAAATTTATGCGGCTTAGGATGTGGTACCTTCCACACTGGAACAACACTATAACTTAGATAATTTTTAAAATTATTTAAATCATTTTTACAATAGTCTGATAGACATTTCGAGGGATTAGAGCTATTAGACCTACATTACCAGTAGAACCTCCAATTATCAAGCTCTATGAGAAATCTATTTTATTAATCTTCCTATCATGCAGAGAAATTAATTTTTGCTTGAATGTTTTACTGTTCTAAGCTAAAATATTTTACAGAAAATCAAATTCTACATCAGCAGTAATTTGTCCTAGACAGTGTTAGCACACCTGTTTGCTATAGGTAAGTTCACCACACAACGGCTGCTTTGGTCAACTTCTTCAAAGTCATTCTCTGCTCCCTGGTGTAGTAACAGTAGCATCAAATAGCTTATGATCAGTTGAAAAGCAGATAAACTTTGGGATCAGTCACACACATCAAGTGTAGATTTGAGTGTTCAGCCTAAGGTTATGGAAGACCCACAAAACTATTTTTCTTTAGAAGTAATCAAGAACAGAAACCGCTAATTTGTAAAAGTCGTAGACTCTGCCCAGTTTTTTCCCCATTTCTTCTAGCAGACAAACTGTGGATCTTTATTAACAAACAAAATTCATTTTCCCTAAATTTCCCTACAGAATGTAGGGAATGAGATGTTCTTAACAAAAGAAGAACAACACCAAAACATTACAGCTTTAGAATTAGGAGAAAATGATCATGAAAAACTCACCTAAGAAAATTATCCAAAACCTCAATAATTCCATTCCAATTCTAGTACCTCAAACCTGGCATACAGTTTGATTCATCCAGGCAGACCCTGAACTTGAGAGCACTTAGGCTTTGGACCTTTCAAATTAAATGAATGGTTGGATGAGTTATTCAAATAATAATAATAAGCTCTTTCTATAATCAAATGAGCTGCCTGGTCTCTGTGAAATCATTATATCACGAGCGCCTGAACATCATGAGCTCTTCTTGATTAATGCGATCGGCCAGGAAGCCAATGTTCACAGAAGGATGAAAATTACAACAGAAGTGAAAATTATGAAGAAATTACGAAAGAAAATTAATTCTATAGTCCAATGACTACTCTGAGGTTACTCCAGACAAAGGAAGATGAGAAATCTGCTTCAGACATTAGCTCCACCTTTTTCCACCTTTTCATACCGATCCTCGGAACAAAAATGAAAAGGTCAGTTCTCCTTACACACAGGACAAAGTTGTTTTAAGAAGCATTTGGTAGCTGCACACAGACAAGTCAGATTTCTCGTGTGTTTGTATCAGGACCTCCATGAGTTTGGGAACACTGCAGAAGTTGAACAGAAGCAACATGTTTGGTAGGAAATCCAGAGACATGTCCTTTATCGAACATGGCAAAAGCTTAAAGAGCTCACTAACAAGAGCTACACTCTAACAAAAGCAGGAAGAAGTGTTTCCACCCGGTTATTCCTCACTTTGACTTGAAACAGATGGAGTCAGTTCAGAGCTTCCGCAAGGACTGGACCTTTGCCTGGTAGCAGTCTGTCAGTGCACTTGGTCTGGCAAGTTTCCTAATGTTTGCTGAATACAGTCCCTATAAACTTCTAATGTTTTTAATGACAGAACAACTAATTACTAGAGGTTCTGCATTAAAGATTGTTTTATCAAATCCATCTGAACTATAAAATGAAAATCAAAATATCCAAGATGGATCTCCAGGAGCCTTCTTTGCATGCAGAATTCTCTGTTCTCATGTGCAACAGACAGAAGTTCAGAAGCCTGAAAACAATTTTCAGTTAAAAGTATATTTTAAAAATCAAATTTAAATGCACAAATACACTATTAAGGATGCAAATTTGTCCTGTTAGAAGTTCAAAGGGAAGCCACATAGAAATTCAGATCTATACTTTAACAAGCATCTTTCTGTTTCATTGCAAAACAGATAGAGAAGTGCTGTAAGAAGTAATTTAGTGGCTCTATAATTGCTTTTGCCAATAGAAGAAAAAGGGTAGAACTTGAAGGAGTTTCCTATTTACAGGATGAACGCACCATCCAGATACTTAACTGACTCTAAAATACTTCAGAAATTGTACCCTCTATCACCACTGTACATATCATGTCTGCACAAAATTAAGCCTACCAATTCTAAAGGCTTTTTTTCAGAGTTATTTTCTTTATCTTTGTGTATTTTGTTGACCCAAGAAGCCTAAAAAGCATAATAGAGAACTTTAAGAATCTGTTTAAGTTCTGTAGACTTTACAAAAGATGCCCTGTATTTTTTTTTCTTAATTAGAATATCCTATGTTTACTGCAAAATCTGTAAGAAGGCACTGGAAGAAATGGCAGATACCTTCTGTTAAATAAAGTATTATTACTTTATGAAAACAATTAAGTAAGCAACCAGAAAAAGCAACTTGCAAACATGCAGAAAAACATATGGTATAGATTTTGGGCCATCACCTTAACATTTCTGGGGGACTCCTTAGAATATGTCATAACTGTATATCATGCTGATCATGTTGGCAGTAGGAGGGCATTGTGGTAGCTATCTCAGGACTCCAGAGTAGAGGACGTTGCATATCAGAGAGCGTTCTACTCAGAAGTTAACATGCCTCAGGCACTTTCAGAAGAAACACATCATGCTTTTAAAGTTAGAAATAGTAAATTTAAGAATCTGAGTGGCTAAAAAAATGACTGGGGACTTCTTAGGAAACAGACGCTGTTGTCAGTGAATTCAAGATATGCAGCTGTCTAACTCTGGACTGCCTAAGGGCCCAGAAGTTGTGTTGTGACAAGTTATAAAGCCACAAAAGTGAGCAAGCGCAGGCGTTCATGACAGCCTAAAATGAAATTGAAAAATTTACTCCATAGGTTGCGTTAAGATCTGATTTAGGGATGGCACGTGCCACCCTGCAAATGATTCATTCAGGGTGTTGTCTCATCAGATGAAAATATACAAAAATTGTCTCTCAAACTGGCGATGAAGCCTTGCTGCAGAGAATTCAATGGTCAATTTCATATGCGGTCAGTCTACAGAGGAAACTTCTTCCCTTTTATTTGTTGCGGGGGAGAATGGCGCAAGGACCAGAAGAGAGGCTTTCGGTTCTAGTAAAAATAATTCCACTAGGCAAACATAACACTAATTATCTATTGATTTTAGTGTATCTCATGAAAGAAAGCAATATTTTTCATCCTTCTCTCTGCTATCTCCCTGTAGTTGCTAGTTAGTCTACACAATTACAGCATTTTTCAAGCATCAGATGTTTACAGGGGCAGGAACTTTGCTTTGGTACACATTTTGTAAAGTGCTACGCATACTTATGGTCTTTTAAAGAATAAACAATGCTAGTATGCTTCATTTAACATATCTAAAAATATTCTTCCCCCAGGAACAGCAGCCATAAAATTTGTAGCTGGCCACAAGGTCACTAAAGTATAATGCACACACACCATGGGGATCATTTCTACCTCACTGTCCACTGCTTTGGTCTTTGGTTCTGCTAAAAACTCCATAACATCTCAAACTGGTTATTCTGCAATAACTAACAATCAGTACTGGGTACAATGCTTATGTACATCCAGACAAAACAGCGATCATTTTGACACACACAAAAAAGCTGTTTAAATTTTTTGTGTTTGTTTTTCTCAAGCAACCTTTGTTTAAAAAAAGACCTCCTTTGCTCATAACAAATAGAACCAAACCAAGAGAATATTTAGAAAAATATTTTAACCCACAGACCAATTAATTCAATAATATGTTTCTACATGAAAGGCGAAAACCTCCTAGAATTTGGTGCATGTTATGTGCAAAGAACTGTCTGCGTACCTTTGACACAGAACATGTCAAAATCAGCACTGCTAAAATGCACTTCCAACGCTTTCCTTAACTTCTTTATCAGTGACATTATTTGTTGCAGCTTCGTGCTCTCCTCCAGGGAACTGTCCATTGGCAGAGGTTGGCTGTTCTTTTTCAGAATACAAGATTCTTTGAAGAAAGTTTGATCACCATTGACAGTTGCCCTGCTGCTCTCAGAAACACCAGCAGGAAGAGCTTGGGGGCAGACAACTAACAAACACAAAGTCAGTTCTGTAAATGATGGCCAGAAACCCTGCTCCTCTAGAAATACACAAGCAGCTCAGTATCAATATAGCTTTGTACTAGGAAGACAACATGTGCATTTTTAATCACAAGTTTTGCAACTCAGTTAATTGTTTTTAATGTACACATCTCTCTACAGTTCTGTTTAAAACGCATATTTCCTTGGAGAAATTCTGCTGCCATTTTGCTTCTAGTCTGCTATTTAAAATAATGCAGATCCCCTTGCTCAGAAGAATATTTGAAATGAATCCACAAACAAAACAAAGCTAATGAATAGTGTTGCACAAAGACTTTTGAATTACGCAGGAAATCACGCACTCTCTTCAAGGCACAGTTAGGATTCAAGGTTACTCCTGGAGGAAGGAGAGCACTGAAAAGATGTGCTGTTTTTGTTTGTTAATTAAACGAGCTGACTGAGAAGTAACACCAAGAGGTATAACCCAAGCAGCCTTCACAATTGGACATGGATTCTCCACGTCCATTCAAAAAGAAATAGCAAGAAACATCTACTTCAGAACTCCCCGTGTGCTCTACCCTATACTTAGGTTTCTTCAACTAGTTCCAAATGGAATTGCAAAGCACCACAATCTGATTCTTAAAGAAGGCAAAACATTTCTATCTTTAGCCTCACTGAGCAACAGCATGAAGATGCAGAAAACAGAGAAGTAGAATACATGAGTAATTTCAGGAGGTTAGTCAAAACACTGAACACATATACCAATACAAAGGAGGCATCTAAGGCTCAACCCTGTAACGCGTGCTGCGGATGAACTGTTATTTAAATATCCACCTGTGCTGACTTCTCTATGATTCTTTGGGACAAAGTAGAAGTCAACCATATTGCAGACCCTGCCTCTGATTTTTTTGGATTATATTGATTAGCCTAAGTAAATTAACGTTCTGCATTTACCCCAGACTAAACAAATAAAAGTACTGAATTAGTATCCAGGAAAATCTTGAGGATACTCTCTAGATCCCTGACTCATATACTAAGAATTTCTTGTTCACTATTGTTTATATTGCACAATTACCAATATCTTATATCTGCTATAAAATAGATCAATGCATTTGCATGTGATATATGTTATTTCAATTTTTCACATCCTAAAAAAAGAAGAGAAGTACCAGATTAAAAACTATTTTTCCAGCAATTTCCAAGAAGAGCAGTTCAGGGCTCTTGGGTATTTTCGTAAAGAATTAAATCCTATTTTTGTTGTTAAGCATGATTTTTTGGGCTCTTGGGTTATTTCATAATGAATCAAATCTTGGTTTTGTCATTAAGCATGATTTTTAGCCACATTAAAAACTGTATCTTGATAATAGCAGGTTTTCAACAGAATGCTGCCTTTTTTTTTTTCCTTTTTATTGTCTGGTCTCCAGCTGCTAATATTATTACTTGCTTAATTTTTTCTTTTCTCTTTTGATCTTCCCTCCCTCCAGGTTTCTCTATACTAGTTTTCAACTATTCCATTTTGTGATAGATTTGTCAAGCAGTATCTGTTTCCATCACATCCGTAGGTTTTGCCTATTTATTGTTATTCTACATTAAGCTAATCTTATCAGATCATTGTCATTACTCTTAGAATGATTTTTCTTTTTTTTTTTCTCCATAAATATACATAAGATTAATGTGTGGCTGAATACAGCTTCACTTTACAGTGTAATTTCGGCTTTCCACTTATGGGTAAAATCTCAGGAAGATATGCCATCAGCTCAATATACAAGTGGAATTTGAATGCAAGAATTATTAACTTTCTCATTTTGAGCCTCCTTGTGGGGCTCCAAAATCTGTAGTAAATAATTTTTTGAGTGCACGTACCTCTTGCAGGTAATTTGCAGATTAGAGACCACAGTAATGCAAAGCAACAAGCAGAACATATAACAAACTGCACAAGGTACAGGGCAATAAAGCTGCTTTCTGTGAGAACCATTTCACCCTGGAGCACCAC
This sequence comes from Lagopus muta, assembly GCF_023343835.1. Taxonomy (NCBI): domain Eukaryota; kingdom Metazoa; phylum Chordata; class Aves; order Galliformes; family Phasianidae; genus Lagopus; species Lagopus muta. The sequence continues at coordinate 1,673,985 of NC_064438.1, read as the reverse complement.
AAAGATCCACGTAGGAGGCAATTCCTCAACTTCAGTTGAGGAACTTCCTATAGTGCCATATGCAACTCCATAATAAAGTTCTCTCAGATGTGTTGATTAAAAACTGCTTGTGTGGAAACAATCTGATTTTCCAACATGCTTCCATTGTGTTGTGACACATTATCATGACAATAGAGTTCTTAAAAAGACATTGGGACTTAACAAATGTCAGCGATTCAAATATCTTTTTATTAGTGGAGCACTGTAGCATCAGTGAGAACCACCAGCAAGAGCTAGATAGCTAGCAAGAGCTAGCTATCTCAGAGCCTAGTTTGACTGCTTGCAGAGGGAGAAATTTCTTACACAGGAACGGAAACGAAGACCAGCTCAAAGAAGTAGAACTAAATAGAGATTCTTACACTGGTTTTAAACTTAGAGTAACAGTGTAACGCTTTCCCATTATGTATTTGAATAAACATTTGAAAAATAGGTATTCATATGTATTATGCTTTCAAACACAATGTGTTTCTCCTCTCAAGTTGGATTCCTTTGCATTTCAAATATTAATGCCACGTGGAGTAATCTGCTGATAACCACATCTTTTTGCATTTGGCTTCAGTTAATATTTTATGCCTGCTTGGAGTGTTTTTTTTTTAAATTATTCTCCAAGAGCCACAGTGATCACTGTCTTCATACAGTAAATGCTCAAAAGAAGATTTCTAGCAATAAAGAATGTCTCTGAAGCAATGAGAATAGGAGTTTGCAAAGAAAAATGCAACCAAAACAGCATGTCAGTTTGTGAGAAAAACACACTTGCAACTTCATTTTGTCAGCGTAATGTAAACTACACCAAGACACTCCCAATTCTAATTGATCATTGCTTCTTTCTGGGTCAAATGCTTTGTGTATTACAAATGACACTGGATTATTGTGTTGAGTTGCTTTTGTATTTGTTGACAAAAATAGGGAGTATATGCAAAGCAGTTTAATTTTTGGAAAAGACGTTTAAAGTTCAAAGCAACAGTCAGAAGTCTTAATTCAGCAATTCCATTCCAGTATTAATATTTTTTTTAGATAATTTGAATTTAGAAATAATTGAAGTTAATAAAATTTCACCAACGCAGAAATTTCAGGGTCATTTGTTGTGTTTTGTATGACCACCAAGCTTTCAGCAACACAGACATTTATCAGCATAATTAAAAAAAATAATAAAAAAGAAAAAGAAGCTGTGGTAACACTTCCTTACTTAGATTTCTGTAGTGACCATATTTTGCTGCCATGGGGCTTTCTGTTTCAGGCTGCACAGTGATGGAAAATGAACAGTTCAAGCCTGCCATTATCCTACAGGAGATTTAGATCAAAATATGATTCTGTACTCACAATATGCAATTGTCATTCTTTCCTTCTCTGCAATCCTTTATAGGAGATGGGATATGCTATACCAAAAGGGAAAGGTGTAATGATAACATATTTATGAAACTTAAGTGGCTCAATTATTCTCATCCCAGTAGTTTCATGAGAGGAAAAAGTATGAAACTCCATGAAATGATACAACTCCCAGGAATTATTACAATGCTTGCACATTACTACTAATTCTACCCTATTAGATGATACTCTACCTTTTCATAATGAAGATTAAATGCAGCAGAAACTATATAATGGCAGAACTGCTGTAGATCAAATTGAGTCTACCATAAGAAAAATGATCGCTGATCCCAAGACGTTATGGAATGGTAAACTTAGGAAACTGTGCCGCTTTTCAAGTTTATGTGACTATGATTATTTAATTTTCCTTTGTGCATGCTCAAGTATAGCTGTTATGTGACTACACATGAGAGAACCTGAAATTAATTTGTCTGTATAAGATCAGTGACTGTACAAATTCTTATGAAAACTAACATGCCATGACAATAGTAATTTTGATAAAATTACAGCAAGAACTGCAATTCTCTGCCATCTGGCTGTCTCATCATAACTACTTTGATGTGCTTTTTATTACTTATTTACTTACTTCAACCACTTTACCAGTGTTTTCAGAGCTTAGAAATGTTAACTGCTGAACAATAGTAAAGAAACAGCATCTCCAGAGCTTAACATTACTTCCTTACAGAAGTTTAAGATCTGCAATCACTTTTAAATTGAAGCCCTAAAAATAATATATCTACTCTATAGAAAGCAATTTCCTTTTTTAAAATGCTGATTAGTTTCTTCAAAAGTCTGAATGAACTGCCATTCCCCTCTCATTTTTCCATACAAAACCTTTCAATTAAGTATGGAATTAAGTTACATATCTACTTAATATATGGGCACAATTAACAGACTAGCAGAGTAGTATATCTAAGCACATTTGTATAAATAAGAAACTCATTTACTTGAGGTCAGGGTATCAGTACCGTGCATTTCTAATTCAATCATATTTATTCTGAAGCAAATCATCTCTTTGGTGACTTCTTATGAATATTAACTATCCACCATAATTTAATTTCTTTATACGGGGTGGAAAATGGTGAAGTTGAGACACTGCCTGTAACTTACAAAAATACGTGTCTGACAAAGGTCCTGATCCAAAAGCATACAACTTCATGCTGTAATTTCGTACTATTGTGTTCCAATCTTGAGTTTCCAAGATAGAAAACAGTACGTTCAGTTCTCATAGTATCACTTCTGTTTCCCAGCTCTCAGTAATTTCAACACTCATTAGAAAACTACTGGTTCATAATAGATAATGCAGTTCAAAATGTGTGCATGATGTATCACGTAAAAACAACAACTTAGCACATGCGAGTTTTATAGAAAAGTTAAATTTCTGAAACCTTAGGCTAGAAATGAAATTACAGATGAAAAGCATCCTACTACTGACTATTTCTTGATTGTACTGTTTAAGACTTAAGATACTCTACTGACAGATACTATCTGAGAAGAGACACGTATAAAGCACAGATGTAGTTGGATAAATGGATTCATGTGCAGTTTCTAGTGATGACTCACACAACAAGACGTGCAACCAGACCTGGCACTACTGGGATTCTTGCTGATCCAAGCAGTATGAGAGGCATATGATCCTGGTTTCATACAAGTAAAAGGGAAACTAACCTGCATTGACTTTGGTCTGGTCAGGATTTCAAAACCCCATAAAGCTCACTTCTACTTTGTGGTCAGATCCTCACTTGGTGTAAACTGCCAATTTGTTGAAGTAGCAGAGTTTAGAGAAACAGTACGAATTTGTACAGGTTGGAAGCTGAATTTGTACCTCTAGGTCATGGCTAAGCCCTGCAGCAGCAGAAATTCCACTTATGATGCTGCATAAGTACCGCGAAGCAGGAGGCCTGCAATGCTGTCAAATTCACCTTCCATGAGCTCTAAATTCTCAGTGAATTAAATTAATAATAAAAAAAAAAAACAGACAGTGCTGCCATCAGAAACTCCTTGCAGATGGCATAAAATAACTTAACTATAATTCACTGGGAGCTAATTTCAGTCATTGCTAATACATGCTGGGTAGAAAATTAGTGTCAAACAACAAAATGGCATGATTTTTTAAAAGCATTTGGATTCAAGTTTCAAATACTCTCAATTAAGCAGTATTCAAGTTTCCAGATTCAAACCTCAGCTACAGAATTACATTATTGCCAGCTACTCCTTTAGTTTGTAAGAAAAGAATGGATGCCAGGCTTAGTTAGCTTGCTGTAATTAAAACAGTGAAACCTATGGCAATGTAATGCAGCTACACATCTATACTGGACAGATAGAGGATTTTGCAAAATATTTGCCTGAGACATGCATCTTTTTCCCTCTAAAAAATGGAATATTTCAGCACACCAGTTTTCCTTTTGTTAGGTATTACATTCCTTGTTAGCTTTGTTAACAGTACCCTCAAATTAGCAGAGGCACAGCTCCAAAATCTGCAAGGGCAGGCAACCAGAAACTGCACAGACAGGAAGTGTAATTCAGATTTGTTTCTTCTATTAAAAAAAACAACAAAACAGTCATTTTGGGTTTTACTGCTTAAAATCCATAGGCACTTTTCCAGCAAGTAAATTCCATAAAATTGATTATAAATATGAAATATATATAAAAAAAGGAAACTTTTCTGTTCTTACAAAATTAGAGCGCATTCTCCTTTCTTTTGCATTTATGCAAAAGGCAAAGCTTGACCTGTGTTTTCATACCTCAACAAAAACATACAAAACATCCACAGAAAAATACTAAACGTGGAGGCCAGTTAAAGGAACTAATTATAGTGTCATTTGTGGACCCTTTGAAAATATGATCTTCTATGTATGTCTTTAATAGTAGCATTGTTATTTCATACTGAAACACTGAGAGAATTCTCAGCTTTCTAGTTGTAGGGAAATATCTATGGGGCTTTCTATTTTCCTACAGGCAAAATGCGGAAGAATAAACACTCATTAGTTTGGAAATGTAAAGGGCTCTGATTCTGAACAAACCAAATTATTTGGAAAGCATTTTTTTGTTATGAAAATAATAATTACAGGACAAAAACCTCCAAACAATTATGCTGGGACAAAACTATGACTTAGGAGATAATGGCTGTAGCCAGCAGGGTTTAAAGTGTGCAGGATTTCCTGGTCATTTACTCATTGGGAGATTTGAAAATCAGTTTATTCATGGGAGAAAAAATGAGCTATTGCCATCAGTGCTCGATCACAAAACACACATAACTTTAAACTCAGTGCAATATTAAAATGAGATAAACGTGCATCTAATCAGCTCTGCCCTTAGTTGCAGGTATCACTTTGGCAATCAGGAGCACACTGTGGAACGTACAAAATCACGGGCAGAGGATATTCTCAGTTAAAATACAGCAGAAAGACCCCTACTCTTTGCAAAATGCACAGAAAGACTATAACCACAGGTGGCTGCTTTTGCTGACCTAAAACAACTCCCTAAAACGATAGCTGTGATGCATGCTGAACATCAAGGGCACATTTTCTTTTTAACTTGCACATTCTTCAGGAATCCTGAGGTCTGAATAAACTGCACCATCCCCAGTAGCCCTTCAGATGCAAAGGAAAACTCACGCTGAAAATTCACATCGAGGGTGCATTAAATGAGTACCTCTTACTACTGAAATCCCAGACCATTTTTCTTTACTATTCTATGTCAGGAATTTTATTCACAGTGTTTCCACTTCAGAGGAACCTGACAAAATGAAGCACCCTTACCGAACACGATAGTAATTTTCATAAAACGTACAGTCAAACTGGTAAAGACAAAAATCATCTAAATTCTCCAATTTTTACTTCAATTGGAAACAAAATAATGTGAAACACAGTCATTGTGAGTTACTTAAAATAAGAAACATTTTACAGGTACTAAAACCAATAAGTAATGTATATGAATATTTCTTTTTTTTTCTGGCAATTTTGAACTGCTTGTCTTTCATGGGATTTCTTATGGCTATTTACATTTTCACTCAGTGAAAATCAATTACCTTCCTGCAATAAGCCTCATTTGCTACCTTTGAGTATAATAGAAACACCATTAGGATGATGACATTACCCAAAAGAAGGGCACCACACAGTTGGTAGACATAAATTAAGGACCCTTTCACATATGCATTAGAAATACTGCTGTGACTGAAATATGCATAAAATCTGTATCTATTAGAGCTATTAGTGTGTGCCGGTGATGATTTTCAAGGAGGAGGGGGAGATTGTGATCTACTACTTTGACAAAATTATGTATTTCCTTTTTTTCTCAGTATGTGCCACTGATGCAATAAGCACAGGCCCCCAGCTGAGCTGCATTTGGAAATGCCACTGAGCATGGTATGCGCGCTTCACTTCCCTTTGCTGAAGCAAGACACTGTCAGGAATAGAGTGCATGTGTGCCGCCAAGCCCGCTCCTCCTTCATCACCCTGACCTCCACCGTTCTGCGGATGTATGCCTGGGTGAGGACAGCACTCATGTGGAAAACAGCTCCTGCAGATCAATTCATAGGATTTAGGGACATTTAACTTCCATCAAGACCACATCATCTTATTGATATTTGAAGACTAACTTATTACTGAACATTAATGGGACTGGCATAAAGGGCTGCGTGTTTGCTGGGGGTAGAGGGGAGAAACTAATTTAGAGATTCCTCCCTTGGAGACTGTTAAGCAGAGGGAACTACTTCTAAATGCCGTTATTTTTTACCTGGGTTCTTATGGGCTTAAGTAAAACAAAATTATAACACAGTATGATTACGTGTTTATGTATTAAAAGTGTAAAATGCTGTTCCCTGCTTCCTACTTCCATATTCATTTGACATACCAATGAGCCCATTTTGAAGAGGGAAATATTGGGACACCGTCTCTTTCCTAAAAGGATTACTAATCGTATCTATCACCTATTAGTTAACAGAAAAGCTCTAGTTACCTTTTCTTGTGGATGTATCATTTAAACTATTTCGGATCTGCAAATACTTACAGCTTTTGTGCTAAATCACAGAAATTGAAAATTTGAAAAATCTCAGTCGTGCAGCAGATGTTCTACTGACAATGCCATGAATTGTGCAAATGACATGAGTCAAATTCATCAAACAGCCCACAGTAATGTAAGAAAACTTGCTTAATTAACAGACAGAAATATTTAATATGACACGTGCCGATCACAGAAGTAGTAACCTTGAGTTCCTCTGATTTGTAAAGATATACTACTATAAAGTAGGCAAATGGAGGTACATGGGCAAAGGCAAATGAAGGGGAAAAAAAGCAGGTCTAGGAATTACTGCCCGTTATCTGAAGTTCCCCATAGTTTGAGTACCCTTCTATATTGCCATTCCGTGCAAATCACTTTTCTCGTACAGCGCTTCATACTGAGCAAACAGGCATAATCAAGCAAAGCAAATGTGTGCATCTATAAAACACTACTAAAATCAAACATTAATGCAGTTCAATTAACCAGATGTGTAAAGTTTCATTTGATTTGGAAAAGCGCTGAGAATTTTGCAAGACAAAGTCCATAAAGGGGAGTAGGGCCAGTACGATTTTCAGGTGTGAGAATTTTGTTTATCTTGAGGGGAACAAAAAAAGCTTTTTGAGAAATCAAACCATTTAGAGAATGATTTCTGACTTGACATTTAAACCTGAACTATTGTTATAATCTCAGTATCCAAAGCCATTGTGGAACAAAATGAAAGTAGCAGTACTTGATTGGTAATTTTCCTTCTAATCTACTTATTTCACTTTCTATTATGTGTGAAGATAATGTTCATGAATTCTGGCTAAACATTATTTCAACATAAGCTTGAAAGTCCACTAAGTAGTTACTGAGCACTTAGGAAAAATGCAGAAAGGAATGAATCTCATCTATATTCTTAGAAAAATGCTGCATATATACAGAGTGTACAAAGCAAATCTTCTAGTGTGCCTGTTATGTATTTTACATTAAAAATTCTTGGTGAAGGAACGCTTATTTCTCTGCAGGCATTGACACTGCTACAATGTACAATAGGAAATATGCAGAGAGGATGTGGCTTCAAATCATTTAGACGCTATACATTTCATAAGGATAAAGGTCATAACAGCTGAGCAAACCATTTCCATCAACGTTTTAAATAAGAAGATTATATGATACGCAGAATTTTCATTTGAACTAACAGGACAGAATTTGTGCAAAGTACTGCAGCATTTCAGGAAATTGTCTGAATGAAGAAAACATGACAGTGCTTTATCCAGACAGGTATAACAACCATCTAAATACAAACCAACCAAACAAGACAATTAAATGTCAGATTTATCATTATTAATATCACCTCAGAACTCATATGAAAAACATCTGTTTCATTTTAAGTATACATACAAGTGTTGCATCTATTCAAACCCTAGACTAGGTTTTTTAAGCATATCTGTACCTTTTGTTTAACACAAATATAGGACTCGATAAAAAGTAAACTTAAGCTAAATGTAATGGGAATGTCTTTTCAGAACCAAATTTAATTTCACTAGCATAGCACTATTTTTTTAAGGTTCCTATGTAGAATATTTTGGAAAATCAGACCACACAGTTAACAGAAATCTGAGTTTAAATTTGACTTCCAGATTCAGCAACTTTGTTTTACATGACTGATTTTAGGCTTATTAATTTATGACAAATCCTTTCCAGGCAATTGAAAGACACCCACAATAAATTTGGTCCAAGTATTAGGATCACTTAAATATTGTTTACTTAATATACATGTCACAATTTTTCTACCACTTTACATGTGCCAGAGAATCTGGATTTCAGACAAACACTTCAGCAGCTGCTTTGAGAGCCTGGAAATGGGAAGTTATACTTCCTAACCCTAACTACCATTATAACACCTCTGCATATAGGAATCCGTCATAGTTTTGGTTTGACTGAATGGTGCAAAGATCCTTCTGCAGCATGTACCTCACTATCATCACTGCTGGGCCAAATCTTCACATCCAAAGGAAAACAAAACATGCAGACATAGGTCTCTCAGCGTCTGTGGAATATTACCCCATACCGTTCTCTGCAGCTCTTGTATTAACTCCTAAGGCTGACTAACATAGGACTGGAGAGAATAGCCTCAAGCTGCTCCAGGGGAAGTTCAGATTGGATATTAGGAAGAATTCCTTCTCAGAAAGAGTATTGAGTCATAGGAACAGGTGGTAAAGTCACCATCCCTGGAGGTGCTTAAGGAAAGGGTAGATGTAGCACTTAAGGACAGGGTTTAGTGAGCAACCTTGGTGGTAGGTGGACGGTTGGACTGCGTGACCGTTTGAAACCTTAATAATTCTATGATTGCAGTCGCCTGTTGAAGAGGTGCAATAGCAGAAGGCCCTATGGAAACTACACCTGAACAGCAGATCAGTGTCAGAACAGCAGACCATATTTTAGGCATTGTTACAAAATGTGCATGGAACAAGAATGAAAATAATCTTACGCCATAGCACGTTGTGAGAACACAAGCAGTTCTGATTCAAGAATCAGAAATCCTTGTGAAAAAGGGTACACAACAAAACTAGCAGAGGTGTGAAGAACTGCAACAGGCTTCTGTGCAGCAAACAATAGGGCAGAATATGGTTCTTCAGCTTGAAGAGAAAAGACAGGGAATATGATAGAAATCTGTTAGATAAACATTGGGAAGTGTCTGAGAAAAGACTGTTGGACTGCACACTGATTAATTTTAAACCTGCAGATCAATTTAATGTAATTTTGTAGATAGGAAAGCATTACACTTCCTGAACAAATTCGTGGAGAAAATTTAACTCGTACTTAAGAAAAGCCATGCAACCTTAGTTATGTTGACACATCCTTGTAATGATTTCATTATGAAGGAGATTGAAAGATACATGTTCTAACATGCAATATTGTAATATTATTTTGGATTATTTCTGCTATTGCTGTCTATGGATCCATTATGTATGCCACAAGGATTTTTTAAAATTATTTTTAATGGATTGGAATAATCATAATTGTCACCATGCAGAAACACTCCTCAGAAAAAACAACAACCAAATGAAAACACATTATTTTCACTTTCCTCAAAACATATGTATACACAGGAGTTCAAGAGACTGTCACGCTGTGGTTATCTCACATTGCGGGTACTAATAGGATGATGGTATTTGTTCCTGGGTCACTGAACAAGCTAAAGCTGCCTAAAGTTAAGCTCAAGCTTCAAGTGAAAGTGTTGTCTTTTATTTTTTTTTAAGAGGAAAATGTACAGAAACGCTTAGTTTTGACTGGTCCCACACAGTTTCATATTTGCATTCTCTGCTTTTTGTTTCAGCACAGCTGTGCTAGTAATATTCTTGCCTTCAGGCCTGAAGTTCAGGGGTTGAAGGACAACAGAAAAACTTAGGCTCTAATTCAGTGATGACACAGAGGCAGTGTGCTTGTAGGGGAAGAGCAACCATACTGTCAAAGGTGTCTTCTTTGGATGAAACACTGAACAGAGGTCCCTACTGGCAAAGTCAAATGAAAAAGGAATAGAAATTCATTTTAAAAATATCTTCCCTAGACTTCAGAAAGAAAGTAGAAGTTCTGACAGCGTTATTGAGCTAATAAAAACAGTTTGCACACCCATGGTAGGGACTGAGGAAAAAAAATTAACAGTTCCAAGTGTCATTACCAATTCATTCTAGAGTACCTTATAATATAAAATTTATCTTACCATGTCACATGCCTTTTTACATGAAAGCAATGCTTTATAATTCTGAGTAAAAGATATTTAACTTTCACTTTTTTGGGAACCAGATTTAAAGGGAATCTTTGTCACATTTTAAAAATCCACCGTCTTCATGTTGTCAGTGGGTTGTTAATGAACAAGTGCTCCAGTTTGTCATAAAAATAGTTTAAGATGTAGAAAGATCATATCTGAAAATGAAGGAATTCAATGAACAACAAATTGAGGAAATTCCCTAGACTGTTATCTGAAACCCACTGATCAGCATTAGCTTGAAGTCCACATTAAGCTAAAAGAAGAAAATAATAGAGAATAGAATTCATAAATGGAAAACACCATAATCATTCTTGCTGATAATTTTTGGGAGACACATACAGTAAAAGAAGAAACAGAGCATGATACGTTGAAAATGCCTCACTGACAGACTGTAATGAGAAACATTGGTGGTTTGCTCACCCCCAGCGGAAAGTCTTTCAAAGCCATAAATAGAAGATATGACCTGTAAAATGCACACATCTTCATACGTCCCACAACACCCTGAAAGTGAGTAGATCAGATTGAGAAAACTGTTTTAGGAGATTATGGTTCACATGGATTGTCTTTACCGCAGGGCCACAGAGGGAACCAGCACTTCAGGACAAGATCCTCCAGGATTCTAAGCAAGCCAGTGAGGCTCTGATCAAGAGGGAAAAAAGTCTACCAGTTTACATATCTGGCACTGTTATACAGGCACACTCACCTTTGCAACCAGAAATGCAAACACGTACACACATACTTACAACAATTACATTAATTTTTAATTCAAACACCCCACTGCAAATTGGCTTTATCCTTTATTATCAGGCTTTCGGACATTTGTATTACTAGAAACATCCCACACTGACTTCTAAATATAATCTCACGTTGTAACTGTCAAAAATGCATCTGAAAGCACGATTTAACTTTCTACTTTATAAAAAGCTGTAATGATGTGGATCAACAAATGAAGAATTTTGAAATCTCTAAAGAAGCTCTTTGAAGATCTAAGATACTACTATATAGAAGTAAAAGAGGCTCGCAGTTTTATTCCCATAATTTCATTCTACAAAGCGCAGGAAAATTTCAAGTGTTCTGAAAAACAAAACTATACCAAAAATTTATCCACTGATTTTATAATATGAGTGTTTCTGCTTGGAAAAACAGTATGAGTAATACCATGCCTCAGTATTTGGTCACTGACAGACAGGTGGGCACTACTTAGAGCTCTCTATTCACTGTACTAACAGTCATCTCTGTGATGTTTAAAATCACATCTGCAATACAAAGTCCTGCCAGCATTGCCATTGACTCAGATACAAGAAGGACAGGATTCTTGATAAACAGCAGGACTGAAATTAGAACAGAAAATACACTTTTGCAGGTATAAATTTTAATTCAGGAGAGAGGAGAAAACAAGACCAAATTCTATCACATTGACACAAAGCCTAATTTAGTTGATATAAATGTTTGCTTTAGGAGTACTACCCTGGTGTGGAGCAGCACTCACATGAAGTAATACTGCTAGAAAACAAGAGCGTGTAATGAAAAGCCTTCAGACTGAATGAAAGCTATTCCTTTTACAGTAAAGATGTTATTAATCCAGATGTATTAAAATAGCTAAATATAAATATTAAATAGTGATAAATAAATATCACTAAAAGTCCCTGAAGCTAAACAGATTGAGCAAGCGAAAGTAGACTCAAGTGTAAGAGTCAGAAGAGCAGCCACAGCCTGAATAAGGATTTCAGCTGAAAGCTGGTGTGACACAAGTGTCTGCTAGTGCTGCTAGACAGTTTGCCTTTCACTTTGCATACAATATAAATATTCAAGACACCATACTGACTCTATCAAAAGCAAAAAGCTGTACATAGAATTATCACTTCTGAATACAGAAATTTGGGTCACACATTTTCCAAGCATGTAGGACAACCTTAGGATAAGACTCAGAAAAAGCACACGCTGTTAAGGCTCTTAAGTGCCAGAATCACCTCTCACGTGGGCTTACAACGTAAAACTGTATAAAAAGATATGTGTAAAGAAATAACGTGATTTTGAATGCATAAAATAAAAGGCTTCAGTATTTAGTAGTCTAGTGTATTAAAATGTAAGACTCTCCTAGAATGGTGGTAAGCCAAAGTAACGTGAGAAATTAAGAAAAATACCTTTCTCACTTGTATAGACTAGCTAAGGAATAACATATAACTAAACTAAACCAAACTATTGTATCGAGTGGCACAAATTCCTATCAAAATTATGGGGAATGTGCAAAAGTAGTAGTATAGGGGGATTGATGGGAGTATATTGAGATGATTATAATTTTTGGCTTAAGATCAGAAAAAAAATACTCCTAACAGGGAAGAATATTATACTGTTAAAAAGACACACCCAAGGGAAGTGATAGAAGCCTCACTTCCTCAAGGCTTTAAAAATGAATTAAGAAAAAAGATGGAAAATAAGCCTGCCCTTGTTAAGAGTTATTCTTACAAGAATTATCCAACTACTTTTCAACTCATATCAACTACTTTGCCTTGTAATTTAGAACTTCTTATCTTTGATAATAAAATTGTATTAGGATTACATGAGATGATTATTTGAAAATGAAAGCTGAGAAACACTTCTTTCTTCACACCTTACCCAGAAATAAACTCATATCACAACAAAGTAAAAAAAGAAAAAAAAAGACAAAAACAACACAAACCACCACCACTCACAGAAAAGAAAGAACAAAAACCCACACCAAAACTACATGTGACAGGCAAAGCTCAAGGGAGTTTGTCCTCTGCTTCCAAATTCCTTCACTATTTATTTCCTTGGTATTCTGCACGTTCCGTCTTTCTTCACAACTAAATTTCATCTGTTCTTACTTTCTATGCCCTCTCTGTACCCTTGGAAAGTTTAGCACTGAATGGATCAGTTGGAAGGGACCTTCAAACATCACCTAGACCAAGCGACTCAGCACTTAACCAAAACTTAAAGCAGGTTATGAAGCAAGATGCATTTAAATGTAGCTTTAAATAACTAGATCTTGCTTTTGAGATTGCATCTCAAATGCCAGAAAGTGACGAGGAAAGAAAACTGAAGAGTGATCACTGTGTGCTTAGAGGCAGCAACTCACCTAGGGAAGGTAAGACAACGGGTTCACTTTGCGAGTTTATTTTCATACCACAATCACCAGAGGAAAAATAGTTTGTTGCTTCAATTTTGACAAATTGGCAAGGATTACAAGAATGACTCAATGTCTACTTAGCACACTGGCTGCTTAGGAATCCCTTTGTAACCCTTCTGACTCCTTTTCCAATAAGCTAAGCAGTTAAAAAGTTACAACCTTTGCAGCTATGCTTTCAGTGACTCAGTTCCCTGCAGTGGCCTTGCTTATGCAAGTTCATTAACACAATTTGTTTTTTTAATTATCAGCTGATAAAAAGCACTTGATAAATACAGGAAACTGTCAAAATGTGCATTTGCTACCCATCCATCCATTCATTGCTGAAATGAAAGTTTTGAATACATATCACAGATTTAATGGAACTCTTCAGTTTTCAATTGCAACAAAAACAGCGAGCACTCTCAAATCCAATGTAAGACCTGGAAAGACAATTCCTAATGAGCACCATGTGCATTCTGACTGGGCTGCATTCCAAACACAGGCACTGTCTTCCCTCTGAATCAATCACTATACTTCATACTCAATACAGTAAATTGTTTTCTGAAGTCATTTCACTATTCATCAGAACGAGAAAACCTGATTACCTACAACTCACTAATTAAGACTGTGCTAACCAAAAAGAGATTTACAAAGACGCTACACAGTAACGAGGCAACTAATTGTCTTCATCTTAGAAAAGGAGGCAAACAACCCAGTTGGGACCTATTTTTAACTCCTTCTCATTAAACCTTTCTGGAGGAAAAACACCCCTAGAGAACTGGTAAATTTGAAACCCATTTCTTCAGTTGAAGATCCCAAATTTGGTACGTCTCTAATGCAGTAAGCGTAGAGTCCTGTGATCCACAGTATTAAACTGGGAACTAAGCCATCTGTTCAGAAAAGCCTGACTGCTCCTACCTGCTAAACAAACCCAGGTAGATTGCCTCTTCTCCATGCCAGCACCCTTTCTTTTTGTTTTATACATGTAATGAGATTATTATCTATTCAGAGAATGGGTAATCTTCCTTTCTGCATCCTGAGGACAGTGGGATCTCATTGTTAGAATAGCAGTACCAGCACTCAAGAGGACACTTCTATGTTTTTCTTATTTCACATTACACAAAGGGGAAAGCATGGATTCAGAAATTATCTACAGACCTCACACAACGCAGCATCTCCACACATCCTACTCACCACAACACCGCTGCACTAGGTTTACATAACCAAGGACAGTGGATTACGTTAGTGAGGCGGACAAAAAGAAGAGACACACTGTTTTATACATCTAACAGCAATTGATCACCACAAAATCAGGCAAGCTGTCCAGAGATGTGGTGGAGTCTCTTTCTATGGATACATACAAAATTCCAGCTGAACGCTTTCCTGTGTAACCTCCTGTAGGGAATCTGCTTTAGCAGGGAGTCGGACTAGATGACCTTCAGATATCCTTTCCAACCCCTTTGATTCTGCAGTTCTGTGATCTGTGCTCTAGACTGTGCCACACGCAAAGTATTTCTTTCCCTTGCATGTGCTCACTAATGACTGTAGATCGTGAGCTTAGAATAGAAAACAAATCAAGAACATGAGCAGAATTCTATAAAAATGAAAAATCAAATTAAAGTACCCCAAAGCCTACAGCAAGATATCAAATCAATCAGTGCAACAAATGAGGTTCTGTGTGCTGTACTTCCAGTTACAGTCAGTGAGGGCTTGAACATTCAGCTCCTTCAAAGCATTTCATAATAACATATTTGTGGCATATTATCTAACAGAAAGGTAATATAAACCATACATAAAACATTTACACTTTAAAATAGATAGCTTTACAGCATGAGTCATTGTGTTAGTCATCCATTTTTCATAAGCCATGATTCCATGTTTTTCTTAACAATCATCTTTCTCAAATCAGCTGCTAAGAACTATTAGAAGAACAGGCATCCCTGTGTTTAAGTCTCCCAGCTGAAAATGCTAATTATACTGCAAGTGAAGTAATCCAAGACTACTGCACCAGAAGAGGCATAGGTATTTCACTTAATTCAGAAAAGGAATCAATTGTTTCCTAGAATACTAAATAAATATGGGGGGGGGGGGGGGGGGGTTGTTTTTTGTTTTTGCAATATATCAATCATGAAAAGTTGCCTATTTTTACTGTACACTGTAGGAAGAATTATATTTAGTCTATATAAACATTACCAATGGACCTGATAATTCACTCAAAGTAGTTAAATGTGACAAGATATTAGGAAAGAAGCATACCAGCAGACATTAAACGCTGTTGCAAGTTATGCAAGTAATATAGAATGATTACAGACATTTTTGCAACAGATCTTACAGTAATGCAGATTATTTCTATTTGTAATGACCAGAAATTCTATTTCAATTCAATTCCTTGTTTTTAATGATATAAATGCCAAGTAAATCATTAAAAGAAATGTCAGCTCTATCAGCAGCAGCTGTTCTTACTACTGAAAAACGAGGGGAAGTGTAAGAGCAGGGCAGCTAGCAAACCCCACAGCGGTCTGCAAAGTCACTAGTGGGAAAACAACAAAGGTCTTTCCATGCAACTAACACAGATGTGCCCATAGCCAAACTGTCAGAAACAGTTAAGATGACAGCTACTCACAGTTCATTATTTCCTTCTCACAGGTCACTGGGTGACAAGCTGGGTCAGCATGCTTTGTCGGCTGCAACAGTCCTCCTCTGTCCCCCTCAGTTCTTATACCATTTAAATAAAGGTAAGCCACCCAAATTGGTATATAAACGTAAATAAACATCTTCAAATGCTTTCTAAAAATGGGAAATTAATGTTTATTGTATCTTCCTTTCATTTTCAGACAGATGTAACATCTCCCGTCTGTGATGAACTGAGAACCAAATTTGTATCTGATGCAGATACATCTATTAGGATAATTTTGTCAAGTGACTAAAGCGCATAATGAAAGCTAATTTGTCAACAATTCAAAGCTTTAGCCTTTAGAACATTTACCTGGCAGATATATCATGGAAAATCATTGCAATTCAGTCAAAAGACAGTGTTTTCATAGAGGAGATTTCACAAAGAAATCTGAGTGTCCTTAAAATGAATATAGACAAGATTTAAATATTATAAAATACGGTGTAGAGCTACTTCAATAAATATTTTAAAATCCAAAAATATCCAAAGTATCCAAATCACAACCCTGTCATTACTTTTTTTTTTTTTTTTTTTTAAATACATTCTCATCGGTCTTCCTGGAATAATTATAATTCATAATACAGATACAGATCATGACTTATGTTTTGCCCACTTGGAATTTACAAAGAATGAGTAGCTTGTAAAGAATCAGGGTCAAACATTCACTTAACTGCTACAATCAATTTTACCAATTCATAGTTCTGTCATTGGTGGAAGTGGGAGAACATTTTCATCTCCTTGGGGTATTCTTAAGTCATCCTTCGTACACTAATAAGTCTTATAAAAATGTAATAACTGAATCTGTCCAAATGATTCAGAAAAAAGTAAAATGAAACCAATTGTCCCAGATGTGTCTTTCTTAGTATTAAATATGACAAGGTCATAAGCATTCTGACCCAGATCCAAGAATGCTTGTAACCAAGCATGTACTTAGCTTGGAAAACACTTAAACACATATCCAGATTAGAGACAAAATCTTCAGAAAATTGTGAAGCCAGGCTTATATCTGGAAACGAAGTGATTCAATAAGGCTTAACTAAAAATGCATTAAAACAAGCAATTAATCATTTGGAATGTTACTACCACTATTCTATTTCATTTACAAATAAAAGGTATTGCTAGGAAACTCCTGATAGAGAATGTACATGTACATTCTTTCTAACATTTGACAACATTCTTTGCTGTGGTTTCACATTAGAGCATTGAAGCTGCACATAACTACATGCTAATATGCAATTTGAAGTACAGAACATTCCTCAGCAGAGATAGATACAAGAAACTAGTGTGAGCTGCAGCATGCAGTTTAAACAAGTGCTTAATTTAGAGTCTTTACTCTCATCAAAAGATTTTTACACTGCTACAGCAGGGCACAACTAGTAAGATTAGAAGAATAAGTAGTCATTGAAAACGCTGCTGGAAGTTACAAGAGTTGCAATACCCAGAACATTAAGTTGTTATCCTGATGCAAAGATGACACCATGTAATATCTTTCTAGAAGTCTCCATTCTAGAGATTTTTTGAGCGGCAACGGATTTGTAGTTTCCCATAAGCAAGCAGTAAAGATGAGAATAAGAATGAGAAGGAAATCAGTGGCTGTTAGGTACTTAGTAAAGTCGTCAGTTCTTGTGTGCATAGGGAAGAACACGAATCACAGTCACACAGATCACCTCTCTACTCATTCTGATACTAAACACCGTGACTTAGCAATTTCAACCCTTCATGTCTAGGGACTAGTTTGTAACTGGATTTCTGCTGTTTATCTCTGGGGTAATATTGGTCTTCTAACAATTGAAAGGACTTTTTTCCCCTCAGTGTCATTTGCTGGAATGGATAAGTTGTTCACATTTCACATTGAAACTCCGGGATTCCGTCAAGTAAATCAGCGATGAGGTTCAGACTGTCATATCACATATCGTGTATCATGTAACTTGGTCAAAGTATGTGGGGCACTGAAAAAACCAACACTGGAAAGAACATTAAGTTATCCCCAAAGATACAAAAAAAAACTTGCTGGAACTGCTAAGATAGGACAGAAAGAGAAACAAGCCCATTTTCTTTTCTTTGCTGTCATTTATCACAGGATAATGTGCAACTGGTTAAATAACCTGAAGGTAAGAAAGGGACTCAGAGCAGCTTTCAAACAGCAAAAATAAATACAGAATCTAGTTGTATGAAGATCATTGCAAACAAACGAATTTGCAACATGATTAACCACATTCTTTGAAACTCACCCCTCTTTTCTGAAAGCCCTTCCTAAAAAAGCATACAGAATATGTGCTGTTGTTTTTTAAACATAACACTGGCTTCATTCTGTGGTGGCTCTCCATGAAAGCATGACTGTTTCTCATAACCTGAGCCAGAAGAAATACTAATTATGACAGCTCTGAATGGCACATTGTCCCGAGACACTAAGTTGAAGAAGGAATAATTTAAGGCTACATTCACTAGCTTACAAATAGACCCAACCCTTGATAGTATTTGAGACTTAATACATCCTAAGGACCTGCACCTTATAGATAAAACACAAGACTTGCAGGAGACTTACAGTAATCTGAAGCAGCCAGACACCTGGTGATATACTCAACACCCAGAAGCACACTAAACTGCTAAGCTTGAGTAACTGATTCTCCTCTTAGAGTCACTTCTGCTCTCTTCTCAGTAATCAGTCTGCTCAACTTCAACAAATGTGTTGAGCAGGGCAGTTAAACAAAAAGAATTTGTAAAAAGACTTCACCATCATAGCAGGGGCAGTGATCATGATGTTAACGTTACTGACCCACATAGTTGGAGCAACTCCTGAAACAGAAATTCTAGGACAAGGATATAGTTTTCTCTACTACCACAAAGCATACTTCATTTTCATGTAGGACACTTTTCCACGCTCTGTAAAGAATGGGGGATTTCTTTCCTACATGGAAATTGAACGGCTGATTTTTTACATTAATTTCCAGAAGGAGGTTGAAGGTATACTTTAAGCTACAAAATATAGTCTATTACAGTCTAGAGGAAAAGGTCAGCAAAAGAGAGTTTACATCCCCAGGTATCTCCCATAACAGAGGTAACTGCAGAAGTTTCGTATGTGTTACCGTTACTATTTACCACCATTGTTTCTGACAATAAAGTAATGTTTTTAATTTAGTATTTTTTTGTAGTATTAGTTCAGAAAAATGCTTTAGACAGCATGAATCTACTTTTAGTGAAAAGAGATGTATAAGCACCAAGTCAAGCATTCAGTGCTTCAAAATTATTTTGACTATAGTGCTCTGAATCAATTGTCTGTGTTTTCCAAGAAGAAATGTTTAGATCAATACCTAAATATTGTTATCAGAACCTAAAAGCATGGGTGGATACTCAGTTAAATAAGTTTTACTCGTTCTACTTTACTTCAATGAAATTATGTACACATAGCTATCATCACCTATTCAGACCATGACAATTAATACTCCAAACATTGTGAAAAAAGTGATTCTGTATAATCCTTACATTGCAGAAAACGATTTTAAATTATACTGGCTCTTTCAGAAGACAGCTTCCATAAACAGTTTGCTTTAAACACATAACAGTATTTACAAGTTGTTAAATAACCTATGTTCAACAAAGCTTTCAAGTTGGATACATTGAGTAGCACTTGAAAAATACTATAGATAGCCAAAGAGTAAATATTTGCTGGGTCATATTATAAAGAAATACCAGAAGCTCTAGTCTTTGCACAAGTACAGCAGAAGCAACACATGGGTTACCTAAATGTAATATTTCCAAGGCAATCTCTAATATTCTAGATAAACCAATACTGGTTGTTGCTTTCATTTGGCTGTAAATTGCTGTTATTAGCACACTGTCAGTAGTAACAACATTACTTAATTCAACTTTCCAATAGTGAGTGATGTCTAGTGGCCTTTCATCTGAATGGGAATTCCTTTTTTATCTTAATTTTAAAACTTTCTTCTAAACCTAAAGACTCAAAAATAACTAACCAAAAGCCACCCCTTAGATAAAAAAAAAAAAAGAAAAAAAAAAAGGTTTTGTTTAAGTAAAAAAGACTGAAACCAGGGCAAGGTTTTATGTATGCTATAGCTAGAAGTAATTAAGAACACTGCTTATAATAAACTGTTATGTTACTTATAATAAAGTATTTACCATTTAAACTTAAATCTTGTGGCACAAACCATGTAACAATGTTGATTAGAATTTTTGTGAGGTTAGTTCTGTAGATAAAATGTAAATTTGCAATTACTATCAAACTTATCATACACATCAATTGTTAAAAAAATGCACATAAATGTCACCCTTTTTCATTAATTTCCATGAAAATCCATGTTTGCTTATCAGCCAGAGGGTTTCTGAGATATTTCTATAACATCCAGGAAATCAATCTTACATGAAACTGAAGGAAAACATCTAATGTCATTGAACAATAAATATCAGTTCTGTCAGTGGCTTACCTTTGAGCTGAGGCCTTAGGATGTTTCTCTTCTAGTTTCCTCACCAGTGCCACTGTCAGCTGTGTAGTCTCCCCTAGGGGATCTGCAGGCATTAAATGGGCGTCCAAAGGTCCTGAAAGTTGTTTCTGACTGAGATTGCTGATATTTTTTTGCAGAACCTAAGAGACAGAAGTATAACCATGCAATTCATATGCTGCAAATTAAAATAATGCGTTGTCTTCTCCAAATAAGGGTGTTGATCAACAGAAAAGGTCAGAAATCCAAATAGCTATGACAAGATACACCCAGAAACTAAGTGATTTTTTTGTTTCCTTTCCCTCTTACTGAGCTTTCCCACATAGAAAACAAGAAACTTTAAAAACTGTCCCATATAGGATATATTTTTAAACTGTTCTGACATGCAAATATACAGAGAAATATGTAAATATATTATTAAATTAAGAAATCAAACGAGGTTATTTATTTAAAGAAATGAGTTGATTTCCGTGTTCATATTTCCCTTTTCAAAACGTGCTTTTGAAAGGATTCTCTCTGACCTGCCTCTGGCTTTACACTGTGACCCCTTCAGCTGAGCTGCCGATTCTATCTCCTGATGCACTGAAGACTAGGCCCAATGGTGAATGCAGCTTTTTGTCTGGGTCATCTCCTCTTTCATTTAGTTCCTCTAGGTAGGTCAGAACAAACTCAGAGTAAGCCTGTAGGAAAGGACGGAGGCAGAGGGTGGTGAAGAAAAACATCAGCTTTACCAGCAGAATCACAACAATCTAAAACCCAGAACAATGGGAAAAGCGGTCATTAACGTAGGCGACATTACAAAAGTTCTTTACTGAAATAACTTTGTATTTCACAAAGTTTCAAACGCAGAACTAGATAATGACCTTTTCATGTGCACTGAAGTGAAAAATGTATAACATCTTTGATTGTTATGTATCAGTTTAAGAATAAAGACTGACAGCTCTCAAAACAAGAATTCTTATAGATAAAAGGAAAAAAGAACTGTATCCCTAACTTTGGATAATCACATGTAATTTAGTATAAGTTACATGTTTAGGTAGACATTTTCATGAAAGATTAGAAGAATTTTAAATTGCATATTCCAAATTGAAACATATCATACACAGAAAAAAAAAGCTTTATGATGGTTTTGAAATCAAAGAAAACGTTACTGCTACAAATAATTAGTAAATTAAATCATTTACCTTCTTACTACTCTGTTGATCCTTGGTTACACGGCCAACTGCTCCCAGCACTGCAATTTCTCAGGCTCTGTTCCTATCCAAGCAGTTGTTCAAGTCTGCTGCCTCCTTGATGAAACGCGTAGAATATTTTTTGATTTACACTACAAACTTTAAGTTCTGCAAGATTCTGTACTACTTTTAGTAAATAAAATGAACAGATATTAACTGCATTAAATTAGACCAAAAATAATAACCAAAGTATTTGAGTACTGAATATCAGCAAACTGATACCTCTTTATTAATACAAACCTATCACACATTTTATGGTTACAGACTGGAGTGTCTGACAAGTATGAGAAAGACAACATTTTTCAGTTCCATCAGCCATGAATTTATCAATATAAGTAATTTCATTAATAAGGCAAGTATCATTACAATGTATTTGAACATTTTCCAAAGCCACTTCAATATGGACAGCCTACTGACTGAGTTAAACTTCAACGTTAGACACAAAGCAGGACACCAAAACTGCAGTGTGCTCTCAAAATCGGAGAAGACGTTTTTGTTCATATCTTAAGAATATAAAGCTGATATTTTGTTGTTCTGGCCTGAAATTTTACTAGACACACTTAATAATAAAGCTCATGTTTTTAGGTCCCGCTGCAGCATTTTTCATTCAGCCTTCTTCCAGGCTTCTCATGAGTGCAGATATTTTCAGTTTAGCAACACATTACATTTTCCTCCAAAATAAATCCCTGCATGACAGCAAGAGTACAGCAGCCAGTGGGGTGCTATTAGTCCTCAAGGGAAACTATTCCTTAGGAATCAATAACATTAACTCTTCTGTTTATCACCTTGAATATAGAATATACTAGGAAACTTTTCTGTGCTGCTTTAGTTTCATCTGCATTTTTATCTGATGCAATACAGCAATTAAGATTTCTGTTTTCAGATCTGGCTACGTGAACTGTGAGGTTAGAGTCAATTTCCTTATATATCAGGTTCTTCCTCCAAAGCACTTTACACTCACTTTTCTTATCAGTACTGCTAGAAAGAAAAAAAAAAAAAAAGTGGTTCCAGTCTTCCTCTCCCTCAATTTTCACCTTTTCTCTCTGATTCCAGGCCATCATTTCTTGTGCCATAACAAAGCATTTGGCAGACATTCAATGAACAAATCCAAGCCAAAATTGCTCCAGTGAAACGATAGCTATTAACCACGTGGGTACTTCAAACCCAGCTCACTGCATGGCATATTTCTGCCAGTAGGCCAGACAGCAGGGAGGCAGAAGAGGGTGTCCTTATTTCTGCCCAGTTCAACTTGGGATTTATAGGCTTTATATTCCTTTGCATTAAACACCCATTGCAGGCACTCAGGAAAACCTCTCTTTCAGGAAAGCGAACACAAAAATAACTTCCTGGTGCAAATTGTGACAAAAGCCTCCAACTTTCCCAGGACAGAAAAATTGTTTTGCAGGTAGTTCAACCTTTAATCAAACATTTCAAGCCCAGATCACAGAATGGCCAGGGTTGGAAGGGACCTCAAGGATCATGATCTCTTAAATGTTCTCATCAGTGATTGGATACAGGACTTGAAGGCATACTGAGTGTGCAGACTGCACTAATGTGGGAGGAGCTTCTGATTCCCCCCGGGACAGAGAGATCTCAGCAAACTGGGAGCTGGGCAAACCACCTACAGTTTAACAAGACCAAGTGCCAGGTTCTGCACGTGGGATGGACTAAACTCTGGATACACATACAGACTGGGGGATAAAAGGCTGGAGAGCAGCTCTGCAGCAAAGCATCTGGAGGTTCTGGCTGATAGCAAAGTTGAACTTGAGCTATCAGTGTGCAATGGAAGCAAAAAGGGCCAACCAAAGCCTGGGGTGCATCAGGCCCAGCACTGCTACAATGCAAGGGGAGGTGTTGTCTTCCTTCCGCTCTGCACTGTGCAGCCTCACCTCGAGCAGGTTTGTGCACCACAGTGCTAACAGAAGGACATAAAACTATTAGAGAGCATTCAAGGAGTATTTGGACAATGTTCTCAGAGGTGCAGTTTGGTTTTTTGGTGGTACTGTGAGGAGCTAGGAATTGGACAAATAAGGATATCATTACATGTTTGCCTAATATACATCTCAGGAAGAAAAAATGAAGATTAATTTTTCTTTCCTGCTTAAGAAAGAAGAGTTTGGGAAACAGAAAGACAAAATCAGGATCAAATTATGAACCAGTATCTTAAAAATTTACCTCATGATTTTGCTGTTTTTTTCAGTACAAAATAGTATTCTCTCATATAATAAATGATTTCACAGAGGAGAGTGTACTAATGGCACCCACAGTAAACGTATGGGTATTAACAGGTATTAATTCCAAGAAAGTGAGTTTCCTTCTCAGTCTGAACGATGTGTCACATATCATTACACTGTACTCTGCTGCTTTCCTTTATGTCAGTTTTTGTTGGCCTACATATGCTGCAACTTAAAATAACATGACACTACAGATAAACTGAATGTGATAGGAAATACATAGAGAAGTAGAAAATGCTTCAAGCAGACCTACCGCTAACCATTAGTATTTTTCCCCCATAAAAGACACAGGTTAGAATTGAAGTGTTGTAGCTGTTAAATATCAGAAACTCTTTCCATATAATGTACAAATTGCAATAATTGTTATACTGAATAATCAGCATGCCTAATGAAACAAGGAATAGTACAGCTGACAGCTGCATTTTATTTTCAAAGTTTTCAAAGCATTCTAGAATAATTCCAGACAACAGACAATGGAATGGAAGCCTGTCTCCATTGTGTCCCTGTTGAAGGTGTGCGAGTATCTGAGTGCAATCCAGTGCCCATACAAAAGGACAAGAAGGGGAAAATGGAAGACTGCTGCTGATTTCCTACTGGACACGTGTGGTTTCTTTTATCTTTTCCCAGTTTTCCCAATGTTACCGGTGCTGTGGATGCTGTAAGCATTTTTTAAACATCCAAGTGTCTGACCATTTGAACAGGATCAATGGAAGTACCAATCTTTAGCAGCACGAATTACTGGGTATGAACTACTGCTGTGTTAATTCAATCCAATATTATTTATTTTTTAAGAGAGGACAAGGCTGCTACAAAAAGAAAAAGCCACACCATACTTCAGTGAATACCACAATTCCACTGACATCCATAGGAACTCCCTATTGCTGAGAGCAACATGTATGAGCCAGCTGACCTACAAACATCAGAATTCAAACAGAATTCTGAGGAGAGCCTTGGCCTCTACACACACACGAAGAAAAAGGAGTTCTTCTGTCAACACTGTATGCAGAAGACCTCATGTTTTTGCTGTCCTTCTAAGATTTGATCTGATCAAAGTCTGGCAAGGAAGCTCTCGGTAAGATACTTACCAGGAAAATACCTTTTTAATCAATATATTCTAAAATAATAAAAGTAAGCAAAACAGTAACTCGCAGCTTTTTGAAAAATGTCTGCTGTGATTTTTTTTTTCTTATTTTATTTTTAATTTTTAGTACTTCTTTCAGGGAGAAAGTTTCTAAATTTGTCATATCAGATTAAACCTGAAGGTTAAGATTTTTTGTTGTTATCCTGTTTTTAGGACACCCACTTTGACAGTGGAACTGGCTCAATTAATTTAAAAAGTTTTAATGCACTATGCTTATATTTAATAAATACTTTTTTTTTTTTTTTTTTTTTTTCAAAAATAACGAACATGAATTGCTGTGGTGATGATATTGTGTCAAAAGAAAAAGGGAATATAGTAGAAAAGGAAAAATCTCTAAGTCTGGTACATTCCAAAAGTAACATTACATCTTACAGTAGATGGAGCCGTTCTTTCCCAAACCCACTGCTGATGAATGCTACTTGTCTTTACAGAACGAGTAATTTGAGGAGTTGCATCTCATTTTATGAAAACAGAAAAATAAATTAGCAGAGAAATTGGCATTTACACTTCAAATAGCATGATTTCACAGGGAAAAAAAAAAAAACAAAACAGATTGATTTATGAAAACACCACAAATAAGCACCTAACAGCAAAGATGTGAAAAAGAAATAGCAGTTTCTCCTGCTGCATACAAGAAATAAGATATGAATCATGTATTGAGAATTTTTGAAGTGAAAAAGAATGTACTTATTTTCATAGTAATGCAAACGAAATCAGGATAAGGTACCTCAACTGGAATAGTTTTCTCTACATACAACACCAATGATACATGCATTTTAAAATCTGGTTCCAAACAACATGCACTAGGAAAGAGAAGATTTTTGAAAATCCTTTTTTTCATTCTTTGTCACAGAATGAAATCAGCAGCTCTCATGTTGTTCTGTCTCAGGTAAACCCAATCGGTATTTTAGGATAATAATAAAAGGCTGTGCTAATCAGGCTAAACAAGGGCAATGGGTTTTGCAGGCAAAGTGCACTGCCATTAAAGGACTGCCCTCTCTTTCAAAGGTAAAATTAAAAATGATCTCACCTGATACCCTGCACAGACTCTGCTCCAAATGCTACCACAGCTCAAGCTGAAAATCCAGTCGCTGAAGCAAAATCAATTTCACTGCTGTGGCTCAACCTATAAGTGAAGTGGTAAAGGGCCCCAGTTTACAAGAACAAATTTGAAAAGCTTAAGGAAATTCTCTAAGAGCAAATCACCACAAACATACCTGCAGATCCTAGATTTTTGAAAGCAGTAGCAGAATATTGAAATCCATTATGTCAACTTACTTTCAGGCTCATAATTGCAAACCTATACTTGCATACAACTTGAGTAATACCTAATAATATAAAAACAAACACCTGTACACTAATTTTAAATGAACATTTCAGTGTATTCCATTCTGTGCATTACAGAGCAATAATCTAAAGAAATTTTTGGATCATTATGCACTGCCCTCAAACATTTAAAAGCACCTTGGTCAGTTATCCAAAGCTCTTTCTAAGGAATACTAACAGGAGTGGCTGATCTGGGACCTAAGGGGTCTCCCCTGCCCCCATTTTAGTGCTGTTTGTTCTTTGAACAATTTTCTTTGAAATCTCTGTAGGATAAGCTACTTACATTTTAATTCTAAATATCATTATTACAAGTTACTTTCACGAGTGTCACTTCAGGCTTTAGTTCACCTTAATTTCTTATTCTACAAAAACATTCTTATAATTTATGGGTTTACAGTAAAAAAACATTTTATGCACCTGAATGAACTGAAACCTTGCCTGTTACTTGCAAAGCTATATTTTGCTTATTTTATATCATACAAACGTCTGTATGTACACACAGAAGCATAACATGTAATTTCACTAGCTGTATTCATGAATATATTCAACTAATACATCAGAAAAGTATTGCATTTCCCAAGAATTATCACCCAAACCTGATTTTCAACCTCAGAATCGCCCCTATTTCTCGTACTCCACAAAAAAAGACATGGAACACTGAAAGTCTAAGCTACTGGAGTACAAAACCTTTGTAATGCTTTTCTCAATGGCAGAACAAACCTGGGCTTAGGGCCCAAATTTCCAGCTATTTACAGCACTTATATCTGCTTAACATCAGTTCACGACTGAAGCCATATAATCAATCAACTTTCCCTGATTCATTTCTCGTGGGCACTTTTCAACCACAATCAACTTCTCCTGGCCTATCAAACATGATCTGAACAACTCTTGTATCCCAGATATGAAAACTGGGAATTGTATCTGCTAACAAGGAGAAATGGTAAGTTTGTATTCCTTTAACTACTACCAGAACTGTTCTGTCTCTGTCAACCCAACATACGATAAAATATTAAACTTAAAATGTTCTATATATCTTTATATAGGCTGAAAAAAAATGAGGTTGTTGTAAAACTGAAATTTCTATTGTCACATATAGAATGGCTAAGGTCAATACCCTATAGAGACAACTTTATCTTCACCTAAGTAAACCTTATCGACTTCTAAAACTGAAATTAGCTTAAAATACTGCATAAATAGAGGGGGAAAAAATGATGGTATTGATGCTTATAACAGTTTACATTCCTACTTTCTCTGCAATTTAAATAATGCATGTAACAATTCATTCAGAGCCTCGGGGAAAAAGATTTAAAAATCATTAAATCCCTCTAAAGATTAGGATACCCCAGAAATTAAGAAGTCAGAGTTTCACATAAACTATTTGGTTTAGGTTGCCTTCATTTCAAATTCCTGCATTCGGTTTTAATTTTGACATTTTATACAGTTCTAGATAGTTCATTAATAATAAAAAAACCGTTTTTAATGTAACAGTTGAACTGATGATGGTTAAATAAATGCAAAGTTATCAAGTCTAGAAATAGAAGATACTTCTGCTTGGTAGTTTCGAGGTGTCTGCGAAAAACACATTTCTGAAGTCTCATCTACTGCAGGCAAGAGAGAATTCTTTGCATTCCAGTATACAGAGAGGTGCTTACAGTTATATCAGCCAGCTAGGAACATGCATGTCTGACTCGTATAACACTTACTTTAAATGTAAATAAATCAAAACTAGGTTCAGTACACAATCTTATTCATGTGGGACATGCCCAGCAGAAGTAGGGTTTATTTTTCGCCTAAGTGTCAGTAAGTGACAGATCTCAATGACACCCCATGCTATTTTTCTACAGGGAGTACCAGGAACTAGAAATATGCAGACTTACTACGAATCTTGACATCTGCAACATTCCCAGGGTATCACATCAGCCCCTTTAGGTTATTTCAACTTGATCTACATATCCATGAAAATAAAAATCAATGTGCCCAATGGTCTAGTAAAACATTCACCCTATCCTATGCAATTGCATCCTTTCTGGGAAGCACAGGCGTAAAGGCACAGTGACCCTCAGAGCTATGCCACTGGGAACTTATCCATCTTAGCAAATGATCTCTCATGCTGAACAAGTTAATAGATACCATCTATTAAGAGAACTTTTCCCTTGCTCCTTCTGCACTGCCGAGGCTTACTATTAGTGAACTCTAAATATCAGCAGGTGGTTTTACAGGAAATATGCAGAAAGACAAGTGTACTCGTTTAAGGCTCTGCAAGTACATGCAACATCATCAGCAGCATCTAAATTTAAGCTCCCTTTTTACTTGTATAATCTCACCACACCACAGAGAATTCACTTTACCAGTGGAGAACTTTGGGATGTTCTTAACGCCAGCTAAAAAAATTAAAAAAAAAAACAAGTTTCTTTCCCTTCTTACAAGCAAAAGCTTAATAAAAATATGTACAACTGAAATGTTGTGCTCGTCTACTGCAAAACTCAGAGAACTAAGAATTTTAGATTAAAAAAAAAAAGTCACAGAACTTAAAAGAGCCAGTGGTTAAGTCCATTAATTTAGGTGCCCCACCTACAGCCATTAACTCCTAATAAAACCCATTTGTGCATCTATCAGCGTTATTGCATTTGTTGTATAGAACCTGGATGTAAACCATAACATTAGAAAGGGGGTCATTTTCACACAGGAATTTGAAAAGCCTAATTTTAAAGATGAAAATAGTATCTCTGGATGGAGGCAGGCGATTTAAAAATAATTGCTACAAATAGTAGTATCCTTTATTTCACACATCTTTCGTCCACAGAGAATGTTCATTTTTTGCCTGTTGAATTGTTCACTCAATTAAGAGGCAGCATTGCCCCAGGTTAGCTCTTCTCACCTCAAGTTCCTTTTAAAATCCAGCGAAAGTTAGTTAGTAATCAGACCTTGAGCTTCAGTGAGCTTGCAGATGTTTCTTTCACTACACACTTGGTACAATGTACTTCAGAGTGAATTAGCTTACAGCTAGTGCTTCGTCCCCCAAGAAAATTTTGTGAGCTGATGCTGCTGATCTGTTGGAGCCCTTCAGCACCCTTGGAACACCCCACGTCCATGACAACCTCAGGACACAGTAATTTGATAGCATTTAAAACCATTTAATAATAAGCCGATCAGGTGCTGTTCATAGTTTTTAAGTTTCCAGCTTTGTCACCTCTCCAGACACCTCTCTACCAGTCTTTTCCTCTGTGTTATAAATAAGTTGGCTTGCCTCAGTGTTGGTAGTCATTTTCCTGACAGTGATTCAGTGTATTTCATCGAGAAGATGTAACTTCATGTATCTTAGACAAAGTCAAACAAGGCCAAGCACCTCTCAGCCTCCCCTTCTCCACGCTGGGCAACCGCAGTTCCCTCAGCCTCTCCTCACAGCACATTTCTCAGGCCCTCCAGCAGCTTTGGTGCCTCTTTGGGCACTTTCAAGGACCTTCGCATCCTGGTGGTACACTTTCACTAACTCAGATCCTCATAAAGTCACAGGAAGAATTCGAACACAGAAATCCAAAGTTGCACACTATGTGCTATGCCTTGTTCTTTACGTATGTCAAAGTGCCAACATTCTTAAAGCGTATAAAGCTTCATCACCATTTAAAATATTCAAGAAATAAGCTATTGTAATCGGAAGTCACGCTAGTCATAAACTGAAAATTAAATGTCAGCTGTAACATGAATGATCATAAAGCAGATTACTTGCTACATAACAACTACTGAAATCAAACAATATTTGTGATTTTCCACTATTATCCAGAATTTCTAAATACATTACACTAGAAAGCCCAGTGAAGATGTGAAATACCTTTTCTGGATACTTCGGTTTATATTTAGAGATAAGTCACCACTCATTCCAACTGCAACAGGCTGACCAGCAGCTCAGCAGCTCTGTTTCACAGTTCAATCCAGAATCATTTCAGCTTTCCAATGAATGAAGAAAAAGAAAAAGAAAAAAACAGGAAAAGAAAAAAGAAAAAAAAAAAAAGAAAAAAAGAAAAAAAAGAAAAAGAAAAAGAAAAAAGAAAAGGTTTGAATAAGTTAAAAGAACCAGAAAATTCAACAATGTGTCACAAATAGAGAGGTCATTATGCCTGGATAACCCAGGATATTAACAGTTGCAGAAAGTGAAACACTATCCACAACTTAGCAGTCAATGAGCCCTGATCAGAACCAGTGATCTTCTGCACAACAAGGGTGGCATTTTACAGTTCAGTGCAAAATGGAACAGACCCTTGATATCTTCATTTGTCCTTTTTTCTGTGCATATTTCACAGTGCAACGATTTAGGGTCCATAACGTGTCACTTGTTATACTTATAACTACAGAGTTTACTTGAAATATGTATGCACAGAAAAAAGTTCAGTGAACTGCAAAGATTGCAACAAATCTATGGCTTTGATCCACTATAAAGTTTTACTCCAAGTCTGAAACAATGCTGGTTAAATACACCAGAAGTCCTATTTGAACTACTTTTGCTTCTAATGCATGCATTTACTGTAGAAACAGATCACTTCAAGCTTTCTTCTAAATCAATGACTCAAAAGACTTTTTCATTAAATTTCACTTTAAAATAATAATGGACATACTTTAGAAGTGTTGCTAAAGTACTTTATTTTCAATATTTTACCGTACTAGGCATGGGGGTATAAGAAAAAATGAGAGGAAAGGATTCTTCTGTAAAAGAAATCGTCAGCATCTCATGGCAAATTTGAACCTTACTTTAAAAGCTGTAATAGAAAATGCCATATTCTCATGCCATATCGCACAGACTTGGGAATATTGAGATGTTTTCTGTATGGATTTTTATGAATATTTTTCTCTTGTCCACCCCTCTGCACAATGGTAAATAATCCTTCTGGCAGACTAATTAAGTGGTATTTTGGTAATATCATCAATCTGCAAAAATGCTTCATCATTTCTAAGAAGAATCTACTGTATTAGCACACATTAGTGTCTGAAAATTGTTCCACAACAATACTACAGAACAGCAAGACACAAACACCAACAGAAGTTTCCCCTGTATACTGTAGAACAATATTACTTAGCTCAACTAAGCATGAAAATTAATATTTCAGTAGCACACCCCAAAATCTCCTAAATTCTGTATATGAAATTTCATTGGCATTGCATTCTCTTCTGCTACCTTGGGCCAGAAATGAAAACATCATGAGAAAAGTTGTTTTTCCTGAATTGCTAGCTTGACTGCAGCAGAAATACAAGAAGATCATAACAAAATCCCAGTCTAATAAGCTTTCCATGCAGAAGTATTTTCAGGAGGATTCAAAGGAGCTTACATACTACCTTATTGATACTTCAACCTTGGCTTCCATTCTTGTGCATCCTACGTAGATTGCTTTTCACAGCTCATTTTTTAATGCAAAAATGATGTGAACCAGAACATTTAAATGCAAAGGGAGATGTACGTGAATTGAAAGAATCGAAGGAAGTTTGTTAAGCAACAAAGCTTAGTACTACATTGCACAAGCACCACTCACCGGTCCATACACAGATATGATAACTTAGCTGCATAGTAATTGAGGCATTATACTGTGTATCACACGTCTTGGAGCTGAAACAAGACTTGTATTGCTCACATTAACAATATGAGAAATGTTCAATTAATATATGTTTGATTTATTTTTGCCACATAGCAGAGTTAGACACTTTATTTCTTTGTGGTAAAATGAAGAAGAGTTTTAGCTTAGATCGACTCAAACATCTAAGAAACATCCAGATTTGATAGGATTATTTAAAACTAATCCATCTTGTTTTTAATTCATCTGTGCTTTGAATCTCTCCCATAAACCACATGAAAAATACAACTAAAAATAATGACTTCCGATAAGGCGTATGTGGAGTTTTCAGGCATGGGCTTTGGATGGTCTTAGTTATGAGGAATGAACAAGGAGGCTTCAACTTTAATACACCAGAAAGAACTGATCTATGAGTAGCACAATTAACTACATCTATGAATTCAACTACGCTATGAAAAAAATTGCATTTATATACAACTTACTGAAAATAAAAGCACCCAGAATGAGCTATTTAATTTGTCCTGCAATTCTTGACAGAAATCAGATCTCAAAATACTAGTTAGTGTAATGTTATCCCAGGCTAAAACAGTTAATTGGGTAAATCCTCCTTCTGCTGACTGATGTGCTACTTACAGCACCACCATCTCCATTCAGACAAATCTACACCATACAAGTTCACAATCAGCAGTAAAGTTGGAAATATGCTAATAAACTTGATGAGTGTAGAACAGCTCAGTTGTTGCCAGACCTTTGACTTGAACTCGATAGGGCTAATTTGGCATTCAGCGACTGGTGACATTGACCAAGAGGTGAAGCTTCACAACAACGATAATGTAGTGGAAGTAATTAGTATTCAGACCATCAATAACAGGTCTTTGGCATGTGACTGTGGGCAAAGCAGGACTTCAATAATATATTGTCTGTACTATGTTTTTTAAAGGCGTGGTGCATAGCTATTTCAATGTTATATTGAAATGCTACATAGTTTTCATGACAGATTTAAAAAATACATTCTAATTTATCTAATCCAAGCTACTGTGATTTCATATGTATATATTCTAATATATATGTGTGTATGGTATATATACATAGGTTAACCTTGTATAAGGTTAAGTAGACTTGCTTCCATTAAAGTGCAAAGCAATGCGACAAAAACAGTTTTCTTTCTCTTTAGGAATGAGTTTTGGAAGATCAGCACTGGCCATTTATGGCACCAGATTATTCTGTGCTGTCAGCAAGGATGAGTCAAAACAGGACAACAGTACTAGTAGTCCTTCCAGTTTCCTTTGACTCCAATAGGATCTCTGCCAAGGAATAAAATCAGTGCTCTGGGCTAGCCAGTATCTGTATCAAAGATCTAGTCTCTGTCCTTCCATGCAAAATTTGAATACAAGCTCATTTGAATATGCTCCCTCTGCTGCCAATTAAGAGAACAGAAAAATGGAGAGAATTGTCAACTAGATGTGCCAAGGCAGTCCAGCAATTAAAGATACGCCATAAGGAGCTGTTTTACTCAAACTTACATCGTTGGAGCAGAGTAGAAAAAACACAGTATTAAAAAAAAAAAGAGGATCAAATCAAATCCATAATTACTAAAAAATTCATTTCACTACTGAAATGCTTTGGTTAGGCTTCAGTGGCCAAAACAAAGGAGTAAGTCCCATCTCTTGGAGGGGGCCTTGGAAGTGCATCTGCTACAACATCAAAGCCGGTTCAACCCTGGATTCAAACCTAGTTCTCTACAGCTTGGTCCAAGACTCTTCATCTTTGGATATTTTACAACCTGTTTTGCAACCTTGTTTCATCATTCTTAAAGGTGTGGGGTTTTTTTCCTCCTACTGTAAGACCTCCAGTTCAATTTATGATTACTGTCTCTCATTCTCTCACCTTAAATAGATATCTTACAGGTATTAGAAGACTGCTATTAGGTCTCCCCAAAGTTCTCACTTGTCCAGTCTAAACAAGCTCGTTTCTCACAGCCTCTCCTCACAAGGAACTTCCTACAGTCCCCTGACCATTTTTTAGTGGCTTCACTCAAGTTTACAACCACTTTTCTATTGCTGCTCTTGGATGTACATTCCAAGGGTGCACGCAGCAATTACTTCTAACAGTAAATCTTTCAAACAGACCTGCAGTGAAAAGGTATAGGAAAAAATTTAAACATACGATTCAATATTAAAAATAAAAAGCCCACACAGATGTTCAGTATATTGTTTCTACTGTAATTGTGTACACCTTTATGAACTTCATAGAAGCCCATATTATTTATTGCTAAAATTTCTGTAAAAATTACTACTTCTGTTTCAAAAACTCCTTTTGCAATCTAAGAAAATTTTGAACTAGAAATTAACAGAAACTGCTGCTGTTATTTTTCAGTGATGTGACAATTGCATTTGAAAAAATTATCTGGTCTGTATTTTGTTCTCCAATTAAATACATCCTGTTTGTACCGACTTACACTCTAAGGGTGCTCGCTGGGCTCAATAACATCACATGATATCTAAATAGTTGGAAAGGTGTACTTCAAATGAAAGGAGTTTAAGATAGGAGTGAAAACACTTTTAACAACCTATTCCCAGATAGGTTACTTTCGGGGGTGGGAGAGATTATTTTAACTTATGTTATTGTCTTCCTATTCCTTACAGGGATTTATAGGGTATTTGTAAGAATTGTGACTGTCCTAGTGCCAATTATTGTGTTAATTACAGAATTATTTTCAACCATGCCTTTTTCAAAGAGGCATTATTTAAAGGCTATTTACTTTTCCTATGACTACTTTCTGTCATCAGCTCATGCCTTCACAACCACAAGGCTCAGATATTAGAATTCCTTCCAAGCACAATAAAGCCTTTTATGGCTCCTGATAAGAGACCTGGGAAAAAAAACAAACACAAAAACCAAATCACACAAAAGCCAACTTCCCCAGCACTCTCCCTCCATGAATGTATCACAGTATTTTTATTTAAATAATAAAAATAGAGTCTTCTTTAAGCTAGAAGCATAGTAAGATGATTATTTCTTCACAGAGGCTTGGTACAGTACTGTCATTGACAGTTTTGGTTTGTTTTTGTTTTTTTTTTTACAATGGGTTCATCTCCTAGCAATTAATGTATTACATTTCTTAGTTTATAATGCACCATTCGTGTTTTAGGCCAAGAGGTTACTGTTTGTGCATGGCATTGATTCCCACGTTAGAAAAATAATCCATCCTATCTGGAATTCAAACAAATATATGTTTTTCAGCTATGAAAAGGACCAAAGATGTGCAAGCAGTGAAAGAGGAATCAGCTTTCCATGCTGAACTTTCAAACCTTCTGCAGCCCAACAGGAACATCTGGAAGACTAGCCTTCTTATTTCCCACTCCTCATGTGTTGGGAGCAGAGATATTACAGTTCCCACAATCTTGTAATGGAGGAAGATCAGAGTCCTTTTTATTAACAGTAACTTTTCATTACAAGAAGCAGTGAGAAGAGATGCTTCCCTGTACCACCTTGTAGAATTAATCAATTCAAACATCTGTGAATCTTTGTAACACTAATTGATTAGTTTTAGGTTAAAGGTTTTAAACTTTCAATATTTCATTTAGTGGTTGATCACAAAGAACCTCCCAGGAATACAGACAATATGGCCATGATGTCAGAAGCCTGCTCCTCTTAGGTCACATCAAATGTTTATAGAAACGCATAAGAAGAAGAGTAACTACAGAAAGAACAGTGATCATTAACTTTCTTTCTGAGGACTGCCAGGTTTTCAGTTGGAGAGATGGGGACCAACAGCAGGAGCAGCAGAGTTGCTAACAAAGCTGCAAGAGTTTGCAAGGTTTGTAAGCGGCAGTAAAAAATTACACTGATGTTTGGTTGTTTTTCTTTGTCCTACACAAAACTTACATCATATACATAACAAACAGAACACTTTACTTACTCTATGTTAAAGTTTCCTTTAAGTATGCACAAGAAAAACATCAAAATGTCTTTTAATAACTTATAAAACCTGAAAATGCAAACAAGAGAATAATCTACCTAATAAAAAACCTACATAATAAACAACACGTTCATAATTTTTCAGAATTTGTAAATTAGTCTCTATTTTCATTTGTTATGTTCTCTTGTGTTCAAAACACCATGACTGGTGATTGTATGCAACATGCAAAAGCACACTGGAAAAAATCAGACTTGAAATATCTATAAATCACTCAAAAATTCTCACTATGAGACAAAAAAAATCAGCAGCCTTTACAGATCAACTTACATTGCTTCACATTCCTCAAAAGACAAGAACTAAAAAAAAAAAAAATCCAAAGCCAAATTCCTTCATCCTTCCCTGCCTAAAAAGAAACACAAAAGAACAAAAAAGTAGTTGATAAAATGCTGAGATATCACTTGATAGTCATATCTCCCAACTGGCTTCATTGCTGATCTTTCTCAACAGCAATAAAAGAACAACAGGTTGTAATTGCCAAGGTTAGCTGCAATCCCAGCTGACACACAAGGATTATACACCCTGTATTCCACTCTGCTGGAAGGGTCTTATTTGGCAATAAAAGATTAACAGTAAAAGCCAGGGTTTCAGCTCTAATACCTAAACCTGAAGACATTTCTAAAGTACACACATCCAGGAACAAGCATCTGAGCCTTTTGTCTCTTAGCATAATCCTCTTAGCATTTTTCTTACCTCACTGAACTTCAGGATTTCAAAAAGTGAAATAGATCTGGCACCTTTACTCTGAATTTAACTTTAAAAACTGCCTCTTGAAGACACCACATTATAAATTATAATAGCATGCATTCCAGATTCATAACTGTTGGATTCTTTCATCCTGCTTTCTGATATCAAAGGCAATATATAGAATAAGCACAGTTTCTGGTTTTAAGCTTGCATTAGCTATTCCTGTTATTCATACAGTACATATTGGCATTATCAACATTCAAATGTTCCTCACTTTATGGATTTGAGATATTAGATCACAGGTAAAATTTAAACAACCATGCTTGGTGAAAAAAACACTTAAGTTAATTAGTATTGTTAAGCATATTACTATTAATTGTGTTGTCCAAATGACACTGTGTAAAACTCAAGTCTTGAAGACAGTTTCCTTACGACCCTTCTTGCTTTTCACCAAGAAACAGAAGCAAATGTCCAAGTGCTGTCTGTTCAATTTAACGTGTCAGATCAGGAATTTACTCTAAGCTATCAGTTTGTACAGCAGTGACGATAGCAGCAAACTACAGCGACAAGACTCTTTAACAAGAAACACTTAAATTCCTTTATGGACCAGACAGACATGAGCTGAAGGTCAGAACTGCTTTGTCCATGTGTTAATGCTTGAGACTGGGCCGAACCAGCCCGTAAACCACCAACACCACATTTGAATTAGGGACAGCCATGGCAGTGAGGTCCACCTTAGTCTGCTTCAGGTATCTACACCTGAGCCAACCAGCATCTACAGCCAGCACTGAAGTGCAATTCAGCAAACCTATCTATAAATTCACTTTAGGAGGAAGTGATTGTCTTGTTACAAATCCATATTCACTTCAATTAACTACAAAAAGGATTCTAGATAAATAGAGATAGACAACTACTCTTTACCACACGGGTTATCAGTCATAGTTCTGCACTTGATGATCTGGGATAAACTGCCTCTCTGTTTTACATGAATAGCTAATCTTATCTGCACCTGACTGTTTATATATCTAGTTCTTAACACACTTGATTTTTGCAAGTTAATAACTTTGTATTGAAGCATGTTCTGTAAAAAATTACATTGTACAATCTTTTGTTAATATGGTACAAAGATGTGTTCCTGATAGAGGAGCATGTATCTATTTTGTTACATGCTGACTTGCATTCATCTTCAAATCTTGTATGGAACAAAATACTCTCGAAGTTTTTAATCTTTTGAGGATATGAAGTTATGATCACTCATCACTCTAATGAAACAGTAACAGCACCCTGCAAAGTAAACTCATGGTTTGAAGCCTCAAAACTAGAAAATAAGAATATGATACAAAGCGAAATACCTCTTAATTAACATTAGTTTCACAGTACTGCTATAAAAGTAAACGCACTGTCCTTCTACTGTATAAAACAGCTATTTACATCCATCCTGGCCAAGCTGTGAGTTGCATGTTAGTTTGTACATCAGACATTTTCGGGGAGTCCTGTACAAGCCTCCCCACCTAAGAGTAAACAAAGACCAAAAGATTCATTTTCAGACTCTTGGCACTTGCATTAGCAGTGGAAGCAGGGACTAATTGTTGCAGATGCAAAAAGGCATTACGCTAAATAACTGTGTAAGAACTGCTGTAAAGAACTTGATCTTCAAACTTCAAATGATCTTTCGGAAGGTAAGGCAGTGAGTGAGAGCAACCAAAGTCTAATGAGAAGTGATGCAGCGATTCCTGTGGATCAGTGACTTTCCAAAACTGACCTGCAGGAGTAATAATGGAAATACTGGTCCTAATTCTGCAAATATGTACACTTACGTCTGCCTGCTTTGAGCACTATGCAGTTCCCTTAAATTGAATGAAGATACTCACGTGCATCTTGTAGGCTACTTGGAACTTGAATGTGCAAGCACTTATGAGATCAAGATTACCCATGGGACTAAAAGTGCACATAAAGCTTTAAGGAACATAAACAGCTCCTGATTTTGTATGTCAGCAATTATTGAGATAAGTTTTAAGATATGTCAAATCAAGTCATTCATTTTAATTTCCAGTAAACACTGAATTGAAATAACCTATTAAATTTTTGTGAGCAGCAATGGAGATAACACCCATATTTACTTTAGGACGCATCTATTATATAAAAGGGAAGAAATATATTAAGTAATTTGTGTATCTGTTGAAATAATGAAGTACTGATGATAAAACAATGCGTTACATTGCTATCAAGCAGCACGTTTCTAGGGAGATTTACAAGACTAGCTCTTCAGTGCTGCATTACTTTTGAGTCTTTCCTCCACACACTTTCAAAACTTGATTTTATTGTTTTGGAGAGCTTTGAAACATCAGGAATTAATACGCCTATCACATCTGACCAGCAGATAAATATTAGGATCCAGAAAAGCTTTATAAACAAACCAGAATGAAACTGGAATGCCACTGTTCATAGCTGCAGTCAATCTGTCCAAGGTCAACCTCAGAACACGATTCAAGGCCATCCTACAAACAGAAATAGTACCAAAGCCGACCTTTGGATAGCATCAAACAGCTACAAGACCTGTAATTAGTTTATACATAGGTTGCTCTGAAAGTAACACCTCCTATTTACTTCCATGGGAACTACAACAAATAGAACACAACAATATTATTTGATAAAGCAAATTCTCAGTTACAAAGCATTACTTTTCAACACAGTCACCACCATTAGTTATGCATTTTTGCCAGTGGTGAACAAGAGCCTGCCTACTGTGCTTGTAAATATCTATACCAGCAGAGTAGAACCAGTGTTGCTGATGCCACTGTTGAAACATACCACCCACCACCTCACGGTGCTCACATCCCACCGATTGGTCTCTATAAACATTGAGCAAGTGTTAATGAACATCAATCAGTGCGATTTTTTTCTGCGTGGAAGAATTTAATGGCACACTTTTGCTTCCTCCATACTTCCACATCAGACATCATTTCATCAGAGTGCCCCTCTGCTGCCATCTGTCACACGGCAACAAAACATAATGGAATATTGGTGGGAAAGTTCAGCTTCTATTGCCATATCACCAGCATCTGCCTCTAACATCGTGGGCCAACATCATGAAATGGGAGGCATTACTTTCGGAGCTGACCTCATGTATACAGGCAGCAAAAATAACAATGAAAGTTCTGCAGAATAAATGAACGGAGAAAGTGCTAACAGCTATATTACATGTTAGTATGTTGGGCAGAAAGTTAACGATCCCACAGCCACCAGCTTGTGTTAACTCAGGCACTCGGACACCAATAGCTTTTTGCCTTTATTAACCTACAGGACATAAATACAAATCACACTGAATTATTCCTCTGGTACTAGCTGTTCTACTGAGACAAATAAGAACTGCATGGAAAGATATTAGAAATAGATGATCGTGGATTATAACGCTAAAGATGTTTTTAGAAAGAACACTGACAAATTAAGAAGACTTTCAGCATTGCACTTTGCTAAATAATGTTCAAGATCCACTGAAAACTCACTGGTAGCTCATCTGCTACACAGTTCTCTAACGGTGAGAGCGTTCATCTGTTAGACAATCAGTGCAGGAAAAAATTACTCTTTTTAATAAGGGACATTATAAGACACTTGTCTTGAAGATTGACACGATCATTTCTGGACATAAATCACTTTTCCAGACAAACTAGAGAGCATACAATGTTATACCTTTTCCTTCAACATTCACCAAACCCACAGCACTTTGTGCATAATCAGTTTTCACTACACAAACACTTATCTTCCTGTTGCTGTGTCTTTCAGGCAGATAATAAGAAATAAAGGTTAACAGTCCAGGGACTTATTGGTGTTTTATGCTGGTGGTGATGGCTTTAGTTTCTTTTTTTTTTTTTTCTCCCCTAAGTTTGCTAGATCTGCTTATTCCTTAATGTAGGGTTATTGAGCAAGCAGAGCAACTTAAAGAAATAAATAAACAAAAAACCCCTAGAAAAACCAACCAACCACTACTGATAACTCTGGTAAAATTAGCCAATATGAGCTGTCAGTCTGACTTTATAATAAGAATTCTTTAATGGACTGGAATACAACTTCCTAACATTGTGAAAGAGACACGCAGCAATCAAAAAGTGTAAAATAAATCATGTTACTGGCACAACACTGCTGCACTTCTAAGGAAATTCATCAGTTGAGAGAAATAAAAAAAGGAAGGAATAAAAATGCATTTGAAATCAGGCCGCTGTAGCTATTCCTTAATAGCCATGTAATAACAGTCCATCTTCCCCCATTTCATTAAACTTCAAACTAAAATGCTCTATTAAAGCTGCTTATGTGACTATAGGTATAAAAAAAGCACTCATTCTCTGATGTATGAAATATGGTCAAGTAAGGCATACACAAAATAATGAAGACACGGGTAAAACAAAAAATGAAAAATATGTTTCAGCTAAAAACTTTTCTGAAAAATGACTCAAAGGTGACACTGAGTGCTGTTCTTCTGCCTATTTATTATTCTACATTAATCAATTCTGAATCTATCTAGAATAACGATT
This sequence comes from Lagopus muta, assembly GCF_023343835.1. NCBI lineage: Eukaryota > Metazoa > Chordata > Aves > Galliformes > Phasianidae > Lagopus > Lagopus muta. Next base: position 1,632,882 of record NC_064438.1, on the reverse strand, counting down.
TAAGAGTTTTCTAAACCAATTAGCTTGACTGCTGCTATGATCAAACATCCATGTCACAGCTAGATTCTTAAAGTTAGCTCACAACCTAAGGATTTAGACAGATGCTTAGCAGTCTTCCAGAAGTGCATAGTCACTTAAACTATTTAATTTGAACCATGCAAACATTTCAAAGTGATTCTGAAAAAAAAAAAAAAAAAAAAAAAAAAAAAGCAAGCATTTGGTCTCACCTTTTAGTACCAACAATCTTTCATTTTTGGTGTTGTTTTCATTTCAGTTAAATATTCTACAAAATCATATAATTTGCTTTTCTATATGTCTTCTGCATCCTGAACACATTTCCATTCATCACTTTAAGAGTTTAACACAGTTCTGAGTATCTTCATAAGAAAATAGTCCTACAATGTTACTGCAAACAACAATCTTCACCCTCTAGTCTTAGACTTGACTCTAGAAGTTTCCTGTCATTTCATTATAATTTCTTGATACTTCGACACACTCACAACAGCCAGCATAGCAATGAGCAGAGAGCACAGATGTTTCTCATGAAGAAATGGGTAATTCAATGCAGGAAAGGATAAATCTAAAAAAATAAAGCACCCACCAAACATGATGAGGGTGTAACACAGCTTGGATGCATCCTGAGGAGAGAAAGAAAAAAGCACCGGTAGGCCAATCTTTATAAAGCTTTACCAATTTAGCTTTCTTTCTACTGCTATTGGTGCTTAAGAGGTTAAGACTTTATTTGTGAAAACAGAGAGAGATAGCGGGGAATCATGTTGTCTGCAGCTCCATAAGTCTCGCTTAAGATCCTTTTCAATTACCATCCATTTCTCCTTTAAAAAGGGACAAAAAAATAGAGGAGTGGAAACAGGTCAGGGCAGTCTGTGACAATGACAGTGTGATGGGCTTGGACCCCCTGCGGTGTTTCCATCTGCTATCATTAAGGTGACTACTCAGACATGAAAAAATCCCTCTTGCTGTGCTGACAGGCAGACATCAAGAACTATGACAAGGCATTAAGACAGAAAGTAGAGACAGAGATGTCATATTCCACAAACAATACTGCCTCAAACAAGACCTCTAAAATTTTATTGGAATTTAAAATAAAAATCAAAGGGCTTTTACCTGGAGGTTATCAAACTTCCTCTCATGTTAGTTTGACAACGAAGATAGTGCTGACAGTCACAGTCACAGACGCTTGGCTGCTACCTGTAAACTCCACCTGAGAAACCCAAATTTTTTGCTCACTCCTCAATAAAAGTGAGTTTTTAATTTCTTGCCCTTTCTTACAAAAAAAAAATAAGAAAGATGAAAAGCAGAACTGAGGCCGGCTGCTTAGAACACGTCAAGCATTGGAGTCTTTGGTGGATTGCACACATGACAACGGAAAAATAAATCAAGGCAAGCATCTACGACAAACTGTTTTTCCTTCCAAACAAATGAAGTCCAGACAAATGATAATTAAATTCATATCGAATGTTAAAGGAAGTGTGAAATGACTGCGATGCTTATCTCTGTGTAAACAAAATGAGCACAGGCTTTTAACCAGCAGGGGGGGCAACAGGATTAGGGCTGAGCTCTGACCCCGGCGCGGAGCTCCGGCAGCTGCGGCAGCGGGCGGGCCGGGCCTCCGCTCCTCAAAATCGTCCCTCGTGCCCACCGCTTTGCTGCTGCCCTTTCGGAGCTTGGTCAGCTTTTAGCAGAGCTCCCCACCTTCCTGTCGAGCCGCAGATGATCAATAGTTTGACAACAATATCGCAAGCCTCATTTAACAATTCCCAACTGCGTCTCCTCGCTTTCCCTCACCAGCCAGCCTCGATGAGCAACCGCGAACATGAGGCAAGGCACAGCGCTTTGCTTCCTTCAGAAGCACATTCTGAATGTCATGACTAAGTGTGTTTCATTGGTAGGACTTCAGCCCTCCACCAGCAGCTTCAGAAACGCACACATCCAGTTCTCTGCCACGTAGCACTGCAGCACTGCTCACCATTTCATCCCCAGTGCAGACAACGCGAATCTTACCTCGCTTCCTTCTGCCACCTCCATTGGACTGAGAAAGCAATTTCTCTGTGACTGCTACTGACTCTTGAAGCACTGGTACGTGAACAGCAAGTTTCTTCAGTCATATAGTTCTGGTGCAAGTTCTCATCTCGTCATCTGCTTCTACATGCTCTCATGCATTTGCTCCCAAACCCAAACGCGCCTTCACAGGTGACAGCCTGAATGACCATCTCATGAAATGGCCTTTTGAGCAGACCTCCCAGAGACTCATTGCAAACACACGGAGGGGGAAATGTTATCTACAGCACAAGATACAAGACATCTGCCAAGATAACATTTTTTATATTTAGCTTCTGGTTTGAGCATAGGATGTATTTATTTCTTAACAATCCAGCTATGGAATGGCTGTAGTTAACAAGAGGGACTCTGAATATGAATACCATACACCAAATAACGTTTTCCTGTTTACAAAATTGCCCTGGTGTCTGGATATCTATGTATTAACGAATATTAATCAGAGAAATCAATCTTTGCAGTATCTAACAATTACTCTGGGAAAGAGCAAGACAATGCTCTAATAGCTGAAAATCTATTTATCACTCACTTAATCTTATATGCATATTCAGTCTGTAGCAAAATGAAAAAAAACATCTTAATAATTGAAATTTGAGTTTCATAGTTTTCTATTTTTGATTTTCTAAATCTACTTAAATCATTAATTTTCATATAATCTATATATAGAAGATCAAGTGAAAAACTACAGATAGTGTTTTCTATTCTGCACAGTACAGAAGTGGAGACACGACAGCTGTAGTAGTTACTGAAATTTCAATTATTTCAGCTATTAGTTTAACAGGAGATCTTTCTTTATTTAGATTAAAGGAGATTTTGAAAGTTAAGTCATTAAGTCTAAGCTAATCATTTAGGATTTTTCTATAGTCTATAGGATCAGATAAGTACTACCTAGGGCAATTCATATTGGTTTTAGGATTTGGCAACGTTTCACGTAATTACCCATTGACAACTTAAACAACCAGCTCATATTAGGTATTTGTAATGCTATAATGTGACAGAAAGTACAGCAATAATAGCAGGGTAGCAAAGCCTATGGCCACAGCAAATGAGAACAAGCTCAAACATAGCAGCCACAGATACAGAAACAAAAGAAAAAAAGCTGTTTATCTTCAGAAGGCCTCCAGTAAGCAGGGATCTTCAGCAAAACACTCTTGCTTCCACTGCCAACCCGTAAATGAGGTCTGGGAAGGGGTGGATCCTGGCTCCAGACCTGTCAGTAGCTAAGTGCATTGCATGCACCTGAGCTCTCCTGGGTTGGTCCTGCATTCCAACCAGGTGCTCAATCACTGTTTCAGGCCATGACATTGCATTTCTGCTACACTCCACCCCTTCACAGCATGAACCAAAGATTGAACAAGTTAAAAATAAGCCCTTTCCATTATGGTGATCCAGTACAACATGATGCTTTGTACAATTTGCCTAACACGGTGTAGACCGATCAAATATCAGATGATTGATGACTGGTTCATGGTTGAGGTTCATGTTCCTTTGTGGGCCAGTATTTGATGGCTCTTCTGGGGGCACAAAGTTGCTTGGACCAGGGAAGGTTTGGCTCACGGTATTTAACTGCTATTAGTAGAGAGTATAACCTAGATTTTGGTTTCTGAAGGGAGGATTATTCTAATGTGAACTTCAGTGCAAAAAAACACCATTTCCATTCAAAAATACTAGCTTGTATTTTGATTACAATGAAAACACTGAAATAATGAAATATATATGCCAAACAATAATTATAGAATCCACAGTCATGGTTGCCAATGCACCCTGTTATTGAATAATGCAAAGCCTTTGCCTTTGAAGTGTCTATGCAAGAGCCATCTGCCTAATTCTTTCTCCCATTTCCACCAGTGGAACTCATCTGACACTATTTAGGCTCCTCCCTTCAGGAAACTTCCAACAGGTTCTGACACATCCCATGACGTTCACTGACATGGAGGTGGCCACGCTCACAGAGGACACAGCACCATCAATTTAAGAGACTACAGAGAAGAAAAAAAATAATCATCTCTTTTGTCTAGATTTTGAAAGGCTAGTTTGTAAATACAAGGATAAAGGAAAAATCAGGAAGTTTTATTTGAGTTAAACTGAAGTCCAGAAAAAAAGTAGAAGAGAAATTCAGAATCTATAGGAATACTCTATGCTAAAAACTACAAACTCAAATTTAAAAGAACTATATGTCATAAGAGCCAGACTTCTTCGACTCTCTAAATCATCACAAATAAAAGTGCTTTCATTAACATATGAAATGGCAGACACCTCTATTGGTGGCCACAAGTCCAAAGACTAGGACTACAAAAATCATAAACATCATATTTAAGCAGTAGCAGAGACCCAGGTTCCTAACATAGTCTCTCTGGAATTTTGGAAACGCAGGGTGTGCAAGCACTGAACCTTTTATCATCCAGCACTGGGGCTGAGGTCTGCAACCTCTGTGTACCTCGGCTGAGATGGGATTGAAACCATTCACCCCTAGCAGGTGGTTTGCAAATATTGGCCCTGAGAACTGAGCGTGAAGAGGACAGGAATGACAGGCGGGCTGCCTGCCCCTAGAGACTCAATCCAAATACTTACATTACTGAACAACATGCCTGAATAAAATCAAAGAAGAATGAGAAATGAAAGATTTCCCAATACCTTCCTTCCTTGCTAAACAAAGCTTACTTTTTCCATTATGGAATAAGATTGAAGATGCTAAGCATTTACCAAAACAAAACAACAACAACAACAACAAAAAGCAAGGAAAGAAAGGAGAGTTCGCACAAACAGTGAGGGTAAATAAGGATATGTCAATAAAAGCAAACATACCACCAAGGAAATTTACAGGGAAAGATCGAGCATGCTACATACAGAATAGCAAAGAAGCTGACATGAACTTCAAGAAGCCATCAAGAAAAGATCAAAGTGTAAATAGATCATAGGGGTCCTTTTTTATTTTTCACAACTTGTTTTATGTGCCTTTTATGTGTTGAGAAAAATAAATAAATAATCTTTTGTTTGAACTTTAATCAACTCGCAGATTCCATGAACAAAAGGGCTTATAGGTAGCAATCCCTGTTGTTTTAACAAGAGAAACAAGGGGTTTCATCCATAGAAACCTCTACAGTAAAACCTGGCATCATTCACCTACAAATAATGTGGGTTTCATTGACACTGAGTGCTGCACTGCCTCCCTGTACGAGAGAATGTTTAATCTAGCAGACAAAAGTAGAGCAAATCAGGACAATCTGTAAAACAAAGCAGGATGTATTTATTTGCTTTTAGAAAACAACTGTTATTAATATGATAGATTCTTTAACGCACACAACTTGTAAGGTCACTGATCCTTTCTAAGAAAGACTATACTGTAAGTAGATGATGGGAAGCATGCAGGGCAAAATTCCAAGTACAGCTACCATTCCTGGTTTTCTGGTCTGTGAACTGAGCATCTGACAATGATGAATGAGATGTTAAAGCACCTGAATGTATTCATCTGAAAGATATCTTCATTCATAAACATACCTTAACAATTGCACATCATGGACATGCTGTGTATAGGTAGACACATTCTCTACCCAAAAAGATACAGTAACTTAAGATTTAATATCTAAGTCATTTGTCACTATCCTTCAGCTGAGATATGATAATCACTAAGAACCCTTGTTGGGTTTCTGTTTGACGTGAAAGAGTTTTGCCTAAATGACCAGACCTTAACATCACGTCTCCAGCCCCAGTGAACTCAGCTAATGTTGGCAATCAATAGCAGTAGACATCTTGCACATAATGTTGTGTGTCACACAACGTGACTTTGAACAGATCTACTTAAAACAAGCCTGACATTAATGACTTGCAAGAATAGACTTCCACTGCCTCTGGTATCAATAGGGCAGAACTGATATTAGCAGTGGCAGAGTTCTCCAGAACTTGCCTAGTGGAGGTCATAATAAATTATCGAAGGGGAAATTGTAAATTGAGCAAAGTAGAATTAAAGGATAATAACAAACTGAAAAATAGTGAAACATTGACAGTGAAAAACGAATTGTTATTAGACATGTTGAACTTAGGGCAGACATATTTTCACAAAATAATGCCCTCAAGGAACTCTTGAATTAGCCTATTCACAAATGAGACATCTGTGAAAAAGGAAAGAGAAAAAGAGAAGAATAAATAGAAGACGACAAACAAAAAAAAAAAAAGAAAAAAAAATCTTGGGTAAGAGTGACAAGAATGAGTCATAGCAAACAGGAAGCAGCAGCTACATGTTGTGATGTCACTGAATGTTTGTTAATTTCAGCAAGACGTTGCTTTCAAATATCTTAAAATATTATTTTGTTGTTATTATTGTTATCGTGTAATTTTCAGCTTATCCATTCATCTTGTCAGTTGGACTAAGAGATCACTGGCAAGAATTAATTAATAGTCCTATCCTAGAGACACCCAAAGGATATCTGATGCTAGAGAACTGAGTTGAGAAAGAAAAAAGTAAACAAGGAGTAACTGATTAAAACAGCATTCAAAGTGAATTTATGTAGGAAAATGACTGTAGACTTGAATGAAATTTAAAAATATGTTTTGGACTTTTTTTGTCATTTGCCAGAATTTACTGCTACAACTGGAAAAATGTCTCTTGGGGAAAAAAATTATCCCTAGCTTAGAGATTTTCAATAAAGAACATCAGAAATAGAGCCACTTTCCAATGTGAATGGCTTTTCACTACATAAGAGCATTAGCTAGCCTTTATACCCAATAGTGCTTCAATGACTCAAAATTAAATGACTCCAAATTTAATTCCTTAATGGATCCACTGTATCAATATTGTTATTATTATTTATTTATTTAGTAATCATACTCAAGCACAGGTAAGATTAGTAGTAGATTCTGTCAGACTTTCTGGGCTATTTTGCTGATAAAACAGTGAACTCTGCATGAAGAAAAGACACCTGCTACTGGTACATATGCAGACCTGCACAGGAAGCACAGTTTGTCCGACTTTGAGCTTGTGTTGACGATGAATCTGTAACCAGAGAACCTGTCCTTGAAGAGAACTAGGCTACAGAATGGCAAGTACTAATCAGGACTACCCAGTAAGTTCCTGTTCCCATTAAACAGGAAGAAAAATATTATAGTAATCATGAAACCATGAGCCAATTGCCACTTCTGTAAAAACAGTTGCCAGAAGGGATAAAAAAGTAAATACAATTATTTTCAAAACAAATACGTTCACCCAAACAGAACTCAAATTGATCAACAAAGCGGTCATCTGGCTTGACATGTATACACGAGGGTAATCAAGAAACTTTGCATGTTATTTTCATTTAAAAATGTGATGGCTATGTAAGGAATGATCTAATACCAGATGGCAGGTGATAGATCAGCTGCTCTCCCACTCAAAATCACATAAACAGAAGCTAAGCCAGTGTGTTTGTTAAGTAGCTACAGACCATAAATGCTAGCATGAGCCTGTACAAGGGATTGAATTGTATTATCACTTGTCCTCTGAGAATTCTTTCTGTGCCCTGAAGTCATAGCTTAGTTGTACAAGTACAGCAAATCATACAGCTACCCGGCAAATGCCTGGCTGTACAAAGGATATTGTTTTAACTCTGACATGTGGAACTATATATTGAGCTCTGTTAGCAATGTCAGTGGTCAGCAATAGTTAAAGATGTGAATGCCCAAATCTTCTGAAGGAAAATTTGAAATCATTTCATTCTGAACAGTCTAATGCTTGAATTATAAGTGGTCATTTGCTCACTCATTATCATAGCTCTGGATTGATTCTTACAATAATTTTCAGATATTTCCATATATATTTTCAATTTTCCTTTTCATGTAACTGAAAAAAATATGCAGTTAAATATGTAAAATAAAACCACAATCAAATCTCAAAAACAACTACATGCCTCTGCATCAGAATTTTAATTTAGATTTAGAGAATCTCCTCTGAGGCAGATCTCCCAGACTTCCCAACTTCCCATTTTTATGTTCACACCAGAATTAACCTACATATACATGAAACTAATTCCTTTCATACAAAGCTAAGCAAAAAGTTGGACTGCTCCAACCACAGACAGACATTCAGTCCACAGGATACATGTGAGCTAATCAAGTAAAAACTATCATTGCAACTAGAGTGATTCAGGACCATCAGCATTTACTTCATTGCTCTATTGATCTTTTGTGCCACGGTACTTGCTAGAAACAACTCCCAACTTATCTCTGACAGTTTTTGTCTAAGAAGAAAACAAGGCAAGGAGGGATTTGACAGCTCCAAATGTATCACTGCGGGATACAAAAGGTGGCATTAAAATCCTCTGAGTATTTAGTTTTCCTGTTGGGTACTATAATATTTGAAAAATACCAGATACAAAGGAATTTCTTTTTGTGAATCAGACCTTTGCAATTCACAGTCTTGAACAACATTTTCCAAAAGTATCTCAGATATGTAAAGCCTAAGGTTCCTTAAATCCATCCAGTAATTTGCAAGTTTCAACTTCTGTCCTTCATATTTCATGCTCTATTTCTTTCCTATGAAAAAACTTCATACACTGTTTTCAGTATAAGGACTGAAATAACGCAAGGCCAACAAAAAAAGTCAGAACTTTCTCTACAAGGTATGAGTTTTGTTATCAGCATACAAATTCTGCCATCCTTAGTAATTTTACATGTGCTATACATTGAAGTTGTCTCTAAGGTGAGTTCCAGCTAGTCTTGGTACGTCATATTGATTTACCACTGCGTACAGCACTTTCATAACTAAGACACACACACTTCATGCTCTCTTCCTACTTCTTTTCCCCTCTCCCCTCCCCTCTCCCCCTCCGCTTCCCCTTCTCCCCCCCGGAATATAAGGGTGATAATTTGGGGAAATAGGGGAAATCCCTTCAGAACACTTCAGGGATGAGGATAGATTTTTGTATGTCTGGCACAGTAAGAAGAACCTTCTTCATCCCATAGTTTTAACCCTATTGGACTAAAGGACAATGAAATTAAGAATAACAGGCTTGGATCATAGCAAATAGGACTATGCAGAGGAATTAACAACCATTTATACTTTATGACTTGCTGCTGAAAAATTAAAGATGAGAAGAATGTTAATTGCAAGACATCTTTCTCATTGCTTTTTCTAAATAATTACAAGAATACATTTTTACAATAGATGTAACATCAAATGAAGAAAATGGAGATTGCTGCCTTTGCTGTTCTTAGAAAACAGACTGTTGGTTTTGCCCTCTCAAATGCTACTACTATGCCTTGAGATGTAGTGGAACAAAAGATCTCTGAAGAGCAGTGGGAAGTTCACACCAGCTGCCAAACCTGGGATGAATAGGTGATTCTATCGGACAACACAGAAGTCCACGCCAGTTCCTTCCAGCATCACTGAAACTGTTAAAAGCTCTGTCAAATCTCACAGTAGGTGTTACACTAAGAGGTGCTGAACACAGCCAAAAAAACTTTTCAGTCCAGATGCAGAGAAACAAACGTCCAACTTAAAGGTAGAGGGAATGAAATAAAGAATAATTTGGAGAGCTTGAAACAAAGTCAAATTTAAAAGACTGTACATCACTGCTACAGTAATCCACACAGAGAGTTTCTATATAATGAGATAACAAGATGAATCTTCTAAGAGATGTGAACTACCCAATGCAGTCCCACCAATCTGACTTTCCTTTGCACGTATCCGTTTTCCTTACGTATCACAGCACCAGGGAGGAATTAAAATTAGATAAAAAGAAATTGTTTTACTGAAATGAAAAAAATTGGATAAAAATGCTTTTAATTATCTACATTCTTCCAAGTATGTTCTCAAAGATGAGCTTTTCAGCTTTAATCTATGAGCAGAATTAAATCATTAGAAACACTGATCAAATTGTATTGTCAGTGCACAATTTCATCAGTGAACTATCACCACCCCTTGAAGAGAACTGGCAAAGATAAAACAGTCAAAAACTTGCAATCCAAACATAAAAAGATGTGGCAGTCTATGAGGGGACATTCTGTGTTTAGAACTCAACTGAAACAGCAGAATACAATGAACTGTCTCATATTCAGTATTTCTGTAAGTAAGCAGCTACAACTATCCATCAGTGTCATCTGAAGGCCAGTACACTATGCAAATCAGAGCTCAAAAGCTTTCATCTACAAACCCAGACCTGTATTCCCTGTAGACTTATGACATAATATCTTGGCATTCCACAGAAGTAAGCACTGGCATTTAAGAATAATTTAACCTGTGAGTGCAAGCACAGAAGGATTAAAGGAGATTACAATGCACAAGACTTATGTCAAGAATGCTTTTTGTGTTGTACTCTTCATATCTGTCTTTTTTCATTCGCATTATTTTTAGTAAAAAAAGACCAAAGAATATGCTTCTTCACCTGCAGTATGATTTGGTCATACGTGATTTAATTAAGAGCCAGTCTGCACATACACAATGCTTGATTCAATGACAGTTTAATATGGATAGCAAGCCTTGTGGATATGGTTAGAGAAGTATTTACTGGATGCCAAAGTGGAATGTGCAATGAAACAGACTTTCTACCTTGCATCCATTATGCAGTGTATCAACCATATTTCAGTGGTCAAAACTGTACCATAAAAAGAGAAATAAGCATCTCACTTTGCACTGAAGGTCCAAATGTAACCACACTTATCCTGACTTGTTATTTTCTCCTTTTAATTACATTATTGATCCTGTATTCCACTGATCACATGTATAATCCTTATATGGGACCTGAAAGAAAGTGTTCTTAATTTGTACAGGAGAAGTGAAAAAGTTATCAGAAAGCATTGAAAAAGTACATTAAAATTATTGTTAGAACACACAAGCCCATTACAAGAGAGAACTGAAATATATTAGAAGAATAGTTTTGATTGAACATAAGCATACACACAATGTTTTAAGTAAATATTATTCAAGATCTATTCCTGCTCATTCTAAACTCATTAGCAGAGTTCTACTGCAATCTATGAATAACTCAGTAAGAACAGCGCTGATGCTTGTGTGGAATGCATTTGTTCCAATCTGAACTTCATACAATCGAGTATGTTTTGACACTATCTACATAACAAGATATCCACATAGAAGCATCTTAAGACAGTACAAACCTGTAAAACAAAAATGAGAAAAAATTGTTTGATGCAATTAATACAGCATCAAGCCTTTCAAAGACTTAAATATTTCATGGGAAAAAAAAGTGGAAAAAATGTTTCTACCTGTGAAATAACCTGTTGGCAGGTACTTTCCTATTGTGGTTGGGAAACTATAGCCACAAGTGTTCCTCTTGACATAGAAAATGAGCTCTTCCCAAAAATTATCAATAAGACTGCTGTATGAGTTTTCACTCTATACTCAGTCTTGATGTAACGTTGAATAACACAGGTGCTGCAAAGAGAGCAGTCATTCTAAATATTTGGAGTAATTTAGGAGGATATTGTAGAAAAGTATGAAAATATATCATGTGAGATAGATATCAATCACAAAGATATCAGCTGTGTTTCCAATATGTGTTGCTAAACAAGCACTGCTCTTAAAACGTTAAAAAATAAATATATATAGAATTTTGGTGTTCTTTAAACTAGAAGAAACATTTCTGTAACTCTCAAAAACCTACCTCAGTAGTCAGAAGAAATATCTAGGCAGCTGCTATAGAGTTTCATTCAAATATTTTGGAACAATATCAAAGCTTGAGAAAACAAAAAATCCAACATAACTGACAATTATCAGTGGAAAACACAAATGTATGGCTCCTATGAGAAACGTGAAATACAGCTTATTCTGTGTAACTGCTGAAGTAAATCTAGTAGGCTACCAAAGGCTCATTGGCATGACATCTTCAGGGCATTTCTGAATGTACAATCCCAGTAGCAGACCCTGAACATTTTATTATTTTATGCAGTATTTAGCAAAACGCTCAGTGTGCCATGACTTTACAATAGAACTCTTCAAATACTGACATACTACTAAATTCTGTATCTTTTAAATACAGTACATAATCATTTTAAAACAAAAAACATGGCTTAAGATGTATTATATAGAGTAATCATAGCGTAATTTCACTAGGCAGTGAAATGTTGTTAACAGTGTCCTCTTATTTGAAGTGTTATAGATGTGACTTAATGTACAATGCAAGGAGGTAGAAGTGGCTTAATTTCAGTAACTCCATCACAACTTGCTTAAATCAGCATAATTTTTAGGTCAATGGAATATCCAAAATACATCAAGCTGGCTCAAAATTTCCAGGGTATCAAATAGAGACATAAATAATAATAATAATAATACATGCCCAGACTTCTCATCTAGTTTTCAGCAGCGCAAACAGCACTGCCTGCAATAAGCATTCAGAGGTAGAGCAATTACTCAGGAAATAGGTGTCCTGATTCTTCTCTCAGTAGATTACAGGACACTGGCAACACTGACAGAGAATCAAGTGTTTCCATAGCATAGCCTGCATGAGGCAGGTTCATATCTTATTTTCTTGCTGATTAATTCAGGAAACATTAAGGTTAGCCACATGCCTCCACTGATATGCAAGTATTTTAGCTCCACACAGTTTTTCATTCTGAATGATTCTGAAGACGAAAGCATGATTATGGATTGATTTTAGTTGAGAAATGTCCACGCAGGGGAGTACAAATGCAGCTCCTGATCTGTTCTGCTACCTAGGTACCCATACAGCCTCTTCACAAGCATACAGAATTAAGACAAACTAAGCAACAGACTATTAACTGGCACATCTGCAAGCTCTAATTGTCTAAGCTAATTGCTTCCAGGTCAGTTTTAACAGGTATTATAACAAATCTTTTCTCATGTCTTTTTTTCTTTAATTCAGAATATGAAAAAAAAAAAAGCTTTATTTTAGTTTTGAGGAGCATCAAATCATATTTCACTCCCAGTTACTGTTTGGATAATACAACATGGCCAGCAATAAAGAGGTTCTCTTCCTTTTATGGATTTTTAATATCAGCCATAGGTCTTCATCTCCAACTGAATTATGATAGAGTTGTACTGGTTTTCCAGAACCTCTGTCAAAAGCAGCTGATACAAAACAAAACAAATTATACCAATACAAAGTTATCTGTGATAAAACTTCTTTTCTTCTGATGAAGAAGTATGTAGAAGAAGTGTGTTTGCTTTTTTTTTTTTTCCTTCTTTCCAAAAATACAAAGTCAAAAAGTACAACATATAGTGAAGCAGAATGTTGTACTATGAGAAGGAAAAATCCTGGATTTAGAATTAGGCCTTCCTGGAAGACGTAGCACACAGAGCAAATTGATCTGTTAATGATAATAAAGAATTCTGTACATTTCTATTAGCTTCCAATTGACACATTCAAAATTGATGACAGTGACTTTGAGAATTACTAATGCCTTGATCAGATCAAGCAAGCCATCTCTTTGCACAGGTTGTTCTAAACATAGGGCTGATGAAGGACAGGATAAGCTGGGAAAAAAAAAGTCAGCACATTCCAAATATGCTTCTCAGCTATTCACGAATTCAACCCAAACGCAGTGAAATGCTCCTATTCACTGTACTTTTCTTTCTCAAACACTATTTCAGGCAGGAGAGTGCAAACCTTGTGGCATGAAAGTCATCTTGGAATGCCCTTTCTTATTAATGCTACCTGCCTTAATCCTATTAGTATTTTTAATGATCTGGGAAAATCTAGTAGGAAGAACTGTTTTGTTCTTCACCAGCTTTCAAAACCAATTCATGCAGTAAACTGGCAACTTATTTCTATGTATCTTAGCAGCTTTAACTTAACGGTTATCATGAATGAAAGACTAAGGTGCATTTCCAATTTACAAAAGCACGTATTTTGAACAAATCTCAGAACTCACACAAGATGCTAAATGCCAAAATTCATTAATTAATTCAAAATTAATTAAGCTACCAAACTAAAAAACTACTGAAACATAGCCTGCTTTCAGATACAAAATAAACAAACTAGAACTGCATTTACCTACAGAATGTAATAAACATTTGATGGAACGAAGCTGTTTCATTTTTCAGCAGATACATAGGACACTAAAATGAGTAGAATGCTCAGAAAAGGGATATTTCCAAAAAGCCAGCTCCAATTCTCTCACCTCCCAAACCTCAAGTTTCAGAAAAGCAAAATCTCACTGATCACAGAACAGACATATAATTCAGATGAATGAGATATTATTTTTTGTATGGAAACATAAAACTGTATCTCATTTGAATATGTACGCTTTACAGGTACATAACACAAATCAAATATTGGACTGTAGCGTTTGAGCTGATTTGAGCACTTGCCTCTATTTGTGCCCCCAACTTCATTTTTAATGAAATTAATTGTAACTATTAAAGAATTACAGCTTTGCATTGCATGGGTAATCATGTTTTTCTTTTATTAAGAATAGAATATCCTTATTCTAGATGAAGGTTCCACATGAAGATGCCACATACTGCGCAACCCAGTCCAGACATATTCCTGGCTTTGACTCTTGCTACAGAAAGAGGCAAAACATCCTCTTCATTTTTGCATCAGATAGAATTTCTTAGTTTGCTTTTTTTTTTAAACAGAGATCTTTAAGCTATTTGGATTTTTATTATAACTTTGTCTTTCCTATTCCTGAGAAAATTATTAATTTGAAATTTCATGTGGTGGCATCTATACAACCGTATTCCAATATTTTTTAGTACTTTCTTTCTTAATTTTATACAGTGTTATTTACTTCCACTACTCTCCTTCATAGCAGTCTGTAGGAATTGCTAGGTGTTTTCATTGAGCAGTAACAAGTTTTGAAGCAGCATTTTGTAAATTGTCTAAATGATGCAAATGATTCTTTTCAATGTGTTTCACATTTACTATTCATGTATTTCCTTTCTCACAATAGTTCCCACTTCCACAACTAATGTTCTGCAGAACCTATGACTAATGTCCAGCCTTAATCACATTCAAAAATTCTGTATCACTTGTGTATTTTCCTACTTCAGCATATTTTGCATAATCGTTGCACACATACACAAAGCATAAATAGAAGGTAATACATTTTAGCATGACCAAAAGCAGTAGTAGACTTCAGAGATTAGAACTGCATTTATTTACATTTCTTCTTGCACAAATACAAGAGCAGATGATAAAAAGATGCCAAACGTAAAGCAGAGATTTAGGCTATAAAGTGAACCTTCTTCCACCTTAAAAAACATCTCCCTTTACTTCAATCTCAGTTCTTTGTTTCTCAACCATCTTTTCTGTATAAATACAGCAGGAAAATATATTTTGGTACTAGCATGTTTTCACGACCCTGCTTAGATGGACACAGAACATGAAGATAGAGCAATGGAAACTCTTCCATTCTATGACTTGATTACCCTCTTGCAAGGAGATTTGGGAAAATAATACATATATTACTTAAAACGAGAATCGCCAGAGCACATGGTAACATCCATTTTTATATTCAAGTTTAATAAAACTTTCCAAATTAATAGAGTGAGAAGCCTGAAGGATTAATTCATCCTCAATACAAGATTTTCCTAAGAAGTGTTTTAGGACCTAGACCTCCATTATTCTTAAATATATAAACACCACGGGGTTTTTCTTGGAATACCTCAGTGACTTTTCTTAAACATATTCACTAGAGTAGAAGGAAGATTTTACTCAAGTTCTTTTTTTAGTGTTTTTGTTCCTTAGGTAGCAAGTTATTCACAAAGGTAACCCTACAAGTGACCCAAGTGAGATATATTAAAATCTAGTAATACAATACCCCTGGACTATTTTACATAATAAGATTTTTTTTTTCAACTCCCAGATGTTGCTAAAGGACAGAAAAAAAGACCTGTAAAATTCTTCATCATGAATCTTTTTTTCTGCAAATCCCTTTTTTCCCTCCTTTCAAAAGCAATTCTGAATAGAGGTAAAAGAAGACAAAACTTGACCTTTTGTGATCCCAGCATTAATAGGTCTGTTCATAATTCAATCTGTGTGTGTGTAGAAGCATCCATGTGGAAACATGCAGGCCTGAGAGACATAAAGCCTTTCCCTTTAAACATTATCTGACCCTATGAGTCTTATTCACAAAAGAAGGCTTACGTACGCATAAGTTGAAAAAAATGCAAGCTTTCATTGTGCTACAGAGGGCCTACACATTTTACTCCTCATTCTCCAGGAAAACTCATCATGGAAGTGACACTTGTACAGGAACTGGTCGAGGGAATGGCAAAGGAACACAACACAGCATTAAAAAAAAAGCACATATGAAGAATAAGCCACATTTCTCATTAAAATATAGGAGTGTCCTCTCCTTGGCTGGAATACAACAAGGTAACTGTACCAATATGAGAGAAGTTGAGGTCCCTATGTGCAGCAGCCTTGCAGAATTCTACCTTCTGAGATGATTATGTTTTTCTTGTTACACTAAAATTATTTTCTTCTTTCATGATCCCTGTCCACCAAGGTGAGGGGTGGCTATTTCATTCATACCTGGATTGGTAAATATTTTCAGTATGGTACTTACAATTCTTTAAAGTCTAAGAAACTGCTTATGATTATGCACAGGATTCAAGACAACACTGTCTGCAAAGTATTTTATACTTCAAAGTCTGCTGATGCTACTGTAGTCCACAGAAATAAGAGCACTGATCCTATTTATTACAATTGTATGTAAAGCCCACGTATTGCCTTCACCTCTTCTCTTCAGTTTGACAACATACAGGCAGCTGTCAGTTTAAATGTTATATAACTCAGAGTCCACTCGTCATTCAGAGCGTGCGCTAAGTCACTTTGTGCTGAACTGGTCAACTGAAATCTGAACAAGGGGCAGGAGTTACACAATTGTAAGAATAACAGTAAGAGTTTGCATTTAGTGAAACAAATCCTCAGCTGGTACAGATCAGCTAAGCTTCAACAGCTTCAGTATTGATTTATACTAGAATCTGAGCTCGGCATCTGTAATTATTTTCTAAACCAGGGAAAACCTGATTTTCTAAACTAGGAATCAGGGACTACAGATAAACTTTTTCAGTAAGCAATGACTGATCTAGTTTTGCAGAAGTATAACCATCAGTTTCCAGTATCCTCCCTGACAGCAGAAAGGAAATGTTGCAGACGGTCAGAAAATTTCATTCTGTACACGTCTGCATCTTCATACATGCCCAACCGTTTTCCAAACACAGAGTTGACAGCGCTCACTTTCTAGAATCTCAGAGGAGGAACATTAAGGAAGGGAAGAAATAGAAGTTTAATGGGCCTTTTGTATACATCACTTGGTGATCCTTAAGGTCCCTTCTGATGCAAGCCAGTCTACGATTCTATGTGATTTACTACAGGTACAAACGTTATGATTCAGCACCTTTTAACTAAGTAATACAGAAAAGATAATGTAGCCCAGTGATAATACTCATGTTAAGCTACTGGTTATCATTAGCTTGGATATCTAATTCAGTTGCCACTGAATAAAAATTTAATTTTTTATTTATTCACTAGCTATATCTACATTTGATTATTTTGGATAACACACCTAACAGTATGTCTACTGATGTGATACAGCAACTTTTACTTGAATTACACATAAGAAATTGTTTAGTTAGACACATTAAGAAAACATATTTAGAGGTAAAGCTGGATTATTTAACATGGACGTGTTGCTGAATCAATATTCATACTGATGTCAAATGCTATTAAATTTAATATCACCACTTAAGGAGATACAGACAACTGATTGGGTACTTGAAAACACAAAAAACACACTTACATTCCTAGAGCAATGGCTGCTAGAATTTCATCAGAGAGAGTCAGAGAGCTGTGACTACATCCCACCCAGTCCCTTCTATTAGCTTCATCATTGCTCAGAGATTAAAACTGTGCAGATATAATGGCAAGATCTGCCATTCAAGTTCAGACTCATTCAAACATAAATGTGACCTTTCCTGTAGCATGGACTGAAGGATTTTAAGCATCTAGCTAGAAGGAAGAACTTTACCCAAATAATACATATTTTTCTCTCTTTCTCTACATAAGTTTTGTGGTTCCTCTTTACTTTCATGGCCTTCTAAACATTTCAAGGACAGTTCTGGGCACTGATAATGTAACTATAAATGGTTGTTTTCTATCTCCATACTTATGGTAACCTGATGGGTAGTCAAAAAGCCCTTTTGCTACCCATCCTTCAGGAGGCAGAAGTAAGATTACCAAGAGTACGGAACTGGAACAGCTATTCAAACTAACCTCAGGCAGACATGCTTGGATTTTTGCCAAGAAACAACCAAAAATTGAGGTCTGTATGTATATGGTACCTACTGAGTCTGTTTTATTTCAGGAAAAAAACCACGAGTTGTTAGAAATTAGTGGATAGCAAGGAAAAGTTACGTTACTGGAAACAAGTTAATGTCAAACACAATAAAATCAAATATCAATGGCACACTTATAAAAAGATAGTTAATTATTTTACTTACTAAATTTAACATGACATAAATTTGCTGGCAGTATTGCAATAACATGCAAGTATCTGAGGGAATAAGAGTTTCTGCCATCAAAAAGCCTATATGGAAATCATTCTTCACTTCTACTGCCATCAGTTTTGTGTATTTCACTTACAGAATATGCCATCAGCTCATGGCATGACCTACTGCAAGAAAAATGTTCCATTTTACAGTTTTTGATTATAATTCTTCCTGCATAGTACCCTGATATGCTTATAAAATCTTTGACATTGTAAACTACATTTTTACTTGAAAAAACAGGAGACCAAATCACTTTTCTTTAAACCAGAAACACCGCTGTAACAAAAGCAGAGTTACTTAAACTCTTAACTGAGTACTGAAATATTTTGCTGGAGTGAAAAATCTCTTTTACAAGGTGATTTCGTAGTAAGAATAATCCAGTATTTTTGACAAAAATTATGTCATACACCAAATCTATTCAGTAGATGACACAAAGTTTTCATACTTAGTGAAGTCAGGGAGGTTTTCCCTAGTACAAGCCAAACACACTTCCATGGGGTCAAATACAGTGCTGGAGTAACATCTGAAATTAAACTCATTTACAGCTACCACACATAATGTATAGAAATTCTTTGAACTTTTGCCTTGTTTCAGTCTTTCCACTTCTCCTTTGACTGAACACCTAAACTATTGGGTGTTCTCACTTTGTTCCAACCATGGTGGCAGAAAGCAGCTGGCAGCATTAAAGAGATAGGAGGGCAGAACAGAATGCTGCGCACTCACTGCTTTTTAGACAGAACTATGAACTAGCAATTTCAAATTGGAAAAAAACACAATTTTTTAATTCAGTGCTAGAAGTCAACCAAAAAGAGTATTTGATTGTGACCATGAGTCCTAATGACACTACTCAGAGATTTGGGCCACTTGGTTGTTGATTTAATTGAAGCCAGAAGTTAATCTTTAATGTATATACATATCTTTAGAGTATAGAATACATGTAAATAAGAAGGTCTAGAAAGGAGGATAATAAAGTAAATAGCCCATGTCAGATCGACTCTATATGGAATTAGGAAGATAAAAAAAGAGTTGGGAGAGGGGAATTCAATAACTGGAAGGACAGGTGAGTTAACAGTCAAAAATATAAAAAGCAATATCTTAAGCAATTCCTTTATAGAGAAAAAAAATATTAGTTTAAAAACATGGCTAAAAATCACACGTTGTTTGTCTATATGTACACAGAAATCTTTCAAGAATTGCCATTTCCAATAATTATTATGCCTTAAACATTACCTGGCCTCCATATTTTCCAGGTAAATAATTTGTATTCCAGAATAAATCATCAGAACCATAACTCTGAGCATTCCTAACCACTTAAATCTTTTGTATTATAATACAATATACCACTTAATATTTTGTATTTTGTATTATGTAAGTTATGAAAGGTTTGTCATGTTATAAGAATGTTTTAACAAAATAATTTGTTAAACACCTTCGACATTTCTGAGATATGTTGGAATCCTATATCAATAAAACAGGTACGTTTCACTTTCTGTATATTTTTCAGCCCTCTAACTGCATATGAAATAATTTACTGAACCATTAGTCAGCAGTGGATTGCTTTTTGTAGCCAGAAATCAGCTACGCAGTTGCAAATTCATAAATCCAATTTTAAAGAGGAACTGAAATCAAAGTGGTAAAATAGTTTTTGTCTTCATAGAGAAAAAAGAATACATATACTTACCATGACTCACCTAAAGAACATATAAACACCATTCAAGAATTTTCACAGATACAGTATTATCAAAGTAATCAATGTTTTATATCCAGAGACATTCCAAAGTACTAACAATTCTTTAAAAAATAAATAATGATTAATGAAAGCCATCATTCACTGTGAAGTTAATTCACCTCAGTAAGTGCAGAGTATTATTGTACTGGTCAGTATCAATACTGACTTCGCAAGGTATTTATTTTTCCTGATAAGCACAATTAAGTTTATTAATGGAATTGAATTACTAGCCAATGAGAGAACAAGCTTAATATAGGATCATATATTTGCATAATTGGAGACATTTTTGTCTCTTCCCAAAGCCAACGCACACAAAAAAATCAATGTGTTAGCTAAAGCCCAGTGGAGCATTTGCTCTTTTTGTTGGGATAATTTTTCTTTGCATCCTTTGCATCCACAGAAAGAAAGTAAATCTAGTGATTCAAAAATCCATACGCTGTATGCATATGAAATTATTTTTGGTAATTGCTTTACTAGGTCACTAGGAAGCGTACTGCTGGAAAACCGTCCCATTTTTATGTGAAGACTGAAATCAGCTTTTTTAAACTGGTTACAAAAATTTAACTGTTCTAACCTTTAAATATAGTTCTTAAATTTGTTCTGCACATCTATCAATAAAATCACTTCATAGAATTTAATTATAATTCCTCTCTTGCAATTGAAAGAATGCCTAAAGATATTCCCCGTCTGAACATCAATAGCAAAATCCAACTGCAAAATTAAAAATATATGCTGAATATTAGGAAAAATTTCTTCTCCAAAAGAGCACTCTGGTGCTGGAACAGGCTGCCAAGAGAGGTGGTTGAGTCACCATCCCTGCAGGTGGTCAAGAAACGTTTAGATGTGGTACTAAGGGACATGATTTAGGGGACGGTTGTCTGGATGATCTTGGAGGTCTTTTCCAACCTTGGTGATTCTATGATTCTATGAATTAAAAACTGAGTATGATGCACTTTCACGTATACACATATGGAACTTTCTTTTGCTAGTACTCATACATGCGTTCGTTTTTTATTCCACATCAACTTGCGCAGGCATATATCTTACTAGAGAAGGATTGATTTGCAGTATAACTAAAAAACCAACACACCTTTTGGAACAAATAATGTAAAAACTTCACACATCCCCATAAGATCTTACAGCAGGTAGTATTTTGAAGTTGAAAAAACAAGGTCTAATTTATATGCAGTAGAGACAAGTTTAAAAAATGAAGACTGTGCCATTTTCAACACCAGTCGATTGCTTTAGTGTGGATTGTTCAAATCCAACAGTGTCCAACTCACTGAGGTGGTCTCATAACTGATACTTGTGCTCCATCTATGACAGAGGTGGCTTTGCGGCTGCATTTTCCATCTGTGCAGAAGGCATGCTTCAACATTATTGCCTTCTTCTAGGCACCTGTCAGAATGGATCTGTCTGAGAGAATTAACTGAAACCAGGACTTCATCAAATGTCTCAAACTTTGGAACAATTAACAGTACCTACTAGGTGTGGTAATGAAATCTCTAGGAAGGAAAAAGACTCATTACATACTTGCTATCACAAGGCCATTTCACTGACACCAGCACCCAATGGTCTCAGACAGTTGCAGCTGAAAACGACCAGAAAAGCAGCAGCAGATGGGTAAGATTTTAAGTAAATAAAAAAAGTTAAGGATGATTAGTGTTAGTTTTATCTCAGAAAGGTTTTCTTCTTGACACAAACAGCAGACTAATAAAGTTTGCAATACAAGACATACTTTTCATACGAAAAAAAGATACTGTTAAAATTTTGACTCCAAATATATGAGGAAACTCCTGGATGCTTGCAAAGAAGAGGTAAACTTATTTTGACAAACTGGAATGGCACTACTGAGGAATTCACAAACACATAGACCTGCATTTTTATGTAATGTGAAAATTAAACTAAAACATCTTTAAAGGAAAAAATAAAACATTCTGTATAATTTGTTTGCTTATTTAACTGAAATGAAAAATACAAATACCGTACTACTTCTTCAGTACGTATTTTATTTTACTCTTGTATTGGGTTTATCTGTATCAGATAGTATTCTAATGGTTGAAGAGATATTTATTCTGATGGTTGCACTTCATACAGAACACAGATACATTTCCTCCAGTAAAATGAGTGCAATTTGTCTAATAAAACATACTCAGATAATTGCAACATATGTATTTCAAAGACCAGGATCTGTTCCTGATCTGCTTACTGGCATAAGACCTGAAGCTGCAAGAGAGACAAAAACTAAAAAGTTCTACAGAGCTGCTGTTCAGAGATTGTCTGAAAGCCTTTGGTGAAGGCGTGAGTCCAGGTTTGTATGTCACTCAATTAAATGAGCAAAAAGCCACCAACTTCAACTGACACCACTTTAGTGCATCCAAGGGTCTGTCCCAGGACATTCAGATACACGAGGGGAGGGTCCAGTCAATTGTAAGTATGGATACATTGAGATCACAGAGAAATCCTATGGACCTCTGGGTCTCCACAAAAGGCTACAGAAGCTACACAGAAGAATAGCTTTTCCTTTTCCTCCCCCGACCCCCCACAACCAGTTAAGAATAATGCTGCTATGAGCTCCTGATGAATATCCTCAGGACACAGAACAAGATACACAGAAGTTAAAGATATCAAGACCAGCATTAATTTCTGCAGCAAATTTTTTGCTCTGTGCATGGATTTCTATGGAAAGCACAGCTCTTTCGAGACCCCCTCTGCCCTGTTTATATGTGTTTTTCAAAGGTATGCTAATTCCTGGTGTTCATGTGAGAAAGGAAAAAAGACGTTGAGTTAAATCTTTTCGTCCTGCCACTTCCTCACTACTTTCTAAAAATTCAATCTCTGTTCATTTTCTCTAGGTTCTAGAAACACTTAGAGAACATCAAAATATTATTGGTAATGTCATATCTACATCAGTGCTATACGTTTTGTTAATCAGATCGGGATTAATGATATGAGGAAACTGGTAGTCCATCTGGGCTAGCATTCCAAAAAGAGTTAAATAAAGTTAGGAAAATTACTTTTTAGAAACAAAAAAGGAAGTGAAAATATAGAGAAAAATATTTTTGTTTAAAAAAAAAAACAACTATAAGATCATAGAATTAATAATTCACACACAGAACAGAGTAGGAATACAAATCTGCAAAAGCAAGGTTTGCTATGATTAGCTTAAAGAGCTAGAATTAAAAAAAAAAAAAATTGGCAAGTTTCTTGGCTGATCATCCAGATTAGAAATACAGAATTTACACTTTCCCAGTTTCCTTCTTACAGCCTATGCAAACAAAGACTCAACTTCCTTAAACCTTGTAAGAAACACAAGGATATTCACACCATATCAGAAGTGATATGATACCATATTTTCTGCCAACCTGCATAGCTTTCTACAGAATTGATGTGAAGTTGCAATAAACAGCTAGCATTTTGCAGTTGAGCTTCCAGTATTTTATATTCATTGTGACACCATTAACACATCTTTTCAGGTGCAAAAACATGGAGAACCAGGAGTAGTATGGCATTAATTTCATTAATCCTTCTTGACATTTCTATACTTGTTATTAAAATGCATTGACAAACATACCTTCAGGAACATTCTAATGAATGCTTAACTTGCCAGGAATGTTTTTTAACTCGCAAACTGTGTAAAAGTCTCCATCCCTTTGTTACATATACATTGTTTCGTCAGTTAACAGCCATTCAAGCATTTGTTTGGTTGTTCATACACGAAAAGACTATCAAAAGAATGCTTATGGCATATTACTTCAGCAACTGGCGTCAAAAGCAAATAGGAATTTCCCAATAGAAAAACACAGCGCTTGTTAATTTTTATAAGGTAAGATTTGTAAACAAATAGCAGACAGCTACTGTAAATACGTTTTAAATTATGCTTTATATGTGTATCAATCTAAATAATATCATTTAACCAAAATCCAATGACAATCAACCTTCATATATATGTTGACAAGATTCTCCAATGGTTTGTTACCATACAAAAGACTGGGACAAATTACTTATTTATATATACAAAACATGCTTATAAAGGCCAGCTGCAGGTATTTTTTGGAAAGTGCATTTTAATAAGGTCCTATTCAGTGAGGGAACAAATGGGGAAAAAGTAGTTTGCACTACAGAGTTTAGTGCAAGAGCTTTCTCTTTTTCTAACAACGAAATCAATCATTTGTCCAGACTGTGGGGAGTCAGAGTTAGTTACTGAAAAGAGCTCCATATATAAACAAGTCAATAACTCATTGTGTGTTATTGTTGAACTGAAGAAGTCTGCTTTCAAAAAGCTGCCCCTGCTTCTCTGAGAATGAATGTCACTGTATTCAGGGAGTGAGAGAGGGGCCTTTTGTTTCTAGCTATTGCTGACTGCCATTTATGTATGGGAAAAGAGATGTGGTTGCTTGTTGTCCCAGGAAAGCCATACCATCACCACTGCACAGTTCTACATTATGGTTGCCCTGGACCTTACTTTTGTAAAGGTGTCTCCACAAGAGATTCACACATTTTATTGAATTGGTGGTATTGGTAAAAATAATTCTCATTTTAGAAAGACAAAATGCCCGAAGGTTAGAGCAGGCAAACGTGCTCGAGTACTTGATTTTATCTGTGAAAATATAAGGAATACCACCTTAATTATATTGGCCTTAAACTTTACTGAACAAATATCAATATGTTTAATAGTTTCATAGCACAGAAGTTCTGTTCAACATGTCTGTGTGCTACTCTGTATTTCTTTTCTGTAAAAGTAAAACCCACAGTTGCTCAATTATTTCAGCTCAGGCTTGGGGAAAAAAAATAATTAAAGTGTTATTTTTGTTCACCTCCTCACATTGCTTCCCTACCTTCCAGTCCAACTAATTAAAGAAAGCTCCAGCTTTTGAGATTTCATAATAAAAATCAGTGGTTCTGCAAACAATCTTGTCATTCCAGAAGGGAATTTAATGGAATTACAATTATATGTGCTAAGCTATTTGCATGTGGAAGCGTTTTCAAGAGAATTCATAGACACTGTCTAGATATGATTGTCGATAAAAATGACACAGCTTACTAAATGCAAAAGAAATCTTTTTGCTCTTAAAAAGTTTACTTGATAAACATTTTATAATGACACTGAAATTGAATTTTCTTTTTTTTTTTTTAGCTTAATACAACTGAAGCAAGAAAAAAGTCATGATCAATATACTATATACTAGTCACGGGGAACTAGTGCAGATTCACGTAGGAAATAGGCTTTATCCTTATTTCAACATACTTAGAACACCTTCTTAGATCTGAGAATGTTTCTTAAGTAAATATATGTATACACACACACATGTATATAAAAGAAACCACACCCTTTTATCACCAAAAAATTCAAGAACCTTCAGTATTATTTAGGAAGCAGAATATAGGAAAAGACCAACAGGGAAACCCCATCAATACTTTTTACAGGGAGTAAACTCATGACTGCACTGAAAAATCCCATCTATTATACAGATCTGCAGTTCACTGATTATCTAGTCTGCGCACTGCACTAATTCTGGATTTTCAGCATTCACTGCTCCCTGTGAGCCCTTGTGTGGCTACAGGACAGATTGAGAGGAGCACACTCTAAAGCTCATACTGACTTGGCTCAACTATGTTTTGAAACTTGACAGTTTTGAATAGTTTTCTTTTGTCATCAGATGCAGAAACATTTACTTCCGTTATTAAAAAATAGATTCTGCTTACTGAAGATAGCAGGTGAAACCCCTGAGTGAAAATTACCATTGAAGAAATTAAGTAAGATTCAGGAAATTAATCTTTTAAAAGAAACGGTTACTCAAGCTGAGGATGTGTTTAAAGGCTTTGTTAAAACCCGTATTTGTATACATTACCTAGATTACAGCTCAGCAGCGTTCTAAGAAAAAATAATTCACAAGTGAAGGAAGCTGTGTCTGTAATATATATCAGCTTGGTGTATTGGGTTTATGTGGCGAAGTTTTGGTGGTGGAGGGCTGCAGGGGTGGCAGAGTCTGGCAGCTGCTCCACATCAGATCAGGGCCAGCTTTAGCTGGCTCCAGTGGGACCTGGCTCTGGGCAGAGCAGTGAGCTATGAGCAACACTGGGTGTACTCTGGGAGAGAAGATTTAAGGGAAAAGCTGCTTAACAGCAGCTAGGAGAGAAGAGTGAGAAATGGGAGAGAAACAGCCCTGCAGACTGCAAGGTCAGTGCAGGAGGGCAGGAAGTGCTCCAGATGGGGGGCAGATGTTCGCTGCAGCCCAGGTGAGGCCCATGGAGGAGCAGGCTGTCCCCTGCAGCACACAGGCACCACACGGAGCAGATCTCTATGTGCAGCCATGGAGAAGACCACGGAGCTGCAGTGGATGTGGCTTGAAGGAGGCTGCAGCCCAGTGAGAGGAGCCCATGGAGCAGTTCTGAAGGATGGGCCCCAAGGTACAGAGCCGTGTTGGAGCAGTGATTGGAAAGATGGAGCCTGTGGGGTGCCCACACAGGATCAGATTGGGAAGGATGGCATTCTGTGGGAGGGACTCACATGGAGCTGGGGCAGAGTAACCATGGAGAGGCAGAGACAAAGCATTACGAGCTCATCACAGTCCCCAAAACATGTTCCACTGCACCACTTGGACGGAGGAGGAAGAGGGTGGAGGGAGAGTGAAGGAGTTTTAAGTTTGGTTTTGGTTTCTCACTGCTCTAATCTGTTACTACTAATAATAGTAAACTATATTAGTCTCCCTACACCAAGACCTTTTTTTTTCCTGTGAGGATAACTGGTAAACTGTTCCCTGTACTTATCTCAATACTTGAGCCTTTTTCTCCTCTTCTTCCTTTGAGGAGAGGGAGTGAAGGAGCAGTTGCTGTGATTCAGTCACCCATCAGGGTGAAACCACCAGAACTGGTTCACTGATATACCATAAGAGACACAGGTTGAGTATTAGATGACAACCATATGACCCCAAATACTCTATGTTATGATAATAATTCTATTGCAAAAACAAAAACTTACTTATGTCAAAGTCCCTCATGGTGACAGATAATAAGCTCAGTATTTATGTTTCAGAAGATTTACAAACATGCTAGTTGGGGGGAAAAAAGAAGTATAAGTAAGGGAATATCAGTGAGCCAAATACAAGCAATTTAATACTGCTCCAGCCCTGCAGTGTGCTTTTTTCAGTTGGTAAGTCTGTCACAAGCAATTACTGAATAGCAACTGATAAAATATTTCAGAGTGAAAATAAGTACCTTGAACAATTAAGTTTATTTAAGTGGACAAACAATACTAGAAAAATATACATGAGCTCTACGGTACTGGATAAGCACAAAGTTTTAGAAAAAAATGTGTAAATTTTTAAAAATGCCTTTACTTTGAATGGAGAAGGCACTAATAGTTATTAAAGAGAACGAAGGTAAGAAATCTGCCTCATGTAACTCCTTTGTTTTATCAAAGTGAAAGAAAACTGATAAAATATTTCAGTTATACAGACATCCTAGAAGCTACTTCTTACTAGCATCAATTCTCATCCTAATGAACAGCTCAGATTAAAATTACCCCACAAGAGACAATCTGCAGCTACATGTTTACATGTCATAGAAAATGCAAAGTGGATTTTGAAAAAAGGATAAAAATAGGATGTGAGGCAGAAAGAACCCGAGCATT